>NW_023425377.1:36256871-36856871 GCF_014108415.1 Molossus molossus
AAACCCAACAGGCCAGCTCAGCAGACCAGGACTTCTGTGCAGATCCCCAAGGTATTCCCACAGGACCCATGTGGGGACACCGGGATGTAGACACGAGGGAAATGGAGGCCAAAGGGCTGTCCTAAGGGACTGGCAGCAGTGGGCATGGTGTGGAGCATGGAGTGCAGAGACGTGGGTGGATGCAGGACCTGGGATGGGTGGTGCAGAAATCCACTCACCTCAGGGAGACTCCCCGAAGGGATGAGGGAGACAGGAGTCCCTATTCTAAGGAGCCCTCTTATCCCCCAACCAAGCTGATTCTGACTTCATTTGCCCCACAACTTTCTTTTGCCTCCGTGCTGGCTGGCTTCGGTGCGTTGTGTCCTCAATCCCCTCAGCTGACTGTGGCCAGCTGGGGCCTGAAAGCTTGTTTCCGCCCTGCATGAAGATGTGGATAACCACATCCCTGGCTGTGCTGGACCAGGGGCAGCAGGGCTGTCGGTGGGCGGCACCGCCACGTGCGGCCGCCAGGGGTCGCCAGAGGCCTCGACTCCTGAGCTCGGGTTCCTCCGCCAATGGACGCCGCGCCCCATCAGCGGAGCCCGAGCGCTGCGGGCGCACAAAGCGGCTGGAGGACGCTCGCGCGACGGGTGGCGGGTGGCAGGTGGCTCGGGAGCGAGAGGCCCGTCAGCTTTCTCCGCGACCGCGCTCCAGGAGCTCGAGCGACTCGGACACGGGGACCCAGGCCCGCCCCCAAGGTACGTGCCCGCGGAACCCGGCGCCCAACTTGGGGTAGTTGGGACCTCCCTGGGACCGCCTGGGGGCTGGCAGGGTCAGGGGCCTGGGGTGTTTCCGGGCCTCTCTTGCCTAAGCGGCAGGGTGGGGAGGAGAGACTCTCCCAGCCGTGGGTACCCCCACCCCATTCTGCCTGAGCCCGGACTGCTGCTGGGATCCCTGTGCTCTGAGCCCCTCTTTACCTCTCAGCTCTGGGCACCTTCTGCCCGAGTGGGGCTTGCGGGTGGGTCCAGGGCTCCCCCTTTCTGTGGAGGGGTACTAAAGCCTCCATCTGGGAGTAGCAGTGTCTGGGGCACCCAGAAAATACCTGACAGAGGTCTCCTGTAGTTTGATAGCAGCTCCTAATTTGTGACGCAGACTCTTCATGTGTAACTGAGCCCCCCCTTCCTGAGAGGGGTCCCCAGGTCTCTAGATCCTGGACAGACGCCCGGGTGGGTGCGGGATGACCCTGTCCCCGCCTGGAGCCCCCCGCCCTGTAGCTGGGGTCTGCGGTGGAAGCCCTCAGCCCTGGGTGCCCATCTCGGGCGCCATCGCCCTGCCCCCCAGGCTCACGCCCACGCGCCCTGCCCCGCAGATGCCGGCGATCGCGGTGCTCGCAGCGGCCGCCGCGGCGTGGTGCTTCCTCCAGGTGGAGAGCCGGCACCTGGCAGCGCTGGCCGGAGGCGCGGGCCCCAAGGGCAATTTCCTGGACAATGACCAGTGGCTGAGCACCGTTTCCCAGTACGACCGGGACAAGTACTGGAACCGCTTTCGAGACGTGAGTGCCCCGCCATGGCCCTGCGGGATGGGGAGCCTCTGTGAGGGGGTGCTCTCTGGAGTGGGGTGGGCAGGGCGCTGGTGCAGACCTGCCCAGGCAGCTTGTTGGTCCCCAGTTCCTGGGCTGCGTCTTTCCTGAGAAGAACTTGAAAGAGAACTTGGAAGGGTTGATTTTCTTTGGCCCTTACCTGTTCCAGGTGTGTGTCTTTGTAGCGCTGGGGGAGGTGACTGAACTAAACATGGTGTGAATAGTGAGCAGCTGCAGAGGGAGAGGCTCCCTGAGCTTCTGAATTCTCCTACTGTTGATGGTTGACTTTGCCAACCCCCCTAGAGAACCTCCCGGGGACAGCGGTGATTTGGGTCATCTTTGGGTGTGCCAGAAGATTCTCTGCTCCAGAGGTTAGGTTTGGGGGTGAGCCCAGCTTATTTGTTAGGGAGCTAGGTGTTTCAGGTGCTCCCTTGTTTGGAGAGACATGCCAATGGGCCTGATAAAATGGTGAGGGAAAGGAAGTGTGGTTTTAACCACTGGCATCCTTAGGGGAAGGGAAAGGGAGCATGGAGCTCACAGAGTTGGTCCCCTGCCCTGCAGAGGAGCCTTGTTGGCAGAGGATTGCTCCTCTGGGGGAACCCTGGGAGGGGAGGAAGTTATTTCTGGGTGCCCAGAGGCACATCTGCTGCCTGTCTCTGCCCCAAGGCTGGCTGCTGCTCCCATGTATGCCCCAGAGGATGCAGGGGCAGGAGGCACCTGGTACAGTCTTCCCAGCAGATGGCATCCCTTCTGTGCCATGGGAGCTGCTGCCAGCTCTTTCATAGGCTGCCCAGGTGGCTGGGGCTGGGCCCTTCCAGATGACGAGGAAAGAAGTTTTATGATACTTGTCATTAGGAAAGCCTGCCTTTGAGAGAGACTTGTACCCCTCTGTTCTTGTCGACTGTCTCAGGGCTCTTGGAGGTGGGAGATGTGAGGGAGCCACCCTCTTTTACTGGCTTGCTCTCAGCCTCATTCTGGGTATCCCCATCCCTTGCAGGGGGAGAGTCTGAGGAGTCCCATTAATCCAGATGTTTTCTTGTACTTTCCAAAGCGCACCTCTCCAGGTCCCATCTCAGAGGAACAGCTGCACCCATAGCCTTGAGTGGGGGCGTATGTCTGTCTCTTCTTTCTGTTCCTTTTCCCACTCCCTCTGGGTGACTTTGGGCTGCTTCTCTTTGAAAGGTGCTTTCAAACACTTTTAATAAGCTTCCACAGTTTATTTGGGGTCTTAATTTTGCAGCAGATAGTCTTCCTGCTCCTCCCACCGCCCTCGAGATCCCTGCCATCCCTACCCCCGTCCCTGAGCTGCCCTGTTCCCCATCTCCAATCCCTTCTCTTCAGCTCTGAGAAGCCCTGCACTGAGAACGTTTGCCTGTTGCTAAAAAAGATGCCCCAAGGGAGCTGACCTTCAAGGACTCATATAAAGTAGAAATTTTTTTGTTTGCTTCTTTTATCATTACATTTTAGATAGAATTGAGGAATAGGCAGATGCTTAACCCTGCTAGAGATGGGGAATCGGGCCAGGCATAGAGGAGCAGGGGCCCCTGTGCAGACGGCTGGGTTTGTGTGGCAGCTGGATCAGATTGAGAGCAGTTGTGGGCTCAGAGGGGTGGAAAGGTTTACTGTGCGTTTGTGCCTGTTCAGGATGCTCTAGTCTCATCTACCATAAGCACGGCATTGTGCTTGTTTCCCACTTATCTTTACATTTTAAAAAATTGGGCTTTACTTAATTTTTCATCTTTTTGAAAAATGATGATTTTTTTTTATACTTGGATCAGTGTTTTCCAAACCTGACTGATCATGAAGGTCACCTGGTGTGCCTGTTTAATTGTAGCAGCCGCTTCTTATTCTGGAGATTCTATGTCCACAGTTCGGGGATGAGAGCTTGAAATATATATATATTTTTAATCCTCCCCTGAGGATATTTTGTGCATTGATTTTTAGAGAGAGTGGAAGGGAGGGAGACTGGGGTGGGGGGAGAGAGAGAGAGAGAGAGAGAGAGAGAGATTGAGATTGATGTGAGAGAGACACATCGATTGGTTATCTCCTGCATGCACCCCAACTGGTGCTGGGAATTGAACCTGCAACCCAGGTACATGTTCTTGTCCAGGAATTGAACCCAAGACCCTTTGGTAAGTGGACTGGTGCTCTATCCCCACTGAGCAAAATTGGCCAGTACTGGAAAGCCACACACACACACGCATGCATATACATATATATTAAATTATGTTTTTATTGATTTTTTTTTAGACAGGAAGGAAGGGAGAGAAAGATAGAAATATCGATGTGAGAGAGAAACATCGATCGGCTGCCTCCTGCGCGCCCCCTACCAGGGGTTGGCCCGCAACCCCTGCATGTGCCCTGACCAAGAATCAAACCAGGACCTTTCAGTCCATGGGACAACGCTCCGTCCACTGAGCCACACCGGTTCACGGGCGATCCGGTTTTCTTTTTAAGTAAGTTTTTTTAATAAAGGTAATATGTGCTGATGGTAATTAAAAATTAAAACATTGCGGAAATAGATAAGACCTAACATTAATGAAGCACTTGGTGTGCAAGGCATTGTTTAAGGTACTTTACATATATTACCTCATTTAATTATAACTGTCCTGGGAGAGAAATGCTGTTATTATCCCCGATTTACTGGGAGGTTAAGTCTCTGGCCTGGAGTTAGAGAGCTGGGCTGCGGAGGAGCCTGGACTGGAAGCGGGCAGTCTGATTCTGGACGCTGACTGTGCACAGCGACCAGTCAAGACTGGAGTGGATTTTGGGTGTGAGCCTCCCCTGACAGCACATTGCAAGTCTTTCCCGCTTTAAGTGGAAGGGAGATCAGTGAGGAACCTTAGGTTGAGACGAAGTAGAATGAGAAGCCCGGCGGACACAGCTTACATAGTAGGGGTCACGTGAGGGCGTATCTTCTGCTAATAATGAACTTTCAATTTGATTACTATTGTTTACACCAAACATGGCATTTTTCTTCTTTTGCACACGTGAAACTGGCCCTGACATTTAACTCCAGGATAATTACCTGTAGCAGGGTCAAAGAATCAGAAGTGTTGCTTTTGTTGGCATTTCTCTTACTCTGGAGTGACCAGAGTTTGTAATTGTAATGAGACCGCAAGGGCCAGCCCACGTTCTTTTCGCCACACGCTCTGTGGGACCTGGTGGTCTCTAGAGCAGAACTGGGGTGTCAGTGAGCATCTGATCTGCTCCTTTGATCTTATCAGCTCAGCTATAATGAGTTTCCAGGAGAAGTGGGGCTTATTGATGGAATGGTGGCTGGTGCAATCGGTGGGGTTGGCGACAAGAGAGGTGGTGTGGCTTAATGGATCCGTCATTAATCTGTCAGCACAGAAACGGCTTGTGATAGAGAATAGCAGAAAATCATTTTGATTAAACAGGTTCAGGGAGACTTAAATGAGTTTGTGGTCCTGACTCTCTTTAATGAACCCACTCTCTTAAATCCCGTGTGGGATGACCACTGATAGAAATAATTATTTCACAGGCATCATTAGAAAGGGACACCGTGAAAGTTGAAAGGCCTAAGGCCATTTTGTGTGCTCTGTCCCTACCTTCAGTTGTCCCTTGCCAGAGAAAACCTCGTTCTTTCCAGCGAGGGTGGTGGAGCTTCTTGTCCTAGTGGACCTTCCCAGGCTGAGTTCCCTGGCTTCTCCGTGTCCTCCCAACCCTGCAGCCACAGGACTGCCGCTGAACTGGACTGCTGGGAGGACAAACACTCTCTTGTATGCTAATGAGATTATTTTCAAAAGCAAGAAGTGGTCCCAAATGGATCACTGGATCCGCAATACTCTCCTTACAGGGATGGGACCCGATCATTAGCTGACCTATTTAATCTCGCTTGGGGTGACAAAGGAATGTTAGTAATTGAGTATT
This sequence comes from Molossus molossus, assembly GCF_014108415.1. Lineage (NCBI taxonomy): Eukaryota > Metazoa > Chordata > Mammalia > Chiroptera > Molossidae > Molossus > Molossus molossus. The sequence continues at coordinate 36,262,324 of NW_023425377.1, forward strand.
GTATGATAAGTCATTTCCTATTCGTTTACTCAATATATATTTCAAAGCAAACACACTCCAAGCTCTTGAGGCTGAGTCACGCCACGGTGAAGGGCCCACTCTCAACCTGAGTTCCCATTCCAGTCCTGTCAGGTATAAGCTTGGTCTTGGCTGGAGCACCAGCTTCCTCGTCTGTGAAACTGGAGTGATCCTCCCTACTTCGTGGGGTTTTGAGCACCAAGCAGATGCTCATCATCTTCTGGAGTCTGGTGTACCTGCTATTCTGATTTGCTCTCTGAGGGTCGCCTCTCTTAACTTCTGCTCTGTGAGCATGAGTGAGTTGTTGGCGCACAGCCTCAGAGGCTGCTCTGGCTCGTGTCTTAGAGAAATGTTGGGGAAGTTGTTCCATTATCCTTGCTCTGTTCTCAGTCCATTCCTCGCCAGTCTGGAAGGCTGTGTGAGGTTCCACGTGGTTTAGTCTCTGTTATTTTCCAGTTACAGCTTCTGGCACAGAGGTTCTTCCCTTCATATTTCACACGGTCACTGGACCTCTCCGGAAACTGGCAACCCTCATCATGATGTATCTGAGAGGAGGTTTGCACCCAGCTGCGCCTGAAATCCCAGTTAGGTGAACAGCGCCCCAGGGAGCTCTGCTATGCCAGCTAAGCCCTAATTGGTTTCACTTTTAACATTAAGCTCTGATCCAGTTGCCTCCAGCCCATCTCAAAAGAAAAAAACTTGGTCTTATTCTGTAGAATGGTCCAGCACTGGCTTTGGGGTGGATGGGTTCTGCATCACTGTCCACGGGGAAGCTCCTGCAGGTCTAGCAAATGCTTTTTGTTGGCTTTAGAATCAACAGGAAAATACTAGTTGGGTTGGCCAGGCCTCTGTTCCTTCTATCACAGACAGAGCCCTTCAGTCCCCTCATTATAGGCCTCAGAGGACCTGTACCTCATGCCCACTGAAACAGATTAGGAGAACGCTGACAGTAACAAATAGTCAGCACAGGGCATGGTGGTTTGTCCATGCAAAATGTTCTCCAAATGCCAGCTACGTGCCAGGCCTTTGCTAGGTGCTGGATGAAGAAGACAGACAGTTGTGTCCTGGAGTTTATGGTGCAGGGTGACACAGTCACAAATAATGATTTCAGTACCATTGAGGAAAGTGCTACTGGTAGAGGTACAGACGCTTGGAGAATGTGTAACGGGAAGGGGAAGGAATGTCTCTCTGGGAAAGGCACTGGAGCTGAGACCCTCTGGTGACCAGAGCAAACCAGGTGAGGAGGGGAGGTGCTTGTGTTCCAGGCTGCGGGTGGGAAGTGCTGGTCCAAAGTTCTTGATGTATTCCCATCAGATGTGTTTGCCCTAGGATTCCCCTAAGAAGCCAGCTCTTTCTCAGTTCATTTAAAAAGCACACGTTGCACATTTCCAATTTAACATACTTTTTGGGGGCAGAGGAATGTGTCACCTGGACAAGTGAGGTACGCAGATGGGCCAAGTTCTTGGAGGGATGGCCTGTTGTTTTGTTCCTGTCCCCTTTGTGCCTCTGCTGTCTTCTGCAGCCAACTCTGTTGTGTAAATATCCCTCACCCCACCTTCCCCTTTCAAAAAATCCTTCTGCCCCTCGAGTGACAGGCCCCTGAGTCCTCCTTCCCTCTGTGGCCCAGTGTCCTGGACTCTAGGCCTCCTACAGTTCCCAGTGCTGTTTAGAAATAAGGGCACCATAGAGTTTCTTGGACAGAGTGATGATTTGTGAAGTTTACCTTTCAAAAATGAGACTGGTATATATGGGCTGCTCCTTGCCCTCCCCGTCCTCCTCTCCCACTATCATTGCTGAGAACCAATGGGTGCCAGGCTTGGGTGCCACCATTTCTGTCCTCAAGGATCACAGTTTAGGGGGAGAGATGACATGCGTGCAGACTCTGCAGCACCGTGTCCGAGTGCTGAGTAGTATGTGGCTTTTCATGACCTCCTGTTCTGGGTCCTCCTGAACTTGACGGTGAGAGACATGAGGGTAATGGTTTCTTTTTGAAGAGGAAGAAAGATGCATTCACTAGTGATATGCATTATTGGCGAGTCTCCGGGAGGGATAACACTAGTATCCAAATTAACTTGGTTGGGTTGCTAGTCTTATGATTCTATGCAAATATGTCCCTGAGGTGACACTCTCGAACCTTTAAATGGACATTCCTTTGGTGCAATGGGGAAGGACAATAGGAAGGATGCATTACACAACTATTTGTAATAATTTAGAAACTCCTCCTGGGTGATCTTCAACACGTCACCCTACAGAAGGCACCACAAGTTTTGCCCAACATCATTAGGTGGGGGGTGAGCAGGCATGTACTCAAGTCTGTGGGTGCCTGTGATTGGAGCCAGGAAGCAGAACTGACTGCAGGTGCTCCAGGCAGTCTTCGCACAGAGAAAACAATATGCTGAGGGCAGGAGTCTCTCCTTTTCTTTTCTTTTTTTTTATTAATTTATTTTTGTTACAGATGTTTCTCCTTTTTTTCCCCATTGACACCCTCCTCCTCATCCCCCCCCCCAGCTTTGTTGTCCATGTCCACTGGTTATGTGCACATGAATACAAGTTCTGTGGTTTATCTCTTTTCTCCTCCCACCATCCCCTCTTCTGAGGGTTGTCAGTCTGTACCCCACTTCCACGTCTCTGGGTCTCCCTATTCTTCAGATTGTTATGTTCATTATATTCCACGAATAAGTGAGATCTTGTGATATTTGTCTTTCTCTGTTTGGCTTGTATCGTTTAGGATAATACTTTCCAGGTCCCTCCATTTCGTCTCAAAGGATAAGAGATCTTTCTTTCTTATAGCTGCAAAGTACTCTACTGTGTATATGTACCACAGCTTTTTTATCCACTCGTCTACTGGTGGACACTTGGGCTGTTTCCAGATCTTAGCTATTGTAAATAGTGCTGCTATGAACATGGGGGTACATATATTCTTTCTGATTGGTGTTTCAGGCTTCGAGGGTATATTCCTAGAAGTGGGATCACTGGGTCAAATGGAAGTTCAATTTTTAATTTTTTGAGGTAACACCATATCGTTTTCCATAGTGGCTGCACCAGTCTGCATTCCCACCAGCAGTGTACTAGAGTCCCCTTTTCTCCACACCCTGGCCAACACTTGTTGTTTGATGCTTTGTTGATGGAGGCCATTCTGACAGGTGTGAGGTGATACCTCATTGTTGTTTTAATTTGCATCTCTCTGATGATTAGTGATGTTGAGTATTTCTTCAATGTCTCTTGGCCATTTGTATGTCCTGTTTGGAGAGGTGTCTATTTAGTTCCTCTGCCCATTTTTCAATTGTGTTCTTTGTCCTCCTTTTGTTGAGTTGTATGAGTACTTTATATATTTTCGAAATTAACCCCTTATCTGATGTAGCATTGGCAATGATGCTCTCCCATACAGTGGGTTGCCTTTCCATTTTGATGGTTGGTTTTTTTTTTGCTGTGCAGAAGCTTTTTAGTTTGATGTAGTCCCATGTGTTCATTTTTTCCGTTGTTTCTGTTGCCTTAAGTGATGTATCAGTGAAAATTCTGCTGCGTATGATGTCTGAAATTTTGTTGCCTACATTTTCTTCTAGGATTTTTATGGATTCATGAGTCACATTTAAGTCTTTTATCCATTGAGTTCATTCTTGTGTATGGTGTAAGTTGGTGGTCTGATTTCATTTTTTTGCATGTAGCTGTCCAATTTTCCCAACACTGTTTATTAAAGAGGCTGTCTTTACTCCATTGTATGTTCTTGCCTCCTTTTTCAAATATTAATTGAGCATAATGTCTCGGGTCCATTTCTGGGATCTCTGTTCTGTTCCACTAATCTATATGCCTGTTCTTGTGCCAGTACCAGGCTGTTTTGATTACAGTGGCTTTGTAGTATAACCTGATATCTGGTATTGTGATCCCATCAATCTTGTCCTTCTTCTTCAAGATTGCTGTGGCTGTTCAGTCTTTTTTGGTTCCATAAGAACTTTTGAAGTATTTGTCTAGTTCTGTGAAGTATGTCATTGGTATTTTGATGGGGATTGCATTGAATCTATAGATTACTTTGGTTAATATGGACATTTTAATGATGTTAATTCTTCCAATCCGTGAACAAGGTATGTGCTCCCACGTTTTTATATCTTTCTCTGTTTCTTTTTTGAATGTCCTGTAGTTTTCTGCAAATTGGTGCTTTACTTTTTTGTTTAAGTTTATTCCTAGGTATCTTAATTTTTTTGCAGCAATGGTAAATGGAAGTGTTTTTTTAGTTTCTCTTTCTGTGAGTTCATCATTGGTGTATAAGAATGCTGCCTATTTCTTGCTGTTAATTTTGTGTCCTGCTATTTTGCCAAATTCATTTATGAAGTCTAGTAGATTTTTATGGAGTCTTTGGGGTTTTCTATGTATAATATCATGTCATCTGTGAATAATGACAGTTTCACTTCCTCTTTTCTAATTTGGATCCCTTTTATTTTATTTTTTTCCTGGCTGATTGCTGTGGCTAAGACTTCCAGTACTATCTTAAACAAGAGTGGCGAATGTGGGCATCCCTGTCTTGTTGCTGTTCTTAAGGGAAATGCTTTTAGTTTTTGCCCATTGGGTATGATGTTGGCTGTAGGTCTTTCTCATATTTCCTTTATTATGTCAAGATATGATCCTTGTATTCCCACATTATAGAGCATTTTTATCACAGATCGGTGTTGGATTTTGTCGATGCTTTTTCAGCATTTATTGATATGATCATGTGGTTTTTATCTTTCATTTTGTTTATGTGGTGTATCACATTTATTGATTTGCGAATATTGTACCAGCCTTGCATCCCTGGGATGAATCCCACTTGGTCACGGTGAATAATTTTTGATGTATTGCTGGATCTGGTTTGCTAGTATTTTGTTCAGAATTTTGACATCTATGTTCATCAGGGATATTGGCCTGTAGTTTTCCTTCTTTGTAGTGTCTTTTTCTGGTTTTGGAATTTGAATTATGCTGGCCTCATAAACGAGTTTGCAAGTCTTCCTTCTTCTTGAATTTTTTGAAATAGTTTGAGGAGAATGGGTGTTACTTCTTCTTTGAATGTTCGGTGAAACTCCCCTGTGAAGCCATCCAGGCCTGGGCTTTTGTTTGCTGGGAGAGTCTTGATTACCTCTTCAATTTCCTTAGTTGTTACTGATCTGTTCAGGTTGTCTATCTTTTCCAGGTCCAGTTTTGAAAGAGTGTGCTTCTAGAAATTTGTCCATTTCGCTTAGATTGTCGAATGTTGCCATGTAATTACTCATAGTATTTGTTAACGGTCTTTAGTATTTCTGTGGTTTCAGTGGTTACTTCTCTTCTTTCATTTCTGATTTTGTGTATGTTGGTTCTCTCTCTTTGTTTCTTGGTGAATCTAGCTAAGGATCCATCAATCTTGTTTATTTTTTCAGAAAACCAGCTCTTTGTTTCATTGATCCTTTGAATTGTGTTTTTGGTCTCCATGTCATTTATTTCTGCTCTGATCGTAACTATTTCTTTCCTTCTACTTGCTCTAGGGTTTTCCTTTTGTTTGCGTTCTAGGTAAGTTGTGAGGTTAGATAGTCTATTAGAATTTTTTCTTGTTTCTGAGGTAGGCCTATAGTGCTATGAATTTCCCCCTCAGAATTGTTTTCACTGCATACCATAGATTTTGTGTTGTTGTGTGTTCATTTTCATTTGTTTCCAGGAAGTTTTTTTTTTTTTTAATCCTCACCCGAGGACCTTTTTCCATATTTTGTTCAGATAGAGTGGAAGGGGGAGAGAGGGTTAGAAACATCGACGTGAAAGAGACACACTGAGTTGTTGCCACCCGCACAACCCAAACAGGGCCAGGGACAAACTGCAACCGAGGTGCTTCCCCTTAGTGGGAATCAAACCCAGGTTGCTCCAACTACTGAACCAAACTGGCCAGGGCGGTTTCCAGGAAGTTTTTAATTTCTTCCTTGATCTCCGTGGTAACCCATTCATTGTTCAATAACATGCTATTTAGCCTCCATGTGTTCAAATGTCTTGCATGTTCTTGTTGCAATAGATTTCTAGTCGCATGCCATGGTGATCTGAGAAGATGCTTGATATGATTTCAATCTTCTTGAACTTGTAGACACTTAGTTTGTGTCCTAACATATGGCCTATCTTTGAGAATGTCCCATGTACACTTGAGAAGAATGTGAATTCTGCAGTTTTGGGGTGTAATTCTCTGTAGATATCTATCAAATCCATTTGGTCTTGTGCTTCATTTAGAGTCTCTGTTTCCTTGCTAATTTTTCGTCTAGAGGATCTATCCAGTGATGTCAGCGGGGTGTTGAAGTTCCCTACTATGATTGTATTGCTGTTGATTTTTCCTTTAAAGTCCTCCAAAAGGTCTTTAATATATTTTGGTGCTCCTATATTGGGTGCATATATGTTTACCAAGGTTATATCTTGCTAATAGATAGATCTTTTCAATATTATGTAGTGGCCTTCTTTGTCTCTAGTTATGGCCTTCATTTTGAAATCTATTTTATCAGATATGAGTATTGCTACCCCAGCTTTTTTTTACTATTTGTTTGCTTGGAAGATTTTTTTCCATCCTTTCACTTTCAACCTATGTGAGTCTTTTGTTGTGAAGTGGGTCTCTTGTAAACAACATATAGATGAGTCATGGTTTCTTTTTTTTTTTTTTTTTCAAATCTTTATTTTTGGATGTAAAATGTATTATAGATGTTCCATATTTTTCCCCCATTGACCCCCTCCTCCCCACTCCCGCCCCCCTTCCACCTTTTCCCACACTATTGTTTGTGTCCATTGGTTATGCATATAAGTTCTTTGGTTTATTTCTCCCCACCCTCCAACTCCTTTCCCTTTGAGGTTTGTCAGTCTAGCAATGAATTTGTGCTTCTTAATCCCTTCACTTTTTTCACCCATTCCCCCAACCCCCTCCCCAACTGGCAACCAACAAAATGTTCTCTGTATCTATGAGAATGTTTCTGTTCTTCCTGTTCATTTTGTTTGTAGATTCCATTGTTGATAGATACGTATTCATTGCCATTTTGTTTGTTCATACATTTTATCTTTTTCTTCAAAAAGACCCTTCATCATTTCATATAATAACGGTTTGGTAGTGATGAACTCCTTTAACTTTTTCTTGTCTGGGAAAGTTTTTATATGTCCATCGATTCTAAATGACAGCTTTGCAGGATAGAGTCATTTTGGTTGTAGGGTCTTGGTTTTCATCACTCTGAATATTTCTTGCCACTCCCTTCTGGCCTGCAAAGTTTCTTTTGAGAAATCAGCTGACAGCCTAATGGGTACTCCCTTGTAGGTAACTAGCTGCCTTTCTCTTGCTGCTTTTAATATTCTCTCTTTGTCTTGAACCTTTTGCATTTTGATGATGATGTGTCTTGGTGTGTGCCTCTTGGGGTTCATCTTGTTTGGGACTCTCTGTGCTTCCTGGACTTGTATATCTGTTTCCTTCACCAAGTTAGGAAAGTTTTCTGACATTATTGTTTCAAATAGGTTTTCGATTTCTTGTTCTCTCTCTTCTCCTTCGGGCACCCCCAAGATGCGAATGTTGGCATGCTTGAAGTTGTCCCAGAGGCTCCTTACACTCTCCTCATTTTTTTGGATTCTTTTTTCTTTTTGCTGATCTCATTGGGGATTTTTTGCTTCCTTATATTCCAAATCGATGGTTTGCTCTTTGGATTTACATACTCTATTATTGAAGCTGTGTAAATTATTCTTTATTTCAATTAATGCCTCCTTTAATTCTAACTGTGTATCCATGATTTCTAACTGGCCCCTTTTTTATGCTCTTGAGGCCCTCCCTAAGTTCACTGAGGTTCTCACTAAGTTCATTGAGCATCCTTATAAGCAGTATTTTGAACTCAGTATCTGTTATGTTGCTTATCTCCATTTCGCTTAGTTCTTTTATTGGGGTTTTGTTCTGTTTTTTCATTTGGGACCTGTTTCTTTGTCTCCTCATTTTGGCTGCCTCCCTGTGTTTGTTTCTGTGTATTACTTAATGAGAGGTATGGGGCTCGCTGAGACCGGATGCTGCTCATTTGAAATAATTTAGGAAAAACCTGAAGCAGGATCTTAGACAGGCCAATCCTATGGTTAAGCAAGTGGCAACAGCTTGGGTGGGCTTGAAAGTTGGGTGGGGCGGGGCGGGGCCTTAGGGAGTCAGCAGGGCGGGGCTACCAGTGTGAGCCAGGTTGCTGGAGTCCCACATATGGCTTCTGTCTGCCGCCCCCCGGGAAGGGCTCACCAAAGGAACAAAGGCCTCTTACAGGAAGCCCCCTCTCCAGCCCTCGCTCCAGTGCCAAACTGCTCAGTTCATCCCTGTATGTCTCTGGTGCCCCTCGAGCTGCCTCCCCTCCGAGCTTAGAGGGAGAGAGTCCGATAAGTCTGTGCGCCGACCCTTTAGGGAGCTGCCTGGGGCTCCAGCCAGGTCAGCTTCCCTGAGCCTCGGTTTCCGCTGGTTTTTCCAGCCAGAAGTTATGGGGACTTCTCTTCCTGGCACTGGAACCCTGAATGGGGCACCTGGTGTGGGACAGGGACCCCTCAGTCCTCAGGAAGGACCTTCCCAGCCCCGGGAGCCTCCTGATTTTTATCCACTTCGCTTGGGTGTGGGACCAGCCCGATTCGCCACCGTGTGCCGCCGCTGCGCCACTGCCACCCCTCGCACCATCGCGTCGCCTGTCCTACCGGTCTGGATGTAGCTGCTTTTTTTTTTTTTAATTCCGTAGTTGTAAGACTTCCATTCAGCTTGATTTCAGGCGGTTTTGAATGATGGTTGTTCTGTAGTTTAGTTGTAACTTTGATGTGGTTGTGGGAGGATGCGATACCGCGTTTACTTACGCCGCCATCTTGACCGGAAGTCGAGTCATGGTTTCTTATCCAGTCAGCTACTCTGTATCTTTTGATCGGAGCATTCAGTCCATTTACATTTAAGGTAATTATTGATATGTACTTATTTATTGCCATTTTTGTTTAATTTGGTTATATTTTTTTCCTTTTTCTCCTACTACTTACAGCAGCCCTTTTAGCATATCTTGCAGTACTGGTTTGGTGCTAATATGTTCCCTTAGCCTTTTTTTGTCTGGGAAGCTCTTTATTTGACCTTCTATTTTGAATGACAGCCTTGCTGGTTAGAGTAGTCATGGATTCAGATCCTTGTTTTTCATGACCTTGATAACCTCATGCCATTACCTTCTGGCCTGTAGTGTTTCTGTTGAGAAGTTAGCTGACAGCCTTATGAGGGTTCTTTTGTAGGTAACCTGTCGCTTATCTCTTGCTGCCTTTAAGATTCTTTCTTTGTCTTTAATCTTTGGCAGTTTAATTCCTATGTGTCTTGGTGTGGGCCTATTTGAGTTCTTCTTACTTGGGGCTCTCTGTGCTTCTTGAACTTGAATGCCTTCTTCCTTCACCAAATTAGGAAAGTTTTCTGTCACTATTTCTTCGAATATATTCTCTAACCCTTGCCCATTTTCTTCTTCTTTGGGCACTCCTATGATGCGAATATTATTATGTTTCCAGTTGTCCCACAGTTCTCTTAAGCTATCTTCCTGTTTTTTAATTGTTTTTTTCCTTTTGGTTTTCTGATTGGTTGATTTTTTTTTTACCCTGCCTTCTAATTCACTGATCCGGTCCTCAGCTTCCTCTACTCTGCTGTTTAGTCCTTCTAGAGTGTTCTTTATTTCTGCTATGTCATTCTTCATTATTTTTTATTTTTTTGGTTGTTTTTAATTTCCAATTGGTTGATTTTCAATGTTTCTATGTCTTTACTCATTGATTTGATGTCCTTACTCATGCTGTTGAGCTTCCTCAAGATCATGGCGCTGAATTCTAGCTCTGTTAACTTGCTTAACTGCATTTCATTTATCTCATCTGCGGTAGAGGTTCTTTGTTCTTTCATTTGGGATTTGTTTCTTTTCTTCAGCATTTTGGCTATCTTTGTGGGTTTTGGTGCCTGCCAAATTTTCCCTGTGGGTGTTGGTGTTCTGCTGTTTGTGGCTTCCTCCACTGGGTTTGGATGAGTGTGGGAGGACCCACGTTAAACACCACTGTCAAGTCTTACTTTCCTGGGTCCAGTTGCAAGCCCAGGAAAGGTTCAGTTGTCCTCTAGCTTTTTGCCTGGAGGCTATTAGTCGTGGTTACTTGAAGAGCCTTGGTTTCTCAGTTGAACAAAAAACCCCCTCAGGTGTTCAGAGTAAGGGGATTTCCCGAGGGTAGGGCACATGCTGATTGGTAATTAGCCTTGATTTGCATTTCAATGGCCCACCTGGGTGGAGTTGTATCTCCTAGGGAAGGGCAACCACCTCTCCCCAGAGCCCTGGGAAGGAGTAAGATGGCCAGTGTCCTGAGTGGCTGCAACTCAGCAAAATCTCTGAGCACCCTCCAAATCCCAAGTGTCCAGTCCAGTCTGTCCTCCCTCTGCCGCAGTCCAAGGCGAGTGGCTGTGGCTATTTTAGCGCTCTGTCTTTGCTCTCTGCGCTGTGGAGTGGGCTTAGAAGTTTAACCCCGAGGGTGCTGCTCACAGCTAAGATCGCTGCTGACTGTGGGCTCCCAGTCCCCCTCTTCCACCTCCGCAATCCTGTCAGGATCGATTCAGTATCACTGCTTATATGGCCCTCACAAGCTGCTTCTGTTGCTTCTTCTCGACTATTTGTCTGTATTTTAGTTGTAATCCCAGTTTGGTTCTGGGAGATGGTCTGTGTAGCTTCCATTCACTCTGTTGCCATTTTGGAATCAGGAGCCTCTCCTTTTCTACTTCCCCTCTGCCTTTCTGTTCCACCATGTAGATGGATTCAGTCACTCAGTTCTGAAAAAGGCCAGGCCAAGGTGAGATGACCAGCCACGCCCAAGACAAAAAGGGAAGATGCCCAGGGCAAGAGCTAGAGCCAAGGATCTCTTTCCAATCCTGAAAGGTCACTATTGGGGTGTGTTTACAGAGTGGATTTCAGGCTCTTCATGTAGAGCATTGTCTCTAACAGGTCAAGGGTGGCACCCAGGAGCTTGCCCCTTTTTTTTTTTAATCCTCACCCAAGATATTTTTGCATTTATCTTCAGATAGAGGAGGAAGGAGAGAGGGAGGAAGAGAGAGACAGAAGCATCAATATGAGAAAGACACATCAACGAGTTGCCACCCACACAACCCCAACCGGGGCCGGGGATGAACTGCAACCAAGTACATGCTCTTAGCGGGAACTGAACCCGGGACTCTCTCATCTGTGGTTCGACACTCTAATAGCTGAGCCAGACTAGCCAGGGCAGAGCCCGCATCTTAAATAAGCAGTCCAGGTTCTGATGCAGGCAGTTGTCCAGGTGATTCTGATGCAGGTAGTTCTCAGACTGTATTTTGAGAAAAATCCTGAAGAATTATTATTCATCCCAAATAGCCAACACCATTAGCTTCAATGAATAATGAGATTTAAGACAAAATGAGCATTTTGTCTTGTTGTAAATTATCATGTGTGCATTATTTCCCCTGAGACATTATTCCGCCAGTGTCAGTGGAAAGAAAGGCCTTGCTTTCCAGTGTTGTGTCTGCATGGGCCTCAGCAGTAGTCACTGTTACCAGGTGCTGCTGGAGTAGAAGAGCACTTGACTCCTGACTGGTGACCAGGGCGTTAGGGATGTCTGTTCACATGAGCACAGTGGGATTATGTGAGACCTTTCACATGAGAAAGCCCGTGGGGTCCTCTCAACAAATCTTCCTGTGTCCAAGGGGCCTGAACCCAGACAGCGCTGGTCTGACTTTGCATCTTCTGCAGCAGACTTGATAACTTGCCTGCACAGCTGAGCCGAAGGAAATGGACTCTGACATGGGCTAGTGTGTGGAAAAACGGGTGTTGAGGCTAAAGTGGTGCTGAGAGCATGTGGTGGGTGAGGAGTGGGGGATGTAATATAGAATGTTGACTCCCACAGGAGGTGTTTCCTTGGGCACAGAGATGGTCTCAGGGGTGTGGGCTGGCCAGTGACACTCTCTGCTGCTACTCTCTCGTTTTGGCATATTAAATCCTTTTGCTTGTTAGGGCAGATAATTTTGGAAAGATCAGATCACCCCAAAAAACAGAGACTCATCAAAGTTTAGAAAATTTATGAGACTCAGCAAGACACAGAAGTATTTCTTGTTCTAAAGCCATTCCATTGCCCACTGAATAAACTCTCAAACTGCTTTACCCCTTATTGCTGAGTTTCCTCTAATTAATGGTGCCTAAAATGGATAAAAGCATTGCCAAGGGGGAGAGAAAAACAGTTAAGTGTATTTAACAGACTTGTGTGGCTATTTGGGAGTCTTTCCGCAGCCCATGGCTAAGGGACAGTGGGTAGTTTCTGGGTCTTTCTATTCTCAGTGGACATGCTGATTCCTTTGTGACTTTCCTGGGCTTGGTTGGTTGCTGTCCAACACTGTTATTTGGCTAAGACATCACTTCCCATCTGAGCCAGCTGGCCCTGCTGTGACTCGACCTGGTCTATAACCTTTGACCAGTCGTCATCTTGAACGAGGCTTACGTCACTTTCAGTGAATGAGAGAATGAAAATGCCATCCATGGTAAAGATAAAAATGAGATGTTTTTACTGGTTTTAGATTGTGTGATTTTTATATGACAGGGATGGTACTTTCAAAAATTCTTCCTACCTTAGAAAGACTTCCGTATGTGTTTAAAGAAATTTAAAAATCTGTATATTTTTTATTTCCATGGTGATCCTAGACCTAGATCCTCACCTTTCTTGTATCCAAACCCTGGTACTGTGCACAGACTCTGTAGTTGTTTGTCTGTTTATGTGTTCATACACTGACACCTCAGACACTTATTGGCCGGGTGCTATGTACCAGGCACTGTGCTGGCCACTGAGGAGGTGGCAGGGAGCAGAACAAGCCTGAGTCCTGTTCTCTGGAGTCTACAGCCTTTTTGTCTGAGACAAGTGAAAAGAAGGGGTGCTTGGTGGTCAGGGACCTTACTGGGGGTTACTCTGCGAAGGGTAAGGCCTGGTCTACAAAGGAACCAGAGCAATCCTCGCACGCCCACATCCAGGGGCACTGTGACCTGAGCCATGTCTCGGTGGGAAGGGAGCACAAGCATTCATCTCTGATCTGTCTGGTGGTCAGACCTCTACCGTTACGGACATACCTGGGTTGCCTCTGCTGTAATGCCGAGTTCAGGGACCACACACTCAGTTCAGGGTGCGGGGCTGTATAATCGAGGTGGAGCCTTGAGACAAGTCAGGACTTGATGAATGTAAATGCTGAGTGTGGCGAGTTCATCCTTGTCAAGGCTCTAGGTCAAGGCTCGTAGTGAGTGGAGAGAGAATTACAGAAAAGATTCCCTGTCTCAGTGGCCCTGGATTGGTAGGGAGTACATTTCACGAAAGTAGAACATATGTAGAGCAAAGGGTACCAATGATCAATGTACCTCTCATACATTTCCATAAGTAAACACACCCATACAGACAGGTCAAGAGATAGAATATTATCAGCATTTGAGACATCCGTCCTGTGCCCTCATGGTCACTACCTGTCCCCCTCCCAGGTAAGAACTCCTGTGACCTGCAACACCATAGATTACTTTTGTCTGTTTTTATACATTTATAATGGAATCATATGGATTTTTTTTTTGGTCTGGCTTCTTTTGCTCATCATGAAGTCTGTGATGCATTGTTGTGCCTGGCTATAGGTTGTTGCTGTGGATATTCCACTGTATGTGCCTGTTCTGTTGTGGAAGGATGTTTGGGTAGTGTCCAGGGCTTGACTGTTGCATAAGAGCAGTTTCTCAGCCATGTCTTTTGGCAAACCTTTGTATGCATTTTCCCCAGTACATACTTTAGTGTAGAATCCATCGGTCATAAAATGGGTGAATGTTCAACTTTTAGAGATGAGACTAAATAGTTTTCCCAAGTGGTTGTGCCAGTTACTCTCTCAACACTAGTTTAGGAAAGTTCACTGGGAACAACATTTTTGTTTTACTTCCCTGCAGTCTAACTTGTATGTTCAGTCCAACTAACTCTATTGCTCATCTATTACATACCAGGCAGGTTGCCTACTCTTATGGAGCCTATGGTCTAGCTGGGGCAGAAAAACAACACAGAGATGAAGATACAGCAGTTGGTTGTAAGTTCTATAGAAAAAAAGTACTAGGGTAACTTGATGGGGAAAGGATGTTCTCTTTAATAAGTGGTGGTGGGAAAACTGGATATTCACATACAAAATGATGAAATTGGACCCCTTTTTATACTACGCACAAAAATTAGTTTGAAATGGATTAAGAACTTAAATGTACCTGAAACCATAAAACTCCTAGAAGAAAACATTAGGTAGGGAAAAGCTCTTTGACATTGGTCTTGGCTGTCTATGTCTATGTCTATGTCTATGTCTATGTCTATGTCTATGTCTATGTCTATGTCTATATCTATACACACACACACATATATATTTAGATTTGATACAAAAAGTATAAGCGACAAAAACAAAAATAAACAAGTGGGATTGTATCAAACTAAAAAGCTTCTGCACAGCAAAAGAAACAACAAATATAAAGGCAACCTACAGAATGGGAGAAAATATTGGCAAACCATATGTCTGATAAGAGGTTATTATCTAAAATATATAAATAACTCATACAATTTAATTGCAAAAAACCAAATAACTTGATTTAAAAGTGGACAAAGGACCTGGATAGACATTTTTTCAAAAAGGTATACGAGCCCTGGCCGGTGTGGCTCAATGGTTGGAGCATTGGCCTGTGGACCAGAGAGTCCAGGCTTTGGTTCCTGCTAGGGGCACGTACCAAAAAAAAAAAAAAAAGTATACAAATGGCCAACAGGTACATGAAAAGATGCTCAGCCTCACTAATCATCAGGGAAATTCATATCAAAACCACAATGAGATATCACCTTCTACTTGTTAGAATGGCTATTATAGGAAAGACAAGAGATAAATGCTGGCAAGGATGTGGAGAAAAGGGAACCCTTGTGCACTGTTGGTGGGAATGTCCATTGGTACAGACACTGTGGAAAACAGTGTGAGGATTCCTCAAAAAATTAAAAATCAAACTACCACAGGATCTCTCAATCTCACTTCTGGGTATATATCCAAAGGAGAAATGATCATTGTCTCAAAAAGGTATCTGTATCCCATGCTTATTGCAGCATTATTCACAAGATCCAAGACATGGAAACAACTTAAATGTCCTTTGATAGATGAATGGATGAAGAAAATGTACACACACACACACACACACACACACACACACACTGATATTATTCAGTCATAAAAAGAAGGAAACCCTGTCATTTGTAATAACATCAGTGGACCTTGAGGGCATTATGTTATATGAAATAAATCACACAAAGAAAGTCAAATACTGTATAATCTCACTTATATATGGAATCTAAAAAGGCTGAATTCAAATAAAAATAAATAAATAAATAAATAAGTAAGAAAAATTATGTCACTGGATAGGAGCTAGGTTCACTAAACAAATGTTTAGGGGATAGTAAACATGAGTGGAATGATAAGGATAATTTAATTCAGCTCCCCAATTTTATACTCAGGGACTTTGAGGTAAAGAGACTTGTTTGTATGGACACCCAGCTGGTTAGTGGGATAGTGAGTCTTCTGACAGCTGGGCCCGCATCCTTCTCACATGCTGTGTGGATGTGGGGAATACGCCTGTTGATTCTTCTCAAGCTGCAGGCTTATCAGGAAGCCAAATAAATAAGTAAAAGAAAAAGGCTGAATTTGTAGAGACAGAGAGTAGATTGATGTTTGCCTCTGTGTGTGTGTGTTAGTGGAAATGAGGATATTTTGATTAAAGGGTGCAAACTTACATTTGTAAGAAGGAGAAGTTCTGGAGATCTAACGTATAGCATGGTAACATTAGTTAATAATGTATTATATGCTTGAAAGTTGCTAGGAAACCAAATCTTAAATGTTCTCACCATATCAATAACAACAAGATGGTAATTCGTTGTGGTGTGAAGTATGTGTGAACCCTGCTTTGGCAATGATTTTGCAATATATATGTGTATTAATCCATCCCTTTGTACACTTTAAACGTACACATCATTATATGTCAATTACATCTCAATAAAGTTGGAGGAAAAATTAGGATAAAGGAAATATGGAAGGGATGTATTTATGCCCTAGCTGTGGGTTTACCATTATTCTTTTGACTTTCAATTGTTCTTTTCCCAATTTAAAGGAATAGATGATTTCAAAAGAGAGTTCATAAGGTACAGAAAAAGAGAAATAAATCACTTCCCTCCAATATGTTGTCACTGTTAGCACTGTTTTTGGGGGGTCTGTTTGCTTCCAGAAGATTTTGTAATGCCAGAGTTTTTATTTTCATGGTTGACATTATGCTGCTATGATTTGGTGCTCTCTCTCTCTATTTCTTTGTTTAATGACAGAGCATAAACATTTTCATATAGCATGATGCTTTTCTTTGTAAATGACATTTTAATGGTTTATATTAGTCTAGTGAATGTATATGTTACAATATACCAAAGTAAAATATCTGAGAATAGACAATTGGTTGTTTCCATTTTTCCTGATTCTAAATAATTACATGATGAATGTTTGGGAGACCTGAGACTTTCTGTAGTCAGAATTATTTCCTTATGATATGTTCCCAGAATTAGAAATACATGTGCATGTGCATTTTATTTTATTTTTTATCCTCACTAGAGGACATTTTTGCATTTATCTTCAGATAGAGAGGGAGGGAGAGAAGGAAGAAAAGAGAGAGAGAAACATTGATGTGAGAGATACACATTGACTGGTTGCCATCCACACGATCCCAACCAAGATCAGGACAAACTGCAACCAAGATACATGCCCTTAGCAGGAAGGGACTGGAGTCTCTCTGGTCTGCAGGCGCAGGCACTAACCGCTGAGCCAAATTGGCCAGGGCCGGCATGTGCATTTTAAAGACACTGGTATGGCTGCCTCATCATACTGACTCTGCCCCAGAATTACAGAGTATGTGCCCGACTGCGCCCTTGCCAGCATTGGCTATCAGTGGTCATTGGTAAAGAAGAATGTGATAGAAACAGGGCATGCCAGGAAGTGATGTGCAGGTACCCAGTCAGCACAGGTGGGAGGAGCATGCAGGACCTTGACTGGGAGGAGTGTTTCTCTGCTCTGCTTGATTTTGTCAGGGGGGGATGGGTGTGAGCGACCTGCAGCTCATCCCGAGTGGGGCAGAATCTGCTGTCCTTGTCCACATGCATACCTGGCCTTGTGAATGCTTTGCAGAGCTTGTCCTCCGAAGAGCCCTTTGAACTCCTCGTGGAGATAATGAATCCCAGCCTCGTTCATAATGAGAGCAGAAGCAGATGCTCCAAGCCAGATTTCAAGTCCAATTGCTGCTGACAGCTCCCCTGCTGCTGCGCAATGTATAGATTCTTTAATGCCCTTGTGGTGGAGGAGGGTGAGCGGAGATCATTAAAAACCAGCTCCATCCTCACCAGGGCAGTAAAGTGGTTTCTCCTGCTGAATACAGACAAGGCCTGGGCCCACCTCTCAGTCTTCATTTGTGTTCAAGACATCTGCCTGATTTTCACCGCCCCTATTTCCTCCCACCGCTCTCACCGCAGGCCTGTCTGGTGCACCCCCTGCGTAGGCCCAGAGGAGGGTTTCCCCTGGCTGCTGTCTCAGCATCATGCATCCACGAGAAACAGCCGTTCTCTGGGTCTGTCTGCTCTTTGGGAGCTCTCTGCAGGCCTGGAGCGGTGGTTCCCACCAACGGAAGGCCTTGCCCCCTGGGGCCATGTGCAATATCTAGAGACATTTTTGGTTTCGGGGAGTGGGGGTGGGGTGAGAGTGTTACTGGCATCCAGTGAGTTGAGGCCAGGGATGTGGCTAAACATCCTGCAATGCCCAGGATTAGTAGTGCCAAGGTTGACAAATGCTGCTCTAGAGACATGGCTGCTTCTTTCACGATTATCATTTTTCCTTTTTCAGGGCAAGGTTTGATCCAGGTGGATGAAATCGAGAGTGAGGGGCATAGGCTGAGCCATTCTTTTTGCTGTTCGTTTAAGAAACAATTGTGGTGGGTACTGTCCTAGGCTGTGGGACAGCCTGAGACAAAACAGACCAGGTGCTCTGCCCTCAGGGAGCTTGCAGACTAGACATTGAGGATCAACCAAATATATGCATCAGTCTTTATGTCCTCAGCAAATCTGATGCATTATTGTAGCCAGTCATATAATACAAACCATATAATTTTCATTATCTTTGCCAAGACAAACAGCCACAGAGAGTTACTGTGTGTTTACCTGTGAGCCTCAGTAAATCGGCTGCGGTGTGGGTCAGAGAGGTTGTTTGACTTTGTTTCCCAAGGGGTAGGAAAAGGCAGCATAAAAATATTTCTGTTCCCAAAAGAACTGACAGTCTCCAGATGAATGGCTGGTTACTCTCCCTTGAATCTTGTTTTCCACTCCTCTGGGTAGGAGCCATTCTTTCCAACAAGATGATCCTTGTTCACAACTCACTTCTTTTCCGTAGACTGCACAGCACATTTTAATGATCCACCCCTCTGAATCCTGTGGTGGTGACAGCCAGTGCCACTGAGTCTGGGGATGTCTGTTGGGGGTGCACCTGGATTGCGAGGGCCGCCATCCTGGGACCTTGGCTCATGAATTCTGGCCTCTAAGGCTTCCAGGTGTTCAGTACACACTTGAGAGCGTCCTGGGAGCCTTTTATTTTCCCTGTGTAATGGCAGCACTTCTCCCTGGGAAGGGAGAGGGGACATAGCTCATCAGAAGGCGATCGAGCCCATTTAGCCTCCCAGAGGATGTTTGATCAAGCCTTTCCTTCTGGTGCGAGTCCCCACTGAGTGGAGATGGGGAGAGCTAGGTCTTTCATCTATTTGGATGTTTCTGTAGCTTCTGTTCATGGCTGTGAGGCCTTAGTGCAGGATGATAGGGTGTCCTGTGCTCTCTGCCCCATGCAACACCCTCGGGCATTTCCACGGTGTCCCCTTCCCCGCTCAAAGACCACTCTTCTCTTTCTCCTTTGTTCCGCATCCTCCTCGAGTCCCACCGGTTCTTGTCTCTCGTGGCCAGCATGCGTGCTGGCCTTCCCTGCCTGGTCTCACTCCTGGGGAAGGAAGGAAGTCTTCAGCATGGGTCCGAGTGTGGAGACAAGGTCTTCTTTTTGGTCTGGTCTGAAAGCTCCTTTCCACTTTGAAGATGAACTTCACTCCAGCAGAACTCCATTGTGATGCTCAGCCAACAGTGTATCTTTCTCTCTTCTGGCCTTGACTTACATCAAAAGGCCGACTGAGCTCCTGGGCGAGTCCAGGCCCGAGGAGGAAGGAGAAGAAACCAGTGCTGCCCCAGCTCTGCCCCTCTTCCCACAGCCCTGAGGACCTTTCCCTCTGTGGCGTTTATGGACCGGAGCTGACTTCGTGGTTCTAGTACTAGTGGTCTAGTGTGGGACCCTGGCACCCAAACCAATCATTTACAATAATTTTTAGATACTTTTCTTCATAGTTTTTTTTTTATTTTATTATTATTTTTTTTATCCTCACCCGAGGACATTTTTCCATTTTTTGTTCAGGTAGAGTGGGAGGGAGAGAGAGGAACAGAGAGAGAGAGAGAAACATCGATGGGAAAGGGACACTTCGAGTGGCTGCCACCCGCATGACTGACCAGAGCCAGGGACAAACTGCAACCGAGGTACATGCCCTTAGCGGGAACCGAACCCGGGTCTCTAAGGACCGCAGGCCGACGCTTTAACCGCTGAGCCAAACCGGCCAGGGCTCCTCATAGTTTTTAAATTTTACACACTTTCTTTGCTCACCTCCGCCCCACACAAAGTTAGTATTTAGGTGAGATGTTTTATGGAATGTGAAACTGACCGGCAGAGTAGCTGAGCCTCTGCAGAGGTAACAGCGATGTTGATGCGCAGGCCAGAAACTTGGTTTTGTCACGTGGTCAAGGAGCAGGTAAGAATCACCATTTCTCCAATTATTTTGGTCAAGTAAATTTTTGAGTTTGAGAGAGACTAGGTCATCTTGATTACTGAATACCTGTGTGGTAGGTGTGGTGTCAGGCCCAGGATGTGGAAATTTAAGACTAAATTTTGGCCCTAAGGAACTGATGCTGTTCCTGGATAAACAGGTAAATAGACAATTGTAACATGTGAGGTGAGTTAATGCAGGGAGCACAGGACTCTGGGAACCCCAGCGAGGATCATGACCCATTGGAGAGTTCAGGAAGGCTTTTAGGAAGGACGCCTGCTCTGAATTGGGGAAGATTAGATGAAAGGGCAAGAGGAAGGCTGTTGTGAGCAGAGAAGTTTCTGCAGAAAACTCTGTTGCACAGACACTCCCCTGGGTGCCACACAGCCAAGGCTTTGTTTCAGGTCCCGCTCACAAATGCACAGTCGAACTGCCAAAGGATTTCCAGAGGAACCCCAGTTTTCCCTTCTATCTCAGAGCATGTGCGAGAAGACCCAACTCATAACCCACAACAACAGTTCCCAAAAGCTCTTTTGTCAGTCCTCGGTCCTTGTGTTGCTCAGGAGTCTTGTAGAGGACAACCCCTGACCATCTCCTCCCCCTCCCCTAGCCAGTTGTTACACAGCTTGACTAAGTTTCTCCTGGCTTCGTAGGTGCCTCCTGCCTCTTGACCTCTGGGATGGAAGAAGACAGAATTGTTCTTTAGGGGCAGGGGGTGTGGGTACTATGGAATGGAGGGTGGGGGACCTATACTTGCTGAGGCATCTCCTCCCTGTCACACCTGTGACCCGTGTTTTGGCTGTTCAGTGTACACCCCTCTCAGGAGTGCGTTTGAGCTTGGATCCATTCTTGGACACAGTATTGTCAGATATCCTAATCATCTCTCTCCCTGCAGGGCACACCCTCTTTGCACAGAGAAAAACAATTGTGTCTCTAAAAAGGAGGAAGGCACATAGCAGGATTAGCATGCTGTGATTGGTAGGGCTGATTAGGACCGATGGTCTTGGGCGATATTGATTGTCTTTGGAGAATCCTCTCAGTGGTGTGTGTGTTCCGAGGAGAGGACTGTGAGCAGCTGCAGTTTTCTGAGACCCGTCAAAACACATGTCCCTGTTTACCAAGCAAGTGTGGGCAGCCAGCTTATTGAGAAGTTTCGATTTGGGAAATAAACATGAGTCAGTTTTGTTTATTTTAAATTACTGCTTTCCCTTAATAATATTTTGGGCAGATTCCATGGTTTTTCATCATTTTTAACTGTAAAATGAAGTCTAGTTTAATGTAAAACTTCTATCTCTCATCGGATTTGGACTTTTCGCTTGCTCTTCACCTGCATGGTCTAAACTGGAGGATTGAGGAGCGTTGTGGTGCTGAATGTATATTACCCCTCTTCCTCCCAGGGTGGGAGTCCGATGGGCTCTCTGGAGGGCCAGGCCGGGGACCTGACTACCACATGACTCCTTGAAGTGGTGCTTTGATTCCATATAACCTTTTGCTTCCTCTCCCCTCTTCTCGGTATGGATAGGCTAGGTTACGCTGTGGTAACAACTCCGAAAGTCATGTTTTTGACTTAAAACAATGAAGGTTTATTTCTCCCTCATGCTACACATCTCTCATGGGTTGGTAGAGGCTCAGATCTGTGTTGACCCCAGAACAATAGGCCGATTAAGGCTTCATCCATGTATTCACAATCACTGTGGTAGGAGGACGTGTGTGCAGCAGAACGTTGCCTTAGCAACTCAGTGCATCCTCTTAAATGAGACACCTTTTTTTTTTTTTTGAGCAAATCAAGTCACATGGCCAGACTCCACATCAGTGGGGCAGGTAGGGTGATTCTACCATGTACCAGAAAGGAGGAGAAGTCACATGGATGGCCAATGACATTGATGACATCCCAAGAGCATCCTCTCCTAGATGTTCGTCTGTCCCTCAGCCGTATGCTAATAAGGTCTTCTCACCTGGCAGGTGATAGCTGTGGAGGGGTGTTCACAAGATGACCCCAGTTGAATTGCCTTCTGTGTCCTTTTGTTTCCCAAACTCTCACCTGAGATTACTGCCCTTCTGAACGGTGGGGGAGCCTTCCCAAAGCTGCCCCTTTCCGTTTGGCCAGTCCTCTCGAATTCTTTCTTCTTTGTTCAGTTATTGGCAGGACAGATTACCAAGCCCACCGCCTGAGATTTCCAGTCAGAGAAACAAATATTCCCTACTTGTAGCTGGCCTGTTTTTGAGCCTTCCTCTATAATACCCTTTAAATTGCTTTGGAGAGAGACTTACAGTTCACTGGGAACCTTCCCTGTTCCACAAGGCCGATGAGCTCCTTCTCCCCTCCCTAATCTTCTCACATGGACTGCGGAGCAGGTGGAATCAGTCCTGCCTCTTTATGGAGCACTCTAGATCAGAATTATTCTTTAACATCTGGACGTTTGTTGCCTGACACTTTTTTGGGTCAATATTTAGAAATTTGGTACCAAACTTTGGTCTTGGTCCAGTTTGGAGGGCAACCAAGTCCCACTCAAACAACAAACTCCTGATAGAAGGGGCCTAACCTCAGCTTGGCAACAGTGGCTCATTGATAAGCAGGGAATCCTACTAATACATTCTAATTAAAAACCCTCTGGACTTGCAATCTGGCTCATGTTGGTCAGCACTGGAACCTTCGCTGGGTGCAAATTCCATTTCCTATTCAAAGTAACTGGGGGCTTGAGAGAGTGTGTGCTCAATTTCTTAAAACAAACATTTTATTGGGTCATTTAGTATGTTCCAGTTAAAGTGGATCCAGTGATTATTTCAAATTTCAATGTCCTTGACATGACTTGGATGTGATTATTTTAAATTCCCTTTCTGGGATACGGATGCCAGTCTGGTCTCCCGGCGACCTTGAGTCAGCCACAGCGGTTGGGTCTCAGGCCCTGTGTTTGGTTTATCTGGTCTGTTGTGATGACTCTGGCTCAGTCGTGTGTCTCTGGCAATAACAACAGCTGATAGTCATGAAAACGTAGTATGTTCCAGATGCTGTTCTAAGACAGCCTTGTCACCTTTTTGCTTTATGTTAATCACTCCTCCTCCTACCCACCCACACACAGCAGTAAACACTCAATAAACACCTATTAGAATGGCAGAAGAGCAAGCCAGTCTGTAAACTGCTTTTACACCTCTCTTGTGGCTTCAGTTCCCTCTTGATTGATGCTGGCGGACTGGTTGAAGGGGCAGAGATTTGGGGGCTGTGAGCGATGCCTTCGACAGCTCCTCTCCCATCCCCTTTGTGAGGAAGCAGGTTTCCCTTTCCAAGACTAGAACCTTGAAATCATTGCTTCTCACAATTTACTATGTATATAGAGGCTGGGGCAAAAGTAGGGTTGTTTGTGTGGAAAATAATACAATGATTAATAAGTTATATAAAAGAAACTCTGTCTTGTGTTCTCACACCTGTAAACCTACTTTTGCCCCACCCTGTATTCCAGAAGCCAGGGCTCAGAATTCTGCTCACAAAGTCAGTTCCCAACACAAGGCCTTGGAGCTTCATAACCCAAATCCACGTGATCGTACACAGCATTAGCTTCCCCCCGAAACATCTTACATTCTGTTCTGTTGCATTTTTAGGTCTAGAGATAAATGAGATAAAACGAAACACAAGCTTAAAAAGCTTTATTGCTGGTTTAAATGCTCAAAATGACACACTCTGCTGCAGACAGATCAGAGTCATGTGGCTAAATGTGCAAACAATTACTCAATTTAATTTCATCTTGCAGAAGTTGAAAAACAAGCTGTAACCATGGTGGATGTTGTTCATTTTATTCCAAAAGCCGCCATCTTTTATGATCCTGATTGGACTGTATTCTGGGCCAGGAGAGGATGGGCTTCTGCGCAAGCATGTGGATTCTCAGGCAGGAAGGAGAGGGCGTGTCCAGGTGAGGCAACAGCTGGGTCCCTGCTTGTTCTGCTCCTTAAAGAGACAGGGTCCAAGCTGAGCCACTGCCCAGATCCTCGTGTTGGGCAGGCAGTCACGCTCGCTGTGCTGGGTCCTGGAAGCCCATCGAGTCAGGGTCCCTGGTGTTTAGGTGAGGAAGGAGCCCAGAGCCGTCCCAGGTGATGGTCTGCCTTTAGCACGGGCTCCCGGATCCCACTACCAGTGCTCTGCCAAGACCCGGGACAGGGCACTCAGCCCCTTTGCCTCACTGTTCTCATCTGTAAATGAGAGATAATAGTGGAAACTACCTTGCAGACTAAATATGAGGACTAGATAAGAGTGTGCATATTAAGTGTTTAGCATAAGACCTGGCATATACTAAGTTCCCATGATCATCTTTAATATTACCTAATAATCTAATCGAGAAAAATCTGTGTATTAGTTATCCAGGACTATATAACAAATTACCCCAAAACTTAATGTCTTAAAACAACAAGCATTTATTATCCCACAGTTTCTTCGGGTCAGAAATTGGAGCACCGTTTAACTCAGTGACTGCTTCCAGGTTTCTCTCAGGCTGCAAGCGGGGTCTCACCCAGGTGTCACCTGAAGGCCCAGCTGAGGGAGGATCCGCGTCCAAGCTCACTCATGTGGTTGTTGGCAGGATCCAGTTACGGGCCAGGGCCGTAGTGCCACGCTGGCTGGTGACGAGAGCCTCCCTCAGCTCCTTGCCATGGCCAGGGCCTGGCACTGGGCCGCTCAGCACGGCAGCTGGCTCCATCGGGGGAAACAGGCAGGAAAGGAAGGCACCCGAGATGGAAGCTATGTTCTCTTTGTAACCTAGCTTCAGAAGTGACCTCCCATATTTGCCATATTCTGTCTGTCAGAAATGAGCCACCAGGTCCTACCTACACTCGAGGGGAGGGGATTACACAGGCCATGTGTAGCAGGAGGTAGGGATGATTTATTAAGGACCCTCTTTGAGCTCTGCCTAGTACAAGCCGAACAGCCAAAATCTTCACGATGCGTCTCCAGCTGGTTCTTTCCTTCTTTCCTTGGTACCTGAGCATTCGCTCTGTGTCAGGCTGCACAAAGGCCCCGAGAAGAGGTGAAACAGCAGAGACCTGCCTTTGCTTTCATGAAGCTGATATTCCAGCAGGGGAGCAGACATTAAAGCAGTAAGACAAACTATTATTGAATTAAAGTTGTGACAGGTGCTATGATGAAAAAGTACTTCATGCAAAATTGCAGGAAGAATGTGATTCGCTCAGGCTTCAGGTAGGACCTCCCCGAGGAAGAGCCAGGCCGAGACCGAGGACGAGAGTTCAGCAGGCCAAGGGCCAGGCCGGGCCGGGAAAGAGAACCGCGGTCTGGACCCCAGGAGTGGATGCAGGAAGGCTGTGAGGCCGGACGTACTGTGCACACGGCGGACTCGGTCAGTGGAGGCAGAACAGTGTCTAGGCAGCATTGAAGTGGAACTTTCTTGTTGGCCTCTGTTGTCAACTAAATTAAATTCACAAAGCACAATTCAGTTGTACCTGGCCCTTTTGACCACATGACCAGTTAATAAAACCCACTTTGGTCTCAATCTTCCAGACCCTCAGACTTCCAATGTCTTGGGGGCTAGGGTTATTTTTATTATTATTTTTTTAAATCCTCACCTGAGGACATTTTTCTATTTTTTTTTCAGTGGGAGGGAGAGAGAGAGAAACATTGATGTGAAAGGGACACATGGAGTGGCTGCCACCTGCACGACCCAACCAGGGCCGGGGACAAACTGCAACCAAGGTACATGCCCTTAGTGGGAACCAAACCCTGGTCTCTCTGGACTGCAAGCCGACGCTCTAACCACTGAGCCAAACCAGCCAGGGCTTAGGGTTATTTTAATAATATGTCCAGGCTTCCATAATAGGACACAATACCCCTAAAAAATCAGATCTCATTCTGATGAATTATTGCTAATCAAAAGCACTCAGAACAATGAAGACTCCTTCTCAGTCTACTTCATTAAATTCAATCAAATTTTTCCATAAATAATGCTGCTAAATGATTCCTGGAGTTAAAGAGAACACGAGAATGCTGATCCATGGCAGAAGTAGGCATAAACACTCAAAATAAAGATGCTTCTCTGTTGATTCCCCAGGTTAGAGAACAGACCCAGAAACAGATGCAGCCCAGTGGGGGTTTAAATGGAAACTTTCCTCCAAGGCATTCAAATTCTGCTCAGTGCCCTCTCCTGCTTACCAGCAAGCTGCCGGTTCAAGTATCAGCCACCAAAGGACACAGTACATTTGTACAGGAAAAGAAATTAGCAATGGGCTAAAATACTTATGATAAATGGCCTGCATTGTAATCCTGGGGACAAAGGACCGTCTTTCCTGTCGACGCTGTGAAAACCCGTTACACTGCTGGAAGTCAGTACGTACATAATCATGCAATTAAAGTTTGGGGCTTGGCGACATGTTTATTATGTTCACAAACTGAATGTCAGCTGTAAGGCAGCTCTGGGAATAGCACAGCTCCAGCCCCGTTTCCCTCAGACCTGACACCGGGATGGGGCCCCCAGGTAAGGCCCACGGACAACAAAGCTGAGGTGACCAAAGTGGTGTCCTTTCCTCGGGAAGGAAGGTGGAGGGATCAAACAGGAAGACTGCCCGCAGAAATCCTCGACAGGCTGCCCGTCACCCACGTCCCCACAGCTTCTTCCGTGATGATGTGGAGAAGGGAGGCGGACATGGCAGACGGGAGGACACAGCTTTGAGAAGGAAAAGTCCAGTGAGTTGTAAGGAGCTTTAGGAAGCCGCAGGAGACTGGAGGCCCCTAAACTGGGGTCTGTGTCCTGGCAAAACAAGCCTCTGGCTGGGAGGGGAAAGAATTGGCTTTCAGCCTCAACTAGTTAACTCTTCAGCCTTTAAGCAAACATCTTCAGTCAAGCAATTGGCAAGTGATTATTGAGCAGCTACTATGTGGGCAGTGCTGAGCAGGCTGGGGGTCCACTGCTGCCTGGCAAGGAAATTCACATTTCAACTCAAGACAAAAAACAAAAATGCAACCTGCTGGGAATGACTCTTATTATCATCCTGTCCTTGGTGAGTTGGGAGCTAAAATTTTAAGTACAGGAACTTTTAACAGTTGAGTGCTTTTAAGGTGGAATCGTTCAGAAATACATGGTCGTAGCATTTTCAAAGTTTTTCAAAGAAAAAATAGACAAAAACATTGGTTCTGCTGGATATCATTAAGAATTATAGAAAACCAAAGTTGGAAGGCCTCATGGTCAATAAGTCTGGAAAACAATGGGTTGAAAAATTAAATAGGTTTCTTTACCATAGGACTTGTCAGAGCCTATACGAATGTGTGTATTGCGAGCGTCTAATGGGGGCTATGATATACTTCTCCAGGGAAGCATTTTTTTTCACTGAGAGTCTGTGCCTTGTGCTCTTGAAGGAATGTGCTGTACACTCCCCTTTCTAAGGAAATGCTTTCAATGGCTCAGAGGGGGCTTATCGTCAGCCTGAGTCATGGTGATGGGCTGTTGATGGCGATGAACAGAAAGTGCCTTCCCTCTTGCCCAGCCCACTGTGTCATGGGGGCAGCTCCGGACAGCACCCAGCCATGCTCCATGACTGACGGCTGCCAGGGTGAGCTTTCAGAGCTGAACAACCTTGATACCCGGTCTGGAAGCCAGAGGTGGTTGCGAATGCCTTTCAGGGCCTAGAACACTCGCATGCTGCTTCACTGCAGATTGCCCTCCACTCTTGAATGCCGCACCCCCGCAGGAAATTCCACGTCTCACTGACCTGTTCTTGCTCCACTGGGAGCACAGATGGTCTGCAAGGTGTTCTCGGCCCTTACCTGGGGACTTACGGTGGTTGCTGTGGTTCCTTTTATGACTACTGTCCTCTTTGGCCATTTCTTTATGGAAGAATTTTTAGGCACATCCTCTGCTAAACAATTCATTCCACAAGGGCAGAGACATTGTATCTCCCTGTGGCACTGAGAATACAAACTTTAAAATTTGTGCTGATTGATCAAGAAAAAAATTAAAGAAAAATGCAAGGTATTGTTATGAAAAGAGGTCAGCAGCCTGGCAGTGGGCCTCCTGAGATAAGAGCTGAGCTCTTTGTCTTATCCCTGGGCACAGCCTGGGAGGCAAGGCTGTCCCCCTGCTGTGAGAAGGCCAAACCCCAATAGCAGTAGGAGAGGCTCCAGGTACATCTGGAAAAGGCTCTGCCTGACTAAAGTCACTGGGCCAATAATGAACAGCAACAGATCCTGGAAGAAGGATCTGCCTGGAGGTCTGATGGAATTTCTGCAGCCTCTTGGGAGGCAGTGTAGCAGGACAGTTAGGAACATGGGTGTCCGGGGACAGACCACCCAGGTCGGAATCATGGCTCCCTAGAGATTAGCCAGCTGTCCTTGAGCAACTCAGTTAATGTTCTGAGACTTGGTCTTCTCATATGTAAATTGGGTTGAAATAGCTCCTTTTTCATAGGTTGTTGTGAGATTGTATGAGATTACTGCACAGGGTGCTTAGGACAGCTCTGGGCACACAGTAAGTGCCCAATGAACATTGGCCGTTATTAGTCACCACTTCCCCTAACTGCTTGGTGCAAAGCTCACCTCCGCTCAGGCTCTCCCACCCAGGCTGAGATCGCCACAGCCACATGGGGTGAGCCTGGACTGATGTATTCAAACAGGAAAATTATTTTTCTCATAATTAGAGTGGTGAATTTTGCTGCCCTCCTCGCCAAATTATAATAGTCCCCAAAGTCAAATTACTTGTTTACTCTCTTGCTTTGCCTCTTAATAGCTGCAAGAACTCGGGCAGTTTCTTCAACTGCAAAAATGCAGTTGGTAATAGCACTGACTTTGTTCTGCTATTGCAAAGGTTGAATGGAAATATATGCCAAGTGGTCAGCACATAGTAAATTCTCAAACAAGAGTAGCTGCTATGACTCTTTGTGTGGCATGTTTGCCAGCCAGGAGAGAGCCACCACTGCTGCTTTTGCTCCCTGGCGGGGCTGACAAACATTGTTGGGAGCTGCAGGGCCCTGGTAGCCATTGTGAAAACCAGAAGCAGTCCCTTTACCACCCAGCGTAAATAGTAAGGCTCCTGGGGAGTAGTGGGTAGATGAGACCCAGGCAGCCAAGCTGGGAGGGCAGCTTCACAGGGGCAGGAAAACACCTCTTCCCTCCTCCTCTCAGCGGGGGAAAGGAAGAGGCTGAGAACAAGAGGATCCAGGAACTGCGGCCTGGCAATCAGCACAGAGGTAATCACATGTCCACAGGCTCTGAGCGCACAGGGATAATGGGGCAGAGTGGGAGGATTGGCCAGGAGGGGGGAAGAGAGCAGCTTACAGGGTGAGCAGCGAGAAGAGTGATGAAATCGTCCCTCAAGTTGCAAGCCACCTCCTGGGGTCAGGCTTTCGCTCCACTAAGGAAATCATCTGGAGAGCAGCCTGCTGAGCACTCACTGCCATGAATTCATGGGAGAATATACCCGTCCTACCACTGAGGGGCGGGTGGCTGGCCCAGGGGCTGCCAGCAGACCGTGTGCACGCTCCAGTGGGCCTCAGGAGCGGGACATTCAGGAATGGTTGTGTCTGGGGCTGCAGCTCTTCAGAGACAGAGTTCTGGTCAGATGGGATATCTCTGTACCTGTCTTCCCTTTTGACAGCCCCATCACCACCTTCTCTAGGAAGAAGGAAGATATGTCAGGAAAAAGGGGGCCCAAACCTGAAAAGAATATAGGAGATGATAATGCCGGACAAACCTCTCAAGTATGCAAAAAAATGCCCAGTGCAGATTAACACCTCACTGAGATTTCATGTTTCACCTATCAGGAGAAAAATCCAAAAGGTGATGACCCGTCTGCTTACTAGCTGGAATGAGGTAGGCACTCACATACATTGCTGGTGGGGGTATTAATTGAGGCAACCCGTGGGAGGGGAGTGTAACTAGGCAATACCTGTTACCAGTGCTTAGGCCCTTTGCATATACACAAGCAAATCCACTTCTGCAATTTAACCTACAGATACAGCTACACATGAGTGAATGAGGTTTCCATGAGATTATTCATTGCAGCATTGTTGTAATAGAAAAACATAAGACACAGCTGCAATTTACAGCAATAGGAGACTAGCCCATATAGTGGGCTATATGTAACTTAAAAAAAAAAAAACTTGAGAAAAATGGCCAAAATTCATGAACAGACTATGGAAAAAGACACAAAGTATATGAGAAGATACTCAACTTCACTTGTTATAAGAGACATGCAAATTAAAACTACACTATGATACCATTTCTTACCTATCATAGTTTCAGAAATTCAAAAGTTTCATTTCATATTCTGTCAGTGAGGCCATGGGGAAGCCAGACTGTCATATGTCCCTGGTTGGAGTACCAAATGGCTCAGCCCATGCAGGGGCATTTAACACGATCTCACAAAACTGCATATGCTTTCACTCTGACCCAGCAATCCCACTTCTAGGAACGTACCCCAAAGATAGAACTCCACAAATATAAAATGACAAGTGCACAAAGTTATTCACTTACCTTCATAGATAATGCCAGAAAATATTGAAGCAATCTAAATGCCTGTCCACAGGAGATGAGCTAAATACTGTAAATCCACACAGTGGAAAGATTCTGCAGCCATATTAAAGAAAAGAAAGATATTTATCATCTGCTATGGACTCTTTCCAGGACATATGGTGAAGAGGAAAAAGTCAGGTGCCAAAGATACATACACACACACACAGAAAATAAAAACATTCACTTATCTACTTGTCTTTATAGAAGGAAACAAACCAGAAGCTAAGGAGAATGATTACCTACAGGAGGTGGGTGTAACAGAGAGGAAAGCATAGCAGGGAGTAATATTTCTCAGACATTTTATATAGTTTTGATTTTGAACATGTAAATATTTTATACTTTCAATAAATAGATTTTAAAATGACAAAACGCAAACTGAAGTTGAATACAAACACTAATAATCCTAGATGTATATTAAAATGGTAATAAAATTACTTAGAAAACAAGAATTTCTTCAAGAATTTGAAATTTGAACACACTATTCTGACTATAAACCTTTGTGGGACATAGTTTAAGGACAAAAACTGCAAAGAAAT
This sequence comes from Molossus molossus, assembly GCF_014108415.1. Taxonomy (NCBI): domain Eukaryota; kingdom Metazoa; phylum Chordata; class Mammalia; order Chiroptera; family Molossidae; genus Molossus; species Molossus molossus. The sequence continues at coordinate 36,293,295 of NW_023425377.1, forward strand.
CTTGAACTTTACTTTGTAGGCTATTGTGTGTGGTAACAGTGGTGCTATAATTCCTAGACTCTTTTGTGTATATAGAAGAATAAAATAGTAATTGTATTGATATACATGGGAATCAGGGTTCTCACTGTAGGAAAAATAGAGAGCTTTATGGCATCTAGCAATGTGGTATTAGATTTAAATAGAAAGGATCAGCATGGGCTCCTAATTTACATAAATTCCAACCTCCATGCACTTAAAAAGTCTAAAAGTAATGACAAGTCCCACTAGTGACAGTCACATCCAGCACCCAGATGTTGGTTTCTAATTACCACTTCTCATTAGAAGGAATGAAGACTCTCTGGGTAAATGTCTGATCCTGGGGCCGGGAAGGAGGAAGGACGAGATAAACCTGGAACCTGTCGCCATGCCAGAAAGCAAGAGAGTGCTGACAAGGACCAAGAGTGAGCGCGAGTGGATCCCGCAGACTTGAAGCAATTGGAGCATCAGGAGGAATAATGACAACACACTGAATGATAACAGACTGACGTTTTAAAAATACATGTGTCCACATTGCCACAGTGTTATTACTAAAAAGGTGGGAGAGTAATGAAGCTCTTCTACTAAAAAATTTTTTTTTCTTTATTGCTTTTATAGAGAGAGGAAGGGAGAGGGAGAGGGAGAGAGAAACATTGATGAGAGAGAACAACGATTGGCCGCCTCCTGCATGCCCCCCACGGAGGATTGGGACCACAACCCGGGCATGTATTCTGACCAGGAATCAAACCAGCGACCTCTTGGTGCATGGGTCAGCTCTCAACCACTGAGCCACACCAGCCGGGCTGAAGCTCTTTATTGAAAAATACTAGCTAAAAAACATAGAAAGAATACAATTGGAAAACCACCACTTTCCAGGCCCCAATATGATAACTGATACAGGCTAGGACCATCAATGGGTGCCCAAACCATTCATTGGGTGAAAGGTTAAGAACAGGATATTTATATGGTCTCAAAATTCTAACCCATGTATTATTTACCGAATACAAAGGGTACAGGGTACCTTTATAAGGACGAATCTGGCAGATTCCACCTTAACCAAGTTGTCAAACTGAACATGTCCAATAGTGAAACAAATAGGCATTTGGGTATTTTATGTGATACATTGAGAAGTACATAACATCACCCATGTGACCTTCTTGCCAAAATGTCTAATCTTGAAGAAGCACTCAGACAGAGATTGTGGGATAATCCATAGAACAAGTGGCCTCAACTCTTCAAATATGTCCTGAATGATCTTCCTCCCAAAAAGGGGGGAGGTACTTCTTTCTAGACAAAAGATGATATGACAACCAAATTCAATATTCAATATCTGGCTAGATCCTGGAACGGAAAAAAGGCGTCATACATGATATTTTTTAAAAGTAGGAGAAATTTTAATGTGGACTAGGTAACAGTTGGGTATTAATGGTAAATTTCTTGGGTCTGGTAATTTTATTATTTGAAATGCAGGGTTGTTAGGAAATGTATCAGCTGAAGTTTCTTTAAAATAAGAATGAGGAAGTTCTCTATGTCCTAATATTTTTAAAAGTTTCTTCAGAATATTTTACATCAAAATGGCAAGCTAGAGATTGGTGTATATAAACCTATCTTGGTTTAAAAAGTGGGGAAAAGGGGATAGATTATACAGTTTTATTTTCTTGTAGGTGCACATGTACTTTTGGGAAGGATATGCAAAAAATTAGTGACAGTGGTGACCTGCAGCAGGTAGCAAAGAGGAGCAGGGAATACAACAGGGCAGAGAAGAAACAAGTGGGAACAAGTGTATTCACTGTGTACATTTAAAAATATGTGGAACCATGAGTAGGTATTATTTAATTAAAAAAAAAAGGTGAACATTGATGTTTTAGAAAAATATAAGAATCTAGGACGTGGAAGAAATAGGTCAATGAAAGAACTTGGGAACCTTCAGGGGGAGGCCCAAATCTTTTTCTAGAGGTGTCAGCGATGTCCTTGGTGTGCAACACATGGTCTTCTCAGGCTGAGGCGGGGGAGCAGGCATACAGTCCAACACAACTTGTCCATAGTTTTCCAGTTTTGCATATTCTTGTTTCCTGGCAATGCAGAGATTCCTTTTCTAAAATTTATCCTAAGGAAATAATTACAAGGGTGAACAAAGATTTAATCACCAAAAAGGTTCATTGCAACATTGTTATAATAGTGGCAAACTGAAACCATCTCAAAACTAAGCAAACAAACAATACAAATCTCAAATAAATTATACTATACTTCAGATATGGACCAAGTATGTGCCATGACACAGAAAGTTTATGTAATATTTTATTTTATTTTAAATCCTCACCCAAGGATCTTTTTCATTCATCTTCAGATAGAGCGGGAGGGAGAGAGAGAGAGAATCATTGATTGGCTGCCTCCTGCACAACCCTGACCAGGGCCAGAAACGAATGCAACTTAGGTATGTGCCCTTGACTGGAATTGAACCTGCGACTCTGGTCTCGGGCCGACGCTCTAACCACTGAGCCAAACCGGCCAAGGCTTATGTAGCATTTTAAATTAAAAGGGCATATGCATTACATGGTTATATTTAAAATTGTGGACATGTAGATATATAAAAGCATAAAGCAATATAGCTGTCTTTGGCTGATGAGACTATAGGAACTTTATTTTTACCCCTTCTGTTTATTTTTTTTTAATTTCCTAAAAAAAGATTTTATAACTATAATTATTTAAAATAGTGAATTTATTTCTGTAAATAGGACTGGAACATCCCCAGAAAACTTGTGGAGAGGTACAATCCAGACACCTTTCCCACTAATGTCTAGGTTGAGAAGAGATTGCAGGCCGCTCAGAGTTCGGGGACAGCTGCTTGCGTCTCCAGTTCTTGTAACATTTCTGAGTGTAACTTGCAGTTGGGGGTGTGTGTGTGCACGCTGCCCACTGGCTAGGGTATCAAAACAAGCTGTCAGCCTGCCAACAACCCCTAAGAGCAGCTCTGCGCAAGAGCAGGTCACCTCTGCTGGACCGTGGCCGTGCTGCCCGGCTAACTCCCCAGAGAATGATCACACTCGAGGGGAAGTATCCTCATCTTGACAGAGTGCCCCTTGTCAGCTCAGACAGCACCTGAAGCTAAGGACAGCAGCATACATCAGCATATTTTTATGACTCTGGAAAGAGGGATGCTGGCTGCATGTAAGGAAGTTGAAAGAAATCGCAGTATCCGTCAACTTGCTGGCTGCCCATCCAGTGAATGCAATGCGGTTTTCTTCCGTCATCAGCACGGCATGCTCAGCCATGGAGGTTTGGAGTCCACCCCAAGTCTGAAGCTCCCCTTCTTGTCATTAGCTCTTCTATTTGAGAGGTCTCTTACAGCTGGGAACCTCGGGTTCCTCAGGGATCTCTAGAAGAGGTCTGACGATGGGACAAGCCGTGTGCAGTGCTGGGAACAGAAGTCTATATACGGGGGCGGCAAGAGTAGGTTTCCAGCTGTGAGTACGCGAAACACAGAGTTGACTCTTGTATCAATTTCCCTATGAACAACTGGAAACCTTCTTTTGCCAACCCCTGTATATGCTCTTCTAGAGACATTTTGGAAGATGGAGACTCCTCTGTTGTCTGTTTTTCTGTCCTCTGGTGTGCTTGTGTGTCTCCGGCCTCAGATCGATTTTTGCCAGCTTCTTGAGTTCTGTGTAGTTGCATCGTAATTGCTTCATGCAGATTCACTGTGAAGGACGAGCAAACGACCCGGCAGGCACAGATTGCAAATAAGTGTTGGGTATAAAACACACATTGAATGTGCAACTATTTGAAATGTTGCTTCAGAGAAGACTTTATATTTTGGAAACATACCTGTGTGTCTGATAGTAAAAACCCCTGACAGTTCAACAGAACTTTTCCAGATAAACAAGAACCAAGTTGGGGCTCTTATGAAAAGATTAGTTTACCATTTGTCAAAAGCATAAGTTTGTACACAGATCTTCATGTTGTTAAGAGGAGTTTGGCTGGAACTTGGACTTGATATTCCAGGGTTCTGCTTTGCCCACTGTGTTTGTTCAGCTGCCATGATTTGTGCTTCTTTTCAGCTGTCATGACCATGGCAGCCCTTTGGCATTAGAGACGTTGTCTAATCTCAGTGGGATCACAAGCGAATGAAATGAGTGTGTGATTTGGTAGTCTCTTCAACTATCAAAGTTTGGAGAAATGTGTTCGTTTAGATTGGTAACATGTATTTCTTTATGAGAACATTTTATATGAATATAACCACAATTGGTGACCTGGGTGCTTGTCAGTCACCTCCTCCCATTCAGTCATGGCCCTGGGTTCTGGTGTCACCTGACCTTCCCTGATTTCCATTGGTTTGCACATGTTCTCTCCTGGCTTTCTGACCTGATTGATATCTCTGTCTTTTTGTCTAGCTCCTGTTTTGCTCTCAAACTTTAAATATTGGTGGTTCTCCGGGGTTCCTTCCTCAGGCCTCTTCTTACTTTATTCGTCTCTCCTGGATGGTTTAATTCACTAGGAACGCTTTCATACAGATGCTCACACTCTTCCTATGTACCTCCAGCCCGGGCTGGGGGCTCACGGTGCAGGTCATCCAGCTGCGCAGTGGCACGTCCACTCGGAAGACCTCTCCTGACGGCAGTTCAAACGCAGCACGTGCAAAACCGAGCTCCGCTTTCTCCTCCGTCATTGTGAGTGCCATCCATCCAGTCACCCAGCTCTGTGGGCTGGTGTCACCCCTGGATCCCCCATCTCCCTTTCCCCTCCCCAAGCCTGTCCACTATGCCGCCTCTACTCTCAAATGGTCTTTTATTTCCTGGCTTCTTGTCAGTCTCTTCGCCGAGCCCCCCCCCCCCCCCCATTTCTTGCCATTCCATCTCCTGGCCAGCTTGCGTCCAGAAAAAGTCCCAACTGTTACTGTGGGTTGTGAGGCTTCTCTGTGCTCTGGCTCCCAGCACCCCTTGAACCCCATTCTTAGTCCCTGAGCCAGTCCACGTCCACCAGCCCCATCAGGCTACCCTAGTTCCCAGACCTGATGTGCCCTTGCCTGCCAGTGTGCCTCTAACCCCCTGGTTCTCAGCTGCAGGGGCTTTTGACCTCCAGGGGACATTTAACAATGTCTGAAGACATTTTTGGTTGTCACAACAGGAGTGGGCGGGAGAGGGAGTTGCTGCTGGCATCTGGAGACCAGGGATACTGCTAAATGTCCTACAGTGCACGAGACAGCCTCCTCATGAAGAATTCTCTGGCCCAGGATGTCAGTAGTGCAGAGGTTGAGAAACACAGTCATACCGCTTGGTGTGTTCTTTTAGCTTTTTCCCAGGTCATGCACAATCCACCTCTGTAGCTTTTGACTCGCTCCCCGTAACCCCGGGCAAGTGACTTAACTGTTCTGTGTCTCACTGTCCTCCCCCGTAAAATGCAAGTAATCATAATTCTACCTCGTATGTATGTTGTGAGGACTAAACGAGTGAAGAGTCCACTGGGACAGTGTCTGAGACATAGCATTTGCTCAATAAATGTTAGTTGCCGATATCATTGTTATTATTGGATCTATTTTAAAATCTTTATTTTTGGACCTATTCCAGCAGCGTTCCTCACTTCTTCCTTTGTCATCCCTAGACTGTGAGCACCGTGAGGAAATGATCTCTGTTCATTGCTCAGCTCAGGGTCTGGTGCAGAGCAGGCTCCTCATACATGTTTGCTATTAGAATGAATGATTCCATTTGTTGCATCTATTTTTATGTTATAAATTCAGAGTTCTCCACTGATGCAAAATCAACAAAATTCCACCATTGTTAAGCAGGGCTTCATAAATGTTAGCTATTACCATTAATATATAATCATAAATATAACTTATAATTATATACTATTACATCATATATAATTCTCTGCTCATATAATTCTTAATTTTCAAACCATGTTTTCTCACTGAGCTGTTTGGTGTCAGCTCTTCATTACAAGTGCATTTTCCTCGTGGAGGCTGTGGCTGGGGAAGCGATTTCCCAGTAGACCGTGGGTCGCTTGGGTACTGGCGTGTGCCGCAGGCGGCCCGTGGCACGGTGAGGTTTGCCACATGCACCTCTGTACTCATTTCCTCCATAAACGGAAGAAAACCCTGGACTTTCCAGATCACATGGCAGATGCCCCCCCGCCCAGTGCGGGAGAGCCCCTGCCCCTTGCTGTGGTGGGAATACTGGGAAAGAGGGCTCTGAGTTGCCTGGCTGACATTTTGAATGCTGGGCTCTGGAAAGGTTGAATGGAGGTTCAGAGCTTCAACAGGTTTTATCACACCGCGAAGCTCATGTCATGGGAGGTCGTCTAACTTGACAATTGAGTCCTCAGGGACTCTGCCATGGGCAGAACTTCAGGCCAGACACACATTTGCCCTCATGGTTCCCTAGGCTCGGGGGGAGTTCCTGGCTACGTGCAGCGATTCTGGTGGAGGAGTCGGGCAGTAAGCAAGTAGACACATGGGACCATTTCAGAGAGCAAGGAACACTGGGAAGGCAGTGCCACAGGGTGATGTGGAGTGTGGGGGGAGGTTCCTTCAGAGGGTAGTCAGGAGAGCCCTTCTAAGGAGGGGGCATTGGGACCAGCCATGGAGGATGTGGGGATAGACCTTGCCAAGCAAGGGGACCAGCACGTGCAAAGGCCTTGAAGCTGGAGTGAGCTCAGAGTTCTCAGCGAAGCTTTCTCTGTTTCTTCTGGTGACTTAGTTGGTGTTAATGAGCTCCTAATCTGCTTTGTTCATCTCTGAAATATTAAGCACACTGCCTTGTAACTTACACGTGGACATTTCTTCCTGCCCCTCATTCTTGCAGACTCTTTTAATCCTTCAAGAATATTGTGTCTGGCCCTGGCCGGTTTGGCTCAGCGGGTAGAGCGTCAGCCGGCGGTCCTGAGATATCTGGGTTCGGTTCCCGCTAAGGGTACGTACCTCGGTTGCAGTTTGTCCCCGGCCCTGGTAGGCCGTGCGGGTGGCAGCCACTCGGTGTGTTCCTTTCACATCGATGTTTCTCACTCTCTCTCTGTTCCTCTCTCTGCCTCCCACTCTACCTGAACAAAAATGGAAAAATGTCCTCAGGTGAGGATTAAAAAAAAAAAGAACATTGTGTCTGAAATGAGGGCAATTAATGGCAACAGCTAATGTTTCTTAAGCCCCTGATGAACAGGGCTACGCGATGATCTAAGAGTTTTGCAGGTATTTCCTCATTTAATACGCATAGTAACCTCCTGAGGTCGATATCACTGTAATTATCATTTTTCAGATGAGAAAACTGAGGTGCAGGCCAAGGAACTTGCCAGGAAGTGGCTGAGCGGGTTCTGAGCCAGGCAGTCGGCCCATGAGTCTGCCCCTTGACCAGTGCTCCATCGAGCTTTCTAGTGCTTGTGGCACACAGGCATGGGTCCGCCCCGAGGAGGCCCTTGTCACCTAAGTGTGGGAGCTGTGGCCTCAACTGCATTCAGCCACAGGCGCCCCAGCGCCCCGACTGGCTGGAGGCGCTGGGCTCTGGCTGCTGCCAGAGGAGCAGCGCACAGTGGACATGGCTGCTGCCTCCGCACCTGGCTGTGTCCTGGCTGTCGAGGATAAATGAGCTGGTAACAACTGGCGGAAGTTATGAAACAGGTTCCACCAGGGAGAAAGAAGAGAAAATAAAGGTGTCTGTGAGGACTCAGGCAACCAGGGGGCAGGCTCGGGGTGCCCCGGCCTGCAGGACCTTCCCGCGCACTCTCTCCCGACTTCAGTGAGGCCTGCAGGCCCAGGTGGGGAGTTGATCTCATCAGCCAGGGGGTCTTGCTTCTCATTCTCCCCCCTGTCTGGTACTCAGACCAGTCTCCTGGCTCTACGAGCCTCAGTCTCTTTGTCTGCAAAATGCTGAGGATGCGGACACCGGCCTCCCCGCGAGTCTGCGAACCGGCAGCGGTGCTGGGCCGGCGCCTGCTCTGTGGTGTGAGATGCTGCGGCAGTGGGAGTGGTGGTGAGAGTTAGACCACAGGCAGGTTCGCGGGAAGATGTTTCTGAAGGATCGGAGGGGGTCTTTTATTGTCTCTTCATCCCGTGAGTCCCAGGACGTGAGACTTGGCTGCATTTTGCTGTTTCCAGGTTAGGCTAAAATTTTCCTAAAGGGCAGCTGTTTTCATAAAGCCTCCTTAGAGCCCAGGCACAGCAGCGTGACCCTGGGCCTCAGCCTCCCCGAGGTGCTCGCATTCCAATGGCAGCGGAATTCCAGCCATTGGACCCTCTCTCCCCTGCCCCTAACTCCACAGTTAGGCGACTGTTATTACCAACTACGACAGCATTTCAAGGGATTGCCCCAACAGCCGCTTCGTTAAGGAAGACATTTCTGGAAGTTTCTTTCCTCACTGACTTTGTGTCCAGCAAGTTCCCCATTGCTCTCCCCCATTGGATGTGAACACACACAGTACCCAGCTGCCCACACTCTGGATACAGACGGTTTAAAAGGAACTAGAACCTCTGTAACTCTGACTCTTTAAGATCTGCCTGAGCATCACACACTCAAACAGATTGTATACTCAGGGAGGTGAAATTTCACGGACCTCCCAAGGCATGGCTTGATGAATTAATTATTTCATTCGTTTGACAAACATTTATCAGGCACTAACACACACCAGGCACTTTTATAGACCCTGGAGAGACAGAGGTAGACAAGACCGGAAAAGTCTCTACTCATCGGGGTGTTAAATTCGAATAGGGATGCAGACAACAAACCATACATTTAGATCAATTAGAATTTCTGATAGAGCTAAATGCAATCGAGAAGACATCACAGCATGATGAGACAGGTGTGCTGGCAAGGCGTACTTCTTCCATGGGCACAGAAATGAAATACAAGTGGTAGGAAGGCCTTACTGAAGGCCTGCAAGCCCAGTAGAGGCAGCGGGGTTACATCTGGGGAAAGGCATTCCAGCTAGAGTGAGCGGCAAGTGTGGAGGCCCAGTGGTGGGAATGAACTTGGCATGTTTGAGGGATAAAAAGTCTTATGTCTGGAGTATATTAAGTGGGCAGAAGTGTGGTGGAATAGATTGGCAGGGCTTTGTAGATCTTGCAGGGCCTTGTAGCCAGGGTAAAGAATTACATTTGTTTAAAATTAGAGATTATCTTCTCTACTCTTCAAGCTCAAGTATGACAGGTAGAAACCCACAGAGTGACCTTGCCTGGAGAGTATTTGTGACCCTGTGTCACTGGCCTCTTTACTGGACACAGTCCCCTCTGTGTGCATGATCTGCCTGGACCCTAGCCTTAGTCTGCCAGCTGACTGGGCAACTGGTTTTGTCTCCAGTAGGGTTGGGACACATGAGGGAAAGGTGGGGAATAGCTGCTGAGCCCTACTCCTGGCTCCTCCAAGTCCCCTAAGTGCTTGAAACAGGCTGGTTCTTGCCTTGTTCCTTGACCTAGAAGTCTCCCCGGAACCCTCGCATCCTAGAGCCTGGCTCCCCTGACAGGGAGATGGTAACGCAGACAGGGCAGGGACACTCAGAACAGTCATGGTCAGTAACCTCCTCAGCCCCACAGATGCAGGAGCCAGGCATCCTGAACTTCCAAGCCTTTCCTATTCCCCAGCATGGGCTTTCCCCACCCCAGACCGCCATGCAGGCTGCTGCATATCAATCTTCCATTCATCCTTAAATGGACCTGCTTGGGTGTTTACAAAGACTGCTCACTGTTGGTGAATTAAGTCCACGCCTCTTAGCCCGGCCTCCAAGGCCCTTTCCAGTTGAGTCCTACTTACTGCCCATTCTTTTCCCTCTTCCCCTGCACAGATCTGCTCCCACAGCAGGCTTGTTTACTTGCAGTCTCTCAGTAGAGCTTATAATTTCTGAACTTGTGCATGCATGCATGCCACACCTGTCTCCTGGCATGTCTTCCTATTGTCCTAGCACCACAGGTGCACCTTGAATTTCCAGACCTGCCCCTCCAGGAAGCCTCTCCTGATTGCTTTAGTGCATGAAGATCTTTCATATACCTCTGAGCAGCTTATGTGCTTACAGTTTTCAGTTGTTACACCTGCCAAGATAGTTCTTTTTCCTTTGTGTCTCTCCCAATATACCATCAGTAGAAGGAAGCAGCTGCCTTATGGACAGTGATGATGAAAACATCATGAGGGGTGGTAAAAACCTGTGAACCATACATACCTCTTTCAGGTCAGGGTGGGAGTCTATTCCAGATGAAACAGTCCAGAAAGAGGGAGTGGCACCATTTAAATTTTTAGGCGGTCCCAGTTAGCTCTCCAGATAATTTCCAAAATGAGTCCATTGCTGATATATCTCCTCAGAACTCCAGCTCTGAGGAATGCTGTTTTGTTACCCGTAGCCCTGAATCAGCTCGCATCCCTTGTACAGTGCAAGGACGTCTTGCTCTCGGAACCACTGATGGGCAAACTCCCCACAGCTTGGAGTTGGAGGTGTCCTTTCTGTCTGAGGAAAGTCGGTTCTAGAGATGGTTGGGCCTGGTCACAGGGACTGTCTTGTTGCTTCTGGCATGGATTTGATGAATGTTCTTGTCTCAGACCTCAGGGAGCGTTCCCTGCCCTTGAAATTAGTAACAAGTCTTGTTTTTAGCCCCTAGGAGACTGTGTGACATACACAGGCACACACACTTATCTGGAGCAAGAGGAGGGTCCTTCTTGTTCAACATGCTGTCAGCAACACACTCACATGGCACAGGGGGTTTGACGTGGGCTGCTTGCTCAGAGCTGCTCACCCACTTTTATTGAGAAATGGCAACATGGCCAGGCATGAGGGATACACACTCCTTCCTTCTTGTGTGCCTTCTGTTTCTCTGCTGGTAAACATCATTTCAGTAAGCACAATCAAGTTTGTGAACTACCCTTATGGACTTAGAATTAGTAAAACTATCCAAATCAGCTGCTTCTAAGATTCATTTTGGTGTAAGCATTTCTGTAGTATTTTATATTAGCTGGGGGAGGTGGCTAATCGGTGTGTTTTTGTTTGGTGGCCAAGTGCTTTCCTTGTACGCATAGAATACATGTATTTTTCTCAAAGGGACATGATATGCTCAAGAATGTTAGATTTTATCCTGTCTTTATTGGTAAATGCAAAGGAAAAAATAAAGCAAGAATGGAACTCTTACCCCAGGAGAAATTTAGATGGAGGAAAATTAGGTGTTTGAAAAACAGAAATGTTTCCTAAATTTTATAGCACCTGAGTTCTTACCATAAAAACTTGACTGAAGGCCAAGACTCACTGAGTTTTTCAAGAAGAATGACTTGTTTTGCAACGTAAGGCATCCAGGGCTGAAATATGTTGCCCTAGGCAATTAGCGTTTTCTGTGTGTGTTTCTTTTAATAGTTTCTCTTATTACAATGTAACATATATTCATTGTAGGACATTTAGAATATAGAGACAACTCGTGTGGGTTTTTTTTTTTTTTTTCCTGAGGCTCTTCCAGGTTCATTGAGAGAACCTGATCTTGGAGCCAGTTTTGGAAATGATGACCACAGCTTGTAGCTTCTTCAGGACCATTTTGCTGGCCCAGTGCATCTGTCTGGAAATTTACGATAGAGTGTGTCTGTTTATATAGATCCTCTGATGTCCACTGGCCTGTGTCCTGTGAAATGTACTGCCCTGCCCTCTCAGTGAGGGTTCAGCCTCATCTAGAGGGGGACTCTGGGACAGTGATGCTCAGTGCGCGAAGAAGCAGTCTCTCCTTAGAAGGCGTCTTGACATTTCTCTAAGTACAGGCTTCCATTTCCTGGCAGTGCATTGGCTGCCACCATTTTCTTTATTTTCAGTAACCACCGAACAGGAGTGAGTAATTTCTGTGTATTTTCTCATTTTTTATGTCCTTTGGTTTATCCCCCGCATGCAGCTCCCACTTTGTTTAGAACTGAAAGAAATTTATCTTGTTTGAGGAACAAATGGCTCTTTTTGTTTTTCTGAGATAATTAGAAAGACCAACACATTTTTGTTGAAATAACAGGTATGTGGTAATTCTTTGAGTGTGGACTCTGCATCTCCAATGTCTTTCACACTATTTAGCACATAGTAGGTACTCCAACAAGGCTAACTGAATTACTGAATTAAACATGAATGAAAACATACTGGTTTATTTCCCTGGTACAGGTAATTTCAGGGACACCTTTCACACACACTGTCCCACCCGTGTGACTGAATACAGCAGCCTTGTGTAGAAGCGATAGTCCAGGGGAGGGGATTTGAACAGCTTCTTGATTCTTGGTATGGTTTTAACAGTCCCCGGGGTGGCATTGAGTTGAAGTGTTCAGGAACTGCTCAGACTCTCCCACTGTCCACCCTGAGGCAACTCATTTGTCTCCTTGAGTGCAGGAACACTGTATTTTGCTCAAGCTTGTCTTGCATGGATAGACTTTATCTAAATTCCAGTCCGTGCCAGCACTGCCTCCGCTTCATTCGTGCTTCAACCCATTCATATCTATTTTCTCTTTGATCTTCCTCTGAAGAATTCATAAGGACCTGTGCAGGTATCTGCTTATGTGTGGGCTTCTGCTCAGAACCAGCCATACGCGAAACTCCTTTTTGATAGTGAAGCCTCATCTTACCTAGTGATTTCTCTATCAGATGAGTTACTCTCAAATTTCAATTTCCTCTCTCCTGGATATCAAGCTAAAGTGAGAAGCCCTAGACCATTAAATGGGAGGAGTACTAGAAGCCACTAGTGACTAGACCACTTACAGACTTATTTTATTTCTATTGAATAGTCTCTTGAAATAAGGATTGATATACTCACTAGCAGATGTGCAGTTGTTGGTAGTGTGCGTTAACGATGATTTCTTCCATAGATGTCAAGCTGTCTTATATAGAAGTAGCATATTTTTTATTATTGTTATGGTCTCATAGGTAAAATAAAATTAATACAAATTTCCCATTGGCCTTAGGTGGCCAGTTATTGTTTGGGTTCATGGTGGCATCCATTACAGAGTTCTGTTGCAGTTACTATAGATCATCATTTTCCTGGTTATGGGTTCTTGCCCCCATCATTCATTATGGTCTCCTTGAGGACAAGGACAGTCCCTTTTCATAAACATTCCAAGTGGTGATAACTATGCCAGAACATAATTCAGTTCAGTAAGTATTTGTCGGTTGAATAAATACATCAAAAGTCTTAGACTGGTGGGTCAGAACACCTTTGGATGTTTAGATAGGAAGATACCATGGGATCAGGGATTACTAAGATTCTTTCGCATTTAATATAGTTGGAGAATCAGAGGGAAGGTGTAAAGAGCACATTGTCTCTCAATATACCAAAAGGGGAGAAAAAAATCATTATATTAGTAAATATTAAAAGATATGCAAACAACTGCATACATTGTGATGCATGAGTTATTGGTTATATTAGTTTTGTGGTGCTATAAAGTCATATATCCCCCTCCTGTCAAAAGGAGAGAGATGCGCACTAGACTGGAATCACCACCAGTGTCTGAACATTAGGAGAAACAACTGAGCCCCAGGGAGCAGTGTTGATCAAGGACTATGGGCAGCTACAGAAGTTGCTCAGGCTTAGCCTATGGCCCCTAATGTGACCAGTATGGTGTATTAAATAAACTGGGAAAATAAATTAGTTTTGAATTCTAAGCCATGTGGAAAGTTGGTGGCTTGTAGGAAGCAGTGATTTCATTTTAAGAACAAATCCTCCAAGTGTCTCAGATTCTGGGGCTGCAGGTACTAGAGACAAGGAACAACCTAGTGTGGACCATATCAGCACACACACCCACGGAAAATAGTTTCTGACATTCCATGCTATCTCAGGGCTGTGACTTTGGCCACTCACTCTTGAGCATTATCTTTATTAAGGCTCCACCGAGCAGCTCTTTCTCTCACATACCCTGTTAGACCAGCATGGCCTCCATCTCCTAGGAGACACATGCGGTATTCTGAAAGCAGATACCTTCGTCTGACTCAGGCAACTTGGTGTGTACAGTACGGCCCTGCAAACAAAACCATCTACAAGGAAGGATCCTTCTTGATGAGTTACTGTGGGACTCTGGACAAGTTCTTTCACCTCTTCTGGCCTCACATCCATCTCAGTTGAAGAAAATAACTTCTTTATTGTCCTTAAAATAAGGTGGTATCCATCCAAGACCCAGATCTTTGAGAACTCGAGTCGGGAGCATGATAGTGAAGCAGTGTTGTCGTGAGAAATGGGCACGTGCTCTTGTGCACAGTGAAAGGTCTGCCGCTAGTGCTTCGAAACTTGGCTGCATTTCTCCTCAGTTCCCAACTGAACTAACTCATCGTACAAAGCGTTGAGAATTGAATTGTATCTGAGAAAGCCCTTTAAAACAATGGAGGTCTCATTTGGTGGTAAATTTAATTTGGAAAAAAGAGACCATTTTCTTATATATTATTTACTCTGGGTTAAAAAAAGAAAAAGGAACAGATAGATTTATGCTTTATCTTCAAGTGCTCCAAATTATGTGTGACACTTTTCAAAGAGCTCATCTCTAAAGGCAAAAAATACACTCTTCACGTATATGTGATTTGACAGCATTCTTGGCCTGGGATTGTAGAAGATCTGTCATTTATTACTCTAATCCACCAGTTGTCATTATTTGTTCAAGGGCCTTTATTGTACATTACCACAACAAAATTAAAAAAAAACAACAATGTTCTCATCATCAAATCATGTAACGTTGATGTTTATTTATCTTTCCACAGAGGAATCAATATCCACTTTTGAATGGAGCACTAATCACTGTGAGACCCCCCCCCCCAGACATTGCTGGGAGAAAACATTAGATCTCCTTATGCACCTCCCCTACATCATGCTTTTGGGGTACTTGTGTGGGTTTACAGGAATGTGACAATTGCTTTAGAGTCTAATGGTCACATAAAAGAGATTTTGAACACTCCTTCAACGATCCTCTGAATGTGTTTTGCATTCTCCTAGGTATTTTGGAGGATCAGAATCCACCCTGGTGGTACCAGAGTTGGTGTAGGGACAGCTGCCCTCTTAGACCTGGCTTCCTTCCTGTTGTCAAGTTCTCATCAATGCCTGAATGAACCCAGGAATTCTCCTTCCCATGTGCTCTCTCAGTATCACACATCGGCTCTCTTCCAGATTTCTGCTTTGGTGGCATGCAGTACTATGGAAAGCATTCCCCAACCCAGAGAGAAGACTAGTTGGAGAATTAGAATGCTTCCATGTGCCACCCAGTGGGGCCTCAAACTCCATGAAGACAGAAGCTCCTTGCTCAGGACATTGCCCTGTTTCTCTTTATCTGGCTGTTGCACGTGCACAGCACCTTGCACTCTGTGGTCGGGGTTGAGCCTCACAGTCTGCCAGCCTGAGGGTCAGTCCCACCCACAAATAGGCCAGCAGCAAACAAGACCCAATTGCAACAGGAGGCCTACATAACTCACACAAGGGACATTCTTAGTACACCCAGGTCAGGAAATCAAGGAGAGTGCACTACTGGGTCCCACAGGACACATACTACATAAGGCCATCCCACCAAGACTAGGAGTTGGGGAAATTCTGTTTGATGCATAGAAACAAACATAAAGAGACAGCCAAAAAGAGGAGACAGAGAAACAAGCCCCAAATGAAAGATCAGGGGGAATCTCCAGAAAAAGAGCTAAATAAAATGGAGGCAAGCATCTGTAATCAGATACAGAGTTTAAAAAAAATGGTTATAAAGCCCTGGCTGGTTTGGCTCAGCGGTTAAAGCGATGGCCTGTGGACCAGAGTCCCGGGTTCTGTTTCTGCTAAAGACGTGTATTTTGGTTGCAGTTTGTCGTCCCCCCCTCCCCCATTGGGGTTGTGTGGGTAAGAACCAGTCGATGTGTCTCTCTGCCCCCTTCTCTCCCTCCAGCTGTATCTGAAGATAAATGCAAAAATATCCTCGGGTGAGGAAAAAAAAATGGTTATAAGGATGTTCAAGGAAGTTACACCTACAACAGCATGACAAAGGATATAGAAACCATGAAAACCAATTGGAAATGAATAATACCATATCTGACTCAAGAATATATTTAAAGGAAGAAAAAGTAAGTTGGATGAAGCAGAGGATTGAATCAGTGATTTGGAAGACAAGGTAGAAAAAAAAACAAACACCCAATCAGAGCGGCAAACATAATTACAAAAAATAAGGATAGTTTAAGGGAACTTTGTTACCTCCAACATCTGTATCATAGGAGTTACCAGAGGAGAAAAGAGAGAGCAAGGGATCAAGAACCTGTTTGAAGAAATAATAACCATACACTTCCCTAATCTGGTGAAGGAGAAAGACACACAAGTCCAGGAAGCACAGAGTCCCAAACAAGATGAACCCAAAGAGGCCCACACCAAGAAACAGCACCATTAAAATGCAAAAGGTTAAAGCAGCAAGAGAAAAGCAGTTAGTTAGTTATGTACAAGGGAGCACCTATAAGACTGTCAAATGATTTCTCAACAGAAACTAGGCAGGCCAGATGGGACTGGCATGAAATATCCAAAGTGATGAAAAGCAAGGACCTACAACAAAGATTACTTCACCTAGCAAGGCTATCATTTAAAATTGAAGGAGAAATAAAGAGCTTCCCAGAGAAGAAAAAGCTAAAGGACTTTGTTACCACCAAACCAGTATTGTAAGAAATGTTAAAGGGCCTCCTTTAAGACATAGAAGAAGAAGAGGAAGAAAAACAAAACAAAAAAGGGAACAGAAATAAAAGAGTAAAATGGCAATAAATGTGAACCTTGAATATGGACCTATCGATAATCACTTTAACTGTAAATGGCTTAAGTGTTCCAATCAAGACATAGGGTATATGAATGAATAAGAAAGCAAGACCCATAGATATATGCTGTCTATAAGAGATCCACCTCAGAATGAAAGATACACACAGACTAAAAGGAAAGGGATGGAAAAATATTTCATGTAAATGGAAATAAAATAAAAAAAGTTGGGGTAGGAATACATATATATGACAAAATAGTCTTTAAAACAAAGGCTGTAGTAAGAGACAAAGAACACTAAATAATGATAAAAGGAGCAGAGCAACAAGAGGATATAAATCTGGTAAGCATTTATGTTTCCAACATAGGAGCACCTACATATATAAAGCAGATCTTTTTTTTTTTTTATCCTCACCCGAGGATATTTTTCCATTTTTTTACAGATAGAGTGGGAGGGAGAGAGAGGAAGGAAGAGAGAGAGAGAAACATCCACATGAAGGGACACATCGAGTGGCTGCCACCCGCACGACCAACCAGGGCCGGGGACAAACTGCAACCGAAGTACGTGCCCTTAGCGGGAACCGAACCCGGGTCTCTCCAGACCGCAGGCCGATGCTCTAACCGCTGAGCCAAACTGGCCAGGGCTATAAAGCAGATCTTAATGGACATATAGGGAGACAGTGACAGTAATACAGTCATAGTAGGGGATTTTAGCACCCCATTGACATAAATGGGTAGATTTTCCAGATAGAAAATGAACAAGGAAACAGTATGGAGTTTCCTCAAAAACTTAAAAATGAAACTGCCTTTTGACCCAGCTATTGTACTTCTGGAAATA
This sequence comes from Molossus molossus, assembly GCF_014108415.1. Lineage (NCBI taxonomy): Eukaryota > Metazoa > Chordata > Mammalia > Chiroptera > Molossidae > Molossus > Molossus molossus. The sequence goes on from NW_023425377.1 coordinate 36,310,802, forward strand.
TATCCTAAGAATCCCAAAACACCAATCAGAAAGAATATAAGCACTCCTATGTTCATAGCAGCATTATTCACAATAGCCAAAATCTGGAAACAGCCCAAGTACCTATCAGTAGATGAGTGGATAAAAAAGCAATGATACATTTACACAATGGAATACTATGCAGCTGTAAAAAAAAAAAAAAAAGAAGGAAAAATCTTACCTTTTGCAACAGTAGGGATGGACCTGGAGATTATTATGCTAAATGAAATAAGCCTGATAGAGAAAGACAAATATTACATAATTTCACTTATATGTGGAATCTAATGAACAAAATAAACTGACGGACAAAGTGGAAACAGAGGCATGGGTAGGTGGAATAGACTGACAGCTGTCAGAGGGGATGGGGGAGGAGGGGACTTGATGAAAGAAGGTAAAAGGATTCACCTGGCCAAAGAACATATCACATAACCCATGGACACAGATGACAGTGATGGCCAGAGGAAAGGGGGGGTGGGGGCTGGATGGAGGGGGGCAAAGGTGGGGAAAATGGGGATATCTATAATAGTGTCAACAATAAAAAATCTTCTGTTCAAAAACCTTAAAAAAACAAAACAACAACTTTAGATTCCCATGGCTGGGTTTTGCCATACTGAAAGAAGTAGTGAATTGAGGCTATTTTATTGGTCTGAGTAACATAATGGTTTTAACTTTCAGTACACTGATATTTTGGGCCCAAGTTCTCTTGGTCTTAGATATTGGGAGAGTTTCTCACTTCTGGGCTGTTTTTGTAGATACAGCTCATGTTTTCATTTTGTCTTTCTTGTAGCTACCCCAGAGGATCACAGAGAACACACGGGGAATTGACAATTATTTTTAATGAGAGGTGTATATGGAGCAGCTTCTCGTTCTGAATTCTCTGCACTGCTTTTTAGTGGGATCGGGGTTTGGGATGTGCTTTTGGTGCTGTTTGCGTTGACAATGAATTCTGTAATCACTTTCTGGCAGGACCAAATGGGCTTTAGCTTTGGGTTTTATTTCAGAAGCATGCCTTATTTTGCTAAGCAAACCAACTAGTTAGGACCGTTGAGGAAAACACAAGCCCTCTAATATTTATCTGTCTTTGGTTTGAATGAAGGCGAAAAACAAGGTATGGTGGAAAGGGATTTAAAAAGTCAAATTTTTTTGACTTCTTTTTTCCTACAACTCAGCTGCCCGGGTTTGAAGGCGTCCTGGATTCCTAGGCGCTGTGCTCTAGAGGTTCTCGGAAAAGAAGGCAAGGTTTTCTCTTCCACTACATGGTTGTGCTGCTTTGATACCAGCACCAGGATCAAAAGTGATATTCAATTTTATATGTATTTTTTACTCATAGAGCTGACAGTGTGAGAAATCAGACATAGGGTAAATAATAGCCCATGTACTAAGGATGCAGCGTAAGCAAAGAGTGAAGCTATATATTTCCATATGAAACTCTGGTCATAACACTATAAATACCGTTGAAAGAAATATGTCCTGGGAATTTTTTGTTCTTGTCAACAAATAATTATTACATGAGTATTGGATGGGCCATGTCACCCATGCATAGTATAGTCTCAAATATTAGGATGTCTGCTAGACACATCCAAATTTAAAAGGGGGAGATCTTCCAGAACTATTATGTTATAAACTTTGACCTCATATCCACTTTTATTAGGTTCCCAAGTAGGAGATAGCCAACTCAGGTGGGAGAAAGAATACCTACATCACTTGGGACTCAATGAGTCCCACCCTTTCAAAATGACAGCTTTGTAGTAACTTGGCAAAACAATTCAATTTTTATTTTATTTTTTTTTCAGTGCAACAGTAAGCCAGCAGAATTGATACAAAAATATATTTCCTTGGCAGAAAGCACATGTAAAGAGAATACTATTGTTGTGATAAAACACGTAGATAGCACATGGTGTGATTCTGTACTGCAGATGCAGATCATTACATATTACTTTACTTTTACAAAACATGTTTTCAAGGTTCTCCATTGGGTAGTGGTGTAAAATATGTAATTATTATAGTGTCTGAAGTTATTCTAATCTCTAGAACTGGAAAACATACATGCCTATTTACTGAGAAAAAAGTTGTAGGACTTACCGAAGGAAACGAATATAAATGGAGGAAGCAAATCAATGGATTCTGCTGGCAGCATTTCGTACAAACCAGAAATAACATGCTGCAACAGGATTAAGATTTCCAATGGAGGCATAAAATGTATGCGCAGGACCAACACAGTCTGAATGGGCTAAATTCATTTCCTATTTCTACATAGATCAAGGGAAAGAGGTTTACCAAGATGAGGCTTGTTAAATATTCAAATGAGAACTAGATTTCAGTGCATGTTGGTGGGAAAGCACATTAGCAGGATTAGTAAAGCTCTGTCACATTACTTGGAGGTAGAATTCACGAGTCTGATTATGCTTCATGTAATTCCCCTGTGTTTATTGTCACTAAAAAAAGGAAGGAGAAAAGGAGGTGACAGATGTCCTACAAAATTGAATGCACTGTGCAAAGTACTGTGATAGCATTGCGTTCACCCCTGCTAAGGCTGAAACATGAGCTTGGGGCTACAATGAAAATGTGTATTGTGAGAAGTCACTGTTTGAGAATTCTGCCTTGTGCTGGAGCGCTTGTAAAAGCAGAGATGGAGGGATCACGTGTGGATTCTGACTGCAGGGAGCAAACTGTGTAATAAGAATGGTACGTAGGAAGAAAATAAAAAAAATAAAAAGAATGGTACGTAAACAGAAAGAAGGTGCTGTTCTGTTGTAGAATAAGGATGAAGGAGGGAGAGGGCCCAGTCCCTGGCCTGTGGTTTTTCTAAAAAGGTTAAGAGTCCTGGGCAGGGTGGGTCTGTTCCTGGGCTGGGCCAGAGATGGGGCTTATCAGTGACCGTGGAGCAGTGGAACCACCACATGGGAGACAGTAGTGGGGCCCTTTGAGGGGCTCTGAGCAGGGGAGTGCTGTGGTGATTCTGGCCCCGGGGAGATTAACCTGGCATGGGCGGGCAGGGTGGGTGAGTGACGGCTGAGCCCCGAGGGGGTGGGGTGGAGAGGAAGACATGGAAGCAGTCAGAACAGAATTGACAGCACCTGGCAGCTCTGTGTGTGTGTGTGGGGGGGGGGGCGCTCGTGAGTGGAGAGGGTCTGTGATTCCAAGCCCAGGCCGTGAGGAAGATAGTGGTGTCATGATCTGGAACAGGGAGAGTAAGTTTGGGAGAAAAGCTGAAACTTGTGGAGCTCAGGACTGTCTATATAACTTGCAGGGCTCAGTGTGAAATTCAAATGCAAGGCCTGGCCCTGGCCCTGGCCAGTTTGGCTCAGCAGTCAGCGTTAGCTTGCAGACTGAAGGCTTATGGGTTTGATTCCCAGTTAAGGGCACATACCTGGGTTGCAGGTTCGATCCCTGCCCTGGTCAGGGTCATGCGGAAGGCAACCAATCCATGTGTCTCCCTCACATCAATGTTTCTCTCTCCCCCTTCCTCTCTATCTAAAAATCAATGGAAAAATATCCTCGGGTGAGGATGAACAACAACAACAACAACAAAAATAAAATGCAAGGCCTGTTAAAAATAATTAGACTTTCAAGATGAGGACAGCAGTGTATGGCCCTGTAAGCATAAGGCCCTGTGTGAATACACAGATTGCTCACCCACGAAGTCGTCTCTGATCAAACCGGAGGTGCTGGAATGAGTGTGTGCTCGGGTGCCCTGCCCCATGCCTGGGTGTGCCAGGGTAAAGGCACACAACAGGCCTGCAGGTGTTGGTGCCAGGTGCCACGGGGCAGGACAAAGGCCGAGGGCGGGAGTCAGCCATCTCTGGGTGGAACTGGCCCACTCTGTCCTAGTTACTGGTGGTAGCTCACTGTCAAACACGAGTAATTCCTCAGAACAGTGGGGGCTGGAAGTCCCTGGATATTTGCCTCACTCGAAAATGGAATGAAAACTATTAAAGCTGAAGAGCCATTAGAAGGTTCCAGTCTTTTTGTCTTTCCCCCACACCAACGTCTTACTCCCCTTTTTGGATGTTTCCCACGTCTGTGTCAGGCACAGTCTTCAGAGCATGTCCACGACGCTACCTTGCTTCCTCCTCTGGAGTGGGTGTTATCACCTCCTTCAGAGGAGAGAGCTGAGCTTCAGAAAGGCAAGAGACTGAAACCTCGCGACTCTCAGCGGGCAGTGTCTGTCTCTCCCTGGAATGATGTCCTCTTTGCTGCCCATGGAAACAGACAGGCTGCTCAAGATGTTTTCAAAAAGCTGCAGCAGAACTAATATTGAAACTACTTTCTGAGGGAACATTGGTTTTGGATGCAGGGCCTAGAGGAGAGAAGAGAGGCTGAGAATGTATGTTCTGGCTTTGAAGTGATGCTCAGGTGGTGCCCATCCCTAAGAAGCCGGCCCAGGAGGGCCTGTGGTCTGCAGGAGACGGGCTCTCTTTTTGTCTCACTGAAGTTCTTGTCTTTGGGTCAGTTGAGAAATCATTTTCTAGTCTGTGGATTGTGACCAGCCAGCAGGCTGGAGGGAGCAGCAGGGCAGCTGGTCCTCCAGACATCCTGGGGCAAGATTCTTCGATTTTCCTCATGGCTTCTTAGCTGCTCCCGTGCTCTGAGCAGGACCTGAGGGAGGGAGGACACTGGGAGGTTGTGGAAGAGAAGCTAGGCATCTGAACGGAAGGGGCTGTCTCGTCTCTCTGGGCACCCAGCTGGCAACTTGATAGAAACCAGATCTCAGGCTAGATGCTTGCTGCACATCACACCTTCCTCCCCAGGCCCCAGCTTTTCCGAACGGGGGCCCTGCCTCACCTGAAGAGGGAACACTGGGAGGGGATAGAAAGTAGAGCAGCTGCCAAGTTCAGGAGATGTTTGTACAAAGTGTCTTTGAATCTGTGAATGTCAGAAACACAGAGAACCTGATTATTTTGAAATCTGAAACCAGTCATTGAATTAATTCTAAATTAGAGGTTCAAATTGACTGATAGGAAAAATAGGGTTTTAAATGTACTGCTGCTTGAAAACTTAAGGTTCAAGGAAATCTCACTAGTAAAATTTAAAAACATACCTGATTTCTTTTTCATTTACACTATATTTGGATTTCATGTAGTAGTTGTGCCCAGTGGAAAGGCATCTGCTGAGTCCCAGCTCCCCTGACCCCGGTACAGAGGGGCTCAGGTGGCCCCTGTAGGTGTTTGGGCATCTCAGGGGTTGCACCTCAGTACAGTTTTTCTCACCCAGGGGACCTGAAGGAATAGCCAGGTTTCTGATCATGTGCTGTTTGGAAGAAGGGGGTCGGACACTGCCGGCTCTCCAAGTGAGTGCCTCTCCATAGCGCTAACATGAGGTCAGGGGTGGTTCTTACTCAGGTACCAGCACACTTGTATATAGGGAGAGAAGAAGAGAGAGTTAGAATCATTGATGTGAGAGAGAGACCTTGATCTGCTGCCCTCATCTGTGGACTAAGCCTGCAACCTGGGCATGTGCCCTCACCGAGGATCAAACTGGGACCTCAGTCCATGGGATGGCGCTCAATCCACTGAGCCACACCAGCTGGACTGGATTTATATTTTTAATACCAGCACTTAAGGTCTACTTGATGTTTGAGGCTGAATGTGAATATTAGGGAGAACCAGGCATCAGGCCACTGGGCTTTTGAGCAATAACCAGGTTATATCATATACCCCAGAGCTGTTAATGTTTCTGACTGGCCTTACAGAGGTGGGTTAAGTTTATTTAGGAATTGTTTGCAGGCATAGATTGAATCCTTGTCATTTCTTTAGTAGGTATGGGTGATGGACTCACAGATGCCTGGATGGGTGGGTAGGGATGGTGTAGGGAATGCCTTCCCACCCCTGGACCTTAGATACCTGGTGAGGTAGTGGCTGGGGTGATGGTGTGCCTGTCATCTATGGGATGATTTCAAGTCTCTGACTTCATATGCCTGCCAAGCTTTGCTTATATTACACACACACACACACACACACACATCAATGGATGCTATTGATATAATACAATACCAATTTAAGCTTTTTGTCACTGTGCTCTTTTTAAAGATTTTTTTATGTTTAAAGGAATTTACTCATACAGGCCAATAAAAAGCACCAACTAGAGGACCACTGGCTTCGGGAAAAGCTGCTGCCCGTGCTGCTGGGTTGTGGTCTGGCCCATGTATGTGATGACATGTTTCAGGTAGCGCCATGACATTCCTTCATTGCAGACAGCCTTCTCCACCTGCCCTCCTCTTCTTCACGTTAGGCAAGAAGAGTGATAGTCTATATTAGGAAACATGGAGAAGAATTAGGCTGACCTTCTGGTTCAAAACAGGCATGCTTTTTGAGAATCTGCTTACATGAATCCTGCCACATTTATACACCCAGGACATAATCCAGAATTAATCACAATATCTAAGAGGTGGAAGCTACTCAGGTGTCCAACATCAGGTGAAAGGACAAACAAAACGTGGTTTATACATACCGTGGAATAGTATTCAGCCTTAAAAAGGAGGGAAATCCTGACGCATGCTACATCATGGATGGAACTTGAGGACATTGCACGAAGTGAAAAGCCAGTCAGAAAGCAGACAAGTGCTGTGTGGTTCCATTACACGAGGTGCCTAGAGTAGTCGGACTCATTCAGATGGGAAGTGGGACGGTGGTTGCCAGGAGCTGGGGGGGTGGAGCAGACAGGGAGTTACTGTTTACTGGGAACGGAATTTTGGTTTGGGAAGATGAAAGGTTCTGGAGGTCTGTTGCTTCATAATGTGAATGTGCATAACATTACTGAACTCTACACTTTAAAGCAGTTAAGATGGCAAATATTATGTTATTTTATTTTACCACGATAACTCAAAACCATCACCTTTTTGTTTCTAAGCCACGTCGACCTATGCCTGTCTTTCATCCCTCCCTCACGCTGACACAGTCCCAGCTCTCTGACTGTGCCGCTCACGTACCTTCCTCCTGTGGGATTCCTCAGAATCCAGGGTAGACGTCTTTGGATCTCTCACCTGTGCTGCATCCTGTAGAGATGCAAGGGAAGACTGCCTTTCTCTCTGAGCCCTCCCGTGGTTTCTCTTCTTTGTCACTGGGTACCACCTCGGATGTGTTTCTTCTCGGCCCAGCTGCTCTCCTGAGATCCACACACCATGTCATTTTCCGTGGCTGCATTGAGTAGTTGTATCACAGGGTTTGGTTTAATTGCAGTGACTTTGCTGTGAATAGATTTATACAAGGTACAGCAGGAAAAATGTGTTTGGGTCTTCCATATCCCCAAAAGATAACATGTAACCATTTTTCTGCATGATTTGAATTTTTACTGCTAATAAATGCCTGGCATTGCTTTTTGGTGTGATACTTAAGTCCAGAGGGATATTGTAGTGCCTGTGTGTACATAATCTAATGTAGAACATAGGCTTTTAGTGCTAGAAGGGATCTCAGAGTTTTTATTTCACCCTCCTCATTTCTTATAGAGGAGGAATTTGGTTCGCTTCCTTACCGGGGAAGTGGTAGTAGTGGAGCCGGAACTAGTCGGTCCCCATTTGTATTGTGGGCGCCTTGAACTCCTTGATGTGCCCTCTTGGACTTTACAGAACCTTTAGTGCCAGGTATTGAACGCCATCCATGTCAGAGCATAATGTCTGTCCCCAGAAGCTGAGCGTGTCGGTGATGAGAAGTGGCCATTCACCACGTTCGCAGCCCTCTGTGCGTTGCCTTCCCTTTACCCACAGATGAACCTCTGATGCCATGTGTGGAAATCAGCTTCTGATTTTAATGATTCCAAGGAGCTGGCTATTAGAAGACGGCTGGATTAAATCATTTTGAAAATGGAAAACTTCTATAATGTGAAAAAAATTCACCCTTGAATTAACCTTTTTTGGGAAATAATGTTTTCATCCCCCATTGACTCCCTCTTACCTTTGCTTACTCCAGTGAGTATGACATTCTGTTTTTAAAAATTATTATTATTATTATTTTTTTATCCTCACCCGAGGACATTTTTTTCCATTTTTTGCACAGATAGAGTGGGAGGGAGAGAGAGGAAGAGAGAGAGAGAGAGAGAGAGAAAAACATCGACGTGAAAGGGACACGTCGAGTGGCTGCCACCCACACGACCAACCAGGGCCGGGGACAAACTGCAACCGAGGTACCTGCCCTTAGCGGGAACCAAACCCGGGTCTCTCCGGACCGCAGGCCGATCCTCTAACCGCTGAGCCAAACCGGCCAGGGCTAAAAATTATTTTTAATTGAGTTTAGAGAGAGAGGAAGGAAAAGGGAGGGAGGGAGAGAAACATTGATGGGAGAGAGAAACATTGATGGGTTGCCTCCCATACACAACCTGACTGGGTTTCCAGCCTGCAGCCCCAGGATGTGCCCTGACCGGGAATTGACACCATGGCCTATCAGTGTAGGGGACGACACTCCAACCAACTGAGCCAGCTGAGGGAGGGAAAAAGCAAACTCCCGGGTGGAGATGGGCAGTAGAGTTTCCTTTTGCTTCCCTAACTCATAGTGAGCCCTGTCACTCCACCTCACTCCCCACCATTTGTTGTAGAGGGCCCCTCAGGGTAGGATGCTGTCTTGGCTCAATATCTACCATTGATTGAGCCAAGGGAGGGCTCCTGACCCAGACTGGCCAGTCAGAGCCTCATTCCTTGGAATTTGGACTAGGAACTGGGAGAGAAACTTGGGTACCTGGGTCTGTGTCTTGTGAGCTTGGGAGCTGGGAGGGAGACATATGGTACCTGCTTGGACACGGGGAGGAGGATGGCTAGCAGAAGTAGAGGACAGAGATGAGAATAAAGGGAGTGATTTTCCAGTCCCTGGGACCCAGTCCCATCGCAGGACCAGGTGGCAGTTCTGCTGGCACCCCCTGCAGGACTCCCGAGGCTGCATCGGAGCTTCTCCTTTTCTCCGTGGGTCACCTGTGGGGTGGAGGGAGGCTGCCTCTGCTACTTGACCTAAGAGTGCTAAGGAATGGACGGAGCCTCAGGGAGAAGAGCTAGATTCTGGCTGCTTCTCCCAAGCTGGTTGGAGAGGTCGAGTTTGATCTCCTTGGCAGCCAGGCTTCGTGGCTTGGTCCTAGTGTGCTTAGGTCAGTCGGTCACCTGTACTGTGGTTCAGAACCTCCATTCCATCTGGACTCAGAACCAAGAGAGGGATCGTTGGTTGGACACTTCCATATGTGTTTGATGAAACTGAGCCACACTTCATTCTACACTAGATGCCTGAGTCCAGTAGGAACACGCAGGTGGAGCCCTTGTGACGAGTGCTCGGACAGAGGTGTGTGGAAGGCACTGGAGGGCGTGGGCAGGATGGTACAGAGAAGATAACATGGACTGGGCGCTGTAGGAGCTTGCCTGGTGGACAGTGGGAGCAGAGGGGACGGCATGTGAGGTGGGGAAGGGAATGGCATATTTGAGGAGATGGGAAAGTCCATTGGCTCGAGCAGGTGGTGGTTAAGAGAATGAGAGGTCAGGTTTGTTCATAGGTAGGAACTAAATCATGAAGGTCCTTTTGAGCTTGGCTGAGGCTCACCCTTCATAGGTAATGTGACTGTACTTCTCTATTTGCCTGGGACAGTCCCAGGTTGTGCCCGTTAGCCTGGTGTAGTTATGAAGAGCGGCCCTCTTTCACTCTGCAGGTGTCCAGGTTTGATACTAAATGGGATCTTCATCCTACTTGCAGGCGATGAGACCCACTGCAGGATTTTTGTTGTTGTTAATCCTCACCCAAGGATAATTTCCCATTGAGTTTTAGATAGAGTGGAAGGGAGGGAGGGGGAGAGAGAGAAACATCGATGTGAGAGAGACAACATTGATTAGTTGCCTCCCGCATGACCTTGACTGGGGTCAAGGATCGAACCTGCAACCCAGGTACATGCCCTTGACCAGGAATCAAACCCGCAACCCTTTAGTCCGAGGGCCAGTGCTCTTACTGCTGAGCCAAACTGGCCAGGACACACTGCAAGATTTTAACTACCAGAGAGACTGGGTGAGATTTCAAGTTGGGGAGATGATTCGGGAGGCAGTGGAGAGGATGGTGGGGCAGGGAGCCTGACTGGAGGCAAGATGAGTGATGAGGAACTTCAGGAAGCAGTGGTAACAAAATTGGGGAACAGTATTAATGGGAAAACCAGCAAGAAGGCACAAACCCTAGGACGTTGCGGGTCTGTGAGTGGGGACTGCTAAGGGGCACTGAGGAAGAGCAGGCCCGGCGGGTGGTGTTGAGCTGTATGGTTTAGGAAGCGGGGGTGGGGGTGGGGAGGGCAGCAAGATAAGGAAGACAAATATGGAGCTGGAAATAATGGTCTGGGTCCCAAAGGGAAGGCCGAGCTAGGACCGGCCATTTGGGAGCCGTCAGGCTGCGTCAGTGTGGAGGGACTGTCCGAGGGAGAGTGCTTTAAGGCAGGAGAGGAAGTGGAGACTAAGCCGTGGGGATTCAGAGTTTCAGGGGAGGGCCAGAAAAGATGAGTCTACGGAGGTCACTGAGAGGACTGGCAGCAGAGGCAGGGGGAGATCTGAGGACATGGCCAGTGTAGCTGTGATTATTTAAGGTCTCGGATGTTTGAGGCACTCTACTGGGAACTTCGTGTGGCTGACTCTTTAAACCTGCAACAGCCTTGCAGGTGGGTGGCATTAGCCATGATTTATGGGCTCAGAGTTTGAAACATGTCCAGGGTTAGGCGTCCAGCCAGAGTGGTAGATCTGCCTTTTTTCAAAGTCTGTGTTCTTCTCATGACTTTGTAGTTGCAGTAGAGAGGGAGGCACCAGAGTCCAGAAGACCCCCTCTCCCGGCGACTTCAGCAACTTGGGCAGACAACAAGTTCAGGGAACTGGTCCACGGCAGGTGGGAGTCTGAGGGGGTGCTGCTGACCTCCTTTCTCTGCTGGCCCCCCTGAGCAGGTCACCTAATGGAGACCTGGATAACAAGGCTGTTTAAATGGAACGTGGAAAACAGTGCCAGTATTTGGTTGCACCATGAATTTTGGCCGGAGAAGAAGCCTAGCAACACACTCATTTCTGTTGGGCACAAGACACAGAGGACCTACTATAATTAGTTCTTTTTCTTTAATTTTTATTGTTGGCAAGTACCTCTTTATTTTTTCTTCCTTAATTGCACATGATAGATCAGCTTTTGTCTAAGGTCCTCGTGTTAGAATTGTCTCACTGCATTGAGAAGTGTTTGTGGGGGTCCTTAGTTTGCATGAATGTGGGTGTACACCCATGTGTAACATTTGCTGAGTACCTGCTGTGTGCAAGGAAATGTATATGAGTATTGAACATGTATTATATTATTTACCTCTTAGCACAACACTGTGAGTTAGATGATATTATTATCTTCATTTAGCTAGTGGAGAAACTGTGCTGAAGGAAGTTAGCAGCTTGCCCAAGATCCATGGATAATAAGTGGCAAATGAGGGATGTGAACCCAACTCTCTCTGACCATCTGGTTATTCTCTATACCTTTCCTCTGCTGTGGGCTTGTATCTCATCTAGTAAGAGTCTCCTTTGCCAGAATCTAGTTTGTGTGTGTGTGTGGGGGGAGGGGGTAGACTCTGATTGTCCTTAAACATACTAGCAAGGCTGTTTAAGAAGTAACTGGTTGAATAACCCCAAAGAATTAAAGCCCCTTGTGCAGAGCCTCTTCTGTGGGGAGTAGCTGAGGCGCAGTAGCAGCGGATCACGGTGTGCAGGAACATCAGGAAGTGAGTGCTCCAGACCCATCACCGACAAAGCTTTATTCTTGAGCATCTTTTGAGGTGACATGAGGCTGTTTCTGAGACTCAGGACATTGTGATGCCATTGCACAGTCTGTGGCCCTTAGGAGCAGCTATCGGGGCCCTTTCTTCCTGCAGGGACTGGCTCTGGCTCTGCTGGGAGCTCTGCACCTCTCTAGTAGTCAATAGGTAGCTGCTCATCCCCAGAGGCTGGAGTGAGTATCCTTTTAAAAGCCAATGTCTTAACACTTAGATAGAAACACTTCCTTGTCTGAGGTCTCTTGCCTATGGATTTTTTTTTTGTCACCAGGGTGGCTCTGTGCTTTCTTTGCTAATGATCATCCAGGAGTCAATGGCCCGTGCACAGTGGATTGGCATTGCCATCCATGCAGCACAAGACACAGCTGCCAGCCTTGTGTGACTGGACCCCGAGGTCAGAGCCTCTGAGATGATTACAAAGCTGTGGTATCAGCCTCTTCCCCATTTCGTTCCTATACAAGAGTGTCCTGCAAATACACATTTGCTCACGGGCCTGTGGGCAGCAGTGGTTTAAGCCTGGCAGGCAGCTAAAACTCCCGATTGGATATATCTTACTAAGTAGTATTATTTGATACAAGTTGAATCACAGGCTTTGGGGAGCTGAAAAGAACCTGGGTTCAAGCCCCTTATCCTGCCACTGAGAAAGGCTGAAGGAAGGAGGTAATTCCTTGGCTATATCTTAAGGAGACTCAGAGGTCACAGCTGAGGCAGCCCTCTGCCTTGTACCCCCAATTCTTCTGGGCTACCACTTTAGATATCTCAGTGTCGAATGCTTCTAAGGCTTGTCCTATTGGCCGAGAGACTTGCAAAAGAAGATTCTAAAGATATTGAAGAACTGTCATCAGTCTTCTGTGGACATTGGGTGGGTTCCTTGTCAGACACTCTGATGTTGGACATTTGATTCTGCCTCACTTACTTCTATCCAGAATAGTTGTGATGAATGCCTAGCCACGTTCAGCCAAGTGAACGAGGATCAGATGTCATGTTATGAAACTCCCTTGCTCTTCTGGTTATTGCAGACCTATGAGTGCCCTCCAACAGGCATGCAGTAAAGGGAGCCTCTGGTGTCTCCCCAAAATTTATATTGAAGCCCTGACCCCAATGCAACTGTATTTGGAGGTAGGACTTTTAGAAGGTAATTAAAATTAAATGAGGTCATAATGGTGGGTCCTAATTCGATAGCATTGGTGGTCTTAAGAGAAGAGGAGGAGAGATTTCTTTCTCTCTCTGCCGTGTGAGTGCACAGTGAGAAGACAGCCATCTGCAAGCCAGGAGGTATCTCTCCAGAACCTGACCACGCTGGCACCCTGATCTCGGATTTTCAGCCCCTACAACTGGGTAACAGATTCATGTCATTCAGAATGAGTCTAAATGGAAAGTTTAATTTCCACCCCTTGCCCTATCCATCCCATTTCTACTGTTGCCTCCCCAGGTAACCATTAGTATTAGTTCATATGTGTCTGTCCTCCCAGAGTGCTAGTTCAAGAATGAAAAGCAAAAATCAGTGTGTATCTTACTTCCCCTACTTTTTAAAACAAAAGGTAGCCTATTATAACACAATGTCGCCTCTTGTCTTTTTGCTTTTTTTTCATTTCTCAATACATCTTGATTTTCCATATCAATATGTGGGGAATGTCCTCATTCTTTATTATAAATAGGTACATAGTATCCCATCTTATGAATGTACCATAATTTAACCACATAGCAAACCATGTTTACTTTTTTCCCGCCGTAGTTTATTATTTTCTCTGGTACTAATAGTTGTATTGCCTTTTAAAAATTGCTGGGTTTTATACATATTTACCACTGATTTATCCCCTGAACCTTTGCAATTTACAAATCTCCTCTGAAGATACTCAGTTGCATCTGGGAGCTCCATCAGTCCCATTCTCCTGAGCAGGTTTCTCTGGGTGTCACTGGACCATGGCCACTCTGGACCGATCACCTTCTAGGCCTGGGCATAGCTGTCACCCTGACCTGTCTTGGCACTATCACCTTGGGATTCACTTTGGGTTATTAAGGAGAAGCTCCCAGGAGCTACTTGACTCTTGATTTTCCCTTCCCTCTCTCAGTTAGACAAGGATTTATTCTGGAGCACTCAAATCCATCAGTAAGTCCTGCCGTTCTATCTTTCAGTAGAGCTTGTTAATCCAAAGTATATTTCGGATGATCTACTATTCTCCATGTCCCCGCCACTGCTTATGGCAGGCCACCATGACTCCTGCTGCGACTAGTGTGGGGGCCTCCCAGTGCTGGTCTCCCTCCTTTTCTGTTTCTCTCCTTGCCTGTCCCTCCCTCCTTCTGTTCCTTTAAAAGAGTGTATAATGTACTCAGCCTTAAAAAGGAAGAGAGAGAGAGAGAGAGCCTGACACATGTGACAACATGGATAAACCTTGAAGACATTATGAAATAAGGCAGTCACAGCAAGACATTGTGTGATTCCTGTAACATGAGGTACTTAGAGCAGTCAAATGTGTAGACACTAAACGTAGGGGAACGGTGGCTACTCAGGCCGGAAAGGAGGGGGAACAGAGTTTCAGTTTTGCAAGATAAAAAGATTTCAGAGATTGGTTGCACACATTGTTAATATATTTAACACTATTGAATAACACTTAAAAATAGTTAAGATGATACATTTTATGTTTTGTGTGGTTTTTTTTTTTGTTGTTGTTGTTGTTGTTTTTGGTACGTGCCCCTAGCAGGAACCGAACCTGGGGCTCTTTGGTCCGCAGGCTGACACTCCAACCATTGAGCCAAACAGGGCAGGGCATGTTTTGTGTATTTAACCACAACTTAAACATCTTATAATGGCCAGAGATTTTCTCTTTGGGGTGGCACTTGCACAACTCTGTGCACTGCAGACTATAGCATCAGACACCTTAAAGGGTGAGCTGTATGGCATGTGGCTGGTGTCTCAATACAATTGTTATTTCTTATGTTTCAAACTATCTTTCTATTTTTTATTTATTTTTTTGTTAAAATGTCATATATTTTATTTATTTTTTATTTAATTCACTTATTTTTGTTACAGATATTTCTCCTTTTCCCCCATTGACACCCTCCCCCTGCCCCTCCCTCACCCCTGCATTGTTGTCTGTCCATTGATTATGTTTATATGCATAAGTTTTTTGGTTTATCTCTTCCCTCCCTCCTGCCCCCTTCCTCTGAAGTTTGTCAGTTCGAACCCTACTTCTTTGTTTCTGGTTCTATGTTGTTCATTTCAAATAATCTTTTTAATATCCATCAGGACTGACACCAGCCTGACTAAGTTCCAAAGGCCAGTGTTGTTCTGCTCAAATCTGAATTTCCCTAGGAAGACCTTGGTGTGGTTTCGCCTGCCCCTTGGGAGGGGGTAGAAGATCAGGAGTCAGGAGTCATGGGCAGAGTGTACCATGATGGACGAAGTACCAGAGGTAGTTGCATGAACATTTTAAGATGGTTTATTTTTCTTGAAAATATAAAGTTGATATTGAGCATGAGAGAACCATCCTGGTGAGTCTGCTACATGGTCTAATCAAACCAGTTTTTTAGCACGAGGGCTTTTGGACCCATTTGTCATCCATCCATCCATCCATCCAAGAATCCAAGAAAGGTTGAGCCTCTCTGTCAGGCCCTGAAATGACAAGCCTACTCTTTCATGATGTGGCATTGAAATTTGGGCAAATCCTCTCAGACCTTCCTTGTTTGGTGTAGTTTACTTAGGAATAAAAAATATATAAAACACACAGGAATAGTGTAAGAAAAATTGTTGCAGAATCTATATGAAGAAAATCATGGAGATTTATGGACATAGAAGACTTGAGTGAATGGAGATGTGTGCTGCCACATTCTCTCAGTGTGATAAAGATGTCAGTTCTTTCCAAAATAAAGTATCATTTCACCCTGTTGCAATCCACATCTCAACTGGGGTTTTCTTTCTTTCTTCTTTTATTTTTGGAATGTGTCAAATCATTCTCAAATTCTTGAAGAATAATCTGGCTGGAATTGCCAAGAAAATGATTATAATGTATAATCAGAGTAGATTTGCATTCCAGACAAAATGTACTCAAACTATGCTAATTAAGACCATATAGTTATTAGTGAGGAAACATATACTGTTAAATGGAACAGAATAGTCTTGAAAGAGAGCTTAATAGGAAAGAGGGTTTAGTGCATGATGAAGGGAAATGACAGATTATTTAATAAATTCTAAATTAACCACTTGAAAGAAATAGGTTATAGCCTTTCCTCATACAATATACCAAAATAAATTTTGGTTGCATTAAAGAGTTAAATGCAAAAATGACCATCATAAGAAATAAAAACTATGAAAAATTGTAGATGAGTCTTTGATACTAGGGGAGTCAGCAGAAAGAACTCTAAAATCCTAGTTGGAAAATTGGCAAAGGATATAAGCAGGCAGTTAACAGCTAATGCATTAGCTAGTAAATAGCTAATAAACATGAAAATGTATTCAACCTTTCAACATCTTTCCTCTTACTTAAATACATTTTATGTGATGGTCTATATGTGTGCATTAAGAGAATCCTATTTTTAAAGAACCTTAAAGATCCTGATGTTAATTATAATATTAATAGAAAACAGGGGACAACGAGGCATATCAAAATTTGTAAGACAGAGAGAAACAAACAGAAAATATTGGTAAGGCATTCACTGACATTTAATGACACTGTTGGAAAGAAAAAAATAGTTCTTGATTTGGTTCATTACGCCAATGGTAGAAATGCAGATTAGTATAACTTTGAGTTAAAGCGATTTGGCTGGTCTTATTGGGAGCCTTAAAATGTCAACGAACAATGTTTCAGGAGTTTTTTTTTCTCAGAATCCCTCCAAAGGATTTACTCAGAGATGCAGATATGGTACAAGGATGTGAGTCAGCTTATCGATGAAAGTCTTAAACTTGGGAACAAACTATAAATTTAAAAATGGGGGATTGTTTAAAGATTTCATATTAAATGTGCTTGATACAATGTTTCATGATGAATTGCATATTAGACTATAACTACAACATGGTCACATTTGGATACAAGGTATATATGCTTAGACAATACATCGGAAGGAAAGAAACAAAAATGTTTATCGTGTTTATGTGAGGTTGGTGGGATTGTTGGTCATTTTAACTTTCTTCTCTTTTTTATAATTTTATGTATTTTCTATATTTTTTCTTTGAGCATTTATTCATTTTATAATTAGAATCTTGTCCTCATGGAATACTTAGTATTTAAGCAATTCATTGATATTTCAGGAATTATAGAACTTCTTGAGGCTATTAATATTTGACTGTTAGCATTCTAAAGAAAATGAGGCAGGAAGTCTTTTTTTCAACCTCTTAAGGATTTGAGCCTACTTCCTTGAGATCTGATACCGTTTGGATGTAATACCTAAAGGTAAGCAATGAGGGAGTTTCCATTTATCTCGGAGATCTATCAGAAATCATTGGAATGGGGGATGTGTTTTAGAAGTTGAAGTAAATTCTGTTGTGAAGGACTGAAGATCAATATAGAGATGTCTCTTTTTTTTTTCAAATGACAGTTTGAAGAAGAAAGATAGATCATTACTCACTGCCTATTTGGAGGCTGTTCACGAACTGCTTTTAAGAATCAGTACACGGTTCGACAACTTTTCTTCAGATGGCCAGTTCTGGTGGATCTATTTCATTAGATTCCAGCACGGCATCTGTAGCCCCAGTGAAGTCAAATAATTAAGCGTCATGATTTCTTGTGTGTTATAAATGTCTCTAAAATTGCTGTTGCAGAACAGAGTTCTTGGGTAATTGCAATTTCTGTCATGATGTGTTTCATCATTTACAGTGATTAAAACTTTGAAATAATTTCTTAAAATTAAACTCAAATGAATAATTGTTTTTATATGTGTTGGATCTCCCTATTTATTTTTCTCCCCCGCCCCTCAATTATTTGTGCTAGTTTACTTGCCTTCATTATAGAGAAGGACGTGGGCAAATGCTCTCAAGGAGCCAAATGACCGGATTTGGAGTAGTGCTAGCAGGAAGGTGGACCAGTGTTCCTTTGGAAGGGAAGTCCTACTTTGTCTGGTGAGGTAGACCCCATCTGGGAGCATGCATGATGAGGCTTTTGGAGCTAGGACTGGCCTATGGAGTCCACCAGTAAGTGAAGGCCTTTTGAGGAGGTTGTTGTGGTTCTTTGGAAGTAGCTCAGGTAATAGCAGCACGTAGGAGGTGGTCTTGGCAGCTGAGTGGCACCTGCCCACCCTGATAACCAGGGCTAGTTGTTTGGAAGACCTCTTCAGATGCTGCCGGCCACTTGGTGAGTCGTCAGTGTGTGAGAACTGTGCTTAGCATAGTTTCAGGTGTTGTGGATCCAAACACACATCTTTATCTCCCGCCCTCCTCTATGAAATAAAAATACTACTTCCTCGCCTGGCGTGTGGTGCTTCATCTGCTCTGGTCTTTCCTGCTGATCCCAGTGCGCGATTCCTCCACCCAGACGCGATGCTTTGCCATCTGGAAATATCTTTCGAATGCCGTGTTTCAGCAATAAGTGTTCTCACTCTTCAAGTCCAGGTCCAGTGCCGTCTCTTCTTTGGAACTTTCCTCATATCCCAAAGCCAGGAGCAGTGGCTCAGACCTCTGAAGACACTGCATTGTTTCTGCCTCTCTCTGGGGCAGGTGTTACTCTCCTCCTTGCAGCGTGGCTGTTTGTGGGTGTCTTTTTCCTTTCTCAGGGCAGGAAGCCGTTGGACTCGTGTTTGGTTTCTTAGACAAGCAATCACACCCTTTGGCTGCAAGAATGACGCCACAGAGCCACAGTGGAGTAACCATTGCAGGGCTTGACCTGGGGTGGTGTACTGCCAGCCAGTGGTGTAGTCTGACAACCTGTGATGTGAATTCATTAAGATGGTTTTCTTACTTGATTTCTAAAATTACTTTAGACTATTTTTTATAAATTTAAAAAATTACTGTTTAAAAATTGTGTTAAAATATATATAATATAAAATTACCATTTTAACCATTTTTAAGTATGCAGTTTAGAGACATTAAGTATAAGTCACATTAGAGAAACCATCATCACCATCCACCTCCAGAACTTTTTTTTTTTTAATCCTTACCCGAGGATATTCTTCCATTGCTCTCCAGACAGAGTGGAAGGGAAAGAGGGAGAGAGGAGAGAGAAACATTGAAGTGAGAGAGACATCAACTGGCTGCCTCCCACACAACCCGCACCGGGGCCGGGGATCCAACTCGCAACCCAGATGCGTGGAATTGGCTGAAACACCATTTTATTATGCTAACGGTAGAAAACCTTCCAGGATTCCAGGCTTTTCTGCGTGACGTGTCGGATCTCTGGGCATTGACCGAGTATCGCTGGGATGATGGATTGTCTTTTTGCCCACATGATGCTGGGAGTACATTCAAATCACAATTCAGATTCCTCATGATCACGTGGCTGGCAGAAAGCAGTTGTCCAGCGGTGCTGTCTTTTTAAGATGGATCATCTGCCAGGAACCTCTGTGTGCCCAATGTCAGACACATGTCTGTGTGGTGAGATCAGTTTCATGTGTTCATCACTGTTTGTTGCCGCCTGGGGTTGGGGATAGTGGCTGCTCGTTGGGACGTGTTTTGTTGCCTCCCCGAGGCCTTGGCCCGATGGAGGTGAGCGCACGGAAATGAAACACGTGTCACAGCTGTCCTGGGAACAGCTGCATCTCTAGCGAGATCACATGTGCCTGGTCCTATGCCAATCACAGTGTACACACTGCCGTGTTTAATTCCCACCCCGACCTTGTGGTAAATCCAGGATCTGAATACAGCTCTTTGGTCTCTGTAGTTTAGGCTTTACTCTCTTCTTTGAATTATGGTTGGAGTGATCTCTTGGGGAGTGACTTAGGTGTCATTATGGACCAAGCATTGAGCTGTGGATTAGGAGTCCAGGGTTTACGCCTCTGCTTTGACAAGCATGCACGACTGTGGGAAAGCTCACTCCCTTCTCCAGGTCTGTTTCTTCATCTATTATGTGGTAGGGCTGGTTGATAGGCCACAGCAGACCTCCTGAGAGCCCCCTGTGTGCGGGGGGTGTGCTGGGCACCGAGGATACAGCACCGAACACGCTGAGCGAGTTCCTGCCTTCATGGAGCTTCCATTCTAGCAGAGGAATGAGGTGAATTCTTAAACAAATAATTGCCCAAATAAGTATTTAATACAGTTATGATAAGTGCTACAAAGCGAACATAAAATATAATGGAATTTTATGTATTTTACCTACATATAATTATTTACATTTACTTATAGAGCATCTATTTACATACATTATGTTGTGTTCCAATACAGTGTAACATATGCTGTGTAACGAGAGAACTGACGTAATGGGGTGGGGGGGTTGGCTAGAAAGGCTTCATTGGAAAAGCTGTGCCCTGGACAGGGAAGGTGGAGAGTGGGAGCAGTCAGAGAGAGTTAGACTCCTGCGACATTTCAGGAACGGCAAGGAGGAGACGGTTCTGTGGGAACAGTGAGGGAATAGGAGAAAAGCAGAAAGGCCACAGGAAAGGCAGGACTAGATCATTACAGAGTTGTGCACACCACATGGAGATTTTGTATTTATCCTAAGAATAAAAGGAAGCCATTCCACTGATACAGCTCCTAGAGGTTGCCATGGCTAACAGTTTGGTGTATATCCTTCCAAACCTTTATTTTATGCATCTACATACCTACATAGGTACCGATGGGAAATCTGTAGTATTTGTGTGCATGTGTCTATGTGTGTAATATTGTGTTCTATGGAGTGCTTAAAAACACAAGAGGTAATATACTATGTAGGGGTGGACAAAAGTAGGTTTATGGAAGAGGAAGACAAATAATACAATAATAAATAATAATACAAGAATAAACTCTGTTTTATGTACTTACAATTATAAACCTACTTTTGCCCACCACTGTGTATCATTCTATGACTAGCTTTTTTTACTTAACAAAATATCTTGCTGATTTAGCCTGATCAATACCTAGAAGGTCACCTCATTTTTAAAAACTGCTTCATGATGGGAGTTTCCAAAAAATTATAAGTGGAACTGCCATTTAACTCAGTGATCCCACTTCTGGGAATATATCCTAAGAAGCCTGAAACACCAATCAGATAGAATAGATGCACCCCTACGTTCATAGCAGCACTATTTACAACAGCTAAGATCTGGAAACAGCCCAGGTACCCATCAGTAGATGAGTAGATGAAAAAGCTGTGGTACATTTACACAATGAATACTTTGCAGCTATAGAAAAGAAGGTTCTCTTAACCTTTGCAACAGCATGAGACAATCTGGAGATTATTATGCTAAGTGAAATAAGCCAGTTAGAGAAAGACAAATATTACATGACCTCACTTATATGTGAAATCTAATGAACAAAAACTGATGCGTAAAATAGGTCCAGAGACGTGGATGCATGGGAACAGACTGACAGATCTCAGAGGGGAGGAAAATGGGATGGAAGAGATTAACGAAAGAACGTATATGCATATATGCATTATCCATGGACGCAGACAATAGTATGGAGAAGGCCTGGGTTGTGACAGGGGCTGTGTGGAGGGGAGCAAAAGAGAGGAAAATGGGGGACATCTGTAATATTGTCAACAATAAATTTTTTAAAAAAGAAAACTCTTCCAGATTTTAATTTGAGAGAGCCATGATCCCATGTAAATTTTTACAAGATCATTTTTGTAGCATAGAAAATAGGTAGGAGGGGAGGGTGTTTATCAGTTGGTGTGAGAGAGATGCCTGGAGTATGGCGGCAGCTGCAGAGAGAGAGAGAGAGAAGCTGAAGAAGGCCTGGAGAGAGATTCAGGAGGTAAACTTGATAGGATTTGGTGTTTTACTTCAAGGTGAGGGAATTAGGGATAAAGAGGTATTGAGACAGTTCTTGCAACTCTTATTGGTCATCTCACTGGGGAGGGGGGTGGGCTAGGAACCAGTGAAGAGAGCCGGAAGGGGAGCTGCAGTCCTGGTGGCAGGATGCTGAGGGGAAGACAATATCTAATGGATGGATTCCTCCTCCCTGTAAGTGCACTTAAGGGAGAACAAAACTCCCATTCAGTGAACAGATAGCCTGAACATTTCTCAGGGAAAGATGTGGAATGAGGATGGATAATGCAGAGTTAAGGGATCCTAGATCCCATGAATCCCAACAAGCCATAAGTAAATTCAGGGAGCATGACAGAATTGTATGGAAGGGCTGGTTCCCACATGGCCATCTCTCCTCCTAACTGGCTCCCAGCCTGTCTCCCCCCCCCCCCCCCCAGGTCTTTCCTAGTGAACACAGATGTGATTGTATCTTAGAATCATCTCGCCTAACATCTCTGAAGGTACTTTGTTATCTAAAGGACCCAACCTACCTTCTCAACTTCACTTCTGCCATTGCCCTCCCCAGTCTCCCCCTCACTCACATGTGCTAATCCATTTGTCAGCTGAATCCAGGCCAGGTGTAAAGAGATTGGTGTGGCTGGTGGTGGTCCCAGGGAGTGGCTTGTGGTAGTCATGGCTTGTCTAGGGAAAGCCCCGAAGGGGACGGAAGTGGAAAACTTCTGGGCTCTTCAGAGCAGTGCATTACTCTGGGCACAGCAACAATGTAGATCCTGGAACCCATACTCTGGCCAGGGTGATAGGACTTGCTGAGTAGTCCTAAGAGTTGCCTTTTATGGTGGCTGAAGTTGTTTCTGGGCTCTGAGGTAGCTGGAGGTAGTAGTGAGACCATGGTTCTGAGATCCCTTGTTCTGGTGGGCCTCTTTACTTCACAGGGGAGTCCATAGCAACCAGGAATAGACCTTGTGAGAAAAAAGGGCGGAAAGGAGAGCCTGGCCCTCACCTGCGTCCTTGGCCCTCAGCTGCAACCCTGGCACTGCTATTTGTTCTTCCAGAGTAAACAAAGAAACTCAGCCTTGTTTTCATGGGGATCTTGGGAGATCTGTGGGTACCATCACATTGCCCAAGATCACAGGACCTTCTCTCTACTCCAGCAGTGAACACAGTGTTTTTTTATTTTTTATTTTGTTAATCCTAACTTGAGGATATTATTCTATTGATTTTTAGATAGAGTGGAAAGGAGAGAGGGAGAGTGAGTGAAAGAGAGAGAGAGACATCCATGTGAGAAAGACACATGGGTTGGTTGCCTCCCACACGGCCCTGCCTGGGGCGGGGGATCACACCTGCAACCCAGGTATGTGCCCTTGGCCAGGAATAGAATCCATAACCCTTTGGTCCACAGGCTAACGCTCTAACCACTGAGCAAAACTGGCCAGGGATGAACACAGTGTTTTAATGAAGGTAATTTAGGATGCTCTAAGAGGTTCATCTCCAAATCACAGTGGATTAGGGGAAGGCTTTACTTCCAGAGTCATTCAGGGACCCAGGCTACTGGAGTCTACTGTCTTTAGCATGTATCCACTGGTGAATGGCCAAAGAGACAGCAGGGAGACTACATATCCACTTCTTTAATTATTCAGCCTGGAGGGGACATCCATTACTATTCCTTACTCTGTTAGTGGGGATTAGTTATGTGGTTCCACCTAGACGCAAAGGAAGCTGGGAAACGAAGGCCTTGTCTTGGCAGCTGTTGCCCAGTCACAGTTCTAGTCTGTGGAAGGGGAACACGAATCTTCGTTGGGCCCTCGTTCTCTCTGCCACACACAGAATATTGTAGTGTGTGCACTTTCTAGGTTGGTGGCCTTGAAAGCCCTTGGAGACTGTACGCTTCGTAGAGACACCAGCACTCCTGAGGTGTGGCTTGGTAGAACACAGCAAAGGGGGAAGGATTATTTGTGAGCTTTTATATTTTACTCCTAGGGACTCCTATAAATAACTGGGTGAGACTTCTGGAAGTTGGAGGTCTTATGTCATGTTGGGGCAGGCACTGGGGAAAGGCCCACACATCGATGAGGTCTGAGGACATTCAGGATACATGTAATAAAAATTTTCCGGTGTTTTGCTACAAGAGATTATCTAAATTCATTAAGTAGAAGTATCCTTGGAATATAGGACAATAACTCTTCAGGCTGCCATAATTAGAAATATTCCCTGAAAACATGACATTGTCTCACTCTCATTCTATACTCATGAGGCAAACTTCCGATTAGAGCTTTGGTCTTCTGAGAGGACCCACCCATTGCAAAGGGGCCTCCGTGGCTGGAGGCATGTCCCTTGATTATAGATATTCCTGTTGTATATGAATACATAAGTGGACACTCCGCCTTATAAAATGGCCCTGTGCTTGTTCGGAAGGATTGAGTTAGTTCTTAATCTCATCTCTGCTGCAAAACTGAGGACCAGAGCTTGCTTCAGGTCACTTTTGAAGCTCGGCCATAAAAAGCCCTTATTTATTTTGCAGGTGTCAGTTGCTATCCAGCGAGTCTACCACGTCTGAGTAGGAGTTTCTGAAAAGCTGTGCATCCAGAGTGGGTATTCAGAATTCTCATTACCCACCTCTGCATTTGAGAATGAGTAGTCAACAATCTGTTACTGAATGTTAGTTGATATGTTAAAAGGTTATGCCATGGTATATAGAGATTAAAAACAATAAAACAATAGTGATGGTAGGCAGCTAACATGTATTGATTACTCACTATTGCTTAGGCAGTTGAACTACACAGTACTTTGTGAACCAGGTCCTGTTGCCATCTCTATTTTATGGATGCAGAAACTATGGTAATGTGGAGATGTGGCCAAGCCAGCACTGGAGCCCCAAATTTTGGGTCTAGTACCTGATTTCTGCATAAGCACTGGACTAGAGTGAGTTGGTGGAAGACTAGAAACATGCCAGGAGCTAGGTTTTCTGATCCCTATCAGTTCAGTGATTCTGATCAACTCTGGTTCTTCGGGCAGCCTTGTTTCCCCTGGAATTTACCCTGAACAACCTAGAAGAGAAAACATATACCCTAAAAGGGGTTTGAGGATTTGGGAGTTTAACCTGAAGGAGCTATTGCAGATAGGAAATATCTTTTAAAAATCTTACCAATTATGTGAATATTGCTTTCTCGTCCTCCATAACATGGCATGGCTATTTTACCATAAAAGCATTTTCTCCTTTCTACATTTCCATGTAAAATTGATGCCCCAGGAAAAGATGCACCATGTTATTTTGTGGTTTGTTATGGTCCCTGGAAAAATGCAGCACACTACTAGGGGTAAGCAGCTTCCAGCTTGAGAAGCTTTGAATATGGTTTGCTAGACCCAGTTATAGATGTGTCATTAACCTTCAGGAACTGGGTGTGAGCATGGATGGTGGGCAAGCCTCAGTACTCTGTAGTGCTGTGTTGTTTTCGCCACACTGTTAGAGTCGCTGCTTTCTTTAGAAAAAGCAAACTATATTTCTTTTTTTGGAGATGAATTTGGTCATAGAATTCTAGGTCATTCTCTTTTGCAGGGCAGTTTGGGAAAGATATTTGCATGATGGCACAGATGGGAAGATACACGTGAGCTGATGTTATGCAGTGGGATATATCTGTGTTGAATATTTCTGTTATGTCTCCAGCATCATAGTCTTTTCCCATACCAATGGCTTCATGGGACTCTGGAAAATAAACAACCATGGAAGATCAATAAGTACATTACTAATAAATGTATCTCCACTAGGTAAGGCCATTCATTGTGCTAAGCCCAATCTTAAGTGTTAGTTTAAAATATTAGCCTCATGAAAGCATTGTAGAAATAGTCAATAGAAATGAGGAGCAGCCAAGCATCTTTATATCTGTAAGTGTGATCTTTCATTCTTATGAGTGCAGACAGATCCTTTGGTAAACTTTTAGAATAGAAAGCCTATATTCATAACAGGGAAAACTTCTTCTTAAAAATCATTTTTACTGGGGAATAGTTTGCATGCAATAAAATGCACTCATTTTAAGTGTCAGTTTTAGTTTTTAACAAATATATATACCCATATAATTAGCACCACAATTAAGATTTAGAATGTTTCCATTATCATAAATGTCCTTTGGTCCCTTTGCAATCAGTCTTGCAGCCCCAGGACACATGTCCTATTTTCTGTCATTGTAGATAAGTATTGTCATATAAACGAAATCAGATAGCATGTAATCTTTTGTGTCTGGCTTCTTTCTGTTAGCACAATTTTTCTTTCTTTTTTAAAAATATTTGTTCATGTTATTGTGTGTATGATTAATTTATTACTGACTAGAATTCAGTTGTATGTATAACATAATTTGTTTATCTATTCACCTGTTATTGGAAATTTGGGTTATTTTCAGCTTGGGACTATTATGAACAAGGTTTCCATGAGAATTTAGGTACAAGTCTTTTGTGAGCATATGTTTTAATTTTTCTTGGGTAAATACTTAGGAATGGATTTGCTGAGTGATTCTTACAGGTCAGTGGAACAGAATATAGCCCAGAAATTAGCCCCCACATATATGTTCATTTAATTTTTTTTAAAATCAAAAGTTCTAAGGTGGTTCACTGGTATAAGGGCAGACTTTTCACCAAACAGTGCTGGAGCAACCAGATATCTGTATGGGGGGAAAATGAACCTTAACCCCTGCCTCATACCATGTTTAAAAAACTTGAAATGGATTACACACTTAAACATAAAAATAAAATATAAAACTATAAAACTTCTAGAACAAAACATAGAAGAAAACCTTTATTAGCTTGAGGTAGTCAAAGATGGTTTAGATAGGACACAAAAAACACTTACCACGTAAGAAAACTATTGGAGTTTGTCACCATTAAAAACCCCGCTCTTTGAAAGACCCCACTAAGAAAATGAAAAGTCTGTCTGTCTGTCTGTCTGTCTGTCTGTCTGTCTATCTGATATTACCAAGATAATATCAAAGAAAGCAATACCATGCCCGCAAGAGTTAAAAAGTCAAAATATTTTTAACAGAATAATTACAGTAAGCAAAGCAATGAATATATATGACAATGTTGATTCTGACAGCTCATGTAATGACCATTTCCAGAGTTCTTTTTGTAGATATGTATTTCTATCAGGCATAGTTTTTCTTCTGTTCTTAGTATTGTCTTTAATATTTTTAGTAGTTCAGGTCTGTTGGTGAGGAATTCTATCAGGTTCTGCTTGTCTGAAAAGCCTTTATTTCAACTTCAAATTTGAAAGACATTTTTGCTGGGTATAGAACTCCGGGCTGACATTTTTTTCTTTCAGTACTTTAAATATGTTGCTTCTTTGTCTTGCTTGTGTTGTTTTCATCAATAAATTTGTCCTTTTCCTTTCCCTTGTTTCTCTGTATGTAATATATCTATTTTTCTTTTTTTTTAAGATTCGAAATAAATGTTTTATTTTGTAATTGAATTTATTGGGGTGACACTGATTAATAAAATTATATAGGTTTTAGGTATACAGCAACATATCAACTGTATATTGCATTGTGTTTCCACCATCCCAAGTCAAGTCTCCTTCCATCACCATTTATCCACCTTTTACCCTCTTCTGCCTCCCTCTTCCCCCTTTTCCTTTTGTAATCACCAACTGTTGTCTGTGGCTGTGAGTTGTTTTTTTGTTTGTTTGTTTAATCCTTTCACCCAACCCTAACCCTCTTCCCCTGTGACAGCTGTCAGTCTGTTCTACATACCTGATAAGGGCTTAATATCCAGAATTTATAAGGAATTTATAAAACAACACCAAGGAAACAAACAATCCAATTAAGAAATGGGAAAAAGACCTGAATAGACACTTCTTCATAGAGGACATACAGATGGCCAGTAGACACATGAAAATATCCTCAGTGTCACTAATTATCAGATAAATGAAAATTAAAACTATAATAAGAGATCACCTCACACCTGTCAGAATGGCTGTCATCAATAAATTAACAAACAACAAATGTTGGCGAGGATGTAGAGAAAAGAGAACCCTTGTGCACTGCTGGTGGGAATGCAGATTGGTGTAGTCACTGTGGAAAACAGTATGGAGTTACCTCAAAATATTAAAAATGGGACTGCCTCATGAACCACCAGTTTCACTCCTGGGAATATATCCAGATAAATCTGAAACACTAATTTGAAAGAATACATGCACCCCTATGTCCATTGCAGTGTTATTTACAATAGCCAAGATCTGGAAGCAGCCCAAGTACCCATCCGTAGATGAGTGGCTAACATATCTATTTATTTATTCTCAGGATGATTTTAAGATTTTCTCATTACCACTGGTTTTGAGCAATTGATTATTATGTGCTTTCACATGGTTTTCTTTATGTTTCTTATGCTCAGGGTTCATTGAGGTTCTTGGATCTGTGAATTTATAGTTCTTATCTGCTTAGGTTGTTGAGAGTTAATATGATGACCTGAGCTTTTATGATATTTAGGAATACATGATTTCTCAGGGTTGCCAAAGTGATAGTTAAATATGCTAGCTAATGTATTTTCATTCAGTCGAATTAGCAGTGAAGTGGACGTGGTT
The DNA here is from genome assembly GCF_014108415.1 of Molossus molossus. Taxonomy (NCBI): domain Eukaryota; kingdom Metazoa; phylum Chordata; class Mammalia; order Chiroptera; family Molossidae; genus Molossus; species Molossus molossus. The sequence goes on from NW_023425377.1 coordinate 36,338,940, forward strand.
CAGCGAAAGTTTTTCTTTTTTCCAGAAGCAAGGTAGGCTTGCTGCCAGACTCTGGGTTAAGAAAAGGAGGCCTTCATGTTAATTTTGATTCATTTTGGGCAATTGAGCAGTTAGAGATTTCCTGCTTGTGGCTTTCTGGCTCAGTGCTCATTAAAGTAGGGCTCTGGGATGTGGTGAAGGACTTTTTTATCCCATTATGGAGATCCAGGTAGTTTCCATGGTTCTTTACAATGGAGAGAGAAGACAAGACCTAGCTGTTACCCTGATTCCATCATAGAGGACCTTGTTACCTTCAGTGCGTGTTACTCTACCCTGGGCCTATGGAGTCCACAGTTCCCCTCAGCCTAGTAGCTTTTAACAGCCACCCAAATGTGAGTTGGCTGTCTCCTCCTCTCTCACAAATTTATATTTAAAAAGTCAGCCCAGAGGTTACCAGTAGCACTGATTTAACTCAGAAGTATCTGAGTGCTTGTAATAGGAAGGCACTGGCTGCTTTTTATGATAGAATCACAAAACATTTGGGACCTTCTCTACCTGTCTCACCCTCTTCCGTAATCCAGGATTTATTCATAAACCTATATTTACCCCCACACAACCTTTTCTCCTTATTTACTTGAAATTTAACCCTCAAAATGACTCTTATCCTCTAATTAGGACTTAGAAATGTCACCCTGTTATTTTCTCTTCTGGTTTACTTATAACTGTGCTAGTTGCCAAATCAGAATGCTTCCCTGGTCCTCGGTGAAGGTGCATTGTGGACTCAGGCCCAATTCAGAATCAAGGAGGCCTGTGCTGGAACAGACTGGTCAGCAAAGCCACAGCACACGGCACAGCAGGGGAGATCCTCCAGTTAGTGTGGTGGTGGGGAGGAAATACTGGAGATCATCTGTCACTTCTTTTAGTATTAGAATATGCAGTATTTGAAACTCTGAACCTTAGAGGTTAAACTATGAATTCTTGGAAAATATTTTCTAACACCTCCCAGGAATATAGAGTGTTTATTGCAGGAATTACTGAAAATGTAAATCTCTGCTGCTGCTGTTTTTTTCCCCAGTGATGTAACTGAGAGCTAGACACATGGTCACATCCCAATTTAATAAAATTTCTCCAGCACTAAATCATAACCTGAAGGGTATTTTCGATTTCTGCCACCAGCAAGAGAATGTCTTCCATTTAATCTAAGGAAATGTAAACAGAGCAAGCATTCCCGTTTCTTCCAGTTTTAAAATCATTAATAAAGATGTCTTTACTCTCAAAGGGAAGGATGGTGAGCAGTCACATTTTTATTATTCTACTGAATGAGTGAATTTAGCACATAAATTAGCAAATACGTTTTCTCCCCGCAGCACATGTTGACATTTTCCCGCAGATGGCTGAGCAGAAGGGGAAAGAGAAAGGTGGGAAGTGACAAAGGACAGGCATGTTTGGTCACTGTCTTTCTGCACCAGAGATGCTGGCCTGCTCGCCCTCTCGCCCAGCCAGGGCTTGCTGGGAGGGAAGAGCCTGAGGTCGCAGACACCGTTGTGAAGGACGGAGTAGGGATAGGCAGAAAGTCAAATCTGCCTAACCCCTTAGAATGCATCTTTTCTCCTTCTATATTACATTTATTCATACTGTTATGAGTTGGATAAAACATATTCAGTGTTTTCTTTCCATTTGGAGTCATTTCTCATAGTTTGTCTACCAATGACTTTTCCTTGAACCGTTAGGTAGGGATGGGCTGTTTGACCTGTAAGTGGTCAAATTTTGGTTTCAGGCAAATTGGGGGCAGGATTTAGGGAGAACAAGTTTGTGGGGTAAGGCGTGATCTCTGTAAAAACCAATAATATAAAAAGTGGGTGCAGAGATGAGTAAATATAACCTCTCCTACACACTGGTTGGACCCTTGTGATTGACAGACTGGTTGTCTATGGGAACAGGTGTAGACTCAGTGTGAGTTGTTTGGTATTTCAGGGTTGTGAGGGGTGAAGGTTTACTGAGGTGTTTGTGACTGAAGTCTGTCTGGAGGCAGACTATGGGACCGAAATCTGGGCATGAAATGGTTCCCTCCAAAGGTCATTGTTTCAGAGAAGCCAGGACTATAGCTGAGGTGTTGGTTGAAGGGCAGTGATTTGTGCTCAGTTGGGATGGAGCTCCTTCCAGGGTGGGAAACGAGTAGGTGTGGCCGAGAAGAACACTCAGGAAGGCAGGACAAGGTCCACTGGAGCTTCCCAGGTAAGTGACTGTAAATACCATCCCTCCATCCACTCACCCATTAATGATCAACTCATTAAAAATGTTCAATATCAAAATCATTTTTGAAATAAGAGAAGTGAGGAGAATAATGGATTATGGTGTATATGTTTGTTTTTTGCTCGTTATTTATTCATTGTTGTTTTTTTTTGTTTTGTTTTTTTTATCCTCATCCGAGGACATTTTCCCATTTTTTGTTCAGATTGAGTGGGAGGGATAGAGAGAGAGAGAAACATCAACGTGAAAGGGACACATCAAGTGGCTGCCACCCGCACTGCCCAACCAGGGCCGGGGACAAACTGCAACCGAGGTACGTGCCCTTAGCGGGAACCGAACCCGGGTCTCTCTGGACCCCAGGCCGACGCTCTAACCACTGAGCCAAACCGGCCAGGGCTATTCATTTTTTTTACTTAACATGTTACCAAAGAGAGTCAGTGTTTGTGCATTTTAATTTCGGATTTCATATTTAGAATGCAGAATAATCCTGGGGAAAAAGTACTCAACATAGACTAAGAGAGCTTGCCCTGGTCCACAAGCAGCAGCAAAGTTTTGTACTCAGCAGAACAGTAGGAAAAGAATTTTGAACTAATGTCCTCAATTAAAAATGAGGTAAGAGTAGTTACTGCGCCTATAAAGGATTCAACAATATGACAACTGTCAAGTTTTGGTACAGCACCCAAAAAGGGAAACTCTTAAGATTTTATAAAAATAGAATCAGATATACAGATTGTGTTCATAAGTACACTTCTTTCACTTAATACTAGATTTTGGACAGCTTTCTGTTAGAACATACAGATCTAGTCAGACATCCAGAATCTGCTTGGACTGAGATTGACTTCCCAAGTTTTCTGTTGAAGGAACCTGAGGCCCTCGGCACTCCCTGCCGGGACGGTGGGGAGCACCCTTGCACGCGTGTCCTGGTGGCTGGCCCCCTGCGCTGTAGGATGACATGCCACCTCTTGCGCTTGTGGCCTGTGAAGCGGCGGCACACATTCCCTGCCTCGGGTCATAGCCCCAGGCCCCAGTGACACTCACGGACACCCCAGGCACCTCTGATGTGGGGAACTGGCGTCAGCCTGTCCTCCTTCTGTGTCTCAGGGGCTCTCGGAATCAGTAGGGTTTCTTCCTGTTGTCTTGGGAAGGATACTTCCCAAGCAGAGAACGTGCTTCCCCCTCACTCCTCACTGAAACAAAGTAGACAACCAGGCAACTGTTTTCTAATTTTTTTATGTCAAAGTGGCAATTTTGTTGGAGAAATATCTCTCCCCTTACTTAGCCACCTCCTGCGAATTACCTTTTTCAGGCTTGTCAGCTGTAGTATGGAAGTCCAACCAGTTTTTCACTCTGGCCCAGCTTCTGTAGGACTGCCAGATGTTCAGTTTGGTGCAAAGCACCCAGCTGGCAGAAAGTGGATGACAGCACCAGCTCAGCACCGACCACTTGTCAGTGAGGTCCTGAGGCAGGAGGGGCCTCCAGGGTGCAAACCTGCGCTCTGATGGATTAGCAGCTGCCTCAGAGCTGAGCGGGGCTCTGTAGTCCTAGAAGATGATTGTCTGGTGAGAGAAGTAATATATGAGGTGGCTGTTGTGTGGGGCCCCCACACTCCATCTTCATGACATGCCCGTTATTTCCCTCAACTCCCCGTTGCTGGAGTGGGCTGGGTCTGGGGCCATCTGGAGTGGAGGGCTCTCTCCTCCTCGGCAGCTGCATCAGCCACACAGACCTGCTCTTTACTGTGGGGTGAGGGCTGGAGAAGCAACGGAGACTCATATTCAACATTCTTGTTTCTTTAGGTTTAAATAGATGTTTTTCTCTGCAGAGGGTTAAAGCCATGGGAAGAAGTGAGACTTTGGTATTGTAGGGAATTGTCATTACTTGTTGCATTTGTCTACTTTATTGCAGTTTGTGACATTCTCATTTGCCTGGCTAGAGCCAAAAGCACACAGGCGGTGAGTGGCAAAGTGGGGAGAAGCCCCAGGTCTCTTGCTCTGAGTCTAGGCTGCATTCTAGAACATCATATTCGTTACCCAGAAGGATGGTCTTAAAATGCCAATCTGATCATGTCTTTCCTCTTCTTGAAATTTTCCAGGGCGCTTTTTTTGCTTTAGAATAAAACCCAACTCTGAATAAGCCAAGCGGAGCCCTTGGTGGTTGGCTTTGCCACCCCGTCTGCCCCATCACTGTCCCCGTCCCCTTCTCACAGTCGTACCCTAGTCATAGGGAGCCTGCTCCATCTCGCCGCCTGCCCTGAGAGCATGCTCATGTCTCTGCTGCGCCCTCTCTCTGTGGATAATCAGGACCGTCCTCCCGGCCCCGTTCACAGGCGCCTTCGTCTGGGAAGCCTTGGCTAAGTCTCTGAGTTAAATGGCTCTTCCAGCTGCTCACACAGCACCCTATTTCCATTATATTTTGCTGGTGTGTGTCCCCCACTGGACTTGGAGGGCAGGGACTGTGCTGTTCTGATCCTCAGTGGGGCCCAGCACTGTGCATGGCCCAGAAGAAGGGGCCAGGTCTCTACCTTCCTCCTGAAATCCACACTGTGGATCCCAGTGAGTCCACAACCTCACTGTAGCCTTTGTCTCCATCCGGGCCTCTGAGGAGAGAGAACCTCTGCTGGGTGCATGGCGTGCCTCTGACTGTGCTCCGGGGGTGCCCATGAGAGCTGGTGGGGTGCTCTCCCTGTCTGCCTTGAGCTGTGCTCAGGGCTGTGCCCACCAGTCGGCATCCAGCTTGCTGGCCGGCTCGTTGTGATGTGCGCTGGGCTCTGTGGGGCTCATTCTCTATTTAATACTTTCTGGCTCTGTTAATGCAGAGATGTCTTTTTGGCCAGTTATCCAATGGGCAGAAAACGGACCTTGTTTGGAATAATGAAACTGCTGACAGAACCCGACAGCGATGATCCGTGCAACCGCCGAGGCTGCCGTCAGAAAGCAGCCTCTCCCCTGCTTCCTGCAGCCAGACTGCTCGTAACATCTTAAAAAGGCTCGATTGTCACAATAAACCTACGTGGCCATCAGTTTCCACAGGCTGGTTCTTCCTCACATCTTGATCAGTTCTTAAAATTAATTATCATCAGGAACAAGTGAAATGATAGCTCGGAAAGATCTTTTGAACACTAACAGGCACTGTGGTGGAGTTCCCAGATAAGGGAAAACAGGTCAGCCGGAAGACATCGTAATGAACCAGCAGAGCCCCTTGATTAGGTGCCTGTGCATGCCGAGTAGCAGGAACGTGGCGACAAGGCTATAAAACGGGAAGACTTGAAAAGGCAATAAGGGCTTGGTGCAGTGATTCCAGATGCTGCAGAGCCAGGTGGGGAGTGAAGTCTTCAGGGCTCAAGCAGCCGGGCCCAGGTCAGCTGTGTGATGCAAGGAGGTGGCTCAGGGTTCATGGCCAGACCATCCAGCTCCGATTCACCTTGGTTGCTTCCTCCCACCACAGTGCTTGGCCTGACACGTGGGAGGCCTGGTCAGCGCTGAGCTGAACTCGCTGCATTTCCACTCGACTGTGAGCTCCCAGGGCCAGGCTTCTGTTTGCTTAGAGCTTTGTACTGAGCCTGGCCCTGTGTGGATGACTGAGTAAATAGGATACTTGCATGTATAACCTTCCAACCTTTTTTTTTTTTTTTTAAATTCCTCACCCAAGGATACTTTTCTATTTTTCATCAGATAGAGTGGGAGGGAGGGATGGAGAGAGAGACAGAGAGAAACATCGATGTGATAGAGCCATATCTACTGGTTACCTCCTACACAACCTGACCAGGGCCAGGGACAAACCGCAGCTGAGGTACGTACCCTTGGCTGGAATCGAACCTGCAACTCGCTGGTCTGCGGGCCGATGCTCTAATCACTGTGCCAAACTAGCCAGGGCTTTTTCCAACCTTTCTGATGAGCATCAAAAAAGCAAAACAAAACTAACTTTACCAACTCAACGATTGCCAGTCCAATAGCTAGTCTTCCAAGGGCAGTAGCTTTTGATGTCGTATTTATTGTGTGCTAAGTGCTGTACATTCAATACCTCAACCCTCCTGAGGTGGGTACTGTTATTCTATTTTATAAGAAGGGAAACAGGCTCACACAGCTAGGACGTGGCAGACGTGGATGTGAGCACAGCCCTGCTCTGACTCACTGGGCAAGACTGCCTCCTCCAGGTGTCCTCTGGCTCAGCCCAGCCCACACAGGTTTGGGGGCCTCGTGCAGTGTTCAGTGCAGCCTCCCTCTCCACCTGGGCACTGTTCGTGGAGCGAGGATTTCCCTGAACCAGGCTCCTGTTCAGCTGTTCTCCCCTGGGCTGAGAAGCACACATTGCCTTTGAAGCGCATAGCAAATAGGACTTGAGCATACCTCTTTCCAGGCTTTGAATGAAGAAAGGGAAACCTCCTCTTGGAGCATGTCTGGCATTTTCTGGATGGAGTTGGGGCAGGTTGTCATGACTTTTCAGAGATTATATGAGGAGACTTGGAAGTTCCTATGCAGGAGTCTGACGGGCTGTATTCTAAGGTGTGTGTTTGGGGATGGGGTCGGGATGGGGTCGGGAAGGAGGTGGGACTCACCTTCGTGGAATATACACTGTGCATCAGACACAGGTCTGGGACCGTATTCCCACCCGTCCAAGGTGGAAGGTAGAATTATCCTCCCATTTTATAGCTGAGGAACCTGAGGCTCAGACAGGCTAAGAAATATGGTCAAGGCCACACAGCTAGTAACTGGTAGAGCTGGGGTGCCCTCCAGCCTGTCTCTTGCCAGAATGCATGTTCTTTCCTTGACATCTTGTTTCACTTTCTTGGGGAATCAGGCCTTGTTGAAGGCTGGTGTCCTTTCCATAATATAAAATCAGAGAACGATTGAGCGGCAAGTGACGTTAAAAGTCATGCAGTCTAAATAAAGGATATGGGGTCTAGAGAGGGTAAGTCTCTTCCTTACACGTTGGCCACGGCTGGGAGCTGAAGACCTTTTCCCTGTTTCTTTTCTTTCTTTTATTTATTTTTTTAAACAATGTGTTGGAATCAAAGACAAACTCTTGATTCCTGAGGAGGAGTGCAGGGAGTGATGTGTTTCAAGGTCAACACCACTTGGGAAGTGTTGCTTCACCAGAGGTGGAACTTAAAAGGCGATAATGGTCACAGCTGAGGGGTGTGGTCTCTCTCTCTTCTTTGACATCAGTGGGCTGAGGATCCTGGTTGAGCCATGTGAGAGGAAGCCCAGGTGTCCATCCATGTGTGTCCCTGTCTGTCTGTCTCCTCTCTTCAGCCTCACTCTCTTCCATCAGGTAGCTGACCACACCATCACGGTGGAGTGGGGAGACCGAGCCACTCTGCCTCTTGGAATATACACTGAGCACTGGGGACACAGCAGTGGATGACACAGATAAGTCTTTTGTCCTCATGGGACTTATGGTCTATTAGGGAAAATAGACAGTAAGCCAGAAAACAAATAAATCACATGTTTTCAGACAGTGGTGAGTGCTAGGAAATAAATAAATGAGGACGAAGTGAAGTAACCTTCCTGGGAGATGAAATGGCATTTGCAAAGGCTCCAAGGTAGCGAGAGCTTGGCCTGTGGGAGGGGTAGCCGGGAGGCCTGTGTGGCCAGAGCAGAGCTAGGGAGGGGAGGTGGGCGAGGAGGTGAGCAGGCACAGAACCACAGCACCTTGTGCCCGGACAGCAGGACTTTGGATGTCATTCTATGCACAGGGGAAACCGATGATGGATTTTAAGCTGGGGAATGATATGTGCTTCAAATATTCTCATAGTCTCTGTCCCCATTATCCCCAGTGCTGGTAGGTGGACAACAACTTGTTTTCTTGCAGAGGCGAAGGCCCTGAGATCCAGTTTTGTGCTGGAGGGCTGGTGAATGAGGGTTTGTGTGTTAGCCTGGGTGTTGAGTTCTCTGTGCGCTTTAGACTGGATCACTGGTATTTTATGTTGGGGTTTGTACTCAAGAAAGTAGTGTTTGTGCCTTTTTTTTAATCTTCACCCGAGGACATTTTTCCATTGTTTGTTCAGATAGAGTGGGAGGGGGAGAGAGAGAGAGAGAAACATCGATGTGAAAGGGACACATTGAGTGGTTGCCACCCGCACTACCAACCAGGGCCGGGGGACAAACTGCAACCGAGGTACGCGCCCTTAGTGGGAACCGAACCTAGTCTCTCTGGACCGCAGTCTGATGCTCTAACCGCTGAGCCAAACCGGCCAGGGCTGTTTGTGCTTTTTTGTTAAAGACTTTCCCTGGCGGCCTTGAGGATGAGGGGAAGATGAGCCCAGATAAAATCCATGCATTCTGGGGTCACTATCTATTAGGACCATCCAACTGTTCTCCAACAGTCACCACCGCCTGGTCTGGGGCACCAGCTACTAAGTGACTGCAGGAACCCTGGGTCCTGGGGTCCTGGGTCCCAGGCGGTTTTAATTTTTATTGTAATGTCCTGCCCTCTGGGTTAAGCCTGTCACGTCTGCCCTTTTCTCTGCCCCCCAGTTTCTCCTCAATTGTGAAATTTAGCTTAAAGTAAAAAAACACAGTGTTGTCACTTTTCCCCGGAGAGCGAGCGAGCCACTGGCCTGAAACTGCCCCTTCTCCTTGGACAGGAACTGGCTCAAAGTGGCAGCTATGGAGTCGAGGGAAAGATCTTATATCTTTTTCCAGACCATGAAATTATGTCCTGCTCCAGCACATACTTCACTGACATAATTAAACTGTTAATTCTCTGTGAGTTTATTTCAACCATATTTCAGCCGCATCCTGGGACACTGTTAATGTTTCACAGTGGTTAAGGGCGAGAACTCCGTTCAAGACTCAGCTCTGCCACTACTAGCTTTTGGGCCTTAAGTAAATTACATTTTTTCTATGAGCTTCAGTGTCCTCAATGTAAAATTGATATAATGGCAGAAGCTGGTAGCTAACATTCACACTCAGGCTGTTGAAGCACTTACTTGAATAACTCATTTAATCCTCTTAACAGCCCTACATGGCAGGCACCATTTTCGTTTCCATACCACAGATGCGAACACCAAGGTCACTCGGCTGAAAAGCAGCAGAGCTGGGATATGCACCCAGCGCCTCGCTCAGCCCACCCACAGACCCTCCCTCCGAGACGCAGTGGAAAGTGCATGCGTCGCCCTCCCACAGTGCCGGGCATGGCGTCCGTGCCCTTCCCGCCTGGCTTCCCCTGACTCTGAGGGATTGTCCTCTTGGATGCCTTCTAAGAAGGGCAGAACCTTTGAATCCAAATGGACTTTTGTTGATGGTGACAAGCCTGTAGGTGTTGACAAGGTACAGCTGCCAGAAAATAGGTGTTCTGCTGTGACCGCCCAGTCATGTTGGCCAGTTTCAAGGCTGTGGGCTGGTGTCCACTCCTGCCTGACCTCGCTGCTCCTGTTGGAATCCTCGCTCTCTGCCAAGTTCCTCAGCCCTGGGATGAATGCCTCCCTCCAGATGTCTTGAGCACCCACGGGGTTGACCCAGGCATAGAGCACCAGGGGCCGACGCCAATCCCATGTGTCCCTGGGTGCGCCTTTCCTGATAAGAGGCTGCCTTTGCAGGCCGGCCGGCCCCGGGCTGCGGTTTCTGTCCGTGGAGAGTCTCCTCTGTAGGATGCTGGGCTCCCTGCGTGAACATCCTCTAGCGGGACCAGAACCGGGGTCGAGAGCAGCAGCCTGCCTGGGGCACTGAACTGAGGGTTGATGGAGTCAGGCTACTGCCTGGCCACAAAGGCTTCTGTTAGCTCTCTCCTCTCAGCTGGCTGGGCCAGATTGGTGAACCCAGGATAGTTTGGGGCTGCTGAGTAAGCCTGTGGGATGTCTGCCCCGGTCTGTGTTCCCAAATGTATGGTGAGGCTACCTGCTTGGTCCATATTACAGCTGTGGGTTCCTTGCTTCCTTTTCCAGCCATGAGTAAAGACATGGCCTCTCAGATTAGGAATTTAAATGTATTTGGCTAAACTAGGAAAGGAATTAGCCAGACTTCTCTTTTTCTCTGTCCTCTGGAATCTGGGTCTTGTTAGCAAGCTTGTTTCTCTTGGTCCTTCTTCCTGGGTAGCTGGGGGCAGGGCTAGCAATCTGGAGTCTCAGAGAGCCCCCACTGGGAGAAGCACCCCCCTTTGGCCTGGTGAGTATCAAGGCAGCTTCTTGTCTTGTTCATGGTGAGTCAGGTGGCACTGGGTCAGGGGTGCCTGTGGCTGGGACTTGCCTCTTTGCTGCCCCAAGAGCACCCTCTTTGCTGCCTTAGGGACACGGGGGATGGTTGCCATCTTTGCTGTCTCCCACTCCTGGCCCTTCTCCAGCAAAGCACACCTTTCATATGCTTAATGACTTGCAGTTCAGCTGATTTATGGGGCTAAGATAAGCTCATTATTTGAGTTGTCAGTAGTTATATGAGGGGATTGATGAGGGGGTTTCCCTGTTGATTTTGCATTCTTGACCCACATGGTGAGGGCTTGAGACATTAGCTTCTTTCAGTTCATGTTGACGTGGGATCTCTGTGTCCATTGCTTTATAACAAGCTTATCACGGGTGGGGTTTCCGATGATTGTTTCCAGCCCCCAGGTGACACAGGCTCCCTGCACCGTTGGGAAGGTCATGCTACCTTTATTTTTCTAATTATTCAGTACTTACTGGGAGCATTACCTGGAAGGACTCCAGCCTTCTGGCTCTTGTTGTTAAGCGCTGGCTGCTGCGCGGTCTGATTTCATGTGTGACAGGGATTCTTGCAGATGAACGGCCATAAGCACCTGGAGACATAACTTGTGGCTCGTGCTGATGGAGTGGAGCTCTTCAGATGTTAGATGGCCAGTTTTCCAACGAGTAATTAAGTTGTCAGCATAGGTGCACCAGGGTTTCCAAACCCAGGGGTTCAATTCAGCCTGCAAATATTTTTGTTAGGCCTGGAAAGTATGTTAAAACTGCTTTTGGAATTGGTTGCTAACATTAAAAAACTAAAAGATGTCATCCAAACCCTGGCCAGTTTGACTTAGTGGTTAGAGATTAGAGCATCAACTTGTGGACCAGAGTTGCGGGTTCAATTTTGTTTGAGGGCTCGTACCTCGATTGCAGTTCGGTCCCTGGCCCTGGTCAGGGTTGTGTGGGAGGCAATCAGTCAATGTGTGTCTCTCACATCGATGATTCTCTTTTTCTCTCTCTCTCCTTCCCTCCCTCCCTTCCTCCCACTCTATCTGAAGATAAAACGAAAAATATCCTTGGGTGTATAATAATAATAATAATAATAATAAAACAGATGTCATCCAAAACTTGCTATATCTGGATTTTCTGTTTCTCCTGGAGAGTCCTCCGACAGGGCCTTACTGACCGTGGTCCTCTGTGGAGACAGCTGGCTGCTGTGTGACGGCTCCCTGTGGACATGCTCTGTCTCACTCGCCTCTGTTTGAACCTGGTCTGCTTTGTTCATTGAATTCACCAGTTTGGCTCTATCTGGCATGTGAGTTTTGACTCCAGGAACAGACTAGGAGTGCGGATGGCACTCCGTGATGGACTGCTCATCAGCTGGGCTGCACTCATCCTGGCTGGAGCTGACGTCTCTGATCGCAGCAAATACCTTCCAGCTGGTCTGCCTTGGTCCACCTGTGCATCCACACTGCGTCGTCCACCCCCAGTCTGTGCTCAGAACAGAAGGCAGATTGGTTCTTTTAAAACACGTCATATCGTTTCACTCTTCTGCCGAAAACCTTGCTATGGCTCCCTGTTTCCCTCAGAGGAAAAGCCAGAGCACTACAGGCCCATTGTGACCTGGACATCTTCTCCTCTCCCTCCCTCACTCCAGCCACATAGGCTGCTCCTAAATATGCCAGACCTCAGGACCTTGACCCAGTCTCTGGAAGCTCTTCTAGACACCTGCTTCTTACAGGTCGTGGCTCAAATCTCACCTCATCAATGGGGCCTCCCGTACCGTCTTGTTATTGCAACCTACTCCCACCCTTCTCTCGTATTTCTCATCCCGCCTTCCTGGCTTTCCATTTTCATTTTTCTGTGGTACTTACTCCCTTTCAACACAGAAGATGCTTTTATAATCACATTTATTGTTTTTCTTTTCTCTCTGCTAGAACATGAATTTGACAATGACAAGGATCTTTGTTTTGTTCGCCTTTTTATCACAAGCATCTAGAACAATGCCTGGCACAGAGTAGACGTCAATAAATGTCTGTTGTTGGATGTTTTTTGTGTTTTTTTTTATCCTCACCCGAGGATATTTTTCCATTTTTTGTACAGATAGAGTGGGAGGGAGAGAGAGGAAGGGAGAGAGAGTGAGAAACATCGACGTGAAGGGACACATCGAGTGGCTGCCACCCGCACGACCAACCAGGGCCGGGGACAAACTGCAACCGAAGTACGTGCCCTTAGCGGGAACCGAACCCGGGTCTCTCCGGACCACAGGCCAACGCTCTAACCACTGAGCCAAACTGGCCAGGGCTGTTGTTGGATGTTGTTGAAATCATGGAATCTTTTCTAGGAGCTTCCAGGTGCTTGAAGCTTAGAGGGATGGAAATTGGGAGTTGTGTTTCTGAATTGGCACATGCTGCCCCGAAGGGAGTGCCCAGGGCAGCGGCAGGGCCATGGAGCCTGGGCCGGCAGGGCCCGCACTGCAGGCTCTCCCTGGGCCTGTTCCCCATGCGGCTGTCTTGCTCCTCTCTTTCCCTTTATAGTAACTGAAAATTAAGGTGCCAGCATTTGTTGTTGTTGTTGTTAATCCTCACTGGGGGATAATTTTTCCATTGATTTTAAATTTTTGTTTATTTTTTATTTTTTAGAGAGAGTGAAAGGGAGGAAGGGGAGGAGAGAGAGAGAGACATGGATGTGAGAGATACATTGATTGGTTGGCTTCCAGACATGCCCCGACTGGGGCCGAGATGAACTTGCAACCCAGGTATGTGTTCCTGACCAGGAATCGAACCTGCGACCCTTAAGTGCATGGGCTGATGCTCTAACTACTGAACACACCGACCAGGATGGCAGTATTTTTATCAAACAGAGCAAAGAGGAAATGAAGATAGGGGAAGGAGAAGGGACAGTGTAGGTGGCTCCAGTTCAAAGGTTATCTAGCTGTGCGACGTTTCTGGGAGTCAGTATGACCACCTGTGAAATGGGCCTGTTGTTTCAGATCATCTCTAAGTTCCTTCATAGCTCTCTAATGCTACTGGTCAGTAGTTCCATCGGGTCTGGATATATATGACTATATTTCACGTTTAGTAGGTGAACCTCCAGGTCAAATTGTGGGTGCCTCTCAACTGCACTGTAGGATTCAGAATTGTTTCCTAAATCTGGGTTGATGCTATTAAAAAAACACTTTTTCTTATTTTTTCCTATTTCTATTAAAAATTCCTTTTGGGGCTCAGACGTTCCCCCCTTCACACAGTAAGAAGAGCCTGTTCCGAGTGCTGCCTGACTCAGCCGTGGTGTTAACGTCGCCCTGGGCCTGGCTGTGCTCGCCTCGGGCTGCCTGCGGGCAGTCAGTGTTCACCTGGTGCTGTCTAGTGGAGTCATTCAGGTTTCACCCCGTCCCACTTACTAATAGAAAGTTAGTCATAGTCAGATATGAAATCATATAGGCCAACCATCACCTTGGCCAAGTGGCAAAAAACACACCTCCTTCCCACTCCAGATGGTTGTCAATAAAAAGTGACATTTAAAAATGCTGACTACATTCAAACCCATGAAATGCTTTCTTCTATAATTTAAATTCCTTTTGGGGATATATGTTTTGTTATAATGCCTATAAGCATAGTAATCTCACAAAACTAGAATATCAGCAATGGTCGTAACGTTTCTCTGAAAGCTTTTCCAAGAGAAACCGAGTAGCTTCTGTTAAAACAAACGAAGACCCCCTTTGACTCAGGGAACTGAAATAAACAGGCCTGTTTTCCCTCAGACATTGTAGTGTCGCCCTTCTTACCTGTCTTCCCTGGGATCCGGTGCTGGCCTAAAGGTGGAGTCTTCATGAAGAGGTTGGGCTCCTTGGAGCTCCTCAGGAGGGAGCTGGAAACGACTCTTCGGTAACACTAAAAAGTGTGCTATTTCAAAGTGCCTCTTTCTTCCCAGAGAAACTTGGCTCAAATCTCAAGATCTCAGGTGGGGTAGGAGCCTTTCTTAAGTGAAGACCCCTTTCTCTTTCCCCTAAAAGGAAGGGACACGGACTCCAGGAGAGGCAGGTGAGAACGCAGTGTGTGGGGAGAGGGTGTGGAGAGTGTGTGCACATCTATATGCACACAAGCTGACTTTTCTGGGTGCCGGCTCTGTGATCTTAAGCAAGTTACATAACCTCTCTGAGCCTCCATTTCTGAACTTTAAGATGAGAACAGTGTTAATAGTATCTGCTGCATAGGACCGTTCTGAGGACTAAATAGTATGATGTAGGTAAAGCGAGCATAAGGCTAGCTCTGAGTAAATCTTTGCCAAGTTCCTCCCCACCCCCGGCCATCAACCTGTGCCTAATCCTTGTTGGGATCATGAAAAGATGTACACTTCCTGAGCACTACTGCTTTTTCTCCAATGGGAGTGTTTCTGTGAAGGGGACTGGGACACACATTCCCTGATGGCTGGGTCTGTTGGAATCATCAGGGATGGCCCCTAGTTCCCAGCCCCTAGTTGTAGGTTGGATTTGGTGCAATGCTCTGTCGCCTCTATGGAGAGACAGGCACCCTCTTTGCTCTGCTCCCACACCCATGCACTGATTCTGGCTCTAGTGGGTGGGCTGGGGAGGGGTTTCCAGTGGGTGCTCTGCTGGTAAGTCTGTATGTGGCTGTGGAAGGGGGTCCCTCTGGGCAGGGCGAAGCATCCCCAATTCCTCTGGAGCTGGACTTTCTTCTTTTTGGTTCACCCTTTTCCTTGCTCCTTGCCAGCTACTCTTAGGACCATCAGTGTTTGGGTGTTTGCCCACCACACACACAGCTCTGGCTGAGAGCCATGCTGAAGTCTTCTCAAGAGCCACCTGAAGTTCTGAGTGCCGAGGGCCCTGCGAGGACCACTTTGATGACCACCCCATGGTGACTACCCCACTGTGCTCTCTGTAAACTTCTAAAGACCAGCTATTTTAAAAGCTCTTTCTCGTGATCCCTCAAAATAGGAGTAATGTGTTGTAAGCCGAGGCTCCCTCTTCTAGGAAATGCAGTGTATCCTGCAGATTTGCCATTCTGGCTGGACAGGGCAGACAAGGGGGGCCAAGCATCTCCTGGTCACAGGTAGGTTTGGGGCTCTGTATCACTTCCTTGCAGACTTCGGTGGTTTCCTTGTCCATTTGTAACATCTTCCTGTCCAGAGCTGGCCTGAGCCCCTTTTCAGTAGAGGCTCCAGTAGTAGTGACGGTCTTGCTCTGAGTGATTTGCAGTTGTCATGGGGACCTGCAGGGTCTGCATAGACTGGCTGGGGTTATGGCAGGCTGGTTAGGTACAGCCTCTAGCTATGGGGACAGGCAAGAAGAATTGGCTCGTATTGGGGCCGCACTTGGAACACTGTTCTCTTCCACTCTGTGGCCTGGTGACCACTTGAACTGGCCAGAGGCTGCTGGGTTCATGCCACAGCCTTGTGGTGCGTGGCTGCCCGCAGAGGGGCGAGAAGACCACAGCCATCTTGGAGGCCACGTGTGGAAACCAGCCCTTTGCAGATGAGTCAGCTCATTTGTAGTGTAGTGGAAGAGACTTGCTTCAGGACAGACAACTTTGAGAGACTGAAAATAATTCTGTGGATATTCAGGGAATGTTGACCTCAGAGACAGTCCAGACTTAGCAAGCCTTGTGTGGTTTCTTTCTTCTTTATTAAAAACCATTTTATAAGTAAAACCATTGACAGTTTGAAAAAGCTGATTTTTAATCCCTGTACAAAGCTTTCTCTGCTGTTGGTGGGGTCTTCTATTTACAGTGCAAATGATCAGGCTGCACCCCAGACCTCATTTGGCTGTGAGCTCCTGTGGTGGTGGTGAACTTCTGCAGGGGATGACTATTTTCCATGTTGGAGACAGAGTCACAGGTTTTTTGTTGTTGTTTCTTTTTTATTTTTTATTTATTTATTTTTATCCTCACCTGAGGACATTTTTCCATTTTTTGTTCAGATAGAGCGGGAGGGAGAGAGAGGAAGAGAGAGAGAGAGAAACATTGATGTGAAGGGACACATCGAGTGGCTGCCACCTTCACGACCAACCAGGGCCGGGGACAAACTGCAACCGAGGTACGTGCCCTTAGCGGGAACCGAACCCGGGTCTCTCTGTACCGCAGGCCGACGCTCCAACCGCTGAGCCAAACCAGCCAGGGCTGTTGTTGTTTCTTGATACTTACATATGCAGTATAGCCCAGCAGTGAAGAACTTGGGCCCTGGATACTCCCTGGTAGGTTTGCTAGAATTAAATGAGCTCTTGCTTGCAAAAGCCTGCCACATACAATGCACAGCCCTCAGTAAGTGTTAGTCATCATAGTTACATTACACAGTACTTCCTTGATGGCCCCACTCCTGGTATGTTTTAAACATTTTCTGGCGTTACTTTCAACATCCAACGTGACTCAGAAAATACTGTGACTCAGAAAAATAGAAGTTTCAGGAAAAATGAAGAGCTTCTAAAATATGAAGAGCTTCTAAAATATAAACGAAAAAGCACATCTCTCAGGGGTTTGTATCTTCTATTGGCCATCCACAATGCACCCTTTAGGATGGTGTCGTTGGTTCATAGACAGACCTCTCCCACCCAGTTCCTCTGGCTGGAACCTCTGA
Source organism: Molossus molossus (assembly GCF_014108415.1). Taxonomy (NCBI): domain Eukaryota; kingdom Metazoa; phylum Chordata; class Mammalia; order Chiroptera; family Molossidae; genus Molossus; species Molossus molossus. Next base: position 36,355,873 of record NW_023425377.1, read on the forward strand.
CCCTGTTCTTTGGTTCCTTCAGCTGCCTGCAGTGTCAGGTTGTTGGGAAACCCAGATGGTTTGGTGCATAATATACCTGCCAGGTTGGCCTCTCTGCCCTGTCTGTGGACTCCAGGCTACAGCAGGTGAGTGCACTTAGAAGCTTCTGTGAAGTATTTTTCTTTTCTTTCTTTCTTTTTTTTAACTTATCTTTATTGTGAATGTATTACAGAATGTCCTCATTTTCCCCCCATTGACCCCCTCCTCCCCACTCCTACCCCCCTCCTGCCTTTCCCCACACTGTTGTCTGTGTCCATTGGTTATGCATATATGCATATAAGTTCGTTGGTTTATTTCTTCCCACCCTCCCAACCCCCCTTCCCTTTGAGGTTTGTCAGTCTAGCAACCAATTTATACTTCTTAATCCCTTCACCTTTTTCACCCATTCTCCCAATCCCCTTCCCATCTGGCAACCAACAAAATGTTCTCTGTATCTATGAGAATGTTTCTGTTCTGCCTGTTCATTTTGTTTGTAGATTCAATTGTCGATAGATATGTATTCATTGCCATTTTGTTTTTTCATATATTTTATCTTTTTCTTCAAGAAGACCCTTCAACATTTCATATAATAATGGTTTGGTGGTAATGAACTTTAGTTTTTCCTTGTCTGGGAAACTCTTTATATGGCCATCAATTCTAAATGACAGCTTTGCAGGATAGAGTAACCTTGGTTGTAGGTTCTTGCTTTTCATCACTGAATATTTCTTGCCACTCCCTTCTGGCCTGCAAAGTTTCTTTTGAGAAATCAGCTGACAGTCTTATGGGAACTCCCTTGTAGGTAACTAACTGCTTTTGTCTTGCTGCTTTTAAGATTCTCTCTTTGTCTTGAACCTTTTGCATTTTGATGATAATGTGTCTTGGTGTGGGCCTCTTGGAGTTCATCTTGTTTGGGACTCTCTGTGTTTCCTGGACTTGTATGTCTGTTTCCTTCACCAAGTTAGGGAAGTTTTCTGCCATTATTGTTTCAAATAGGTTTTCGATTTCTTGTTCTCGCTCTTCTCCTTCTGGTACCCCCAAGATGCGAATGTTGGCACGCTGGAAGTTGTCCCAGAGGCTCCTTACACTATCCTCATTTTTTTGGATTCTTTCTACTATTCTGATTGGGGGTTTTTTGCTTTCTTATATTCCAAATTGATGGTTTGCTTCTTGGCTTTACCTACTCTACTATTGAATCTGTGTAAATTATTCTTTATTTCAGTTAGTGCCTCCTTCATTTCTGACTGTGCCTCCTTCATTTCTGACTGTGCATCCTTCATTTCTGACTGGTCCTTTTTTATGCTCTTGAGGCCCTCAGTGAGTTTTCTGAGGTTCTCACTAAGTTCATTTAGCATTCTTATAAGCATTGTTTTGAACTCAGCATCTATTAGGTTGCTTATCTCCATTTTGCTTAGTTCTTTTCCTGGGGTTTTGTTCTCTTCTTTCACTTGGGACCTGTTTCTTTGTCTCCTCATTCTGGCTGTCTCCCTGTGTTTGTTTCTACGTATTACATAACGAGAGGTATGGGGCTAGCTGAGACCAAATGCTGCTTGTTGGAAAGAATTTAGGAAAACCTGAAGCAGGATCCAAGACAGGCCAATCCTATGGTAAAGCAACTGGCAACAGCTTGGGTGGGCCTGAAAGTTGGGTGGGGCAGGGCGGGGCCTAGGAGAGTCACCAGGGCGGGGCTACCAGTGTGAGCCAGGTTGCTGGAGTCCCAGATATGGCGGCCACCCCAGGCAAGGGCTCACCAAAGGAACAAAGGCCTCTGACAGCACATCTGTTCAGGAGAAAGCCCCCTCTCCAGCCCTCACTCCAATGCCAAACAGCTCAGTTCTTCCCTGTATGTCTCTGGAGCCCCTCAAGCTGCCTCCCGTCTAAGCTTAGAGGGAGAGAGTCCGATAAATCCGTGCGCGGGCCCTTTAAGGGGAGCTGCCTGGGGCTCCAGCCGCCTCAGCCTCCCTGAGCCTCAGTTCCCACTGGTTTTTCCAGCCAAAAGTCATGGGGATTCTCTTCCTGGCACTGGAACCCTGAGTGGGGTGCCTGGTGAGAGACGGGGACCCCTCAGTCTTCAGGGAGGACCTTCCCAGCCCAGGTATCCTCCTAATTTTTATCCGCCACACGTGGGTGTGGGACCAGCCCATGGTGCCTCCATCCCTCCTACCAGTCTGGATATGGCTTCCTCTTTAATTCCGTAGTTGTAGGACTTCCATTCAGCTTGATTTCAGGCGGCTTTGAATGATGGTTATTCTGTAGTTTAGTTGTAATTTTGATGTGGTTGTGGGAGGAGGCGATACCGCATTTACCTACTCCACCATCTTGACCGGAAGTCTTCTGGTCCTGTGAAGTATTTTTCATGCTGCTTGTTCATTTACAGGAATAAACAGGTGATATGGTATTAGATTTTATCGATCACTTAACTAAGGAAGACATTATGGAAATATTAATCCATAAAATTGTCATTAAACCCCGTTAATCTGCCAAATTCCCAAATTAGAGAATCAATTAGATTTGTTGAGTATTTGTTTAGCTGTGGTCTCTGGGTGACTTCTGCTTTATTTGCTCACATAAGTTCCCTACAGATTTGTTTCTGTCTTCCTAAGAGAAGAATGTGTTCTGCATATCCTATCAGAACCTTCTCAAAGGGATAGGGGCAGAGAGATAAATTAAGCAGATATTTCAGATTTGTTACTGTATTTTCATGAGCTGTATAAGTTAATGATCCAAGGGCAGATACATTGCTTAGGGCCAGACACAATCATGCTAAGTGCTGCTTTTCCTGGGGGAGCTGAGGATGGATCACAGTTCAGGTTTCTCTGGCCTGTCTCCCCAGGGTGGGGACCTGCCTCATGCTACTTTATCTTGGACCAAACACTTATTCTCCAGGCACTAGTTATTTCAAAGGCAGGAGTTATTGTCATGGTGCCACCTTGTCACAACCCATCAGCTAACAAGGCTGCCTCACTAAGGTTTGCACATATCCAGAAATTGCAGGCAGGCAGGCAGGCTGGCCTCATTGGAAGTCTTGTCAGCTGGCAGAATGGGCCCATGTGTGGGTGATGTAGGCAGCCACCTCTGTAATGTGAGCTGGTGGGGAGAGGGTTCCTGGGAAGGCGTCCTGTTCGACCAAAGATTGACCCTACCATTGCCATTCCAATATTTCCCCTCCTACTTTTAGGTTCTGATTATTCTCTTTTCTTTGGAAATTCTCATTAAACATTCAGTTGATTAAATATTTAGTGAGCATTTACTGTGTGCTGGGTGTAGTACTAGCCTCTGTGGGCAGGAAGGTAGGTGTGTCTAAGAAGGTTTCCTGGAGGAGGTGGTACCTGAGCTGAGTCTTGAAGAATGTGTAAGAGAGTCAGGAGAAATGATTCATACCCATTTGAACCCCTTAGAGTCAGTATTAATGTTATTCCCTGAGTGGAGGAGGAATGAACCTTAAAGAAAGTGTTTGCCCAAGGTCAAGAGCCAGTGTGGACCTAGGAAGTATCTCTCTAGAGCCCATGTGCCCAATCACTGCAACTTAATAGTAAACAGGTAGGCAGAATCCAGTGTAGCAAGAAAAAGAGGGAGGCATCTGTGATGAGCGGGAAGACAGTGAATGAACCTAACCTTCTTCAGGGCTGGTTCTGTGAGAGGGGGTAGCTGGGGTGAAGAGAAAGAGCAACTTGATCCTTCCCCTTAAGGAGTTCATGACACAATTAGAAAGACAAGGCTGCGAAAGCTCTAGTAGGGAGAAGTAGGTAACCGTAGCCATGTGCACGGCCCAGATGTCAGACTCCAGGAGATGGCAGTAAGCAGTCCGTAGTCACTGGCACCAACACATGCAGTGGAGGCACTGTTCTCGAACGTGGAGAAGGGATGGCCGTTGCACCCTTCACCTCTTGGACCAGTCATCTCTGGGTGGGATGGATGCCACTGCTATTTTAGAGGTCACAAGATGTCCATAGAGCTCCTGCACCGCACTTTCCAAAGGAGTTCCTTGGAAAATCTTGTCTCTTTGACCTGGCATCCTGGACAGAAGGAGCTTGGAGCAGGATTTTGAGCTTCTGGACCAAGAGTCGGGAAACCTTGGTGATGATCCTGCCTCTCTTGCTCAGTGGGTGGCCTCGGGCAACTTGCTCAACATGTCTGGGCCTGCTTTCTTCATTTGTCAAATGAAAGTAATACTTACCTTAAGGTAAGTAGATGTTAATGGATATGAAAATACTTTCAAAATTTTAATATAAAAGGATAAGGCTCTTTGCAGAATATGTTTTTTGTTTTTTTTTTATCCTCACCCGAGGACATTTTTGCATTTATCTTCAGATAGAGTAGGATGTGGGAGGGGGGAGACACATGGACCAGTTGCTACCCACACGACCCCAACCGGGGCGGGGACAAACTGCAACTGCCACCAAGGTACGTGCCCTTAGTGGGAACCGAACCGGGGACTCTCTGGTCCACAGCCTGACGCTCTAACCGCTGAGCCAAACAGGCCAGGGCCAGAGTATGTTCTAAATGTTATAATATTTTCTCATTCTGCTGGGTGGAAGGGATTAACTCAACGCTTGAGATGTCCTCTCTTGGGTGGCACTGAATCAGTCCAGCCACATTTTGAGGCCCGATGAGCCACTCCACGCACAAGGGATTGATAAGTGTGTTACTCTGGATGACGGCTTAACCTCTGAGTGCTTCTCCCGACTGTAAAGTGAGGGAGCCGGTTCTGCCTTGCCGGACCGTTATGGAACTTAAACGAGGCAACGCAGGAAAGGCTCCATGTGACGACCCACCACACTGCCTTCCATGACCTGGCTGGATGTGCGCACAGGTGGCTGCCGGTGCATGTGTGGCTTTCCAATCTCACGTCCAGTCCAGTGTCTCCCAGGCCTCTGGGTACCCCCATCTTGATTTCTGTCATATTGCCGAATACCTGCATTTATTTTTAAAAAATTGTTGTAGTTAATCCTCACCCAAGGATATTTTTCTTTCTATTGATTTTAGATAGAGTAGAAGGGAGGGAGTGAGGGAGGAAAGAGAGAGAGAGAGAAACATTGATTTAAGAGAGGAGACACATTGATTGGCTGCCTCCCGAATTACCCCAACTGGGGCTGGGGATCCAACCTGCAACCCAGGTACATGCCATTGACTGGAATCAACGCTCTAACCGCTGAACCATACTGGCCAGGGCTAAAATATTTTTCTTTAAATTAATTCTCTTTTCCTTCCATCTTAATTTTAAGTAATAATACATGTGAAAACACAGGTTTAATACACAAATTATTTTAATTAAAGAAGTTGTGTATCCCCTAAAGTCCTCAGTGGTGTATGTACCTCACTTTGAGAAACATTGTGTTAATTGGGTTTGTTTGAGGTCCCTTTGTGGCTGCTAGAAGTGTTTTCTCTGTTCCTTTTGCTGAGAAATACTGGAGGTGCCTTGGAGGTTGGTTGGTGGAGGGAACCTTTTTGTCTGAGGAAGTTTGAAGAGGAGAACTGGCTGAATTGCAGTGGGAAACCTGAATCCAGTTTGGCATTTGGGTCCTAAGGTTTGAAACCTCCAGCTCTCTCCAGAGAGTGACCCAGAAGTCTGATCTGAGGTAGTCTTTGACAAAGCTGCAAAAAATGGAGGAATATTACAGGATGCAAAGAAATGCAAGTGTGTTGGAGAGACTCTCAGAGCTCTGAATGGGCACCACCTGCATGAAATCATGGCCTTCCCGTTGGAGTTGGGCGTCTGAGATCCTTCTAGGAGTAATCCAAGTGAGTGACCTTTGGCTGGCATTCCCATCCAGCTTCTCTCAGGGGATAGTGATAGACTTCCACCCAGGCTAGCAGTGAGTTTTGGACTGGCCCCCTCAGCTGAGCCCTCACCTCTGCCGCCCCGAGGCCTTGCGGGGCTGCGTCTCTTCCAAGCTGCATTGCAGGAATGTTATATCTGCTCCATCAACCATCTTGCCTCACCATGGCCCGGCCTTCTCCTTTCTCTCCAGCGCACACGTGGTGTAGCAGCTGCTCGCAGTTTGTCTGTAGATGGGTGATTACCGCAGTTATTAAACACTGTCAGCTGGGAAGGAGTCACAGGCATTGAGTGCCAGATCCGGTGCTGGTGGGACGTGGGGAGGTGCGCAGGCCTGGATGGAGTGCCCTCCTGTGTACTGCTTTGCTTCCTAACCGAGACCTGTTCATTCCAGATCAATGAACAGGCGTCCTGTTTGTGAAGGCTGCATTTTTAGTCTCGTCTGAAATGTGGTTTTAATTCCAGAGATCAGATGGGATGAATTGTGTTCCTAGGGCTGATAAATCACTACAAAGAACATTACTTTGGCACACCTGACATTTGTATGGATTGCAGATGAATTAAAGGAATGGATCCAGAGCATGTCAGAAATATTTAACCATTACAAAAAATTGTGGTCTGCGGAAAACAAAATCCAATAAAGCTATAAAGCTGTCTGACCATCGTTCTGAGCTGCAGAAATGCAGTGTTCTGGGACCGCGGCATTGGCATAAACAATGGCACATGCTGGGCCGTCTGTCAGAAGGAGAAGACCCGGGATAGAAATGAGGAGGGGAGATCTGCGTTCTGGCCCCAACTCTGCCCACTGACCACCATTTGCCACTGGGCAGAGGTCATTTCATCTCACTGGACCTCAGCTCGTCTGGGTCATTGACTCCACTTAACTATCTGATTAAAGCTTTGTCCTATCCCTGGAAAATATGGAAACATCCAAAAAGGATTTTACACACTGCCAAGGGTTGGTGGACCTCTTAAAGCCCGTCCATGGGCTTCGGGTTAAGGACTCCTAGATCCACCGAGCCCTATAGTCTCTCTGCTCTAAAGACCATCTTAAAACCTACTGGACTTTGTAACACTCATTTCTAGTGGAGGAGACAGGAGAACTGGCCCTCAGGGCTGAATTCCTCGGTTCCCACAGGCCCTGTTTCCTGGTTCAGCACAGGGAACACTCTCTGAGCACCTTTTGTACGTGAGGCTTTGGGCAAGATGGGATGTGAGGATGAACAAGGTATGTGCCCAGTCTCCTAAGGGAGGCTGCCACGGTGGAGCGTCAGCACTGAGTCTGATTTTAACCTTATGATGAGTTCTAATTCTGTCTTTCGTGATCCTAGATGATCCATCGTGGCTGAGTTTCTTCGTGTGTACAATAAGGTCAACAATGGCAGGCTTTCTACCTCTCAGAATTGTCGTGAGAATTGGGTACGCTCCTGTATTAATTTTTACAGTGATAATCATTAACTGCTATGGGACTGTAGTGTATAAAAGGGTTACGTTGTAAAACTCCAGGTATCTATTGAGTTTTGGAATCTACTCATGGAGATAAGATATTTGCCAGTAATAAAAGCAAATAAAAATGTAAGAATGGCCCGGTTGGTGTGGCTCAGTGGTTGAACTTCTACCCATGCACCAAGAGGTCGCTGGTTTGATTCCCGGTCAGAGCATATGCCCAGGTTGTGGGCCCGATCCCCGGTGGGGGGCATTTGGGAGGCAGCTAATTGATATTCTCTCTCATGGATGTTTCTTTTTTTTTTTTTTTAATCCTCACCTGAGGATATTTTTTTATTTTTTTATTCAGATAGAGTGGGAGGGAGAGAAAGGAAGAGAGAGAGAGAAAAACACCGATGTGAAAGGGACACATCGAGTGGCTGCCACCCGCACAACTCAACCAGGGCCGGGGACAAACTGCACCCGAAGTACATGCCCTTAGCGGGAACCGAACCCGGGTCTCTCTGGACTGCAGGCGGACGCTCAAATCGCTGAACCAAACCAGCCAGGGCTCTCATGGATTTCTCTCTCTCTCTCTCTCCCTCTCCCTTCCTTTCTGTCTAAGATCAATAAAGAAAAACATTTTTTAAATGTAAGAATGGATGACAGCACATGCCGAGAGCTTGATGAAGGAAGGCATAGCCTGGGGATGAGCTGACCGGATCCAGGGATCTTCACCTTGAAGGATTTATTTTTAACTCCTAACTTTGTTATATAAATCACCATGTTAACTGTAGAAAAATAGAAAATACTACTTATTGAAAAACAAAGAACAAACCTAGAACACATACCATCCCTCAGCTAAGCAACTGTAGGCGACTGCTTTTGATCATTTGCTGTGATACCTTTAGACCTTTGGACGCAGGTGCACACACACAAATGCACGCATTTACCCCGGGTGCCAGTGTTCCTGGCCTTGAGGCAGCGCTTCAGTCTGCAGCAGTAAATGAGGCAGATGTGGTTCCTCAAGGACACAGCCCTCTAGGTTGGGAGGCATTTGTATCGATACGTCATTGTAACTGCCACTCTCTGTGAACATAAGGATGCTCACACAAATGTTCTCTTCCCCCCAGTTGGGACTGTGCTCTATTCATTGCTTCACTATTGGTCACTTTTCTTCATAATGTACTGTGAACTTTTCTGCATGTTGGTCAGTGCATATATCAGTTGTCAGGTGCCCATCAAGCAGTCAGAGTCTCACCGGCATGCAGAGTGAGCACGGATGTGTGAAGGAGCTGCGGTTGCCTCCTCTTGGCTGGTCTCTCTGGGTGTCTGTGGGTCCTCTGGCTGCCTGATGATCTAGGAGGGCCTCAGCTTCCCTTGACGACTGGGACAGCTCTGTGTCTCATCTCCTGGAAGCCAGCTCCAGGACGGTCTCATGGCCACGGCCACAGCACAAGAGCAAAACTGAAACTCTTGAGTATATTTTGAGCTTCTGCATGTGTCCTGTCTGCTAAGAAATCACATGGCAGGGCCCAGTGACAGTTTGAGATGACTGCAAGGTGACGTGGTCAAGGCTGTGTGTACAGGGAGGAGAGGACAGTTGGGGCCTTTAATGCAGGTCACACCATCGCCCTTCCTAGGTGCTGCACGGGACTCCACTGTTTGCCTGCAGACGGTGGGGTTTCAGGCACAGGGTGTTTTCTGGCAGAGGGTAGAGAGAGCACCTGATTGGTGGGGCTGTGTCTGCCCACCTGCCAGGAGTAGAGAGTGGAAAGCACTGTGTGCTGGGAGGAGGAGGTTGGACTTGACCTTGCTGGTAACTGGGGGCTGATACAAGACAAGCAGGGCCTCAGAAGGTACATCTGAAAGGAATAGCTGGTGTGCCTTTGGGTGAATAGAGACTGGAGCGAGGAAGACAAGTCAGTGTACATAGAGTAACCCAAGTGTGAGTGCGAGGTGGAGGAAATGGAAAGGAAGGGTCGGCCTCAACAAGTAATAGCTGCGACTTTGATTGATTGAATTCTTACTAGGTGCCTTCAGGTACTGCGCCAAGTGCTTTGCGTTATCTGTCAGCTCAGCACAATCCTATGAGCCAAGTGCTCTTGCTGCCCTCTGACAGACCAGGATACAGGCACAGTGATGAAGCAGCTCATCTACTTCAGGTCCCATGGCTACTTCGTGGCAATGTGACCGATGGGGCCTGTCTCCAGAGCCTGCACCCTCACTGTGACTCTGGGATCCCCTCCTGGTAGCAGAGGATCCTGTTGAGAGACGTTTGATAAGACTGGGTAACAGTTTACGGAAGAAGAGGGGAAGGAGAAGTGAGGGGCTCGCTGGAGCGCTCTAGGAATAGTGCCTTTGACAGGAGCAGGAAACTGGGAGGACAGAACTTCTGCGTGTCGGGAGTTTGCATGTGGCTGAGGTTGGGATGAAGCTGGGTGTCCCGTGGGAGGCGGTGGAAGCAGTGGCAAAGCCACAGACCTGCGCATCTGTTCACGGAGCGGGAAATGAAACGAGCAGGGAGTGGAGCCTGAAGGCCAGTTTTCATTTGGAATTTTTTCATTTGGAAGTAGGAGGAGAAAGTAGAGCCGCTGAAGGAGTGATCTGAAAGGTGAATGGAAAACCCACCTGCATTTGTTGTTGGATAGAACTTGGTTGTTTGTCAGACTAACGGAGGGAATTTAGGATGGAGAGTGGGTCTGTGTCGAGAGCGCGGAAGGCCGTTTGGAGGTGGGAGAGTGAGAACCGTGGAGGGGTTCGGTGATGTGGAGGTCAGTGGGGTGTTGGGCAGAGCAAGTTCAGGGGAGCTGGGAACAGAAGGCAGGTCCCTTTGCTTCCTGGACAGAAGGACTGAGAAGGACAGCACCTGAGTGTCAGCCTTAGAGCCTGTGCCTAGGCATCCAGGACCAGCGTGGCGGTGAGGCCGAGGGCGCCCTGTGCATTGGACAGTGAGGGTTCCAGAGGACACAGCAGAGGATGAGGAGGACACCTGAGAGAGGGTGGCCAAAGGGGCAAAATAAAGCAGGATGCTGGTCAGGATCAGGCGGAGGAGGAAGTGACAGTGGGGGGGGAGATGGGTGGGAGCCTCAGAAAGGCGGTGAGTGCGTCTGAGGTCAGGATGGGCTGGGAGAAGGGCAGGTTAGTGTTCGCCGCATTTTCCCTTGCTTTGCCTTTCTCAGTCCCCACTTCCTCACAGCAGGCGGAGGACCTTCTGGAAAGAAAACCACTGAAGTGTTCCCCCTTGCCCTCAGGACAAAGCCTGCTCTTGTTAGGGTGCCGGCATGGCATGCTGGTGGCCCTTCCTGTTGGGGTTCCGGCTGGCTCTTCAGCCCATCCAGCCACACCCTCCCCCAGCACCCCCACCCCATCTGTTTCTTTTGCCCGGAGTGTTCACGTCCAACCCCCTCTGCCTCCCCTTGCTCCTTCCCACCCCAGGCCTCTCTTCAGACAGTTGACTTCAGGCTTCTCTTCTGCCTCTGTCCCCTGGGAAGTCCTTGATCTCTGCTGAATCCCTGCATCATACGAGGCGCACGGAGGGGCTCAGTACAACCGTCCTGGAGGGAATCGCGGGGTGTCGGTGACACAGGAGCAGCAGCCCTGCTGGGCAGCCAAGAGCACTGCGCGGTGGGTTCTCTGGTGCTTCTCTCGCCAGAACTGTGCGTTTTCATTCCGACCAACTATCCTCTGCTCTGCAGTCCTCGTTTTCGCTTTTCCTTTTAGAAATGGAAATAGAATAGGCGAAGCCGACTTTACAAGGAACTTTTTCCTTTAGACAAATAGCTGGTATTCCTATTAGAATGGTAATTTCCTTTGTTTAAAAGGCAGATGCGGTCAAATTAAACTAATCTAATTTGCAATTTTTTCATTAAAAATATATGTGAGTTAGGCCGGGAGGCGATTTGGGTCCCAGGGGTCATTATGTCAGCAGTCACGGGAACAGATGTCCTTTATTTGCTTATTGATACGTGCAGCTTCCAGGCAGGCATTGTTTCCTCACACCGACTTCTTTCTGACCTTGTTTTGGACCTTGGGGGATTTCTGTCTGCCAAGTTGTCTTGCATTTTGCCCTTTTTATTAAATAGAAAATCCCTAAGTACCTCTGGGTTGCAGACTCCCTTTTAGAGAGAGGAGGAGAAAGGTAACTAGTAGGCAACATGGGACAAAGGCGTGGATTTCATTTAAGAGCAAGGAGGAAGGCGGAACCCCGTGTGAGGCTGGGAGGACGTGCAGATGTCCTCTGACCCACGTGCATGGGTCTGGGTGGGTAGGACGCTGGAGGGTGGAGTACAGGGTGGGCAGTGGTGCTCCTGCATGTTGAATGGGCCGGACATCCTCACGTCCCAGAATTTGTCAACATTTGTACCATTTATAGGATTCCCCCCAGGAAGTGCCATTAAGCATCCCAGAAACCTATATGTCCCTATCTGAATCTTTAATTTTTTTTTTTTTTTTATCCTCACCCAAGGATATTTTTGCATTTATCTTCAGATAGAGCAGGAGGGACAGAAGGAGGGGGAGAGAGAGAGAAACATTGACATGAAAGAGACACGTTGACTGGCTGCCACCCACACGACCCCAACCGGGGCCGAGGACAAACTGCAACCAAGGTACATGCCTTAGCAGGAACCGAACCCAGGACTCTAATCCCTGGGTCAAACCAGCCAGGGCCCCATCTAAATGTTCTTTTTTTTTTACCCTCACCTGAGGACATTTTTCCTTTTTTTTTTTTTTTTTTGTTGTTGTTCAGATAGAATGGGAGGGAAAGAGAGGAAGAGAGAGAAAAACGTTGATGTGAAAGGGACACATTGAGTGGCTGCCACCCGCACGACCCAACCAGGGCCAGGGACAAACTGCAACCGAGGTACATGACCTTAACAGGAACCAAACCCAGGTCTCTTGGGACCGCAGGCTGACACTCTATCTGCTGAGCCAAAACGGCCAGGGCCCCATCTGAATCTTAACAAGAGTTCAAGTGCTCTTGGCAATTAGGACAATGCAGCTAAGCCAGGTGGAGCGCAAGATGTTGTTGTCAACTGGTTTTTCTTTCACTCCAGCCCTGGGGACTTGGGTGGAATCCGTTCCTTAGCAGCAGTTTTGGCCTCTCGGAGACCTGGATTCGCGCTCCAGTTCTGCCTCTTGCAGCTCTGTGGCTCCATGTCTGTGAAGTGGGGTGCTGCTGTGCTGAGGCCTGGCGCTGATGCTCCGTGCAAGCGTGGAGCACAGCAGTCGTCGTAGAGGGTGCCCTTACTGTCCCCACCAGCGCTGAGACTGCTTTTTGGGACTTAGCATGTTAATACACTGAGCCGGGGGTCCCTCCTGCTTCTGTATCTGACATGCTGAACCCCAGGGAAGGGTGTGGTCCACTGATTCACTGTACTCTCAGGACTTAAAGCAAGTCAAAGCAGCATGAAGCACAGGGTAGGAACCTTTGGGATCCACAAAGGCAGGCAGTGCCTCCCAGGGGGGTGGGCTGGAAGCTTCTACGGGGCAGACAGGACCTGCCAAAGTGTTCTTGGATGTCTAGGCAACTCTTGGCCCTTCTTGTAGTCCCGTGTGATGCTGGAGCTTGTGAGGAATTAGAAGTGCTTTTGTGCTATTTTAAAGGGGTGATATTCTTGGAACTACATGTTTTATTTGGATTATTATTTGCAAGCCTGTGATGAGCCATCTCCTGAGAAGTGTGTGCAGTGTGCTTTGTATGTACCTCTTGCTTCCTGTCTCGATTGGTCTTTGGAATGAGCCGTAGGTATTTTGCTGTAGTTGGCCTATTTTCTTGCCTACCTAAATTATGCCAATTTGCGCAAAGCGCGGCATACAGTGACAGGTGAGCAGGCCACAGCGATTCTCTCTTCTGCAGCCCTGTTCTCGTCAGTGTCACAGCTGTGAGCCCTGGCGGGTCCTCCAGAAAGACTTTCTTATTCTCTTGAATGTTTACGTAAAATTAATTTTGACTGTTTTGAAGAGGTTGCCGAGCAGTCAGAGGCCTTTGCAGCATGGAATCTGTAGCCTGGCCGAGGAGCCGCAGCTTCAGACTCGGTGTGACATGCAGGTGTCACAGCAAGATGAGGACGGGGTCCCCACTGTGTGGAGCTGGAGGGTGACAGCAGCTGGCATCCACTGGGAGGCCCTGGACGGGAGCTGAGGCCAGGGCCTTAAATGTTGTTCACACTGTGTGGACTTCAAGGACAGGAGATGGTGTGGGTCATTATAGACCCATAAACACTGGGCATGTAGCTGTATGTCAGGAAAAAGAATAGTTTTTTAAGAATGTGATTGTATGATCTTGCTTTTGCTCTATGGTGTTTGTGAATTCAACATAAACCCCTCTACCCCTTACCTTGGAGATCACATCAAAAAACAGAGGAAGAGCTCAGCTCAGCATTTGAAAGGATGTCAGTGTTCGCTGGGTGTCTCTGTATCCCGTGGCTTCGCACAGTTTGTTCAGTTAGCAGCCAGCACAGTGCTTTCTCCAGGGAGGAGAAACTCGTCCACTAGGCTGTGCACAGGAGGGACTGGGTCTGCCCTTCTCGTGCTCTGTCCCTCCTGCCTAGCAGAGGCTGGCACGCAGTAGGAGCTCAGTGAATACTTGCTGAATGTGTGCAGGCCCAGTTACCGTCCTGTTGGGAGGAGTGGAGCGAGTTGCCAAGTGGCACCACTGGTGAGCGGTGGAGTGTGCACTCAAACCCAGGTCCTCTACTCTGGGTCCAGGTGGGGTAGAACCTGATTAGCACACTGTGTAGACAGAGCCCCACTGGGTAGCTCTGGTGTCGCTTCTCGGTGAACATTTGTGGTTATTTTTCAGAGACCTCGTTCCCAGCCTCAAAGGGCAAGGTACCTCCGTGCCTCCTGCATCCCCACAGGGAGCTTCCTGGGCCATATGTCCCTGCTGAGCTGACAGCCCAGGGCCAGGGCCCTCGTGCATGGCACGGAGCCCCGTGGCTGATGCCAGCTGGGGACACAGAGGGCAGCCTTGGGAAATGTGGCCTGGCTCCTGAGCGGCCTTCTGAAGCACAGGCCATAGAGGAGGCAGAGAAGGTGGCCTCTCTGCTTGGTTTGGGAGCTAGGGAGATGGCACGTACCTTTTGTGGTCCTTGAAAGAACTGAGCTCGGTCTGGCTGGTGGAGAGGGAGCTAGTTACTGAATTTCCATGGGTGCTTTGAATGTTTAAAATCGCTACTGATTCATTGCTCCTCTGGAAGGTAAGAGGTGGAATAGACCCCAACACCTAAATGACAGAAGAGGGAGCTGGTGGCTGACCTTCTCCCCAGGCTGCAGCCTCTGAGAACCTAGCCTAGGGGACAGGCCGAGCAGCGCCGGGTGCCTGGCCGCAGGGCCTTCATATTTTAACTGAGGCTCAGACTACCCATCCCCCCACCCCCACTTGCTGGTCAGATCATTTCCCTCCTAGTCAGTACTGGCCCAGCTCAGGATGTACCCCTTTAACCGGGCCTGCACCACTCTCCTCTCCAATCTTAGACTGTCCCCCAGCAGGCCAGAGGGAAGGAGTGGTCACCCTGATTAGATGGCCCTGGGAAGCCAGCCTGCATTCATGGGGGTGAGGAGCGTGGTTCAAGAACTCCCGAAGGCTCCCCAAATCTCTCTTTCCATCCCCTCAGCCAGCCAATCAGCTGTGAATATTGTCAGAAAAAATTAATTAGATCAGCTGTGGAAACCGAGGGCTTGATGGGCCAAGGGTGAGAGGAAGAAAGACGAGGGGAGCTGTCTCTGTGGGGCCCTGTCATGTGCCCGGCAGTGTGCAAAGACAAAAAATAGTTTGCATGTTTTCATTTAACTTAAGCATCACAGCAGCTCTTTGCGATGTTCTCCTATCCCCATGAATAGGAGGCTTAGAGGGCTTAAGTGACTGAGCCAGGACTCACAGTGAGTGGCATGCTGGGACTGGAACCAGGGTGTCTGTGGCTCCAAAGGCCACGCTCTGACCTGCTGCTTCTGGAGCACAGGGCGCTGTCTGGGAGGGGCAGGCCAGGCGGGGCCCTGTGGGCTGTCTGGTGGGTGGTCTGTGTGCAGATTGTGGAAGAGGTTAGAAAGACAAGGGACCATCTTTGCTTGTTTCACAGTGTTAACCAGTCCTGACCCATGTCATGTCACATGCGTTCATTTTAAAGTAAACATGTATAAATTCTTTCCCCCACTCTCTCTGTCCTGGAGTGCTTCTTGCTAGGCCACAGCCTCTTCCAGAAGCTCACACTTGCATGTTAGATACACAGACCATTTGATGATCTGCTTAGGAAAACAAACCCAGAAGCTATTATGCCAGTAAAGCAATCACACAAGTGAATTTTGCGTCATACTGCATCCATTTTTAGCTGTGGGTGTTGTCTAACCTGTTACATGACCTCTCCCCACATTTCCCCTCCTCCAGCCCCCACGCTCTCCATTCCCTCCTCTCGGCCCTTAGTGAGTCCTTTCGGTGTGGGGGATGCATTGCCCCACAGAGGGAACGTGACTTACGCACACGGCCTTTGCTCCGCTCCGTTCTGTCTGCTGGTTTCCTGGGTGCAGTCTTCAGGAGCTGTTACGTGAATGTCATAGAGGAGAAAAAGGAGAATGATGAAAGCTTGGAAAGCTCTTCCCTGGCATTCTAATTCTTACTAAGTGTTAAAGTGGCAATATGTAGGCCGATGACTCAGTCTGGGCCAGGAACTGGTTTTAGTGCTCTCCCCCCTGGTCTCATGAATTGATCCACCACCAAGGTCTGAATTGCCTGAGAGATGAGTTGATTTGGACTCTGGAAAGAAAAGATAGTCTTCAGTCCCACTCACCCCAGAGTCTCTGTTGTCATGCTAAGCCTGGGCTGGCAACTTGCATGATGGTACCTCCAGGTGTGTCATTGGAAAAATGTCACATTCAAATCTGATATGGACCTAATGAATGATTTGTGGCTATTAAGCCAAATAAATGAGCAAAAAGTTAAAAGTCCTTGGCTTGTCTTCTGTGGATTTGAAGTAGCAGCAGTACCCTCCCTGGGGGAGAGCTGCTGCCCAGAATGTTTGTGGCTCGCTGGGAAGCAGAAGTTACAGGAAGAGACCCCGTCACCTGCACAGTGTTCTCTGAACAGTAAACCCTCCTATTTTGTTTGTCAAAGCCACAGGATGGCGCAGAGACACATCTGCATATTACCCAGGATTTTTTTTTCCTTTGCAGTATAGATAAATTTGTGTATGTGTGATCTCTCTTGTGTCTGAAGATTAAAATGATTCATTATGATGAAACTCTCTTCAAATGGTTAGTCTGTCTTTGTTGTGATGGAAAGCTGGGTGAGCTTTCATTCTAGTGGCTTTAAAATATAATCCTGACACTGTCAGTCCCGGGAAGAGGGAGTGGGCTGGCAAGACTCTTTGTTGATCCAGCCATACATAGCACCCCAGCCGGGAGGCCTGCCTTTGACGTTAGGTGGTGCTGGGAGAGTGTTCGTTCTCTCTCAAGTTGCTGGAAGCAGAGGCTTGCTCAGGTTCTTGCAGGAAAGCAGGGTACACTGCATGGTTATGGTGGGGGCCAGAGGCCCAGGCTCAGTTGTGCAGAAGCCAAGCTTCTGGAGAACTGGGAGGTGGCTCGGGATGCAGCAGTGGGCTCGTGGCTCTGGCTCCGTGGACACCTCAGAGCAGAACGCACTGCCGCCCTGGTGCCTTCCCACATCTCTGCTGCTTGTCTGTTCTCTTTCCCAGCTGCCGACTCTCATCAGGGCTCGCATTCACACTGCCCATGCGGGAACTGAGTTATGTCTAGTGATTACAAGATGCTGGAAGTTTGTAGAGGACAACTTTTGCCCCAGGCTCTGAGCCCTGGCTTGCTGAGGCCGGGAGGACTGCCTGGTAGCAAATATGCTGACCTCTGGCACGGACCCTGTCTGGCCTCTTTGCTCAGAGGCTGTCGGCCGGCATGTAGCTGTTGACAGCATCATGGCAGCATCTTCATCTCCTCTCTGGCTCCAATGGGGACTCTGACCTCATACATGAAGGGCCTTTGTGTTCATCCAGCCTCAACGCCCCAGGAACCCAAGCACCTGCCTGTGACGGTCATGGGCTGGGTGTCCCTCAGGTAGCAGCTCCCAGAACAAAGCTAGGGCATCGAAGGGAAGAAAGAGGTGATGCTGCTGTATTTCTTCTAGTTCTGTCTCCTGATTCTCCCTTACTCTTGCCTGATTTATTTCCCACCCTGTCTGATTTCTCTTTATGATACGGACTTAATTTCAGCACTGACTTGGTTAATTTGTTGACTTTGGGATCTTTTCGTTGTAAAGAATGTCAAGGAGTTTCTTCTGATTAAAAGAAAACCTGAAATTCTGCTGCAGCTGTTGGTCATGCAGAAGCATCAGAAGCAGCCCCTTCCCACGACTGATCTGTCACCTTATTTAATTGCCGTGTTATGCCTTGTTCCCCAAAATTTATTATTCCACAAGTAATACTGTTTCTTGTAGAAATTAAAAAGAAGTAATAGGAACAAATTGTTTCCTGATAGTTGGAGAACAAGACATCTCACATTAAAATTTTTTCTTAAAGTTAAATCAACTTTAAGCGAAACCTCCCGAGACAGCCGGGAGGCCTGGTATCAGGCATTCTTCCTCCAGGCTCCTTCCCTTGGAGGAGACTTAGGAGATTCGTGAGCGAGGGAGGCGGGCCCAGAGGCCCTGTGTTCCCTCTTGTAGGGACCCACAGGACCCATCCCAAAGGAGTTCTCCCACACCAGGCCCTGAGCCCGGAGGGGTCGAGTCCCCCCTTGGAGGCTCCACATGCTCCTTCCTGCCCTGCCTAGTCTGTGGAGGCCACGCCCCGCGCCAGCACTTTGAGCACGTCTTCATCTCTCACCCTCTGGAGATGTTCCTGCAGGTAATTTGCCTTATTGGGTCAAGAAATCAGACACACAGAAATTGGAGTGGGGCTTCTCCTCTGCCTCTCAGTTCCTCCCCTCTCATTCTGAAACCCACAAACCATATTTACTCTTCTGTGGAGCAAGGAGAACCCAGATCTTTAGAAATTCAAAGCTGGCTGTTCTTGGTGGGTTAGGGAAGTGAGGTGCCACGTTGATGAGTGGACTGCAGCAAACAGGAACAAATGAACAAAAGACACCAATAAAATCCTTAATAATGTGCGCTTTTTCTGTATGAGGACAGAAAAAGAAGGCACGCGTCAGCCGTGGTCTGTTACCCATGCTTCATGGCTTGTTCAACATTGGTGGTTGAGCTTTCTAGTGTTTTTCTGTGCACACGTACAGCGGTGCACCAGAAAGGTCAGGGCCAGAGAGCCAGTTAGAGCAGTACTTCCTAAAGAAGAAACTGATATGAAGGGAAAACAAGGGCAGGAAAATAAAATCAATCCAGGAGTTACTTTTCCCATAAGGCTTGTTTGCTCCCCCCGTCGCCTGAAGGGGGGTGTTCTGTGAAAAAAGATTCTTCTCCAAGGAGCTTTGAAGGGAAACCTGTTTGTGTGGTGAGCCTAATTGGTTTTTGAAAACCCCCTCCCCCAGATCCCAGGGGAGCTCCACGGGCTGAGGACCTTGTAATTGCTGAACCACAATTCAAATCAGAGTGTGATTGCGATCAGACCCAGCGACTCTCATTACTCCTCTGCCTCCTGTGTCAAAACCACTCACAATGACAGCCGCAAAGCCGAGAATCACGACCTGTGAATCTTGGCAGACCAGCTCTGCCTTTTTTTAAAAAAAGAAAATTAAATTTATTGAGGTTACATTGGTTCCTAACATTATACAAATTTCAGGTGTACAATAATTCAGTATCTGCGTACTCTGAGTGTGCACCACCCAAAGTCTAGTTTTTTTTGGTTACCATGTATTTGACCCCCTTTACCCATTTTGCTTTCCTCCCACCCCATCCCCTCTGGTGAGTATCACCCTCTTATCTGTGTCTGTGAATTTGCTTTAGTTTTGTGAGTTCGTGTGTTCTTTTATTGTTTTATTTTGCACATATGAGTGAAATCATGTAGTTTTGGTCCTCTTTCATCTGACTTACCTCACTTAGCACAACTCTCAAGAGCCGTCGTGTGGTCACAAGCGCTGGAGAGGGTGTGGAGAAAGGGAGCCCTTCGTGCGCTGTCAGTGGGGTAGTGAACCTGCACAGCCACTGTGGAAACAGGGTAGAACGTCCCTAAAATATTAACAATAGAACTAGAACTACCATGTGATCTAGCTTCACTTTTTAAAACAATTTATTGACTTCAGAGAGAGAGAGAGACATCAGTTTGTTGTTCCTACTAACACATTCAGTGGTTGCTTCTTGTATGTGCCCCGATTGGAGATTGAACCCACAACCTGGGTGTATCAGGATGATGCTTTAACCAGCTGAGCTACCCGGCCAGGGCTCCAGCTTCACTTTGAATAAGCAAGGGTGCAGGAGAGAGACGGTGACTGTACTGGCTTCCAGAGGAGGCAGGCAGTGGACCCGGTCTATGCCGCTCTCATCCTGGGACCAGGAATACCCAGGGCCCTGGGTTGCTTTCCAGACATAACTGGGCAGGTCTCAGGCTTTTATTCTAAGCCCAGCTTGTTCCCAGACCTGGAAATAATTAGAGGCAAGTGTGCCCGGACGGGTCTGCTGTGTGTGAAAGCTCAGTGGCCACTGATTTCCTTTTGTCACGTATGCCCATTTTACCTCATGAACTTGGTTGCGTTGCTGAGATGGCCAGAAACAGTTCTGTTGCATTCAGTGCTTTTGAGATTGCTTCTGAGTTTCTTGGGGGTGCCTTCTGAAAAGGCCCCATGCTTCTGGGCGCAGAGGAAGGGAACATTTTTCTCAGTCCCTTGAAGCGTCTGCTGTTGCCTTGGTTTTCTGCAGACATGTCTTTATAAAATCAAATGGTACATCTCCCGGCAGGGAGGGCTGGGGCAGCTGAGGTCACGTCTAATCTGTGCAGACCTGGAGCACGAGACTCCTGCTCGCTAATTCCACTGCCACAGTGTTTTGTTGTGGCAGAATTTTTGTTTTGGAGTTTCAAAAAATCCTTGTTTTTGTTTTTATTTTAACAACCAAGATAGGCAGTTTCCTTCTTTCTTAAATGAATCTGGGTTATGTTCTTACGTAAAGGCAGGATCCTGGATTAAATAACCTTTTCTTGAATTTTTACACAAACCTTAATAGTATAGCTCAATACATGTTTACCTCTAAATATTCCTCTGTAACCTAAGATATAAGACCATTTCCAGCACTCCTAAAGCCTCCCTAATGCTGTTTTCAGCCAATACTCCCTCACCAAGGGTAACCACCATCCTGACTTGTAGTCCATCGATTAGTTTTGCCTGTGTTTAAACTTGATATAAAAGGAATTCATCCAGTACATCTTCCCCTGTATCAGTCTTCTTTTACTCACCATATCTGTGAAGTTAGCATATGGTATCTAGAACTAGTTCTTTTTTACTGCTGTGTTATATTTCAGTATTTGAATTTATTGCCACAATCTCTCTCTCTATTTCACTGTTAATGGACATTTGGCTTGTTGACATTTTTTTAAGTTTGGCATATTAGCCACCTTTTTTTTTTTTTTCCCCAAATCCTTACCTAAGAATATGTTTATTGAGCAAGAGCATGAGTGTGCGTGTGTGAGAGAGAGAGAAACATTGATGTGTGAGAGAGAAACATTGATGTATGAGAGAAAAATGAGAGAAACATCGATGTGAGAAAGAAACATTGATGTGGGAGAGAAACATTGATGGGCGTGCACCCTGACCTTGGATCAAACCTGTAACCTAGGTATGTGCCCTGACTAGGAATCGAACCCACAACCTTTTGATGCACAGGATGATGCCCCAACCAACTGAGCCACCAGCTAGGGTGTAAGCTACCTTTTAAAATTTTATTTATTTATTTTTAAATCCTCACCCGAGGATAGTTTTTCATTTATTTTCAGAGTGGAAGGGGAGACAGAGAAAGAGAGGGAGAGAAACATCAGTGTGAGAGAGACACATTGATTGGTTGCCTCCCACATGACCTTGACCAGGGCCAGTGACTGAACTGAAACTGAGGTACGTGCCCTTGACTTAATTGAACCTGGGACTCTTTGGCCCGCAGGCCAACACTCTAACCTCTGAGTCAAACTGGCCAGGGCTATAAGCCACCTTTTGATAATGGCCAACATTCATTCTAATGATGTAAAACAATTGACAATGGTGTTTTTTATTTTTTTCAAATAAAATTTTATACGGAGTCTGTTCATAAAAAATAGATCAAATATGAACTGCTACAACTAAGTTTGTGGTTGGTGTCTTTGAGCCCCGGCTTCTCTGCCTTCCCTTCCTCCTGGAGTGGCCTTCAGGTGAGGCAGTTTAGCTCCGTGGGTCAGGATCCGGCCTTGGCGTTGGACTGCCTGCCTGCTTTCCCCTTACTGTGCGTCCTCGGAAAAATTGCTTAGCCTCAGTTTTCCTAGCTACAAAACGGAGATTGGAAAGAAGAGTGCTTACGTCATAGGGTTATTGAAAACATTAAGTAAGACAGTGCAAACAGGCACGGCACACAGCAGTGACATTTGGCACGTGCTTGATAAGTGCCGAGGTTGAGTGCTGCTGCCATCATCGAAGTTGTCATCATTTCCATGTCACATAGCAGTACTCCCCGGGGACCGCTACAGACCTGTAGACTCAGGCCGAGGGCAGGACCCCAGCTCTTGCTCTGCCTCCAGCTCCATGAAGATGTGCTAAGCCACGGAGTGTGGATGTGTCTGAGGCACTTTTCCCCACTAATTTGAGAGCATTTTGGAGGCAAGCACTTTGCCCCTCATGGGGCCTGGCAGAAAGCTGGCCCAACACCGGTTAGTGGGCTTGAGTTCCTCAACACCCACCTTCTGCTGTGTACCTGCGCTTGGTGGGACTGTTGATCTTGCTAAATGGAGACTGTAGGGCTCCATCCTTGTGGCAGGATGTCCTCTTGGCATAAATCCAGAAAGACGTTTGGATGGAAGAATGGAGTCCTCCCGGGCTTGTCTCCCACCCTGGCTTCCCGCCAAATGGAACTTTTGGAGCCAGGCCCAGGCCCAGATGTAGCCGGAAGGATTCGATGTAACTATTATTACTGTTCATAATAACAATAGCTAACATTTATTTAGTGCGTACACTCTGCATTAGATGTGCTATTTAATTGAATCTTCATGACAGCCCTGTGAGGTAGATACTGTTACTCTATTTGTTTATACGTGTTGATCTGCCCACCGGGCGGCTCTTCTAACTAAAATGAAGTTCCATGAGGGAGGGATTTTTTAAAAAATTTTCTTCACTGTTGTATCCCCAGAAGCTAGAATAGTACAGGCTCAATAAATATTTGTTAAATGAACAAGTGCTGCTCTCTGTTGGAAAGAAGTGAGGCTCAGAGCAGTTAACTCTCAGACAGAGACACACTGATGGCAAGAGGCAGAGCCAGGTCTGCTGGGTGCAGAGCTCCTGCTGGTGACTGTGCCCTCCGCAAGAGTTGGAGGCACTCCCAAAAGGACAGGGGTCCGTATTTGGAGTGGGATGGAGAGAGGTTACCCTGAGCTCAGCATTTGTTTATACCTGTGGCAATGAACCCAGCATGCTTTAGGGAGGACATGCCACCTGCCACCAGCAGGGGTCATTCAGGACTCTCACCTGCGAGGGTCTAGGCCTTCTCTACCCCCAGGTGGCCTGGCAGGTTGGAGGGCCTCAGGCTGGCCCTTCGCTCACATGCTGCAGGCACAGAGCAGACATTTCTACAGGGATGCTGGGCAGGGGGTGGCAGGAGGTGAAACCCACTCTTGTCCCATGGGCACACTGGGTCAGTCTTGTGCTTAGTTCAAGACAAAGCAGTTCACAGCTGGGGGCTTACACTCCTTTCTCTTAAGCTCTGGCTGTTCCCAGCAGCTGTCTCTGGGCTGGAAACTGACGATGGTGTCCGTCTCATGGAGCCGTTGGAGACACCGGTGCTTGAGTGTACTGTTACTGCAGCAAGTGCTTACCGTGAGGCCATTATCCCACACATCCTGGACGACTCCCTGTCTGTGAGGAGACAGCTCAAGGTGCTCTGAGGCGAGATGCAGGCTGGTGATGGCTTCTTAGCCTGCGCTCATCCTCTCCCTGCTCTGCCCCCCGTAGCATGCTTTTGCCGATTCCCACGCAGATTTTACTCCCTTTCACTGCACCCTTTGCTGTGCTGAGCACTGGCGTTTTCAGGTATTTTACTGTGGAATCCTTGCCCAGTTATTACTAATCTCTAACACACACAGTCTCTTCCCTTTCTGGGAATTCCTGACACAGAGTTGGACTTTTTTTTACACTACCCTCTGACATCAGTGGGCTGCTATTAAAAAGTGCTGTCTCCTCTTCTTAGGTGTTGCTTTTTCACCCTGAGGTCATTTTTAGCAGGTTTTAGGCATGGTGCCTTGTCAGGATCTTTTCTTTAAAAGTGAAATCGCATGTGTCTAACTGAGTTTTCCCTCAGCACACAAGGGGTTGGCCTGCAGCCCTTAGTGTGAGGGACAGAGCCCCTGTTCCCCGGGGTAGGGGGTGGGTGTCAGCATGGGGGGGGGTTAATGGATTAAGCAAAGAAGAGGCAGGACAGCGTAGTGGTCAAGACCTTAGCTCTGCACAGACTGCCTGGGTCTGTGTGGGGTCCTGGCCAAGTATCATGTTGTGCCCTCATTCTTTAGAGCCGCATGGTGAATCAGTGTCCTTTCTAGGAGGTTCTGCATGTTTTCGGGGTTCTCTAGTGTTACAGAGGATCCTGCCTCTCTCAGCTTCCCAGTGGTGTTTCCATCGGAAGGTTTGTGCTATTCATGGTAAACCCTGTTACCCAAAGGGTGGACCACTTACTACAAACAGTTTTGTAGAACCTCCGAAGCTTCCTCATTTATGCAGCTACACTGACTTTTGTATTGGAGTGAAAACCCTATTTTTTATGGAACCAGTTATAACAGCTAACCTGCATGAAGTGCTTTCCATAGGCCTATAGGCTTATGCTAAGTGCTTTCCGTAGCCTCTGCCTCCCAGTGTGCAGTGGGCTCAGCCAGGGTTTAGGATAAGCATGGTGCCCAAGGTTTCATGGCAGGGAAGTGAGGGTGCTGAGAATCCAGGGCTGTCTGATTGTAAAGTTACACCATTTATTCTGCCTCGTTAGCACTCAAAGCAAATCTCTCTCAATCAGGACAGCGCGAGCAGCAGCAGACCGGGTGTTTCAGGATGTCTGAGAAACGAGAGGGCATGTGTCCGAGGGCACAGAAAGCCCAGAAAGCCGCGTAGGAGCCTCAGGCCAAGGCCGATTCTGGAATCAGAGTGAAGGCCAAGGTGTCCAGCGATCGGTTACGCCAGGCGCCGTGACGAGCTCTGAGAGCGATGCAGACTTGGTCCCAGGCTGCCCTGTCGTCTCAGCCAGGCCATTTCACGTGATTTTCCATCCGCAGAAAGACTTTCCTGAGATCCTAGAAAGGTAGAGAAAAATGCAGCCCCAGACACTCGACAAATGCATTAACTTTACCAGCGCTGTTAAAGGAGGCATTTGATATGACATTTCCAAGGTCACAGTGTTCTCTTGGAGAAATTTTATGACAGCTAAAACTCTAATGACCATGTGTGTCAGGAAAGGACCTTATCTTTCGTTTAGGCCTGATGTAAATTTCCTGGTCATTTTACCACCTGAGCTAGATGCCAGGCAAGATACATGTCACGGAGCTGGGTGTTTCTGCTGCCGCAGGACACTGAGTGGGACCCATTCTTTAATGAGTGAATGTCACTGATTGGAGCAGCTGCCTTTCAGGGGAGCTGTTCCTCTTGAATAAAAAATCTCTATTTAGTATCCTGGTTATTTCCTCTTTGACCCCCTTTCTGTCAAAATATGCAAAGCTTATTCCTCACCTCTTGACATCCTATGCCTGTTAGAGCCTTATTAGCATTTGTTCTCACTGATGTTCATTGCATTTTAAATTCGGCAGGGACATGACTAAGAGGTGGAAAATAACCGGACTTGGTCCACTTGTGACTGCCAGATCGTGGCATGATGACCAGCTCAGCATTTAATCACATCCCTTGTGTTTTCAGTTTCCTTTCATATTCGTGGAGGGAAAAAGTTCAATTCGAAGTCACACTTCGGCTTGGCAGAGACAGGCAGGGTGCTGGAGGGGGTGCAGATCGGCTGGTCTTTGTGCACTGGGAGGCTGGCTGGGGCCTGGCGGACAGATTCACCTGAGGCACCTCCTTGTGCCAGTTGCCGTAAGAGAAGCAGACCAGCAGTGAGCCCCCAGTGCAGGGCATTTCTAGACTCTGCTAAGTGCCATACTCATAGGATCGCAGGTAGTCCCCACACAGTCCTACTGGGTTGATACTTACTATTGACTTAACTAAAAATTCATATGTTGAGGCCTTAACCAGCAATGTGATGGTATTTGGAGATGGGGCCTTTGGGAGGTAATTAGGTTTAGATGAGGCATGAGGGTGGGGCCCTCATGATGGGGTTAGTGTCCTAAGAGGAGACCTCAGAGACCTTGCTACTTCTCTCTCTGCCTTGGGAGGACACAGAAGGTGGCCATCTATGAGACAGAAAGCAGGACTTCGCTGGGGATCTGCCACCAGGATCTTGGACATCCAGCCTCCAGGACTGAGAAATAAATTCCTCTCGTTTCCGCCACCCAGTCCATGGCGCGGCAGCCCGCGCTGGCCAAGTCAGTGGTCCTCGCTCCAGTTCACCACTTCAAGAAGCTTACCCACAGTCAGTCAGTGCCCCCAGGTCAGGCTGGGGTGGTGACCTGCCGTGTGGTCTTCCTGGTTCCTCTGTGGGCTTGTGTTTGTGTGTATTCTCCTTGGGAAGATCTCTCCTAGTCTTGCCACTTATCTTTGGGGCCCTCACAGAGCCTGTGCAGTGTAGCCACTGAGAAGATTCCAGCAGTGAGTGAATGAATGCATGCATGCATGCACGCATATGACAGCATGGGATGGAAAGCAACTAAGGAATGAGGTGGATGGAGGGAAACACAAGTCACTCACCACCTCCCTTCACTTTTGTCTTATGAACAAGGGTTCCCACAGAAGTCTCTGCTGCAGCTGCCCTCTCCAGAGACACTCTCCCACTGGGAAGCATTGCCCTGGTCGTCTGGGACTGTCCTTCCCCAACATGGGCCCAGCTCAGCCCACTTACCAGCTCAGCTAACACCCCGCGGGTCCCCTGGATGGGAAAGAAGGGGTTAAAGCCTACCAGGGTGGGTCTGTTGTACAGAGCAGCATCTAGGTCATTCCCCCAACACAAAAGAAACGAAGTATAGCTAGCCCGCCTGCCACTTGCTGTACGAACCCTGCCGCTCCGTGCAGAACACCAGGCAGGCACCAGGCCGTTTTAATAAGTTACAGCAAGATTAATAAGGGAGCAGAGCTTCTCCTGAACATGCAGTCCTGTGCATGTTGTGAAGGGAGACTCAGGGGAGAAGCAGAAGCAGCAGGACAGAGGGCGGCTCCAGGGCAGCAGCCCCCATAAGGCTGGCTCCGGAAGCTTCCTGGGGGAAGGGGAGCATATGGCAGCCCGTAACCTGGGCTCAGTCTGAGTGTGTAGCAGTGTGGGGACGCCCTGAGGAGGGTGCAGACTGTTCCTGAGTCCCCTTGAGCAGCACTCCTGAGCCTGGCCGGCTTTGTTTCAGGTCGTGTCGGACCTTTGCTTCTGCTGTTCCCTCTGCCTTGGTCGTTCTCTCCCGTCTCCATCTGGCCAGCTGCTCTGGGCAGCTCCCGCTTTTCCTTCAGGCCCCATATCTTGGGGAAAACCTTCCCAGACTCCCCGATTAGGCCACAGGTACCCATTGTCCACACTCATGCCTCCACCGCCCCCTCCTTTGTGACCCTTTGCAGAGTTGTAATTTTATCTTACCTTGTAATACACCCCTTACCTCCCTCTTTTGCTTGCCTGGTGTATTCTCCTATTTCACTAGGTTAACTGCATGTCTCTGCTTGTTTGTTAGTATGTTCATGTCTGAAAACAATTCTCCTAGCCCTGGCTTAGCATCACCTTCTGGTTCAAAAATCTATCATTAGCTGACCCCAATTTTCACGGCAATTAGGTACAGATATCTGAGGGGGAATTGGGTTGGATTATTTCGGGCTGTTGAGTGTGTTTTCTAGGATCAGGTGAGAGGTCATGAGACAGTAAAGGCACCCTTTGGAGATGGTTGGGTAGGTTGTTTAGGGTGAGGTTTAGGCATATGAGCTGATATTCCCAGAGGTGAGCTAGCACCTCCTTGTCCAGACCTCAGTTTCAGCCCTTTTCCTGCTGCCGAAGCAGCAGCTTCCTTACCTGCTGTCCATGACTTTGAGGGTCGGTAAATGCAATGCTCTTTTTTTTTTTTTTTTAATCCTCACCTGAGCACATTTTTTTGCATTTACCTTCAGATAGAGTGGGAGAGAAGGAGGAAGAGAGAGAGAAAAACATTGATGTGAGAGAGACACATTGAGTGGTTGCCATCCACACAACCCCAACCGGGGCCGGGGACAAACTGCAACCGAGGTACGTGCCCTTAGCAGGAACCGAACCTGGGTCTCTCTGGTCCGCGGGCTGATCTCTAACCGCTGAGCCAAACTGGCCAGGTCAACTGCTGTGATTTTTTTTTTTAATCCTGATTTTGGTGGTGGTGTGGCTGTAGCAAGTGGAACATCTCTTTCTTGTCTGAAAATAGAGGTGATACTGCCTGTCCCATAGGATGTTTGTGAAGATTAATGGCAATCATATCTCTAGCACCACACCTGGTAGTGAGTATCCAGTAAATGATAGTTGTTTGTGGTATTATTTTCTAGCTTATAGATTTTGAGGATTCAGTTCCAAGTTTTCTATTTTGAAAACATCAAAATTGTCCTGTTATTCCTTCATGAGACATCCTGGATCTTAATAGGATTGAAAAATGCTGTCTTATCCTCGGAGCACATGGAGGGTATTCTTAGAGAGAATTCAGTGAAATTCTTGATTGAAGTGTACAAATCTTTGCCTGATTGCCCACTGAACTCTTCAAAGAGCCCTTCTGGGGACTGCTCCCTGTCTCTGCCTCTTGTGGCAGCAGCTGAGGGTCCCTGACATGCCTTTACCTTTCCCCAGTGCCACCAGAAGTGTGGGGACTGCACTTCTGTGTGCCGTCGTGTGTAAGCGGTGCTATAGAATATTTAACAAGGTCAACCCTGATACATGTTTGCAAACTATGCAAGCTAAGAAAACAGCTTTGATTGCATGAATAATATTTTAAGTGCCTGCTGAAACTACAGTAACTTTTCTGTCAATAATAGAAAAACTTCTGAGCAATGGAGAAATTTAAAGCAAGACCCAGGGTCTCTTGCCCATCTTAGTGAAAGTTCCCCTTCAACATGAGTCATGTTATGGGGTGAAATGATTAATGTGAATTATGGGAAGTTATTCTAAGACTTGAATGTCTGATTTATGAATGGATTAAGAGGCAGATTGCTCCATAATTGGCTTTTTTTTAAAAAGGAAGAGTTTAGTTAACTAAGATCCTCAAAAAAGAAGTTTTCTGCAATATTGATATATTTTTAAGGAGATGTCTCAGGGTCCCTTATTTAAGGAGGGGAACCTTGTTTTCAGGGGAGAGGAATTGCCCACTTCTGTCAATTTCAGAGTAGATTCTAGAATTCCTCCCAAACCTTCATCAGTTAGTAAGGTTGAGGTCAGAACTCTGCCTTGAGGGCGAACCTTTGAGTCCAGGGCCTGTGCAGAGGCCTGGGAAGAAACCTGATGAATTCCGGTTGGCCAGAGACTCCTGTGTCGATGAAGGGAAAGGCTGAGACTCTCTTTGCCTTCTGACCAGCTGCAGCACAACCCGTAGGAGGGTCTTAGCAGTGACCCCCGGCCACAAACTGCAGTCAGGAGGAGAGGAAGTGGCTGTGCCAGGGGAGCAGTGCTGGTAGCTGGGTGATCTGCAGATGCAGCCTACACACCTGGGTGCGTGTCCGCATCTGAAGCCCGACGTGAGGTCCTGCTGTGCGCCAGGACCTGCGCTGGGCACGTGGAACCTCACAGTACTCTCTGTGAGGAACTTGCGTCCCATTGGGAACTATAGATGACGGGGTGACAGTTAACAGTTAGCAGTAAAGAGCAGTTTGCCTGCATCTAGGTCACCTCACCCTGATGGCATCTCTTTGAGGGGGATACCAATATCAGCCCATTTTGTAGATGAGGAGACTCCAGGCCAGCAGTCAGTGATGGAGCCACACTTTGAACCTAGCTCTGCCTAACTTCAAGCCTTGGCTCTTTGATCCTAGGCATAAAAGTATTGGGCACAGTCCCAACAATTTAGATCTTGGAGGGTCCCAAATCTTGCCCTTCTTATACATCACCCCTGTAGGTGTCGGTTGACTAAGTGGATGACTTTGCCTCATTGTTTGTTTGTTGGGTATCACAAGGGCTGTGGGACCTTTGTGTAGAAGCTCTTGATGTTCTATAGCCTGTGCACATCCAGCCTACATTCAAGTACTTTATGAAAATGACTCCACTTTTATTGGGTTTTGTGTGGATTCTTTTATTAGGTCCCTTTGGTAGCAATGAAAGATAAAGCACAGTGGCGGTAGCACTAGAAATGACATACACAAGGTTCAGTGTGGAAACTGCAGGGCCGGGCTGTGCTATCATCTGAAAAGAATGGTGAGCGATTCTACTCTTGTTCTTCGCAAAGTGGACCTGGTGGTCAGGTGTGTGCGCGCGCGCGTGTGTGTGCGCGCGCATGTGTGTGTGTGATTAATGCTTCTGCTAAACTCAAGGAAGATTGTGTCCGGGCCTCCTGAAATGTCCAGGAAGTGTGTGTGCGTGTGGGTGGTAGTTCACTCATTCATTCAATCATCCCTCAGATGCAGTTGAACACCTACTCTGTGTTAAGTGCTGTGGGAAGTACTTGGGTTTAGTAGTGTAAAAGACAGACATAATTTCTGCCTTCCTGGAACCCACTGTCCTGGCTGGGAAACAGATCATAAATAAGTAATCATCCATCTTGTTCTGGGACTGCAGCTGCTGTAGAGGAAAGACCCAGGGCCACAGTAAAGGAGAAAGTGATACACATAGAGGGTCGACTTAGACTCTTGTCAAGGTGGTGACCAGGGAGACATTTATGAGCAAGTGACAACTGAGCTGAGAGCCACAGGTTGAATAGGTGTTAGCCAGGTAAAGAGAAGGGGAATGGACATTCCAGGGAAGGGGAATGGAAGGTTCTGGAATAGAAAAGAGGCCATTGTGGCTGGTGTGTAGTGGGCAAAGGGAAAATAGGGCAAGATGGACATGGTGAGGGGCAGGGACCACCCAGTGCTTGGGCATTGGATGAAGGTGAGGTGGACTCAGATGGACCTGGATTTGCCACCTACTAGCTGTGTGACTGTGGACTAATGATATAATTTCTCTGAGCTAAGGACCCCTCTTTTAAAAATGTGGATAAAATCACAGAATTTGAGTGTTTATTCCCATGATCCCTGGCACACTACAGGTGCAGAAAAATAATTTATTTTCCCCACTCCCTCAGCTCTGGAGTTGAGAAAGCAGTCACAGGTATGCAGATGGTAGTTAGGCATTGGGGAAAACTGCTTACAAATCTTCGTTTAACCCCTGTCCTCTTCCAATTAGGCACCCCAGAAAGGCCTCTGGAAAGGGGGAGAGGGGGCAGGCTGGGTGTTCACTCCCCTATTTTCTGGCAGTTAATAAGGTCAGAGTTTTTGCAAGAGTGGGAAGCAGGAGGTGAGGAGCTTAGGGAAATAAAGGAGCAGCAGGGGTTGGGGCTGGAGGTGGAGGAATCAGGAATCGAAGGCAGTTTGTGTTGAGCTGGGTAAACAGAATCCTTGTTGTACCCTGGCTGCTCATGTTGACTGCCATCCACACCTGTCTCAGGAAGAGAGGGGCCTCCCGGGCTCACTCAGAAGCTGGCTTTGTGCATCTCAAGGCTGGTCCTGGTGCCTGGCCTGTCCAGGCTGGCTTGGCCAGACAGCTGTGCCTTGCTTTCGGTGCTGGTCTTCTTTGCTGGAGAGTCATTCACCAAACAAGTCCTATTTTCCTGCTGACTTAGGTTATTTCGCAAAGTCTCTATTTTAATTTAACTTTCTGTCCTTTATTCTGTACGTCCTATGTGTCTGGAGCTGTGGATATGACAACTGACATAGACACACAGTTCCTCTCCCTTTTTGTGCCCTTGCAGCCCCAAGACAGTAAGGATTTCTGACCTTGGTTTACAGGGAGGTAGCTGAGGTTTAGGTCACATAAAGCTCGGACTCCCATTAAGGTCTGTTCTGTGCTTGTAACCATGTTGCTAAACTGTGACCCAGCACAGTGAGTTTCTGGCAGGGGTGCCTCATGCTCTATG
This sequence comes from Molossus molossus, assembly GCF_014108415.1. NCBI lineage: Eukaryota > Metazoa > Chordata > Mammalia > Chiroptera > Molossidae > Molossus > Molossus molossus. The sequence goes on from NW_023425377.1 coordinate 36,387,376, forward strand.
TTGTCCCTTGGCTTCTGCATTCATAACTTACAGAGATGTATAAACCAGCTTTTAAAAGCCCCACATGAGCTCACTTCCTAGCACTGTCCTTGTGTAGAGGGTAAAACCATTGTATTAGGTACATTTAAGGTGTGCCTGTGCAGTGGGTGTTGGTGTTCCTGACACGTTTTGTTAACATTGGGACGTACCTGCTGGGGCCAGGTGCCAGGAAGGTACCTGTGGTGCGGATGCCCATCTTCAACTATGGACTTTGGAGGCAAGGTCTGGATCTTGCTCATCCTGTGTCCTCAGGCTCAGCGTGATGCTGACACAGGAGGTGCTCAGCATGGCCTCGTGGAAAAGACCCCGGGGGCCCTTTGGAGTCAATCTGACACAAGGTTGAGTCCAGCCTGGCCACTTTCAGATGACACAGCGCGGCCAAGTGACTTCATCTGTCCGAGTCTCCCTGGGAATTCAGTGAGAGATTAGCAGTGCCTGCCATGTGAAGCTGGGGGTTGGCAGACTGGCCCCCGGGCCAAACCCGGCTTGCTGTCTGCTTTGTGTACAGAGTTTTGTTTGAACACAGCAAGGCTCGTCCTTTCGTGTATGATCTGTGACTGCTCTTGTACCACCGCAGCAGAGTCAAGTGGCTGCACCAGAGACTGTCCAGCTCTCAGAGCTGAGCGTCTCTACCCTCTGGGCTCTTACACTGGAAGTTGGCCATCTCATATTAGGCCCTTAACAGTGGAGAGCTGCACTCAGAGTCCAGTGTTGTCTTCACCTGTGGCTCCAGCCCCTTCTGGGCCTCACATAGGCTCCCTTCGGAGCAATGGTCGTCTTCTGTTCTTTTGAGCTTCGGGAGGAACATTTCAATTGCTTGGTTAACATATATGAGATTCCCTTAGTTTTGATCTTCATGGCTCTCAAGCTCTGGGTCATGTTCCTTCCTAGCCTGTTTCTCCTGGTCTGATGATTCCTCAGAGTTTGTGGTCCGTCCTTGGAATGGCACCCACCTCCATCTCCGAAAGCTCTCCTTTCTGAACGGCCGAGAATGAAGAAACACTCAGCGGGAAGCCTGCTGTAAAATCATCTGCGCACAAGGGGAGCTTGCGTGTGAGGATTCTCGATGCTTCCTGAAAACCTCCAGAGACGCGAGGACCTGAGCTCTGAGCACACGGATCCACCCGAGTCCCGTAAAATCAGGACCCACCCCGAGTCTTAGTGCCCTGGTTTTGTAGGAGAAAATATCCTAAAACATGAAGCATTTCTTTTTTCTTAGTAATTTTCTTTTTAAAAATGTAATCTCATTTTGGATCATAAATGGAATACATGCATTTTATGGAAACGGGAAGAGAAGAAAACGGAAACAGTCAATCCTAATCTTACCACCCAGAGATAGATAACTATTATTAGCATTTTTAACACATTTCCCTCCAGATTCCTAATCATGTGTAAATGTTTACATGATTGATATCAATTTTATTTTCTGCATTTCTTCCAACATTGAATATATTTCGGAACTGCCTGACTTTCATCTGTGCATGTACACATACATCCTCCATCCACCCATCCACATGTACACGCGTCACCCATCATCCACCCGTCTGACAGACATTTCCTCGGTGCCTCTTACTTCCCAAGCCTTGGGCTAGGTGCCAGGCAGGCAGTGGTGAGCACAATTAGACCTTCCCTGTCGTTACAGAGATCACAGTCTAGTAGAGAGTAGAGAGAGAATGATTGTAACATTGTCTTAGCTTAGATGGCTATAATAAAAGACCATAGAATAGATGAGTTAAATAGTAGACATTTATTTCTCACAGTTCTGGAGGCTGGAGGTCTGAGATCAGGGTGCCAGCATGGCTGGCTTCTGTGAGAGTCTGTTCTTGGCTTATGTATGGCCTCTGTCTGTGTCCTCATGTGTTAGATTGAGGAAGCTCTGATGTCTCCTCCTCTTCTTGGAAGGGCCCTGATCTCCTCACAGGTGTTCCTCCCTCATGACTTCATCTAAACCTATTTACTTCCCAGAGGGCTCACCTCCACTTCCTGTCACATTGGGGTTAGGGCTTCAACATATGCATGTTGGGGAGACAAACATTCCATGTATAACAAGCATCATACGATAAATGGGGGAGATGAAGAATGTGTTGGGACATCTGGAGAAGGACCCGGCCCTGCAGTGGAGCTCATAGGCTTCCCAGAGGAAGCCAGTCCGTCTCAGGGGTCCTCTTTGGAGGAAGCATGTGGAGTCTTGAAGGACAGAGTCTCATTGTAATGGTAGACAGTCTTCCGAGAAATGTGTACTTGATTGGGATGGAAGGGAAAGAAATTAGTAGTAACTGTTAGTGGCAGAACCTGAATATTGCTGTATGATGTTATCGACAAGACGGTCTTTCTAGCATGGGGCACTTGGGAAGTCCGGGAGGCACCTCAGAGGTAAAAGCGGCAGACTCATTTGGAAATGTTGAACTCATCTCTGAAATAGGTGGCAGTGTTCCCCAGCGAACCCCCTTCAGCTTCCGCTACCTCCCTGTAAACCAGAGTCAGGAATCCTTACTGTCTTGGGGCTGCTAGGAGACAACGTAGAGGACAGGAACTCAGGGCACATCTCAGAGTGTATTTGGAGGTGCTCTTGCTTTTTAAAATTATTTTTTTTATCCTCACCTGAGGACATTTTTTCATTTTATTGTTCAGACAGAGTGGAAGGGGGGGGAGAGAGAGAGAGAGAGAGAGAGAGAGAGAGAAACATTGACATGAAAGGGACACGTCGAGTGGTTGCCACCTGCATGACCAACCAGGGCCAGGGACAAACTGCAACCGAGGTACATGCCCTTAGCAGGAACCAAACCCCGGTCTCTCGGGACTGCAGGCCAACGCTCTAACCGCTGAGCCAAACTGGCCAGGGCTAAACATTTTTTTTCTTTATCGATTTTAGAAAAGGAAGAGAAAGAGAGAAACAATTGGTAGCTTCCTGCATGCCCCCCACTGGGGATCTGGCCCACAACCTGGGCATGTGCCCTGACCGGGAATCGAACCTGTGACCTCTTGGTGCATGGGTCGATGCTCAACCACTGAGTCATACCAGCCGGGCTGCTCTTGCTTTTTGAAGATTCACTGGCACTGTTGAGAAATCGTGGCTCTAGCCTGCTTCCTGGTGACTTTGGAGGTGATTGAGATCCGCGTGGGTCCAGGATCCACGTGGGTCCATAATTGGGTTAATGTGGAGAAGGTTGCATGCCTTGTAGGAGCTGGGGTGACCGATTTTTAGTGACGGCAAAACTCAGACCCAGTCCTATTCTGAAGTTCTGAGCACACACGTCACCTTCTTCTGCTGTGTGTGTGTGTGTGTTTTCACATTCCCTGGAGGGATGACAGTGTGAAAGATGGCTGTTGTGACAAACTGACTGCACATTGAATCTTGCTCATTTATGTTTGACAGCTGAGCTGGGCTCTAGCGTGGTGGATCTGTAACAGGGGCGTAATGGCACCAATTGCTGTTTTTCTTAAATTCTCTCTGAGCGATTGAAATGGAAGTTGGTCTTCTCCGTCCGTGGAGGTCCAGGGATAGAAATTGTCAGGGACGGCCTTGTGGGCACTTAGTCAGTGGTGCCTTTGTCACCACGAGGATCTCTGAGTTGTTGCAGGTGGATGTGTGGGTCATAGCCTCCTTCCAGCAGTGGACAGGGCAACCACATGGATACGTAAGAGACCTAGGGAGAGCTCACCGCTACCTTATGTCTGTCACAGAGGGAAGAAACATCAGTTCAGAAAATGTATCTGTCTGTATATTTCTTCTTGACTTTTTATTTTTATCCAAGTTGGGCAAACATAAAAATGCTGACTGCGTTTGCTACTTAATAGGGAATGCAGTTTTATAAAAATGCCTTTTCACTAACAAAGGCCTGCAAGCAGAGCAGAGACTAATAAATCCTCATCTGTAAAATGTGGGGTTGTCACTGCACTGTAGGGTTTTCTGTTAGGATTAATTTAGAGAGTCCATGCCTTTGACCTGTTGCTTGGTATATATAGTAGGGACTCAATAAGTGGAAGCTATTATTTCTATTGCTCTAATAGCTAATTTTGATTCAGGGTTTAAAGTGCATTCTGTATATTACCTCTCTTAACTGATTTTGTATGCTCTGGAGCATCTGTATTTCGGTCTTTAATCAGAGATGGGACTGTCCAGGAGAACACATGCCTTGGCCTTGCTCACCTTCCTGGGGGCAGCTGCTCTCCTGATGAAAACAATTTATAACCCAAATGAGAGTTATCATTCAAATGCAAATTTCCAGTTCAATCCCTAGATTGCTTTCTAAGAAACAGTTTTACTATAAAATACTCCAAAGTTTTATTCTGAAGAGGATCCTGTGCCCCAGTTCGAGGGAGAATTCCCTTTTCATATGGACACAATGCTCAAAAAGATTTCTCCTAATATAGGTCTTATGCCACCGGCTCCCTACCGGGCTTGATTTATTTAGACTTCCTTTGAGGCTAACTGGCTGTGATGGACAATTTTTAGCCTCCATCCCGGAATAAGACTTGAAGAGGCTGCCCTCTGTTCTCCAATTCTCCAGGCTTTGTGATGAGCTCATACTTTGAGTGCCATCTGAAAGTGTCTATTAAATTGGAGTTCAGGGTATCTAAATTTTTTATTTAATCGTGCAAGTCTTGAAATTTTATCCAGGAGGCATAGCAAAACCCTTCAAAATTTTCATTGTTTAAGGTTTGAACACAGTCTCAGAAAGGGTTTAACCAAAGAATATCCAACTCTGACATAAAGTTTATCGAAACCAACAGAGAATGTCTCTTGAACACACAGCCACCTGGAGTATTCACGTTTTGGAGGGAACAGTTGAAGATCTGTTGGATACATTGAGTTTCTTATCATGGTTGGTGCAAAGTTATAGCTAGGGAGATATTGGAGGAAAAAGAAGGTATCTCTCTATCTGTCTTTCTGCCTATCAAATTTGTTTCATGAAAGTGAACAGAGCTAAATGTGTTGTACAGGTGAAGGACAAAGTCAGCCGTGTCCCTTTCTGTCGGTTGGCAATGGTGTTGGCTGAACCATACCTGGACACAGTGTCTTGTACTGGACACACTTGGCAGGTACCTTGAGAAAGTGACTGGTCTTACTCGATTATTGCCCTGTGATGTCCCTCCTACAGTGCATACCCACAGACTTTCTTCACCCTACCCCTCCCTGCTAAGCAGGCCTATTTGGGTTACGTGCTGCTCTGACTTCTGCACACAGACACCTTCGAGATTCGCAGTGGTCAGTACAGTCCTCAAGAAGGCAGTGCGGCTCCCGAAGTACTTGTCAGAATGTGAAGCTTCTCTGTTTTTTCACATTTGTATCTCAGGATGAGGTGAGTCTGACCATGATTTCTAGGTTCCCAGAAAGATCCATAAGGCTTAAGTGGACTGGTATCTTGGAGTCCTAATATTTCACTCAGATGGAGGGTGAGTTATTAGTAGAGGATGTGGAAAGGGGGTTGCAAGGGTTCTAATTACTCTGCTGTGAAGGAATGAGACACATTCTATTTCCTTCCAACTTCACAAAGCTTCTGTGCGAATCATTAGTCACATGAGGTAGAAACACACTAGTTTCTTCAAAGGGAGTAGCACATCTGTAGCCCATCCCAGCAGTGCACTTGGGTTGCATCATGCTCCTGACAGTAGTTATGGATGCTAACCCATAGGCAGTTCACCATAGTGCATGCAATTACATGACGGGGTCCCTTTGCATATGTCGGTCCTTTTCAGAATACCCTTTTTCCTCGTCTGCTCAGCAAACTCCTACACATTCCTCAACACCCAGCTTAGGTATCTCTTTCTCTGTGCAGCCTGCCTTGACTCTTTCCACCCAGGAGCAGGGCTGATTACAGACTCCTTTGCATCCCCACTTAACTTGAACGTACATTTGTTACCTACAGTTCTCATCTCCTCAGACTGTGCCTCGAACAAAGTGGGCACCAGGGCTAATTTGTTTTGTAGTGGTCTTTTTGTGTGGGCACCTACCCTCTGGTTTGTGAACTTCCTAATCACAGACAGACTGTTCTCTTAATCTCTGTGTCCTCAGCAAATAGTACAGTACCTGGATCATAGCAGCGGGCATTCAGTTATGATTAATGGGATGGATGGATGCAGCACAGTGGACAGCAAACTCAAGAACTGGTCCCCTCATTGGATTCCACTGTCGGTTCTTGTCCCCTTTACAGGGGAGCTTCCATCAGGAAGACTGAGTGTGGGTGAGCAGAAGTCAATTCTTTGTGTCGACTTGAGAGAGGAAGGAGAAGAGGAATAGTCTCTGCTAATTACTGGGTCAGCAGTAGGCGACGTTTTCCTTTGTGCTGTTGGGAGACCAGGCAGGCTCTGTGATCAGTGTACCCTGTGGCGGTCATGAATGTGGAGCAGAGCTCAGGGATCTGGGGTAGGAGCGGGAACGGATGAGTACTAACCCAGGGTGGACAGCACAGGGTTCTCAAAGGGTTTTTGGTGGAGGGGAGTGGAATCCATCTGCCTAGGGTCCTGACAAATAAAACCACAGTGACAACCAGAGGGAGTACTTTGCTTTCTGATGTGAGGCTCAGCACATGCCCACTTCTCTCTGAACTGTCCCAGAAGCTCATGCAAGTCCAGATGGCAATTTGCGGATGAATAATTTATAACAAGACATCTTATGCATTATGCAGGACAGATTTAAATTATAAATTGGCATTGCTTGGCAGTTTAGGTGGACTTTGTGGTGTTAGGCTTGAAAGGCTAAATTGTGGCCGAGTTAGTGTTAGTGAGGTGGAAATGAGAGGTTGGCCTGGTCCCACCTGAATGGACAAGATACAGCCAAGTTGGGGAGGTCCCAGAACTCGAGGAGCTGTGACTCAGTTGAGTTGTTTTGGTGGATGTGAGCTCAGGGGCAGGCTGGTCCAGGCACCTCAGTTATTGTCTGCAAGGCACGGCTTCTGGTCCCCAAGAAGGGGGTAGAAGGAATTACAGCCAGAAGACTGAGCCCCCTGTCTGTGACTTTCCTAGGAGGAGCATGCTACCCCTGCAGGCCGTCTTCTAGGTGGGTGTTACAGACTCTCCATGAGGGAGGGTAAAGGATTCCACCTGGGGGTGGGGTGTGATCTGAGCTAAGGGAATGAGAATGGACAGGAGGGCAAAGGATGCTGCCACAGAGGAGCGTGGAGGTGCTGGAGGCATAGTCCGGAGTGTTTCAGAGTTCATTACAGGACCAGATCTTCAAAGCAAACAGGAGTGGAAGGTGTGCTGGGACACTGTGCCAATTCCAGGACACATCCAGGGTGGTCATCACAAACGTATCCCCTGCCCCCAGCCTTCGCCCTGCAGGACAGCTCTTTGAGACTATACTGTACTGTTCTCCCATTTTTCAGAGTTGAGAAAGAAGTTGTAGAGTGAATTATTTACCCAAAGTGACAGTTAATAAGTGGCAGAGTTGAGACTTGAAAGCAAATTGTTCAGTTACTGAAATAGTCAGTAAATGCCTGGAGACCAGATCCTCTCCTGGGTGCTGGGGTGTAGCGGAGACCAGGCAGACAGGATTCTGTCCTCAGGAAGGTTGCCTTCCGGTGGTGGAGGCACAAATAAAGTACCTGAAATGTGCGGCCAAGGCCCTCGCTCTAAACGTTATGCTGTACTGATTGATTAGACAGTACGTTCAATACTAACTGGAAGCCCGTGGTGTGGCAAACTCTCTGCACCGTGAGCGGCATGCACAGTGGCGAATGGCACTTAGTCCTCCCTTCAAGGAGCCTGGCGTTGGGAGTTGTGGGAGATGTAGGGCACTCAGTGAGGTGGCACCAGGCAGGGGGATACTGGGGAGGCCTCCATGGAGGGGTCAGCTCCAGGCAGCCCTCGGGGGGTGTGAAGAGCCCTGGAAACTGTGGTGAGCATTCTGGGATGGTCTGGCTGGAGGGAAGGGTATAAGCAGAGGACTGCAGGAGACTAGGCAGGCAGAGGCAGGGTCTGGGGTCTGTGCTTACTATGATGAGGGCTCAGGAAGCAGCCATTGGCTTCTCTGCGGCAGTGGGTTATAGACCACTTTAGGGTAAGTGTGGGAGGCACTGGGAAGCAGGAGGATGGTGGAGTCAGGGTGATCTGATTTCCAAGCTCTCGGAAGTCTGAACTTGGATGAAAATGGTGGGAGTGGAAAGAAAAGGGCTAACACAGGACCCCTTGGAGGAAGCATCCTTGAGGCTTTTTAAAGAAGGTGGGTGACTTGGGGAGGTCCTCAGAGAGGACCCGGAGAGCACCTTCCACCGACATTGAGAAGTCACGCTGGCTGTGTGGGATGGAGGGTTCAGCTCTGCCACATGATGCTGGCGGCCACAAGTGCCTGTGGAGGGGCTGTGGGCGAGGAATGAAAACTTGGCTGTTCCCTGCCTGGAAGTAGGTGGGCCTGCCAGGGAGAGAGACTTGGGACAGAGAACCGGAGAGGGGTTCACTTATGCTGCCCCTGATGGACCTCTGATCTAGAAAGGAGTTTTAGGCCATGAACTTATGATTGCTGAGTGTGCTGGGTTCTGGGGGACCTTTGGTTTGTACATTGTTACCATCTCTATTGGTCGGATCATGAAGTAGTTCCCAGGAAGGATCTGGCAGTAGTTAACGAGGTATAATGGACTGAATAATTCGTGTCTGTTAAAGGGTTAACGAGGTATAATGGACTGAATAATTCGTGTCTGTTAAAGGGTTAACGAGGTATAATGGACTGAATAATTCGTGTCTGTTAAAGGGGCTGCCTTATCTGATCAGAGACTTTTGTTTCTGATGTGTAAAGAGAACCCAGGTGTGGGGCCAGCAGAGACCTTGTGCCCAGGCTGCCTTCTGGTTTACGGGGAAGAAGCAGATGTGGTCACTTCTTGTCATGTGTCCTTTTGGGAAAGCGTTCCTTGTTTCTCATTTTCCGGCTGTCAGCCTGTGATCCCTGACTTGACTCACCTGCAGCAGTGCTCCGTCCATCCAGGACTGCCTCCTGCTCGCCGTGTGACTGCCAGGAGGCTGCGCTCTACGTGACTTGGTGTTTTTGCGAACAGAGAAACTGGCAGGGATGTGGATGTAAAGAGAGAGGAGAGTGTAGAGATGGGGCACTGGAAGCCCTCCAACCCACGTGAAAAATCACCCTTCTACCTTTCTCCATCTTTGTGTTGAACTAGAAAAGTTATTTCACATGTGTTTATAAGAAATGACGAGTTCTCCTTGGCTACAGTCTCTCAGTTGTGTGTTATGGCCGCTTTTCTCGGAGAATTTCTGACTTGAGTGCCCCCCTTCTTTCTCTCCCCCTCGACTGGACTGCTTCTCACTGTGCCCCTACATGTGCTGTGCTGGGCACTGTCCTAGCTCTGTGACACGTGTGGTCTGGTCCACCCAGTTCTACACATAAAAAGATTAATTACAACTTGATGAAAAATATAGAAAACTCTTCACAGATCATGTGTCTAAGCACGGAGCATCTTCACAGTCATGACATATAACTGTCTTGAGGTGGGACACCAAACATCTTATTTGCCCCCCCACACACGCACACAACATTGACTGTGTTAGGGGCTCATGAAATATTTAATGAATGATTAACAGAGGTGTCTTTTTAGACAGAATTTAGTTCTGTGCCTTGAAGAAGAAATCTAGTCTGTAGAAAATTTACTGGCACAATAATAACAATAGTAGTTGTCATTTGTTGGGGGCCTGCAGTGCATCTGTTTCTCCTACCTGTACTCAAACCTCCTCAATGAGCTGGCCGGGCTGGATTTTACACACAAGGAAGAGGCTCACTGCCGGTCACATAGCCACTCAATTGCGGAGAGGGTTCCAACCTTGTTCTTTCTGATTCTGGAGTCGGAGCCCTTCACGTCGTTCCACAGGGCCTTGCTGTTCACAGACCTTTGGCTCTTCCCAGAGCCCTCAGTTAGGAAGCTTCTCAAGCAGGTTCTCAGTGTGCCTTGTAGAGAAAGCCTGGTTAGAGGCTGAGTTAGGACTGCTGTTTCTCCATGGATGTCACGTAATTTTTATTTAGATGGGCCCTGCTTATATCAGGATTGTATACATATTCTGTGTATCTGCATGACAAAATTGTGTCTTTTCCCTCTGTGGTTCATCAGTCTAACAACCAATTTATACTTCTTAATCCCTTCATCTTTTTCATCCATCCCCCTAACCCTCCTCCCATCTGTCAAACAACAAAATGTTTTCTGTATCTCTGAGTCTGTTTCTGTTCTGCTTGTTTTTTTTGGTTTGTAGATTCAATTGTTGATACGTATTTATTGCCATTTTATTGTTCATATTTTTTATCTTCTTCTTTTTTTTTTTTTTTTTTTATCCTCACCCGAGGACATTTTTCCTTTTTTTTTTTTTTTTTTGTTCAGACAGAGCGGGAGGGAGAGAGAGGAAGAGAGAGAGAGAAACATCGATGTGAAGGGACACATCGAGTGGCTGCCACCCGCACGACCAACCAGGGCCGGGGACACACTGCAACCGAGGTACGTGCCCTTAGCGGGAACCGAACCCGGGTCTCTCTGTACCGCAGGCCGACGCTCTAACCGCTGAGCCAAACCAGCCAGGGCTATCTTCTTCTTCAAGAAGACCTTTCAACATTTCATATAATACTGGTTTGGTAGTGATGAACTTGAACTTTTTCTTGTCTGGGAAACTCTTTATATGCCCATCAATTCTAAATGATAGCTTTGCAAGATAGAGTAATCTTGGTTATAGGTCCTTGCTTTTCATCACTTTGAATATCTTGCCACTCCATTCTGGCCTGCAAAATTTCTTTTGAAAAATCAGCTGGCAGTCTTATAGGAGCTCCTTTGTAGGTAACTAAGTGCTTTTCTCTTGCTGCTTTTAAGATTCTTTGTTTGTCTTTAACCTTTGTCATTTTAATTATGATGTATCTTGTAGTGGGCCTCTTTGAGTTCATCTCGTTTGGGACTCTGCGCTTCCTGGAATTGAAGGCTGCTGACATTGCCACACTGGGGAAGACTTCTTATTTCTATATGATTGTGGCAGTGTATGTGAACTTACTGCCCTCTGATATGGTACCTCTTGGAACAGTTGTGTCTATGCATTCACAGCACTGGATGTCAGGTGTTTTTGCAAAGAAGGATGGCTGGTGGTGAAACAGAATCAGGAGAGTGTTGAGGGCAAGATAGTAGAGTTTCTTCCTCTCTGGCAATGGAGGATATGATAGTTCCCAAGCTGGAGTCTGCCCAGCTTGTGTTCTCCTGTCAGGAGGAGGTGGACAACAAGTGGACTGTGGTTTTAAGAAGGACCACTGGAGTCAAACAAAATGACCATTACAATGAGAGTGTCTCCCATAGAGTCTGCTTTTCACAAACCAGCCTACCTGTCATATCCTTGTAGTGAGAACACATTGCGTTTCCATTTGATCATTGAGGAGAATGAGAGGCTGAGTGCCCTGCTCCAGCTTACAGCTGGTGAGTGACAGTGCTGATGATCTGGCTGAGCTCTTTCCATGGCTCAACTGTTCTGCTGGGAGGCAGGAGTCTGTCCTTTACTGGCTATCCTGTTTCCATCCCCACATCATGCTTCACTGATGCTCTCGGCTTCATCCAGATTCTGCTGACCCTTGGGTGATCTCAAGTGCTGTGGGCTTGGGCAGGTCAGGGTTGTTTTTGATACCTGTTTTCTGGCACAGATGTGAGTCTGCCACATCTAGTTTGAAATTATGATCTTCTGCACTTAACTGGGTCCTGATGGAATTAGCTGCCCTGACCAAAAATGAAATCCATTCTTCATATGGAATTTAAGAAAGCATGCATCTTGCCCTGGCTGGTGTGGCTCAGTTGGTTGAGTATTGTCCCATGCATCAAGAGGTCCCAGTTTGATTCCTGGTCAGGGCACATGCCTGGGTTGCGGGCTTGATCCCCAGTAGGGGGCATGCAGGAGGCAGCCCGTCGATGTTTCTCTCTCACTGATGTTTCTCTCTGTCTCTCCCTCTTCCTTCCTCTCTATAAAATCAATAAGAATATATTTAAAAGGAAAAAGAAAGCATGCACCTTTATAAAAGAGAACCATATGTTCCTGCCAAATGACTTGAAGACTGAGCAAACTTAATGCTTTTAGTGTAGTGGCACTGTGATGCCAAGCTTTATTTTTTTTACTTTTGATTTTTATTTAAAAAATTGACATTTAACAATGTAAACTAATGTTAAATATATTTAAACCTAAAATATGGAACTGTATTGTTGTAAATAGTACTTTAAACCAACATTTTTAAGTAATGTGGATGCTATGCATAACAAGGATGCCTAAATAAATTAAATTTCTTACCTCGAATGTACTTGATAACAATCCTGTTTCTCATAGTAAGAGCTGTTTCTTTTCTGGGAGAGCATACCATCCTCTAGTTAACTGAGAATTGCAGATTTTCTTTAAAGTTTTTTTCTTTGTCTTAACCATTTTTAAAGCTTTATGATTTTTGAGGTTCATCAGGCTTATTCCCTAACTCCCTTTATGCTCAACTCATCCCTGACATAGGATAATGCTGGTTTGTAAAAATAGCTGCCAGTGTGCCTCGGGGGAGAAGGAATGGATGTGTGTATTGCTTTTCATAACAAGCCTTGTAGAACTGATTAAGCCATAGCTACCATATAATGGATGATTAATATGTGCCAGACTCTGTGCTGAGTTTTACTTGGATTTTTTCATTCACTTTTTTTTTTTTTTTAAATTGCTGTAAGAACACAACATGAAATCTATCCTCTTAACAAATTTTTAAGTTTACAATACACATATATCTTTACTTTTAATGATACCTTTTCCTGTTTTTTTGTACAAGAAATCCCACATTTTTGTGTTGCAGCTGAAGATTTCTTCTGCTGAGACCAGGAGGATAGAAGCATGAACCAGATAGAGCTGCTCCTCGGCTCTACCCTGAGCCCAGAGAGACCGTGTGTGGGCACTCAGCTTGACAGTGGCCACTGAGTCCAGCCATCTCCCCTGCCCCCACCTCCTAGGTGTCAGGCATGTGAAGGAAGCGATATTGCAGCCCCGGACCAGTCCATCCCGAGATGAATACCACCCAGTGACTGCAGTTGATGGCACGGGGGCAGAGCACTGTCCAGCTGAGCCCTGCTGGCAGTCCTGACAGGGCTGTCGGAGACAACAAATGGTGGTGTTTTCAACCACTAAGTTTTGGGTAGTTTGTGTGCAGTAATAGAAACCTGGGGTCCTCCCCTTCAGACCTTTCCCCTTGGCCTCAGCGGTGTTGCCCTCCTGGGGGCATCTCCCATCTCTTTGGCAGCCCTCTCAGACTCCTCTGAAGAGCTGATGTTCTGGGGGTTCTCTTCTCAGCGCCCCTTCTCTCTAAGTACTGGAACTTCTCCCGAGGCAACATGTATCTGAGGCTTCAGCCATGCCGATCTCACCCAGCACCTGACCCTCAGATGTGCTCCTGTCTGATCTCAGGCCTCACACACACACAGACAGCACACCCTCAGCATGTGAGAACGGGGCTTAGCATCTTCCCTTACTTCCAGGTTGGATGATGAATGTGTCCCTCAAAAAAGACATGTTGAAGTCCTAACACCTAGTACCTCAGGATGGGACCTTATTTGGAAATAGGGTCTTCATAGAGATAATCAAGTTAAAATCAGGTCATTTGGGTGGGCCCTTACTCCAGTATTACCAGTGTTCTCATTGGAAAGAGTAAATTTGGACACAGAGGTAGACACGCACAGAGGGGAGACTGTGAGGAGGGACACAGGGAGAATGTCAGGTGAAGATGAAGTAGAGATTGGGGTGATACGTCTACAAGCCACAGAATGCCAAAGATTACCAGCAGAACCCAGGAAGCTAGGAGAGAGGCCTGGGACGAGCCCTCCCTCATGGCCCCCGAAAGGAATCAGCCTTGCCTTAGTTAGATGGATCCAACCTCAGTCTTGGACTTCTGGCCTCCAAAACTGTGAGGCGATACAGTTTGTGGTAACTGGTTACAGCAACCCTAGGAAACTAATACACTGTCCCCTCCACCATCTGTACTGTAAACTTGCCCTTCCTCCTATAGTCCTGTTCTCCAAGAAGGGCTCCCTCATGGCTGTACTTGCTCAGTCCAGAAACCTGAAACCTCAGCTCTCAAGAACTTGGCTGGTTTGAAGTTAGTGCTCAATAATATTGACAATTTAAATAGATGCCCTCAAATATTGCAGGTCTCTTGGCAATTACCCTGAGGATGCTGTGGAGTTGAAATTAAAAAGAGATATAAACCCCAAACATCTTTTATATCCATCCTGTCCCTCTGTACTTCAGGGTTCCAGAGGGAAACTATTGATTTCTTCTTTCAGCTACGGGGCAGGCATATATTGAGAGGCATGTGCATGTAAATAAGAATTCAGCAGCCTGCCTGCCTTTCTACTCTTCAGAGAAATATCGATTTGGACTTGGGAGAGTTACCTAAATGTTCCTTTTTCACCAGTTTCTCCTTCATTGTGTACAACCAGAACCAGTGTGCTGAGTTATACAATGTGACCTTTGTAAGGAATGTTGCAAGTTGGGCTGAGCTCTTTGTAAAGTTTAGGACAAGGGCAGTTTTAGAGCTGTATTGATCTTAGCGGGTTAGGAAGTTGTTGCAAACGCTTACCTCTGTTTTTCACATTCCGTGATATTGAAATCACTGGCCTTCGAAACTGAGTCAGGTTCCCAAAGAGAGTCTGGGTTACTTTTCTCTTGGTGGTATTTAAACAAGTTCCTGTGCTTCATCCTTTGAGAGCATCTGGTTTACCCTTGGCAGTGGGGGAGCCATGTAATTGTTGCAATTTTATTTTATATTAAACTACTTCAATGCATTTTCTATACTTGGTCTATGCAAATTGTTTCTTCTTTTTTTTCTTGGCAAAGAGATTATAATTGTGTGTGGAAGTCCCAAGCAGGGCACAAGGACATCAAAGTCAGCCATAATCATAAAAAGCACATGCAAATCTTTCACATTAATAATGCACAGCCAAGCACAGGCACGATGGCCCCTGCCTGAGACTGCAGCAAGTAGCAATTTGTTGAGCTTGGGTAAAGGGCACAGAATCACCAAGTTAAGATATTTTATTTTGGTCTTGCACTTGCTCTTTGGCTTGGATTGAGGCAAATAATCAACTTTATAAATGGATACTTATATATCTGTCAGGAAGTTCTGATCTGTAAGGGGCAGTATTAAATGTGTGGACATTGTCAATGTCACCATCTTTTGTGGCCCTAATGAAACTATTATCTGGACGCCTAATTCCTGAATGTCTGCCTTCATCCCCTCCACCTTCCTGATTATTCATTCTGTAAAAATTTACTGAATGTGAACATGTGCTAGATGGGGGTTTGGTGCTAGGGATACACAGTGAACAAGATGAGCATGGCTGCATGATCCATCATGGACCAGTCTTGGCCCACAGCCCAGCAGTGGCAGCATCACCCGAGAGCTGGGTAGGAACTCAGCAGTGCAGGCTCCACTCCAGACCTCCTTAATCCAGTTTAACGAGATCATCAGGTGATGCCAATTCTTATGAAAGAGCAAATGCCCATTCAGTGAGTAATTACAACACGCTATGAAAAATGCTCAGCTATGGGGCATTGTGGGGGGTGGGGGCAGAGCAGGTGATGCCTGAGCTAGAATGGAGGGCCTTAGAGAAGGCCTCAGAAGGAAGGGGCAGTTTCAACTGAAATCAGGAAAAAGAGGCATGAATTGGGCAGAGACTGGGTGGGTGTGTGAGCTGTCAGGGCCCGTGTGCTTACACTCTGCGGACACTGACTATAGCCTACTGCAGGAATGGTGGTCTGTGTGGCTGGAGCTCATAGGCCAGCAGGAGGCGGAGCGAAGAGCAGATGTGACCTTTTAGAGAATTTTAGGCTCCAAAACAAGGAGTTCGAACTTTCCCTAGAAAATTACAAGGCATCGTTGAGACAGTTAAATGGGCTTAGATTAAAAAATGAGATGAACTGTAGCAAAATCACTTTCATCGTGGTGTGGGAGATGGATTGGTGCAGGGGAAGTGGTGCACTACCAAGGCAACAGATGACAGGCTAGGACCAGGACAGAACTGGGGAGGTAAGTGGATGCCTGTGACACATGCTTAGGAGGCAGAGCTGAAGGGCCTGGGGGTGGGGGGAGGGAACAGTCAAGGGAGCAGCCCACAGGAGGTGCTGTTCGCTGGGGCCCAGCACTAGGTTGGGGTAACCTTTTCTAACTGTAGACCATCCTAACATGCCATGGATTCAGGGTATTTCTTGCTTCCCCTCTGTCCCAGCTCATCAGCATCTTGGAGACAGGGCTATGCCAAGCACATTTTTGTTTTCCTGATAGTGCCAAGCACAGGGTCTGGCACTCGGTGCTATCTGGGGTCTTGTTCTTGAGCTGTGACACCCTGTTCCCAAGAACTTGCCCTTCTTGGGTTGAAGGTGATTCTTGGAGAACTAGCTGGAGAAAGCTGTGTTTGCTGTCGGTTTGTCTTTCATTTGAATGATGACTGCTCTCTCTGTGGTGCTTTACACTTCAGGCATCTTTTTCACAACCACCGCCTCACTCGCGTTCTTCCTGTCAGCCTTCGTGTGGCCTTAGAAAGGGTTGTGTGTCCACAGCACATTGTTAATCACGAGATGACTATCTCAGCCCTTCTCTCTGCCATGTTCTGACTTCCGGCCTTTTGACTTGGGAGTTGCAGCTGGAAGCAGGTTGGGGTCGGACACTGTAGAGTTGAGTCAAACCAATTCTCTCCATTTGGATTAGCCGTTCTGGAGCAGGGTGGTGGAGGAAGAGGCTGAGTGAGGAGGGGGAGCAGGTTCCCACTTGCTCTGTGGTTCAGGCTCCCAGGTAACTGGGCCTTCCCTGGAGGAGGCCACAGGGAGATGCAAGCTCCCAACCTTTCTGGACTTCTCATTTATTGGGGTCTACTCTGATGTGACCGGGAAGAGGAAGCCCAAAATAATTTGGTACCGGAGAAGGGAAAGTCGAGGCCTTACTAAAATCACCTCTTGCCTGTCTAAAGGAAGAAAAGGGCTTTGGGTAGACCCAACCTGAGTTTGAATCCTGGCTCTGCCACTCCCTAGCTCCATGGCCTTGGCAGCCTTTAGCTTCTCCAAGTCCACTTCTTCATGGCCCAGTGGCAGGACAGTCTCTCTCACACGAGTGTGTAGAGACCAGACGAGAGGTATGCTAACAAGTAAGGTGCCGAGTGGCTGGTAGCGTGCCTGCACTGATGCCTATACACTTGTGTCTGTCTAGTACCCCATTCTCCTGTTAGACATGATGTTTCCATCAGACAGGGGAGGGTATCGTGCTATATGTTGTTTACATGTAGAGTGTAGTACTCCTCAACCTTGATGTGCAAAATGATCATCCAGGAGTTTGTTAAAATATACATTCCTGGGCTCAGCCCCCAAAGGCTCTGAATGATCTGTAATGGCACCCAGATGATTCTCATAGTGACCACATTTTGGGGAAAGTTTGGGATGGAGCCAGAGCTAAAGGGCCACTTAGCCTAGGTGTTTGCTCAGATGGATTCTCAGCCCTGCTCCAGAACTACTGCAAGGGAATCTCCAGGGAGAAAGCCTATGTTTCTACCAAGGCACAGGCGACTGTCAGGATAAAGCAAGTATAGGTAACACTGGGCTCTGGGATCCAGGTGATACCCACCTCTGTGGCAGTTTTTAGTGCAAGAGATTTAAGCAGCTGGAGACATGTTTAAAAGGCAGACAGGTTCAGCCCACAAATGGGAAGAACTCATCAGGGTAGGAACTCTGTCTTCCCTGAAGGACTGACTACTGGGCTGTGGGTGGGCACAGCCTGGCAAGGTTGCACATCCTGGAAACTAGCTCTGTATCCCTGTTAGAATGAGGCTCTAGGAAGGGATGACTTGAGTCCTCCCAGCTCTGAAGTCACTTGACTCTAAGAGATTCTGCACAAGTTAAATTAGGCAGAGCTCAATATTTGTTAGCAGGGTGCCCCTGATGTCTGGTGTTTGCATTCCTTTTAAATGTTGCACTATATTATGTGAGCTTATGCAGTTTCTGTATTTAGTCCATGTTTCTTCTTAACTGTGGTTGCATTTTTGTGAGGAAATGTAACATATGTGGTCCATGAGACTCCGCCTAAGAATTTTACTTGAAGCATTTGTTACCCAAGTCAACAGCACTGCTGCCTGGTGGCAGCTCCTGGAATTGTAAGCTCATGATTTTGAGGCAGTAGCAAAAACATATTATTAAAACAGGGAAGGGGGAAGGTTTTTTTGTTTTTGTTTTACTTTTCCTTTCACTTTATTATTACTAGTTTCAAAAAATCAAATTTCTATCTTAGACCAGCTGAAACAGAATCTCTAGGTTTGGGATCCAAATTTGCATTTATAGTAAATCCTTCATGTAAACCTCATGCCCGTTGTCATTTGAAAACCTAGTACTCTCTACAGCAGGGTTTCATAACCTCAGCACCACTGATGTTTTGGATTAGAAAGTTCCTTTTTGCCGGGGGACCGTCTTGTGCAGTGTAGGATGTTTAGCAGTATCCCTGGCCTCTATCCACTAAATGTCACTAGCACCCGTCTCCCCATGTGACAATAAAATGTGTCTCCAGATATTGCCAGTGTGCCTTGTGCATGTGGGTGGGGGGGGGGGGGCACAAAAATTACTCCTGCTTACGCACCACTGCTCTGAAAGTGTGCCATGAGCACCCAGCCCATTTCAACAACAGCACATGTCACAGGGTCACTCAAAACTAAGATAATGTTAACTGTCTTCACAAAAGGTTATTAGTGCAAATGTAAATGACTTCTTACTTGTGGAATAGATATCTGGTTTTATGACCTTTGTTTTAGTTTTTAAATAGTCACAGAGGACAGTCATAAAGGTGGACTGGCATTCATGATGCCCCACGCTTGGATAGGCATCTGATCATGCACATGGAGGCCTCCCATGTACCTTTTTCTGGTTCTCATGTCAGCTTCACCCTGCTGCTGCATGGAAGCCTTGGAGATGCGGGTGGGGAAAGTGTAACCTCTTTTCTCTTAGAAAAATACTTGAATTCTATTAGCTTTTCCATTTGTGGGAAAGAGCTGTTTATAGTGTGAAATATACTTCTTTACAGCAAACACACATGTGAAAAGTGTTACAGATGAGCGTCACTGTGGGCAAGACAGTGAACTAGGCATCCGCATAGGCCACAGTCTGGTTGAAGGAACACTGCTAAGCCTGTTCTGCCAGGTGGAGACGAGTTCTCTGGTATATACAGGTGGGTTTCTCCCAGAGGTGAACCTGGGATTTAATGCCTCCAGGGAGTCAGTGGACTGGGAAGGCTCTGCAGCGCTTCCGGTAGCATGGAGAGTGGGACCTCTGGGACAGAGGGCCTTGTTAGCGGGCAGGCACCAGGAAGCTGGGGCAGGGTAAATGGTTGGGTGTTGTAGACAGGATGAACTTATTTTGTAAAAGCAGAGGTTTGCCACTGATCCTAAAGAAGATTTGTGTGAGTAGGCTTCCTGATGGAGTGGGCTTTCACTCAGCAGGGCTGAGGGCCTGGAAGCTCCCGTGTGGCTGTGATGGGGAGGAGAGTTTGAGTAGGAACAGCTGAGTGGGTTGGAGAGAAAAAGGTGCTTTCTTTTCCCTAAGGCTCTTCCACCAATTCTCTGTGCCACCCTGGGGAAGCCCCTACCCTTCGGGCTTCGTTTTGTCTACTGCTAAATGGGAGTGCTGAGTTTGGACATCCTCATAGCACTTCAGCTTCAGGTTGTGTGGTTCTGTGTGGAGAATGGATGTGGCCTTTGCCTCTCTTCTGTTCTGGGTGAGCCTAGATGAGGGTCCTGAGCAGGGGAAGGAAATGCTGCAGAATTTCTAGGCTCAGTCTGCTCTACTCTTTCCTCACCCATCCTTTCCTCGTAAAGGTCTCCAGATACAGCTGGTAGCTGCATTGCATAAACACCGAGGTTTGGCCTGGACCAGGTGCAGCCAGCCTTCCCACCCTCCCCTTGGGGATTGGTGCTCCATCAGCTACTTCCTTTGACACCTATGGGGGGCAGGTAAGCTTCAGGATGTACTTGAACTTGACTGAAGGCCCTTCAACTCAAGAGACTCACCCACCAGCTCTCCAGTATCTGAAAGCCTGTGTTGGGAATGCAATTCCTTTGGTTTTCACTCGGTCTGACATCAGATCATTTATCTAGTGTTAGTTATTATATACTTTAGGGTGAATGAAGTTCAGCTCATTTCCTGAGATCAGATTTCCCTGAGAGAGACTATAGATATGGCACTTCTGAAAGGGTTAGATAAGAACAAAGAGTGGGACAGAAAGGGCATGTAACTGGCAGACCAGAGCTGATAAAAGAAACTTCTGCTGCCCAGCGTTGCCAAAGGGCAAGGTTCTGCGTCCTTTCAGCCACAGTTCTGTTTTTTCTGAAGAGCCAAGCATCTCCATTTCCAACCTGTTGTTCTCTTCTACTTGGAAACTGTAGCCAGATTTATTTTAAATAATCCACGAGGGTCTGCATCCCTCCAGGGGCCTACTGTCTCTGTTGTTCAACACTGCCGGACATTCCTCTGGTGGGAATCCATTTGATTTGCTCCTGAATGGGGGGGAAGGATGTCACAAAAGTGCCTCTTGAAGTGATTACCAATTATTACCACATTCAGTGGACACAACAGAGATTGGCTGGGCCACTACATGAATTTTTTATTTACATTTTCAGTTATTCATGGTGATTCATTTTATGTGGCGAGCTGAAAGAAGTACCCACGATCAGATAGTTCTTAATGACAATGGAAATAAAATGCCTTTCAGATTTTTGATTTTATTTTTTCCATTGAAAGACATTCTTGTTCTGAGAGGAACTCAGGAGTTAGTATAGGCAAATGGGGGAGATGGCATGTGGACCAGCGAGGAGGGACGTGCTACTATGGGCCTGCCACAACACGTGGCCTCGGCACACCTCCGTGGCAGTGCGTTTGCTGTGCTGTCTGTGGAACACTGGTCCTGCAGAACCTTCTCCGGGTAAGAGTTTGCCTGGTCACATATGTTTTTTCAAATCTTTGGTCACCCACAGGTGACCCTGGCTCCACCTTGGTGAGTCATCAAGGCCATTTTCAAGGATGGGAAAAGGTCAGCAGTAAAGAAACTGGTGGTCCTGTTTTAAAACCAGTCATTCTCAACTAATTTGGCCACAAAAGCCTTTTGTTTTCTTCCCTTGACACCTTATTAGAAGGAATGAATTTTTAGAAATGTTGCTCCATGAAAAGATTTCTCCTGGGATTAGCTATTCCTCACATCATTGTGAACGTGGTGTTTTTAAACCCGCTGGAGTCACTGGCAGGGCCCTGGAAGGTGTTCTCTGTTCTCTGAGGCCATGCGGTATATTCAGGGTCTATCACAGGGCCTGCATGTAGGAGCTCGGTGAAAATACGGAAGACATGAACAAAAGGTTTGTTTTAAAAGTAGGAAAGTCTTGTAAAACTCCCATGTTCACCCCCAAAACCAGGGAGTTGACACATTTCCTTTTTTTCCCACGTTTTTTTCAAAGCTGAGACCTGAGGATCATTCCCTTTGGCATAAACTGTCTTCCTCGGCAGCACCTTAAATTCCTTTGGATGGTGATACACCTGTTAGATTGCTGGGGCATCTTGACACTTATAAAGAATAAAGGCTCTGGGAACAGATTGTGTTTATTCTGAGCAGACCTTAAAATACTGCTACATTTGTAACACGCCTGTAAGATGCCTGAGCACACACACACACATTAAGAGAAGACAGACCTTGCTTTTGTCTCTGAGACCTTGCCTTCAGGAGCATCAAGTTTCTGCCAAGAGTGTGCAGAACATAATGCTTGAAGTTGTCCCCTAGAGGAGCCTGGATGTCACAGCAAGTGCATGAATAGAGACAGTTAAGGGAGTATCACAAAGGTAGCAGTGCATGCTGACTGTCAGCGTCATTGGATGCCACAGGGCCAGGCTTGTAGTACTGAGGAGGGGTGCAAGTCCTGATGTCAGACCTGAGTGCAAGGCCCTAATCCTGCAGTTATTAGATCTGGGACCTTGGTAAGTCACCTGACCCCTCCTGCCAAGGTCTTCTTGCATGTAGAGCTAAGCTAAGGCCTGTTGCCCATCCAGCTCTTCATTTAACCCTCACACAACCTGTGAGAAAGGCATGTGTTAGTGGTGTTTTACCCAGTAGGAACCTGAGCCGCAGAAAGGTAACATGACCTGCTCTGGGTCATAGTTAGGAAGTAGCAGAGTCAGGAATCCATTTGTCATGCTGCAGCTCCAGAGTGTGGCACTAACCACTCCTGTGTTGCATCTCCTAAGGACCAGCTGAGGAGGAGCCACAGAGATGAGGCTCATCAAGAGATGAGGTGCTGTGGTGTCAGGAGAACGGCAGTGCTGCTGTGCGGGAGTAGGCGCTTCATTGCACGTGCCCCAAGTCCTTTTCCTCGTAAGGAACCGTCAGGATAAGATCTCTTTCAGCAACGACAGCTGGAGATGGAAAGTCCCTTAACTGTACCATCTCTGGTGTGTGTTTTAACCGAGTGTTGTTGTTTCCCTTTAAAGCAGTCAGTAGAATTTATGAGGAGCTTCTACACTGTGCTGCAGAGAATGTGGCCCTTGTAAAAGTCACGGCTCCTCCCACCTGGAAGGATGGCACAGACAGGAAATCAAAACGTACTCCCTGCAGGGACACCTTGGGCATCAAACCCGAGCGGGCCTCCAGGGCAGACTTCAGGTTTGTGGGTTAGAGAAGGTCCCCCTCAGGTTAGGAGCACACAAATCAGTACTTCAGGATGTGCTGTTTGTCAGGTCCAGTCACTTCTTCAGGGCATCTTTTCACAGCCCGGAGTGAACCTGGGTTCACAGGCTTGAAGCAGAATCATGGCTCACCAAACAGAATAGGCATCTCTGCTCACTCCCCGCCTCTGACCAGCCCCAAACACCCTCACACCATTTAGCAGGACTCTCTGTGTCATGAGACAAAACTGTTATTTCAGATTCATTGGGGAAAAAAGGAACTTTAAGACAAAACCAATAATTTCAGAGATAATTCTGGCTTCAGGAGTACCGTGATGCAGGAGCTCATAGACGTCATCAGGGCCTGGCTTCCCACTTTCCGTTCCTGAACTTGTCCTCTCGGGCGCACTGGGTTTGTCCTCTCGCGTACGTTTGGCTTGTCTTCTCCTGTGCACTGGTCAGTTCTCTCCTGTGTGCTGGGTCCGTCCTCTCGCGTGGACTGCGTCCTCTCGCGTGGACTGCGTCCTCTCGCGTGGACTGCGTCCTCTCGCGTGGACTGCGTCCTCTCGCGTGCGCTGCGTCCGTCCTCTCGCGTGCGCTGCGTCCGTCCTCTCGCGTGCGCGTCCGTCCTCTCGCGTGCGCTGCGTCCGTCCTCTCGCGTGCGCTGGGCCTGCTCTCCGCTGTGCGCTGGGCCTGCCCTCTTGGGTGCGCTGGGTCCGTCCTCGCGTGCACTGCGTCCTGTCACATGCGCTGGGCCTGTCCTCTCGCGTGCGCTGGGCCTGTCCTCTCGCGTGCGCTGGGCCTGCCCTCTTGGGTGCGCTGGGCCTGTCCTCTCGCGTGCGCTGGGCCTGTCGTCTCGCGTGCGCTGCCTGTCCTCAGGCAGGTTGCGTCCTCTTGAGGCTGCGCAGGCTACAGCAGTTCCAGGCTTAGAGCCTCTCACAGGTATGTTAAAAAATGTCTTCCACTCATCCTGGCAGACATCTTATTTCACTTCATTGTCTCTGATTACATCATGAACTAGTTGCCGTGGCCAGGAAAATGCAGTGCGCAGACTGGTTTAGATTTGGGTCACATGTTCCCTCCTGCAAATGGGATGCAGTTCGGCCCCAAGGAACCCTAAGAAGGGGAGATGGATGCTGGTGGTCATGATGGAGAACTGGTCGCTGCGCTTCCTGCCCTGTTAGATCTCGTTGGCCCCTCCTCACTGGTGTACTCTGGAGTTATTTGTGTCACTGGAGGAGGGTCTGTGTGCCATCTGACTCGAGTCCAAATGTAGATATATAGCTGTGCACTGGCCATGTGCTCGCACTGGTATGACAACCAGTAGTAATGATCACAGCTACTACTTGTTGAGTCCCTGCCATGTGACCGGCGCAGTTAGACACCTGGATGTCCATCCCCTGACTTACTGTTTGAGATCACATTCTGAAGAAGTATTACTAGTCTGAGCTTACAGGTGGAGAAACAAACGGGGGGGGGGGGGGAGGCAATGAAATGCCTTGCAATGTCCCATAGTTACCTTAGTGGAGAGGCTACCTTAATCAGTGGAGAAGTTATTAGTGGGCAGTATTCTTGCCACCAAGTCACTCACCCCCTCTTGTAGACATGCTTACTTGAAAGGTAATTGAATGCTTATTAAGGCTAGCAGGAAAGTGTCTTCATTCGGGAGGACCAGGATTCATTACCATTATCAACTGAAGTGTGTGTGTGCGCGCGTGCGCATGTACATGTATGTCTGTATATGCATTTGTATCAGCATGCTGTTGTAAAAATGGGGAGAAGCGAGTCCTTGCTATTAGTGTGAACTGGCATGTGTTCTTTGCCTTTAGTTGGATGATTGCTGAAGCTGAGGTGGCCTCTCTGATCCTGGAACTTGAGTTATTAGGTGGAACGTCTGGAGGTGGAGGACATGGGGAGTCTGAGACCACAGGTTTAGTACATTCAGCATTTTCAAGGTACATGATACAGAAAGGGGAGATGCTACAATGCCTTCTGAGAATGTGGGGATACCTAGAAGGTAGAGCAATGAAGCAAAGTAGGAAGTGTGGTTTCAAGAAACTGGTAGAAATATGTCCTGATCCACAGAAATGTTAGCGGTGTGATCTGAACAGCAGACACAACTACTTGAGATCCTCTTTAGCTGGATACTCAAGGCTTTCTCTCTTCTATTTGCCATCTACAGCTCTGCGGATATGCTTGTTGTTTCAACCCCATGGGGTTGTTTCCTGCTTCCCAGACAGAACCTGTACTTGTCTGTTGTCATCTTGGTATATGGAACTTCATAAGCCTGTGCCTAGAATGGTTTTTTTTCAAAATTTAGATGCTCACTAAGAATTTAGGAATTCATCAATTAGTTCAGTGATACTGGTTGAGCCCCCACTGTGAGCCAGATAGTGTTCTGGGTGCACGGGATACAGTGGTGAGAAGGTTCAAGTCTTTAACCTTGGCAAGCTCTCATTCTGACCCACTGAATGAATCGATCCCTCTGGAGGCTCCACGGGGCTTCCTGCCTGTACATCTGCCCTGGGATCCCTTTCCTCAGGAATTTGTACTTGAAGCTTTCTCAGCCTCCAGTCCTGGGAAAGAAACAGTCCATTCCTTTGGCTGTCCATTTGCTGTTGCCTCCAGGCAGAGAGCTGAGGGAAGGTAGTTCCTATTTTCAGAGTGGAATGTTCCCATAGATTCTTAATCCTAATCTCTTTTGGACAGAAGTCACAAAAACTCAGGCTAGGTGAAGCCAAAAGGAGAAATTATTAGGAAGCTGAGGGGGTACTTTGTACAACCTGAGAGCATCCCATCAGGACCTGGAAAACTGTTGGGGGCCCAGAGGCTACTATGTCTCTTACGTGTGTGTTTTTTGCTTTTCTGTGTTGCTCTATTCTCACCTAAGCCTGGCTTTACCTGCTTTACCAGGTGAGTTGGTGGCACATGCGTGGCTGCCCTAGAGCTCTGGAATGGACAGATCCATGCTTCACAGGGCTGGTGGAGAAAAGGGTTTTGCATATCCCCATTGTAATGTAGGAGAGAGGCTCCTTGGGTCAGAGGTCTGCCACAGCTGACACTGCCATGGCCTGAGGGCATGGAGGGTGCTGCAGTCTGACCTGGCTGCAGAGCCTGTCCCTGTGACAACCAGAAAGGCAGTTCTTGGAAAAATGTTGAAGATTCACCCTCAAGGTTTCCTGCTGACCAGGTCAAGGAAACTTGCTGTTTGCCTCAGTTTAGGGACCTTTTCAAACCAGTAGGCCGAAGGAAAGGCCTCAGGTGACCCTTGTCCTCAATCTTAACACCCATGACGGAGAGACTCTTGTGATAGCATTGTACAAGTGTTTACTGTTTTAGAAAATTCTGTATCAGCAAAGTGCCTGGAGATCCAGTGTCTGGTATTTAATTCTGAAGTGTGGGAAGTTGTTAACTGGGGCTGGTGACTTCTCTGTTATAGTAGGACTGTGTAGCCAAGAAAACCAGGGGCCCCTCTCACAGGAAACGTGTTCGTGTGAATATGCCGTCTTCCAGGTTGGGAATGGACACCTCAGGGCTCCTGGTTGCCACTGTCATTCTAGCTACTCTCGTCCTCATTGAATTGAACACGTTGGAATTTGTTCCACAGTATTAACAGGGAGCAGGTAATATGTGTGTAATATATGCCTCCATTAATGATTGCTTTCCTTACGCTGACCCCCTGGGAACCCCCATAGTGGACTCCCGAGAAGAGGGGAGTCCTTAACTCTTTCAGGTTCCTGAGTTTCAGCATCAACCAGGGAGTTAGGAATCTGCCCCACCAGTGAGGCCAGGAGTGCTGTCCTCCCAAACAGTGCTGTTCGCGCTCCCGTTATGTGCCCCGGGCCAGTGACTTCACAGACACCTTTCTTAACTGTGGCAGCAGTACATGTTCAGCATCAAACTTGGAACACACACAGAAAGTATAAAGACTAATGTTAAAATCATCCCTAATCTCGTAATATAGAAAAGAATCATTGTAAACATTTTAGTGTTTCTTTCTCTCTTTACTCATATGCCTGTATGTCAGTATGTCTGTTTAGTAAATTAGAAACGTGGTTTGATATCTGATAATCTGTGTTGTTGGTTTTTTCTACTTATCATGTTTCTCATATTAGCTACTCAATGAAAACACTTCTTTTTATTTTATTGCTGTATAATTTCATATCCTAACATTAGCTTATTTTAAGTGTACAATTCAATGAATTTTAGTAAAATTTTAGAATCGTGCAACTGTCACCACAAACCAGTTGGAGAACATTTCCTTCACCCCCTTCCCCAAATTCTCCGAGTCCCCACTTCCACTCTCTCTATGCTGTGCCATTTGCGGGCGTTCCACAGAAACAGAGCCATTCCACACACAGCCTCTTGCATCTGAGCATCACGATGGTGCATCACGAGAGCTCCTTTGGCGGTGGCACTGCAGCGTACCGGTGTCTGCAGTCTGAATGTCAGAGGCTCTCTCCAGAGAAAGGCAGGACGGAACAGTGTCTGTCTGCAGGATCGGGTTGGATTTTTGCCTCAGTGCCAAGAGGGCAGTGATTACAAATGTTAACATAATTGTGAGGAGAAAATGAGGTGTCTGAGTCAGCATCTCGTTGACCTCAACAGGGGACCTCATTTTAGGGCCAGGGTTATTGCTTCACTCTGAACCAAAGACTGTGTTACAGCTATTGATTTTCACCATGAAGGTTATCTTTGAAACCCGAGGGCCAGAAAAGCATTGTCTGCCTTGGAGAGAATGTGTGGTGACCGGGCAGGGAGCACAGGCACCTGGTTCTGTGACAAAATCCTCCCAGGCACCTGGAATTTAAACATTTTCGCTCTTTCTTCACACTCAGCGAATTGGAGAGACCTTTCTCTGACCATCCCCTTTCTTACAGGGAGCATCAAGGGCTCCCCCCAAATCTTGCTGGAATGTTTATAGCCTGTCTGCTTTCAGACAAGTGGAAATGATGCAGTTTCTTTTGGTTGGAACCTTATTCATACATTTCAGAGAGGGAAGCGTTCTGTAAGTCACCTGTTCCATTTATCTCAGCAGAAAAGAGAGTTGTTTGGATAGTCACACAGTTTATCGTTCTGAGTCCAAGTTATGCATCTACATTGTTTTGAGGCAAGTCTATCTCTCAGAATCCATCTACTCTTGTGAAGAAAGTACATTTTGTGTTACTCAGAGTGAAAGTCACGCAGACATGGGGAGGGCAGGAAAGAGGGGTGGCTCCCTAGGTAGATGCCCTTGAGAGTGGAGCTCTGTTAGGCTCTATGGGGGCCTCTTTTAAACTCTCTGG
Source organism: Molossus molossus (assembly GCF_014108415.1). Taxonomy (NCBI): domain Eukaryota; kingdom Metazoa; phylum Chordata; class Mammalia; order Chiroptera; family Molossidae; genus Molossus; species Molossus molossus. Next base: position 36,415,341 of record NW_023425377.1, read on the forward strand.
TTAGGACAGAAACTATTAGTCCCCATGCTTCACTTTAGTCTTGGACTTTTAATAGGATGTTTATGCACTCCTGGTTGGTTGGTTTCTTTCTTTTTTAATTGAATGGTAGAGGCCATTCGGATTCATCTAGCAAACACACATCTGCTGAGAAAATAGCATGCTTATGCTCAGTGTTCACGGAACCTGTGCGTTTACAGATGTGACATGCAGGTGCCAGCATACTGCGCATCCCTGCCAGTACCAGTGCTTGAGCACTCGAGTTCTGAAGGATCTCTGCTCTCTTGGCCCACAGATAAGGTCTTCTCTCTGTGCTTTGAGATCCTGTGTTTCTCGCATCAGAGCATCCTCTGTCTGGGCTTAACCAGAAAGGCCAGTGCAGATGCCTGTTAGGGGACTGCCGTGCTCCATCTCCAGTGGCAGCCACTGCCATGAAATCCTGCACTGGGGTCTGGGAAACAGGGGGGCTCTGCCAGCCCAGGGTCTGCTGGAGGCCTCTGTGGTCCCCTCACCATCTCCCTCTGCTCTCACTCTGCTCTCTTCCCATCCCTTCTGAGCTGTTTTCCTCGCTTTCTGGAATATTGCATTTACCCTGTCACCTTTTTATCCTTTCCCTATAGAATGCAGACCTAGCTCTTGAACCTGACATTCAGAGCACCCCATTGTTAGCCCTAACATGTGTTTCCAACTTTTTATTTTCTTTATTCTCCTAAGTTACTGTCCTACAAACACATCTGTATGCCAGGAGGTTCTTTTGCCTGGTGGACTTCAATTTAGCTAGGTGATTACTTTTCTTAATGTACATCAGAATCTCTTGTGGATGTGATGAGATGTACAGACTCCCAGAGCTTAAGCTGGTGGGTTGGGGTGAGTCCTATAGATCTGAGCGTATGACCAGAGCCTCGGATAATCACTGATGCTGGTGGGCAGGGGCCACATGTCAGCTGCTCTGAGTGGGACATCTCTGAATCTGCTGCTTTTAGGGCCTGGCTGAGGTCCTATTTCCCTGGGAAACCTCTCACTCTTGCACTTTCTCACCCTCATTTTTTGTTGGGCTCGTCATTTGTGACATTCACTTTGCATTTAGCATACTCTGCTGTGGACTGTGATTTCAGTGTTATAGTATTTTCAAACCAGCTATATGTGTATAAATGAACCACCAATTTGCATGTCAGTTTATAGTCTGGGAATACTATAGGTGGTTAGTTAGCTCCTGCAGAACACAGACCTTGCTCTCTGCACAGGTCTCGGTACATGACCCCCGCCCCCGGCTCGCTCACAGTGGCTGAGAAGGGCCATGGGGCTGGCTGGCCAGTTGCTGCAGCAAACAGACAGGGCTTATCGGGACAAACAGTGTTGTTCTCTCAGACGCTCAGCGAGTCTTTTCTGAGTGCTGGTTTTCGGATTGGCACTCTGCTGGGTGCAGATGGTGAGTGCAGCAAAGTCCTCAGCAGGGGAGATGAGCCACGAACCTCTGTAGAAGATAACTAATTGTGTTCCCTGCTGCGAGGGACCAGGCATGGGAGGAAAGAGCATCTACCCAGTGGGAAGGCCTCAGACAAGGGGACTTGTAAACCCAGGTCTAAAGGACATGGGCCAGTCCTATGGAGAGAGAGGAAAAGTATTGCTGACAGAAGGGAAAGGGGGTGAAGGACTGAATATCTGTAAGGTTGAAGGGGAGCCTGGACGTGTGGGCCCACATGAGGCCAGAGAGGGAGCCCCTGGGGCTGGAAGGCTGTGCTCAGGAGTTTACATAACTGGAAACTGGACGGATGCTACCTTTAATGCAGAGAATGAGCTGGGACCTCTTGGCTACTCTTTGGCAGGTGCTTCAGTGGCAGGGATTCAGAAGATCCTGAGGTTGGAAGACATCCTTTATTCCCCTTGTTCAACTTCCTCATCTGGGAGATGACATGCGGGGAAGCAGTTCCCTGGGACCCGTAGCTACAGCCTTGCCGCTCACTTACTGGTCCTTTGTCTCAGGCAGAGGATAAGCAGGCCCTCACCCTCAGAGAGACAGTGGAATGGCAGCGATTGCACAGCTGAGCGAGGAGCAGGCCTCTTTTGAACCCCTGGGAATCATACTGGATGCCCAGGGAGACCAGAGCTTTGCCATCAGACAGATTAGGAATTTGAATCCTGACTTTACCATCATTTGGTGGTTATACACGTTGGGCAAGTCAGTGAACCTCTTGAGCCCTCACCTATAAAATAATAGTATGGTAGCTACCTTGCAGAGACGTCAGGTGAATTCAGTGGTATAATGTGCATAGTTCTTATCACAGTGTCTGACATAATTGGTGCTCAGTATGTGGAATGATGACAATATGTATGGCTGAGGTGTACTTGGAATGAGACTCCCTTAGATGAAGACTGTAATTGTCAGGCTGGACGGGTCTCTACAGAGATTTCCGGAATCCTTTCTTCGCAAATTGAGAGGATCTGGTGGACAGTGAGCTCTCATAGGCTCCACTTCTCCATCTTTGTGTCTCCATGGCCTGCCTGGCCTGGCATGTAGCAGTCACTCAATATGCATTTGTTGAAGTGCTGCATAGATGAATACTTCTATTATCAAAAACTTAAAACAGGCTACACACCCAAGTACCAGCCCTGCATTTACATTCATTTTTGTTTTTTTATCCTCACCTGAGGATATTTTTCTATTTATCTTCAGATAGAGTGGGAGAGAGGGAGAGAGAGAGAGAGAAACATTGACGTGAGAGAGACACATCCACTGGCTACCTCTCACACAACCCCAACCAGGGCCAGGGATGAACCGCAACCGAGGAATGTGCCCTTGGCCGAATCGAACCTGTGACTCTTTGGTCTACAGGCCGATGCTCTCTAACTGATGAGCCAAACCAGCCAGAGCTACATTCATTTTTTTTTTTTTTTAATCCTCACCCAAGGACATTCCTCCATTTTTTGTTCAGATAGAGTGGGAGGGAGAGAGAAAGAGAGAGAGAGAAACATCGACACAAAAGGGACACATCGAGTGGTTGCCACCCGCACGACCCAACCAGGGCCGGGGACAAACTGTAACTGAGGTACATGCCCGTAGTGGGAACCGAATCTGGGTCTCTCTGGACCGCAGGCCAATGCTCTAACCACTGAGCCAAACTGGCCAGGGCTCATTTTTAAATTTCTGCTTCTAGCTTCCCTTGTGAACTTTTCTCAGTGCATCTGAGGACGGATTTGGAGCTGGTTCATGCCTTGAGGTCTGAGAGAGGTGGCTGTAAAAGAGGTGTTGATGTATTTAAGGAGTGAGTTTCACTGGCTTCATCCTAATCTGACTACAGAGGCAGTGCCACGTTGCATTTTGGTTGAAGCTGCTGGGAAATGCAGGAGGGTGTGGGTATGCAGACCTCATCTTCAAAGTTGCCCTCAATAGGGAACTGCAAGTGTAATTTCCATTTCCACAATGTCTGGTATATCTGATTCAGCCAGCCAGCCAAACGTACTGGAAGCAGAGATAGAGGGCAGGGAGGTGGCAGGAACATAAATATTATGAATTGGGCCCATAGGTCATCTCTTAGCTCCTGCATTTTGGGCAGCTCATCGTGATGAAAGAGCTAATTTTCAGGAGCAGTGGCCTGGTGGGAGGCCTCACAGAGCTGGGGTGATGTTACACCCTACTTTCTGTGCAGCATGTAATCATGGCTGATCTGGCTTCAGCCCGATGATGGATTAATCCCCACTGAGCCTATCTGAGGGCCAGGGGAGTCTCTCTTGCCAACACAGACAGAGAGAGAGGAATTGCAAAGAAGGTTCTGACCTAACAGTGTTGTCCTCCTACCACTTGTCCAGGTTCTTCTGAGCCCTGCTGTGGACTCAGTAAGATGAGAGCTGTGGGGGATGCACTGAGTGGGCCATGGAGAGGACCTCGCAACTTGCACTGTGGGATGATGTCTGTGCTCAAAGGGATGCACTGTGTTAGAGGAGCCAGCAGAACAACCCATGTGCAAAGGTGCTGCAGGGCACGAGGGCACACCACTGTCCTGTGTGTGTCCCCCTCTACCCCTGGTCCCCTACTTCAAATCAGTTCCCCTTTTATTTTCAAAGAAGCATTTCTTCAGGTTAGACATTTCCCTGAGGTTTAGTGTTAAAAATTGGCTGTTGATGCTTAATATCGAAACCAAGCCATGAAAAGCTGCACTGCTAGTGAGGGCTGCAGTTGGACTTCTGTGATACTGGCAGCTCTGTTAGTTTCTCCAAAGAAATAGGACGAGATCGATCGATCCCTCCCTCCCTCCCTCCCCCCCCCTCCAAAAAGTAAGGAATTGGCTCATGAAACTATAGAGGCTGAGAAGTCCCAGGGTCTGCCATTGGCAAGCTGGAGACCCAGGGAGCTGATGCAGTGGCCCAGCCTGAGTGAAGGCCTGAGAACCCATGCTGTAAGTTCCTGTCCAAAGCTGGCAGACTTGAGATCCTAGGAGATCCCATTTTTCAGTTTAAGTATAAAGGCAAGAAAAGACCAGTATCCCTGCTCAACTAGTTGGGCAGAAGGAATTCCTTCTTATTCAACCCTTTTGTTGTGTTCTGATCTTCATCTGATTGGATGAGGCCCACCCACATTAGAGAAGGCAGTCAGCTTTACTCAGTCCACTGGTTCACACATACATTTTATTTAGGAATACCCTCACAGACACACCCAGGATAATGTTTGGCCAAATGGCAGGATACCGCATGGCCCAGTCAAGCTGACACAAAATTAACCAAAGGTTGGTCTGGGGCAGCCTGCCAGCTTAGAGCATATTTATGACTTTATGTATAATTTCCAATTTGAAAAAGACTTTCAAATAGCACCATAATTTTTTGAAAAGCCTGTGGTATATCGAGGTGCTGTAGTTTAGAGGCAGTGATGGAGAAGGCTTGGGTTGGTGTTAGCGCGCTTTGCCACATACTGTTTGTGTGATCCTGGCAAGTCTCGTAGCCTCTCTAAGCTTTATTTATCACAGCTGGATGTGCAAATGATAGTAGCACCTGCTCCTCAGCGTCCTTAGGAGTAAGTAAAATAGCACATGCAGAGCATGGCGCCATGGCCTGTGGCATGCTGTGGCTGTTATAGCTGGGTTCTGCACCGAGGAGGAGGGTAGCGACTAGAATCAGTGTTTAGGAAGGAAACACTGTGTGCCTGGTACAGTGTGAAATGCTTTTTCTCTGAGTACTCCCTTGTGCCCTGTGTGCTCAGGAACTAGGTTCAGGTCTTAGTATCAGCTCCCTTTTTCCCCTACAGACCATATGGATCATGTTTGCTCTTCTGAGGTTTTTCTTTTGTCATGTACATGAGATGAGAGTCTCTTTTGTGGAAGAGATAGGTCATCCTTGGGTCATCAACTGTCACTATTCCCAGGTCCATCCTCATCTTGCAATCCCTGTCCCCAGAGCACGGAGGAGAATAGAGGGGTGGGGTCGGTTAGAGGCAAGGGCCCCAATGACGATGTGGCCTGGGGATCGAGGTCTCTGACCCAGGGGCTCTATAACACATTTGCCATCCAGCTAGGTTGGGTTTACAGATTCTGAAAACTTTCATGTCCATTGGTCAGTTCAGTCTTGTTTCACCGCTGGTTCTCTAGTTACCAGTGAAGAGGAGTTCCGCTGTCATCTGTCAGGCAGTGGGAATGGCTGTGATGAGTTGCTGCTATTTCTACCTTAAATGGCATCACCCATGGACACAGACAATGGATGGTTAATTCCAAGTTGCAATCTTAAGAATCTGAGGAGTCTCTGCAGGAACAATACATGTGTGTTATTTTTTTCTTGCCAAGGCATTTCTTCCTGTTTCCTTACCTTGAGAATCTGGACTCTTCCCGAGTATGGAGACCCGTTCTAGGAAAGGCTAGGGGACGTGGCTTCCCAGCAGCTCATGCTGGCCATTGCTATGTGCGTGTGGCAGGGCCGTCTGCTGTTTCAGTTCATTTCCTTCCCAGCAACTGTGGGAACCATATGTTTTTTTTTATTTTATTTCCCACCTTACAGATGAGGAAATTGAGGCACAGGCTGGTTATTGGCTTTGCGCAAGGTTATGCAGTGTATACGTAAAATTAAGGCTTATATTTGAAGAATGTACTGGCCTACTGGGATAGGAACCACTTACAGAGTTGTGGAGGGCTGGCGATTTTCCTCTGCATTTCCTTCCTCTTTTCTGGGAGGTTGAGAACAAGGTTCTCCACTGTGGCATCTCAGTTCCTCATGGCAAAAGGGGCTTAGTTGGCTTTTGCCAGTGTCATAGGGGCAGTTAAAACTTCATTATGTTATATTTAAGATTTATTTCCTTATTCAAATGGTCTGTTAATAGGATTATAAAATGAGCCTTTGTTTTTGTATTAAAAAAATAAAAGGTTATCAGAAATTTTTAGTCACAGGTTTTGGCTTATATCAGTTTGCATTCTGGGATACCCAAACAGTAATAGTCACCTCAGACACTTCCTAAGCATTCACTCTGTGCCAGGAAGCGTATTCGATGATTAACTGATGAATTCTGTAAACCCTGTATGGTCACACTCCTGTGGTTCCCATCTTACAGATGGGAAGTGGTGGAGCCAGGGCAGGAAATCACTCTGTTCTTAACCATGGGGCTCCATCCCTCCCACAGCAGAAAACCCACCTGGGCTTTTTGGAAAGTTCCACTTAGGTCAATGATAAATGCAAATGTTTATTTTTTAGAATGCAGGTGAGGTGTATTCAGAGTGAAGCTCTTTTGAACAATATCTCATCCAAAATAATGAGGTTTAATGCAATATGTATTAAAATGCACCCCATTTGAGGACAACCCAAGAGAAATTACTTGTTTGATTTTTACAATGGGCATAAACACAATAGAATGATAGATGAGACAAACTCAGGTAATCTCTGGATTAAAATTCTGAACAAAGAGCATCTTTCACGAAAGGTTGAATCGCCTGATAAACCCCAAATGATATTCCCACCTTACTTAAGAATATGTGTTGGCAGCTTTAACAAGATCTTGGCACATTCTAATTTGAAATTTATTACAGGATGTGTGCATGCTTAATAGAGGCTTAATTATTCATATCCACATCTTTCTGACAGTAACTTACTTCAGCTGCAGATAAACTCCTGGTGCATTGGGAAATACTGGCTTCTACTGTTGAAAAAAAATCTAGCGAAAGGAAAATTAAATGCATGTGCAAGAAACAACCCAGTCCAACCAGCTCCACTTAGGCAGGGGTCCCAGTTTCCCTTGTATGGGATGCCAACAGAACTCTTTCATGCCACTGGACTGGGAGGTGCCTAGAAAGAGCCCAGTCTCTGGAGTCAGGCTTACCTGAGGTCAATCCAGTTATGGCCTAAGGGGTGAATTCCCTTGGGCTGATTTCTTCAAGTCTCTAGGCCTCATCTTTTCTACATGCAAAAGAGGGTCCCTTAATGCCTCTTTCAACATGTTGACGTGAGGCCAAATCGAAACATCTGTAAAATAAGAAGCACAGTGCATGGTACAGGAAGAGCTGAATGGTAGCAGTCTTCCTTTCTCTCCTTCCACCATCCATTCCTTTGAGTTCATCCATCCAAAGTGCTTGAAGAAAACAATGGCAATAATTTTCTATAGAAAATAAAGGAAATATGGATCAGTGAGATTCTGGTGAAAGGTAGGGAAATGGGCACTCTCAGATGCTGCTGATAAGTGTGAATTGGCCTAGCCCTTTTAGAAGGCAACTTGTTGATAACTATTGAAATAGGATGCCTCAGGGCCTTTGCACTTGCTCTTTTCTCTGTCTGGAATGCCTTACTTACACTGGTCTGAATGGCTGGCCCACCTTCTCTTTATTTCAGCCCTTGACTCAAATGTGACTTTGTAAGAGAGGTGATACCTAACTATCCCAGGTAAACTAGCAAGGCTCATCACTCTATAAATTATTCCCCCTACTCTGTTTTCTTCATAGCTTTTAATACTTCCTGACATTGTTACGTGTCCATGTGTGAATTTGTGTGCCCATCTCTCCCCTCGAACGTCAATTCCAAGAAGGCAGAGTCTTTAAGTTGTTTCTTACTGCGTACCCAGTTAGTTCTGAGAGCACAGCTGTGTCTGGCACAGAGTGGGTGATTGATAAATAACTGTAACATGATATAATTACGAGATACTGACTTGAAGTGCTGTTTGTGCAGACACTCCATAGAGCTGGGCAGCTAGCTCTCCGGAACCACGTAAGTGCTGTTAGTTTGAGCACAGATATGGGTGTTCTAAAGGACATGTCTGAACAGGAGATCTGGCTCCCTGGACAAGGAGGGGTAGGGTACTTGGTCCTGGTTTCAAAGAATAAAGGACAATGAACCCAGGTGCTAAAAACTGTGTGGCTTGTCTGTGACAGAAAGGTGACATTTTTCTGACTTGAGAAAGAGTTTCCTGCAAGGGGAGGGCCTGTATGCTTTTATACATCCAAGACATGTATTGAGAGAGAATACCATAACTGATTGGTAAGAAGTGCTTCTTAATCAAGACATTTTATTTTCACTGTTTTAAATTACATAAATTATTGACATTTTTCTTTAAAAAGATGCTAATATTACTCATAAGGCTAAAGTATCTTTACCACCTCTTACCCAGTTGACCCCAACTCTCCCTGCCCAAATGTTTGCCATCTGTATGTCCAGACATACTTTTGTGTGCTTACATACATACATGTCAGACTCAAGGTCCAGAAGTGGATTGCAAAATGTTTAGCTTCCTTGATGAGTGCTGACCCCTCATGCTGCTTCCAGCACTGAGCCATCAAACTTTCCTTTTACCCCTTTTATTATTGAATTCATTGAGGTGACACTGGTTAACAAAATTTTTACAGGTTTCAGGTGCACAATTCCACAGCACATTATCTGTACACTGTATTGTGTGTTCACCACCCCAAGTCAAGTCTCCATCTATCCTCTTTATCCCTGCGTACTGTCTGCCCTTTCCCTGGCTCCCCCATCTCCGGCAACCACCAAGCTGTTGTCTGTACCCAGCCCCCCAATTCCCTGCTGTCAGCCTGTGCTCTATGTGTTTGTCTGTGTTTTGCTTGTTAGTTCATTTTGTTCATTAGATTCACATTTCTGTATGGCTTAATGATGGTGTTGCTTTCCAAATTGGATGTCTTTTATTTCTTTTTCTTGTGTAATTCACCTGGCTACAACTTCCAGTACTATATTGAATGGAAGTGTTGAGGGTGAGTATTTACCTTGTTTATTATCTTAGAGGAAAAACTTTCAGTTTTCTACTGTTTAGTATGTAGTTCTGGACTTTTCATATATGGTCTTTCTTATGTTGAGGTAATTTCTTTCTCTTCCTAATTTGCTGTATGTTTTTTATCAGGAAAGGGTGTTGAATTTTGTCAAATAATTTTTCTGTATCAATTGAGATGGTCATGTGATTTTTATACTTTATTCTGTCAGTCACATTGACTGATTTACAATAGTTGAACCATTCTTGCATGTGAGGGATAAATTCCACTTGGTATATGATCCCTTTAATGTGCTGTTTAATTCAGGTTGCTACTTATTTTGCTTATGGTTTTTGCATGTATATTCATCACGGGTATTGGCCTGCAGTTTTCTTTTCTTGTGGTATCTTTGTCTGACTTTAGTATCAGGGTAATTCTGGCCTCATAAAATGAGTTTGAAAGTGTTCCTCTTCAATATTTTGGAAGAGTTTGAGAAGGATTGGGTTAATTCTTCTTTAAGTGTTTAAAATTCTCCAGGGAAACCATCTGTTCTTGGGCTTTTCTTTTTTGGAAGGCTTTTTATTACTGATTTAATTTCCTTACTCATTATGTCTGTTCAGATTTTCTATTTCTTCATGATTCAGCCTTGATATGTTGTGTGTTTCTAGGAATTTGTCCGTTTCATTTAAGTTATTCAATTTCTTGGCTTACACTTATTCACAATACTCTCTTATAATCATTTTTATTTCAATAAAATCAGTAGTAATGTATGTTCCCACTTTCATTTCTGAATTGAGTCTTCTTCTTAGTCTAGATAATGGTTTGTCAAGTTTGCTGACCTTTTGAAAAACCCAACTCTTAGTTTCATTGATTTTTATGTTGTTTTTCTCTTTTTTATTTTATTTCTGCTCTAGTCTTTATTATTTACTTCCTTCTGCTAACTTTCTTAGTTTGTTCTTTTTCTAGTTCCTTAAGGTAAAAGTTGGGTTGTTTATTTGAGCTATTTTCTTTAAATGTAGGTATGCTGTAAACTTCCCTCTTAGTACTGCTTTTACTGCACCCATAAGTTTTATTGAATTGTATTTTCCTTTGTCTTAAGATATTTTCTAATTTACCTTTTGATTTCTTCTTGACCCATTGTTTGTTCAAGAGTGTGTTTAGTTTTCTCATATTTAAAAATTTTCAGTTTTCTTTCTGCTATTAATTTCTAGTTTAAGTCCATTGTGGTTGAAAAGATACTTGATATGATTTCAGATTTCTTAAATTTGTTAAGACTTGCTTTATGACCTAATGTGTGATCTGTCCTTGAGAATATCCTGTGTACTCTTGAGAAGATTATATATTCTGTTGGGTATGCTGTTGGATAAGATATTTTGTATATGACTGTTAGGTACATATGGTTTATAGTATTATTTAGTTCCTTTGTTTTCTTATTGATGTTTATTCTGCATGGTCTATTCATTATTGAAAGTGGAGTATTGAATTGAAATTTCTTATTATGATTGTGTTGTTATTTCTCCTTTCAATTCTGTCAGTGCTTCTTTCATTTATTTAATTGCTCTGATGTTGGATGCACAAATATTTATAATTGCTTATTTCTTTTTTTGAAAAATATGTTTTTATTGATTTTTTTTAAAAATAGAGATAGATAGAAACATCCATGTGAGAGAGAAACATTGAATGGCCACCTTCTGCATGCCCCCTCCTGGGGATCGAGCCTGCAACCCAGGCATGTGACCTGATCAGAAGTAGAACCGGGATTTCTCAGTCCATGGGACAGATGCTCAGTCCACTGACTCACACTGTATGGGCAAACTTTTTATTTCTTTAGTGAATTGACCCTTTTATCATTACAGTTTGTTGTTCTTTGTCTCTTGTGACAACTTTAGACTTAATGTCAATTTTGTCTAAGTACAACCATCCCAGCTCTTTTTGGTTACTATTTGCATAGAATATTCTTTCACATGTAATCTGTATGTGTTCTTAAATCTAAAGTGAATCCCCTTTAGATGGCATAGAGTTAGATTTAAAAAATACATTTAGAGACTGTCTTTGGATGGGAGAGTTTAATCTGTTTACATTTAAAGTAATTACTCATAGGGAAAGGCTTACTGTTGCCATTTAAAAAATTTTTATGTCTATCTTGTACCTTTTGTGTGTTTCTTTTTCTCTCTCATTGTATCTTGTTTCTGTTTAATTTTTTTGTTTTGTGTGTGGTTTTTTGTTGTTTATTTGTTTGTTGTAAACATGCTTTGATTCCATTATCATTTTCTTTTGTGTATCTTCTATTGGTTTTCTTTGTGATTACCGTATGACTTAAAACCTAATTACAACAATCTATTTTGAGCTGATAACAACTTCAACCATATACAAAAACTTTACTCATTTATTCTCCCCCGTACACTTTGTATTATTGATAGTACAAATTGTATTCTTTATATTGTGCATTTAACTTATTTTATAGTTATTTTTGTACTTTTGTCTTTTAACTCTTATACCAGAATTAAAGGTGATTTATGCATCACCATTACAGTATTCCATATTTTTGTATATATTTATGTTTACCAGTGAGCTTTATACTTTTATATGTTTTTGTGTTGCTGTCTAGCATCCTTTCATTTCACCTTGAAGAACTCCCTGTAGCTTTTCTTATAATGCAGGTCTAGTGGTAATAAAATCCCTCAGCTATTGTTTGTCTGGGATTCTTTCATTTCTTCATTTTGAAGGAGAGTTATGCAGGATATAGTACTCTTGGTTGGCCTTTTTTTTTCTTTTAGAATTTAGAATGTATCATCTCAATGCCTTTTGGTCTGCAAGCTTTCTGTGGATAAATCCAGTGATGGTCTCATTGGAGTTCCCTTGTACATGATGAGTCACTTTTGATGTTTTCAAAATTCTTTCTTTGTCTTTTGACAATTTGATTATAATGTATCTTTATGTGGACTTCTTTGGATGCATCTTCATTGGGATCTCTTGGAATTATTGAATCTGGATGTTTATTTTCTTTACCAAATTTGGGAAGTTTTCAGCCATTATTTCTTCAAATAAGCTTTCTGCCCTTTTCTCTCACATTTCTTCTTCTGAGAATCCTATGGTGTGTGCGTTGGTCTTCTTAATGGTGTGCCATAAATCCTTTACGCTTTTCTCACCCATTTTTATTGTTTTCTTTTTGTCTTCTAACTATATAATTTCAAATGACCTCTCCTTGAGTTCTTTGATTTTTTTTTTTTTTCTTGATCAAGTCTGCTGTTGAACCCTGCTAGTGAATTTTTCAGTTCATTTATTGTGTTCTTCAGCTTCAGAATTTTTATTTGGTTTTTCTTAAAATTTTCTCTTTGCTGATATTCTCATTTTGTTCATACATCATTTTTCTGAGTTGGTTGAGCATCTTCATGAGTGTTATATTGAACTCTTTGTCAGATAATTCATATACCTATTTATTGACAGTTGGTTTCTGGAGATTTATTTTGTTCTTTTGATTGGCCATGTTTACTTTTTTCTTCTTGTGCTTTGTAACTGACTGTGTTGGGATCTATGCACATGAAAAACAACCATTTATCTTAGTATTTACAGGCTAACATCATATAGGGAAAGAATTTTATCAATCAATGGGGCTGGAGATTCTGGGAGCCTGTCAAACCTTTTCTGGAGATTACCAATTAGAGAGGTTTGCCAATTTCTTTTAAAGGAACTTTTGGTCTCTTGATTTCCTCTGGTGTCTGTCTGCAGCACTGCATATTCTCTGGGGCTGCCAAACCCCACTGAGCTCTCTTTTGTTCTCTGTGGCCCCCAGGTACTCAAAACTATGCCAGTTTTGTCAGTGCTCTGAGTCACGTGACATGGAAACCAGTCCCTCAGGCAGCCCTTCAAAAAGTTGGAATATTTGATGCCTGTTTCACTGTTTTCTTTTTTCACAAGTTAGAAGCCAAAAGCTGGGCATTTTCTCCCAACTGCAGTGAGCTGTGTTGGTTTCTGTTTGCAGTACTACAAGTTCTCTGGTGTTTCCAGGAGCTGCTGAGCTTCTTTTTTTGTTCTTTGAAGCCCCCAGGCACTCAAGGTATATGCTGTTCCTCATCAACGCTGAGTCATGCGAGACAGAAAACACTCCTGTGGGCATCTCCCTAAAAAGTCAGCACATTGAGGTATATTCCATTCTTCTCTTTCCCTCCCAATGGAGAAACCACAAGTTGGGCTTTTCCTTCTAATTGGGAACAGTGTCAGGTTGAGGGGCAGGGCCTGACATGGTTGAAATGAAATGACTTTTCTTAATTGTTTCGATGCAACTGTTGTTGGCTTTGAGCTTGCCTGCAGTACTGAGACTTTCTAATTGGTTTCTAGAGGTCTTATAAAGGCTTTTGGACTGTACATTAAGTTGGCATTTCTGTGGGGGAATTATGTTGGGGGATTCCTGTTTTGCCAAATTGCTGATATCACTCAAACACAAAGTATTGTTTTATGGCATTTCCTAAAATTCTAACCCAGCATCACTCTGGTGGTGTTATAGCTAGTTTGATAATTGATATTGTCCAAGAAAACATTTTATAAGTTTTAAAAATACTTTCTTATCAAGAGATGTCAATTTACTTATAATTAGTAATAAACATATTGGAAGAATGTGTTGCGTGAAAGAAAGGGCTTTAAATTAATAGGAGTTTTATCCAACGTTGGGCATATAGTGTTGCTTGCAAATCAGTTAAAGGCCAACGGAAAGCTCAGTCATTGAACTCTCTCTGGGTTTCCTTACATTTTCTTCCAAAGGCAGTTGCCCTGGGAATGCATGAATCCTGATTTCTTTGGGGAAGAGGCAGCTTAAAATTCAACTAGGTAGTTTTTGTGATGTCTCAAACAGGCTCCATAATTTTTGTGATATACGGCCTTGGAATTTGTCTGCATGCACTTACTTCCTCCTTTTTCTGAGGCAGTGATGAGAGAAGCTTGAACTGCTGATGTAGAGAAAGTGACTTATGGTTTTTAGCCAACTGCATTGGCTGGCAGATTTTAGGGGCTGCAGTGTGAGTTGTATGCCCTGGGAAGAATGGCATCTATGAAACCTCCTATGTGACTGAGCAGTCTGTAAATGAATGAAGTTTTATTTGCTGCAAAGCAGGTGAGAATCGGTCAGCAGAACTGCATTATTGAGTGTCTCTGCCCTTGGCAGCATGTCTTGAGGTTAGGAAAAAATCTTATCTCGACCAGGTGAAGTGTCCAAAATCGGCCTACTCTGTGTTCTCCCAAGCACATTTTGGTGTTTAGAGTCCTAGTTTTCCACTTATGCACCCTACTTGTAACAGAAGGAAAATTTGATAATAGGCAGTGTTCATTTCATCTTTGAATTCCTTTATCGTCAGGGGTGGTTTTTTTAGTGACACCCCGAATCTGTTTCTCTTCCCACTTCAGATCCACTTGGCCATCTAAACAATTATGTGGTTCACCGCTCACTGGAAACCTCATTATAGAGAGAACCACCTTGAGCACTTACTTAATTCCTCTTCTCAAGGTACGGAGAGTGGTTCCCAGGAGAGAGAACTGTGGAGACAAAGCCCGTCATGATGATCAGGTGGTCCCTGAAAATAGGAATTCTGCTTGACATTCTAGACAATAGAGCCATACTTTTTTATTATTTAAAGTCAGCCTTTTCCTTTCTTCTCAGCTAGTTGACAGCTAGCAGTTTAAATGAGCTAAGTTTATGGCTGGCTGCAGAAACCCTCCTCACTCAAACCCAGTATCTATCCATCAGGTACCGTGTAGCCCTTTATGGTGGAGGCAGCAAGGGGACAGCTCGTCAGAATCGCCCCAGTGGAATGTTATGATAGAAAAAGAGAGACATAGATTATATATTTATGTGGGACAGGAAAATTGCTTGTAACATATGCAGTTATATTAAATGACTATTAACCTTCACTGGTAAAATGTCTGGCGAATACGTTTATGCCTGTGCATATTGTGTGGCTTGAAAAATTAATGAGACTTTAAAAATAATCAAATGAAAAGTATTTGTTACCCTAGGTTCTGGTGAGCTATCAAAACAAAACTGGGTATAACTCACAAAAATAAAGTGACTGCCAAGAGAAAGAAAAATATATATTGCAGGGTTGGGGGAATTATAGCTGTGCAGATCTTGAAAGTGAGTTTCTTCTAACGGAGTAAAAGAAGAGAGAATATGCCTGTTGTCCCTCGGCTTCATTTGTAGATTATGGCTGGTGAATTACCTCTTTTGTCATAATTGCATCACCCTTGGAGGAAAGAGGCGGCCTTTGCAGGAGTGTTTTATGTCTGAGGTGTCAGACTTGTAGGGCTGGTTGGTCGGGTGTGTGAAGAACAGTTCCTTCTGCGCCGAGCCTTCACTTCCTGAGGCAGGATGTTTCCAAGATGCTCTGTTGACAAGGACAGTTTGACACTGCTGAAGTTCAATCACACCATTAAACTTAAACAGTTCTTAAACTGATTTGAGAGAGAGAGGAAGGGAGAGGGAGAGAGAAACATCAGTGTGAGAACAAAATATGGATTAGCCGCCCTGACAGGGAATCAAACCCAAAACCTGGGTGTGTGCCCTGACTGGGAATAGAACCTGCAACCCTTCAGTGCAGGGGATGACGGTCCAACCATTAAGCCAGCCAGCCAACCAGGGCACACCATTAAACTTTTTATTATATTTTTTTAATCCTCACCCAAGGATAGTTTTCTATTTATCATCAGATAGAGTGGGAGGGAAGAAAGGAGGGAGAGAGAGAAACATAGATGTGAGAGAGAGAGACATCAATTGGTTGCCTCCTGCACGACCCAACCAGGGCCAGGGACGAACTGCAACTGCGGCATGTCCCCTTGACTAGAATCAAACCCACGACTCATTGGTCCACAGGCTGATGCTCTAACCGCTGAGTCAAGCCAGCCAGGGCAGAGACTTTTATTTTTTTGACATTCTCACCTGCCTTGCATGAAATCACCTACCACCCATTTTTGAATCTCACCCATTCTTGACATGCTGAAGCTCACGTTTACTCGATGTCCTGCACCAGAGCAGCAGCTTGTAGGTCAGGGATGAAACGCTGGAGCTCTGGAAGGTTGGACACCATGAATCCTCTCTGCCCTCATTCCATGACCACAGGATAGGAGGGGCAGGAGATAAGGGGCTCTGGCAATTTGGTCGTAGGAGCTAGGAAAAAGTCCCTTCTTCTTCCCATTTTAACATTTTTTTAAAAAGCCCTTTGTGTTTTTCTAGCTGTAGTGGAAGCTGGGAAGGGAGAAGAACTGTAGATTGGTGACCAGGGACTCTGTCTCTAGGACATCAACATCCCACTCTGTCAACAGATGCCCCTCCCCCGCCAAGCAGTACAGTGAGGGAACAGTCACACTGCACCAGGAGCCCTCTGAAGGAAGTGGGCTGCTTGGTCTTCCTGGCTTAGTGACCATTCAAAGCCCTTATCAACTTGGAGAAAAGAGTGATCCTCGGAAGGATCCACAGTGTCACCCTCTCACAGGACATGACAGCAGGGCGCTCTGGCTCTTGAATGCATTTCCTCCAGAGGCAGGTGGATTTGTTCATCAGCAGACACAGCAGAACCACACTGAATACAAAACCATGTTATTCTAATTGTTAAATGAGAAAAGCGGCATGTGAATTAGGCCCATTGATCTGCAGAATTCTGGGTTTCTGCAGTTTAAGACTCTGTGCTGGGGATGAATGAAATAGTCAGAGGGCAGAGGAGTGTGAGAGGGACCCTGCAGGGGAAAACGTAGTTAGAAACAGTGAGGCATGTAGAGGTCTGCATTCCAGGGGTTTCAAAGCAGAAGCATCTGCAAGTGTCCCCGTGGCCATTGCCAGGTTGGCAGTAATGGACTGTGTGAGTCCTGGTCCTGGTTGTGGGCCTGGGAGTGAGCAGGGAGGGGAGTAAACCTCAGCTCTTCAGGACTAAGCTTTGCTCTGAGTTTTCATGATATCAAGGACTAGGAGGGAGGAGGTCTCATGACACAGTTGAAAGAAAGGACCACTCTGAGTACCCAAGAATGGAAAATAGTAATTCTTTTTTGAAAAGAAGAAGATTGTCCTGGCCAGTGTGGTTTAGTGTTTAGAGTGTTGGCCCGTGTGGAAGGGTCTCAGGTTCGATTCCTGGTCAAAGACACGTACCTGGCTTGCAGGTTTAATCCTGGCCCCAGTTGGGGGTCGTGTGGGAGGCAACCAGTCAACATATCTCTCTCACATTGATGCTTTTCTCCCTCTTCCTCCTTCCCTTCCACTCTCTAAATGGAAAAAATATTCTCAGGTAAGGATTTTTTTTTAAAAAAGAATATTGACTCTAGCTAGCTGAGCATCCAAGTACTCCAACCTTGCCTCTCAGCAGCCCCGACTCCCTGGGAGCTATCAGAAGCACCTCAGCCTAGCCCTACTGAATTGGAACCTGCATTTAACCAGGTGCCCCGGGGATGCTGAGGCACAGTCAAGGCTGAGAGGCACTGAGGGACAGGTAGCTATCTGCATTCTTGTAGCAGATCTTTCTGGGAACGTAGCCTAGCCACCCTGCTAGTGCTGGACACAGTGAGAGGAAACAGACACTGTGCCTGGCCTTAGGGAGTGGACCCTCTGGAAGACAGGAGGGCAAATCATAAGATGAGATAATCTGATCTCATAAGTGTGTTTGTGAGAGCCTCAGGCTGTCCGTGCATCAGGAGGCCACCTGGTGTGCTCTGGTGGCATGTCCTGGTGTGGGGGTCTCCTTTTACTCTTGGTGAAGCAGAGGGGATCCTAGGAAAAGTACTCAGACTCTCTCAGCTTCTGTCTCCTTGTATACAAAATGCAGGGGAAAAGTGGTGTCTGCTTCACAGGGCTGAGATTGTCCAAGGAAAATTTGCTGAGCATCTGTTCTAAATCCAAAACTGTGCTTGGTGTAGAATTGAAGACAGGTCACAGCTCACAGCCTCATGAGAGTGACAAAAGGGATGAAGAGGGAATTACAGTCTGGAATATGAAATGGGGGGCGGGGGGAGTCAGCATTGAATTCTGTCCAGGTGACTCCTGTGAGGCTTCCTGGTGGAGGGAGATGGCGTTCAGGCTGGACCATGCAGCCGTTCATTGACATATTCCAGCTCTAGCTTTTGTGACTCTTCCTCTCAGAGCTTCAGGTGGTCATTGATAACTCCTGCTGAGGATGGTAGTGCCCGGAGGACTTGGCAAGGTAAGCAGACTGACAAGGGCTCTGATTCCAGAGAAGCCACAGGACTTCACAAGCAGCTGGGCTTGGTGCACACAGCAACTTTTTCAAATGTTCCTAAAGACAGTTGGCCTTTGCTGGGTGTTGAGACCAAGCTGGTGCACATGGATAGACAGTTTTAAATGCGCTGACCTCAGTAAAGACAACTAAAGATGTAGGACTGGCTGGGGGTGACCTGTGAGCCTCATTTATGGAGCAGTGCTAGGTGCTGAGCCCAGGTGGAGATGAGGTTGGGGAGGAAAGAGAAATGGAAAATGTGGTCCATGTGCTCTAAAACTTTAGGTATGACACGATCCCCAATAGTCCTTTTACATAGAGCCAGACTGTGAATCAATGGCCAGAGATTCTATCTGGGGATTAACAACAGACATGTGACAACAATTAATGCTAACTACCTTTCATAGAGAGCAGTGTGTGTTCCAGGCATTGTGCAGGGTACTTGATATATGGCATTTCTAATTAATTTTTTAAAATCCCCAAAGCAGTTTTTATTATTCCTGTTGTACATGTGAGGAAATGAGGCTGAGGCTCGGAAGGGTCACGAGGGGCAGAGCTGGGATTCGAAGGCAGGTGTGTTAGACGGCAAGTTTGTCTGCTTTCTCCTGTGCTGTGCGTCAGTTTCAAATCCAGCCCAGAGAGGCTGATGTGGCTGTTTAGTACAAAGGTGGGAGTGTTGGCAGGGCGCAATTTTGGAGTTCTCTGAACTGTTATCAGGGAAGTTAGGGTTATCCCCATATCATGTGAGGGAATGATGTTTGCTTGTCCCAGTCACCCCTGAGTGGTGATGGCACTGAGCTCCTTGCCAAGCAGAGAAAATGAGGTAGGGGCTGCTTGTGGGGACCAGAGAGGCCCTCAAAGGTCAGGCTCTGGAGCCGCTGAGGAGAGAAACAGAAATAGGGTCAAACTCAGGGCAGGGAAGAGTGAAGGTTGGGGTTCAGAGCCTGAGGCCAGACTGAATTGAGATGACCAGGGGTCCGGAAGCTTCCTCTGAGAGAGAGGCTGGATGTCTGCAGGTGGGGTGGGGTTGGGGGGCAGGATCCATCTGGAAGGACTTGCCAGCTCCCTATCTCCCTGTGGGGAGCCTCTGACAAGTCTGCTCTTCATTTCCTCAGGGTGTGGAGCCACCGAGTCCTGCAGTGATGACTGGGAGCACCAGGAAAACGGTTCCTGTCCCTGGGAGAGCTGCAGGGGCAGCCCATGAGGGCAGGGTGGGCTCTGCCAACTGGTGGCTGCAGCTTATGTAGATTTAAGGGATTCCTTTCCAGAGCATCAATGTTCGCGCAGTGTGGCAGTCCATTTTGGGAGCTGGAGGGCTTAGGTTCCTTTGAGGGGATAGGAGGGAGGCGGGAGCCTGTGCTTCTCTTGTGGCTGTGGATGTCCATCCCATTGGCTGGATGACTCAGGTGCTCAGCCTGCTCTCAGCAGGTGAGACACCAAATTATTCAGCAGTGAGCTGCACTGTGCTGTGCTCTGTCTCTTGTCATTCCCGTCAAAGGCAGCCACTGTGTGGCCTTACCTCATCCCTGCTTCCAGCAAGATGACTGTGGTGTCCTACCAGTGGGCTGATTGAATTAACTAGTTCTCCAGGACTGGTTTATGTGTTACCCTTTCAATTATCCAAAAGCATAATGCCTTCCACTTATTAAAACATCCACGTACCCACTGGGTTCTTGGGAGAGACTATAACTGGTAATTTCAGTATCGTTGAGAGAGGACGGCAAGGGCCCCACCCTCTGTTACCCATGTAGGTAGGACTCTGATCTGTCACTGTGCCAAGCTCTGCTTTTAGTCTAAGATGCTTCAAGTGGAGGACAGTAACTCAGAATCCCGAGAGAGCGAGAGTGAGAGGGAGAGAGCTCACAAGAGAGAGACAGACATCTGTGTGAGAGAGACACACTGATTGGTTGCCTCCTGCATCACTCCGACCAGGGCCTGGGACCAAACCTGCAACCCAAGGTATGTGCCCTTCACTGGGAACCAAACCTGCAACCCTTTGGTCTGTGGGCCAACACTCCCAACTACTGAGCCAAACTGGCCAGGGCTCCAGACATTTTTTGAAATGAGATGTGTCTAGGATCCCTTTGAAAAAGAAGCACCCAAAAGAACTGAGATATTAGTGAAGTTACATGTGAAGCAGTGAAAGGATCTCTACATGTCCAAGTAACTGATCACCTGCTTTTTCTGGTTTGGGTATGGAAGTGGGATTCTAAGTTTTGTCACAGTAACACCTAATTAATTCAGATGCCCTAAGTAAATGAGGTCACAGACATACCCTGTAATACTAGGCATTTAAAATGATGCTGTAGAATATTTAATGACATGGGGAAAGTTCATGCATTAAGTGTAGAAAGCAGGTTACAAGAGTGGGCGCAGAATTATCCTATTTTCTTGTCATTGAAAAAAGGTACAGAGAAAGAATGACACGGCAAATATCAAAATGTTAACAGTGGTTCTTCCTCGAGTTTGGTTTGTCAGGAACTGTTATTTTTTCTTACTCTTACATGTTTGTTATTTTTAGTGTTCAGGAGGTGTTTTTTAAATGATAGGGGGAATGGCCATGAAAGTACGTGTGTGAAGCTTAGATTTGTAAAAAGGGGGAAGGAGTAGATACTTTGAATTTATTTAAAAGTATTTGGACAAATTACTTCTGTTTACAGATTCAGCAGAGTACGAATAACCTTATCTTTTCTACAGGATGGTTGTAATTACCAAATGAGAATGTGCTTTGTTACATTAAAAAAAAAAAAAACGAAGACATCAGCATTTTTGATACTCTCCAGGTGGCTTTACTATACAGCTGGGATTAAAAACCAATCATTAGCCTGGGACTCAGGGCTAGACATCAATTTGAAGTCGGCCTCCTGCTCTCCCCACCCCCTCCCCAGGCCAAAAAAAGAACTAGGGTGGGCTTAGCATGCAAGAGCTTAGAAAATGGTTAGCTACCTTTTCCTGAAATCATTGTTTTACTTCTGGTTATAATAAAACCATGAATTAAATGGGAAAAAGAAATGACTGATTCTGTCCCTTTTGGACTGGCTGTGTTTGTTAAACTAAGATGGGAAGTCCTATCTTGTGGCCTGAGAGATTAGTACCGACTTTGAAACATGTGCTTTTTAAGATGAAAGCAATGTTGGTTTTAGACAAGCCTGCAGGAGATTTGCTCTTGAATGAGAGGAGGGTTCTCTGCGGCCTGTCCACTCGTGAGGAGTGCCGTGTTTGGGACAGAGCACGCTTATTGCCTTCCAAGCACCACATCGATTTGAATGTTTTGCCTCATCTGCACCTGGAGGAGGCAGAGTTTTCTGAGGCTCAGTGTCTCAGCCTCTCATTTCTTGGGTTTGTTTTGCAGTGTTTTATGGACATTACTTAGTAGAAAATAGCCAGTAAATGTTTGCTAAATTATTAATTCATTAATAAATCCATTAAACTCTTAGTGCTTTGCAATGATTAATGATGGGGGCCCATCCCCCATGGGGACTGTCCTTCTTAGGCAGGGAGGGGGAAGGGCTGATGAATGGTTGGATGACACAGCTATGGAGTTTCTGTGCAAAATCTCCTTTCGTCACAGGAAGAAAGCTCCAAGGAGGCCAAGCTCATAGAATGTATATTACTGTTTTGATGATTAATGGTTCTGGCATGTTGATCCACCCTGTTTTCTTCAAAACAATTATTTCAACTGTAATCTCCCCTGTGGAATTGCTTCTTCTGGTTAATAAATCAGTAGACAATATAAAATTCTTAAATGAAGATGACACTAGCGTGGTTCCACTTGGGTGCCATTACGCTGTGATGTTTATAATTGCAGTGAGCTTTGCTTGCTTTTTTCTGAGCTGAGAAAAGACTTGATGTCATTCATGTAAATGGGAGGATGGAAGTTAATATCTGTAGAGCCCTCCCATGCCAGGAGCTGCGTTAGCACTTTATATATTTTCTCGTTTAATCTTTATAAGAAGCCTAAGCAAAGTCGTATTGTCTCTGTTGTACAGAGTTGGTCCAAGAGGTCCCGTAGCTGACCTGAGGCACAGAGCAAGGGAGTGGTGCAACCTGCAGTCAAAGCACAGGACCCTGCTCTTTCTAGGCTTTTGTGCCTCTGGAGTTATTGTGCAAAGAGGCCGGCATTTTCATGTAAGGTTTCCTCCGTGCCTAGGTGAGTGAGACTGTGTCTAAAGGGGACACTGAACCTCAACTGTTTACAGAACACCTTCAGTGTGTGAGCCCCTCCGGTGAAGGCTGGACCCAGGTGTGGTCCCACTGTCTGAGTCCCTGCTACTTGGCAGGCATGATACTAGATGCTCCTGAGTTTTTACTTGTCATGTTGCTTCATGACAGTCCTGTGTGACAAGTGTCAGTAGCCCTATCTCACAGTTCAGTGAAGGAGAGGAATCTGCGTGAGGACACAGATCTTAAGTGGCAGAGCCAGGATTTGGATTCATGCCCTAGCTTCTCATAAACAGATAAATAGTGTCAGTGGGAATCATGCCACAGCATATCCACCCATAATAGAGGGTCAGTGCATTTAGCACGCACTTATGTTGGGCATCCTATTTGTGCCAAGAAGAAAAGGAGCAGACACCCAGGTAGATAGCAAAAGGCTGAGAAGGGTGGGAAGGCTTCTGGCGGAGATGGTTGATTTGGTTCTTAACTGTGGTGGGGAAGTGGTTGATGAGAACAGAGTTCTTAGGCCCAGTCTGGAGTGACCATGAGGGCCCTGCAGAGGGGTGCACAGTGCCTGTTACCCTGGGCAGGAGTTCTGGTGACTCTGCCATCTTCTTTCTCATCGCCCATGTCATCTTCCAGTGGGCTCCTCACTCGCCCTTTCCTTCTGCCAGGAACGAGGTGGGAAAGCCTTTTCCATGAGGCGTCTCTGAGTTCTTCAGAGGAGACAGCAGGATGTCCATGGAGTAGGTGATCCATTGCTTCTTCCTGAAGATCGATCTCCTTTTAGGTGGCATTTCCCCCAAAATGGAATGGACTTTTTTTGGTATTCTGATATAAAAGTAATTCATACTTACTACAAAGGAATCAAACTCTTCAGAAAAGCACAGAGAAGTAAAGAAAAAAAAGAAAAAAGAAAATCCATAATCTTACTTCTTAGAGATGACTTGTCAAAATTTCACGTATATTTCTACAGTCATTTTTTAGCATGTATATGAACAAACCTCTCGCATCTGTCTTCTGAGTATGATACTGTTTCACAGTCTACTTGTTCTCTTAACCATAGCCCTCAGTCATCTTGGTGTGTCAATACGTCCACACACTTTTCTAAGGGCTGCTGAGTGCTCCACTGAATGGCTGTATAACAGTTCTTCTTTAGATGGTACATTGGTCAGGGTCCAATGTACCCTATTTGTTTTGTCGGGAAAACAAAAACCACTTTAGGTGTTTTCAGTGGAGAAAATTTAATACAGAGCATTGGTTACACAGGAGGTGGAAGAGGTGAGAAGAGAAGGAAATTGTTCCTCTCTTGGGCTGAGGGTACACGAGAGGAGGTGGCAGTACTGGTGGTCAGGAGCCAGGACCACAGCATGGTTGTCTATGGGAACTGAGTCATGCTGAGATGCCATTGGCAGCAGGAAGAGACGGGGAGAGACCCTGGCTGATCCCTGCCCGCCAGCCTTTCACCTGTGTCTCCCATTGGACCAAAGGGCCTTGCTGCAGCCAGAGGTCAAAAGAGGTGAGAACTGCCTTTCCCTCTGATACAAAGCAGAGGGAGAGCAAAGAATTGTTCTGAGATCAAACCGGCAGATGACTGGCACAGATGGGCATTGGGGAACTTAGCCCAATGTGTGTCTCAAAAAACTTGGTAGAACCAATCAAGTGCTTTTTAGCACTATTAAATGCCCCACACTGGGTCAAGTCCTGGGAATACAAAAAACTGTAGGCCGTTATACCTGCTGTGTAGTTGAGTTCAGGAGGGGCATAATAAGAATGCTAGCAGCTGCTGTTTGTTGAGCATTTACTAAGCGCCAGGCACTGTGCTCAGCACTTCGTGCATTATCATTTCAGTCTTTGTGGCTCAGTGGATTCCATTCCATTCATACTCAGCATTCCATTTCTTCATAACACCTCATTCTGTCATTCTGCCAGTACGTTCCTTGTGTAGTGCCGGATGTGTTCCCGGAGACGAAGGTCCTTGCTGCGTCAGCCCTCTGCGAGGCCGGCACCTGAGCCACCACAGAGCTGGGTGCCAGTCTTCAGATGCTGCTGTCGCCCTGCATGGTCCCCCAGGCTGTGCCAGGCATCCGCTGCGCTTACTGCACTCCCCATTTCTGACCATGTGGGCTCGCCCCCCAGGCTGCAGCAGTTTTGATGTGTCCTCCCTAGTCACCAAAGTGTCACTGGTCCTGAAGGGTCTGCTCATCTTTGCTCCTTGTGTCCAGCAAGTTTTCATCTGTAAAACTTGCATTTTATCATCATGTGCCCAGTTCTTCCTTTGCTATACACCTTTTGCCAGCCATTGTGGGTGTAACCCACTGTGAGTAAAAACGGTTGACGCGATCAGAACACAAACTCCATGGTGGGCAGGGAGGCCACAGCAGAGTCACATGCTGCGTGCGGGGTGCAGTCATTCGAGGTGGTGAGGTTGAGCACAGGCCTGCTGGGGTTCAGCGGTACAGAGCGTGCCTGTGTCCCTGGAGGAAAAGGGATGCTTATTAAAACTGTTAGTGTCGGGCTTGTGTGAGTCCAGGTTTTCGGTTGTTAGGAGAAGATTGCAGGGACAGTGGTTAAGTAGAGGGACTCTCGCCAGAACATAGTCCTGCTTCCCCTCCAGTCTGGATGCCTCGTGACAACAAGGACCTTATCTGTGTCCGTTTTTGCTCATGATGTGTCTCTAGCTCTTAGCACAGGACTTGGAAAAGTGAAAACTATTTACTTGGGACTGAGGACACAAACTGCCCTAATAACGGAATCCCATTTTACAGCCAAGAGAATTGAAGCTCAGAGAGGGTAGATAATCACCAAGTGATAGCGTTGGATAAGGACAGGGTCCGTCTGGACACCCGAGGGTCCTGCCTAAGGAGTGTGTGTGTGCACAGTGCATTTCAAGACTACTTGGTTTTCCAGAGAGAACAAACTCAAAGATCCACAGTCATGCATGGGTGCAGCCATGTTTTGCGGGGCCTGGAGCTAATACAATGTAGAGGCCCTTGTTATAAAACAGAATACAAAATTACATGAACCTAGGAGTAGAATTATTTGTTGCTTAGACTGAGAAAATAAATCATTAGAATATTACAAATTAAAAAAAAAAGCTGATACGTGACAAGCATGACCCAGCCGGGAAAAGAACAGATTTATATTATGAATTAACTACCCTGCACACCTCTGTAATAAATTTTCCCCTCTGTTTTTTTTCCTACATGCTCATTGGTTGTCTTTTTATATGATATTAATTTCATAATATTTTCTACAGAGAGATTAGAAAGATAATTCAGTCTCCCCTCTAGCATGGCTGATGAAATTTGTTTTTATTTTTGATGATTGAATGAGCAGAACACCCGACTTCTCACACAGATAAATGCTACTTACTGTTTGTACAGTTGCACTCCTCAAGAACAGGTATTCTGAGTAATTCTAGGTCATGTGACTCCCACCAAAAAGTAAAGGAATTAGGCACGCGCGTTTGTAATTGTGTATGCTAAGTTCTCAGATGCTCCTGGGGGGAGTGATCTTGCATTTTAAACAGGCATTAACAAGCACCATTTTACGCGTCTGATGACTGGAGGATTGTTCCTCTACCTAGAGTTTGTCTCTGTGTTTCAGACCTTTCTTCTTCTCCACCCACATACTTCCGGGGCTGGGCACTGAAGGACATGTTTCTGTCTTGACGTGACCCCTGGCCTTGTTCTTATGTGTTCCATGACACTGGGTGCATGGTAACTGCTCAAAGCCAGTCCAGGGCCACAGCACCTGTACAAAGAAATGCCCCCAGACTACCTAATTCATCCCAGTACATTCTCCTTGCGCACATTGCCCCTAATACCTCTCAGGGACTCCAGGACTGGCTGGAACAAGGTAGAATGTGATGGGGATGTGGCAAGGAAGGAGACAGAGTTTTAACTGTTTGTGGTTAAATCTTACTTTTGCACATTGTATGCAGATGCATGTCCATGTGAGCACATTGCGAGGCTGTCCCAACATCTTGGGAGAAGCATGTTTGAGAAGGGTCTCTGAGGCTTATCACCCTCCCAGCACACCTGCCTTGAGCCTAGAGTGAACTCTTGGTTGAAGTTGTCATGGAGCAGTTGGTTTTGAACTGGACATTAAGGAGATAGAACTGGGAGCAGCCTGCACGGAGGAGCCCTGTTTTATAGTGAAGGTCATGATTAAGCAGTCAGTAAGCAGCACAGACAATGAGGTGGAACAGAGTAGTGGAAGGGGGTGGCCATCCTGAGACATGTCCATGTCACTGATCACAGCCAAGGAGCTGCTGACATTGAGTACTTCCTGTGGCCTGGTACTGTGCTGAGAGCTTCTAGCCCTGTCTCAGCAAATCTCCCTGTGATGCCTTGAATTGTGACCTCCAGAAAGATCTGTTGAAGTCCTAACCCCTGGTATCTATGAGTGTGACCTGATTCAGAGAGTGTTTTCTGCAGATATAATCAAGTTGAGATGAGGTCATTAGAGGAGACCCTAATCCAACATAGCTGGTGTTCTTGTAAGAATAGAAGAGACAGAGACACTGCCAACAAGGGGAGAATGCTGTATGACAGAGGCAGAGATTGTCGTGCCACGGCCACAACCCAAACAACACCAGGACTTCATCAAATGCAAGAGACGAGGAAAGTTTTAGGGGGAGCATGGCTCTGCCAACACATTGATTTTGGAGTTCGAGCCTCCAAAACTGCGATAATAAGTTTTTGTTTTAAGCCATGCAGTTTGTGGTACAGTGTTACAGCAGCCCTGCTTAGCAACTGGGAGCTAGATAAAATTACAGATCCCGCTGGATGATGAGGAAGCTGAGGCACAGACAGGTTATGTCATCTGTTGAGGTCACACAGCTAGCCATGGTCGAACCTGGTCAGCATCTCTCCCCGCCTTCCAGAGACAGGCTGTCCTGGTGATGGTGGTGCAGCAAATAGGTCACTCGCCCAGAGCAGCATACGGACTTTGCTCCTTGGTGAACCAAGAAAACTTGCCTGCTCACCCATCAAGGTGGGAGCTGCTTCCCTCACCATCTCTGCTGATTCCCAATGTCGCAGACCTCACCATGGTGCCTTCTGGGGGGACAGTCCTTATATCCTGCCACTATAAAAATCCTATTCCTGATTGTCCCACACATACTGCAGTGCACTTAAAACTGCTGAACTTGGCAAAGCTCGTGCCTTCCCTTCGGTGAGAGCCTTTCAGAAGGCAGTGGAGGCCAGCGTGTTGGGAAGCCTACGAGGAAATGCAGCTGCCCCAGGGCTTGTGTACATCTGTGAACCTGCTGTGTGCCAGGGCCTGTGAGAGATGCTAAGATAAACAGAACCTTATTCCTTTCCTGCTTTCAGTGTGAGATGTGGACTCAAGCCTTTGAATGTCAAAATCTAGTTTCTCATGGATAAAACTACTTCAACAATTTTTTTTTTTGTCAATAATGCTGTATGGGAGAGCATAATTGCCAATGATATATCAGACAAGGGGTTAATTTCCAATACATATAGAGTGCTCATACAACTCCACAAAAGGAAGACAAAGAATCCAATTAAAAAATGGGCAGAGGAACTGAATAGACACCTCTCTAAACAGGACATACAAATGGCTAAGAAATATATGAAGAAATGCTCATCATCACTAATCATCAGAGAGATGCAAATTAAAACAACAATGAGGTATCACCTCACACCTGTCAGAATGGCCGCCATCAATAAATCATCAAACAACAAGTGTTGGCGAGGGTGTGGAGAAAAGGGGATTCTAGTACACTGCTGGTGGGAATGCAGACTGGTGCAGCCACTATGGAAAACATTATGGTGTTATCTCAAAAAATTAAAAATTGAATTTCCATTTGACCCAGTGATCCCACTTCTAGGAATATATCCTAAGAAGCCTGAAACACCAACCAGAAAGAATACATGTACCCCCATGTTTGTAGCAGCACTATTTACAATAGCTAAGATCTGGAAACAGCCCAAGTATCCATCAGTAGACGAATGGATAAAAAAGCAGTGGTACATATACACAATGGAGTACTATGCAGCTGTAAGAAAGAAAGACCTCTTATCATTTGAGACTACATGGAGGGACCTGGAAAGTATCATCCTAAGTGAAACAAGCCAAACAGAGAAATACAAGTTTCATATGATCTCACTTATTTGTGGAATATAATGAACATAACAGTCTGAGGAATGGGGTAGTCCCAGAGACTGGAAGTGGGATAATGACTGACAATCCCCTAAATAGGGGCGGGGTGGGGAAGAGATAAACCACAGAATTTATATGCATGTATGCATGAACAGTGGACATGGACAACAAACTGGGGAAAGGGCAGGGAGGGAGGGGGAGGGGGAATCAGTGGGGGGAAAAGGAGAAACATCTGTAACAAAAATTAATAAATAAATAAATAAATAAAAATAATGCTGTCTTTTCTATTTTCAGTAGATAAAGGCTTTTAATGTTTAAATTGTCTTTTCTTTAGTCTTATTTGAAATTTGTTTCATGATTCAATAACAGTATTTCACCCGCCTGTATTTATTGAGCACTCACGTTGTACCAGCCCTGCGTCTGTCCTGAAAGCAGAGTGGTGAAAGTGTGTGCAGAGTCCTAGTCTTATAACTCCCCGCTCTGTGCACAGAGATGGTGACAGGGTGGGGAACAGAGATGCACTATTGAGTTCCTCAACCTTGAGTCGTGAACTCCTAATGGATGTGTGAGTTCACAGGCACGTGAGATGATTTGTGATTCATTTGTATAGATAATGTGCTTTTTTTCTTGGAAGAGAACACATAGTTTAATTAGACTTTCGATGGGATCTAAAATGGATTTAAAGGAACCTTAAGGTTAACTCCCTTTGTAAACTGAAGTAGTCCTCTATAATATCTATTCACAAATATTGAAAATCTAACTTGATTTTTCACTTTGCCTTTACATTGATTCTAAAAAGTCCCATTTCCAGGAAGTAGGGCTAGTAGCCTGATTTTCTGTTAGTGTGTTTAAAGACCCTGCAGTCCTATCCACTAGTAAGTTCAGGAGATTTGTAAGATGCCTCTTCAAGAGCCAGTTCAGTTTTATAACAGTTGGGAGCACATTGCTTTAGACACATCACGGCCCCAGCACTATGTGCCACTGAGAGTGTACTTGTGGATGTCAGTCCTCTTGTGGATGTCAGTCCGTCACCACACTTATAGCCCTCGCCCCCTCCCAGCAATTACATTGTTTACCTATGACTCAAATAGTACTGCTTAGAGAAAATTTGTGAATCTGGACTTGTCAAAATGCAGACTTGAAATCAGACTGATTTATTTTATTCTCTAGATTGTCTTTGCTTATTTACAGGGGATTGTTAGTAAACTGTTTGACTTGTTTCTTCTGTGCCCTGAGTAGTCCTTGCCAAAAATGAGAACACACTTAGAACAATAATCATGAAATGCTTGAGTGTGCTTGCTGAAAGCATTCCTGATGGTCTCAACCAGACTTCATTCCTTAAAAAAAAAGGAGATGAGGAGATCTTACTTTAGTATTCACTATCATTCCAGGTTGGACCAGGGGGAGCTGATGGTGGAGGTGGAAGGGAGGCTCATGTGGAGCTATCCCTGTATCTGAAGGCACTCAAAACTGGTGTTAGCAGAGAACATTACTTCTTATGGTCATGCCACAAATAGTGCCCCCTGTGATTGCCCCAGGTATACATATAGGGTTGTCATGGATGCCTCTTAGTTCATAATTTTTTTGAGTAATGCAATCACTAATGGACCATGGACAGCCATGGGCAGCTTTGGGATCTTCTCTTTGATAGCTATCTAATGGTAGAACCTGGGATTATGCGTAGAGATGAGTCATTTCCCTTTATGGGAGGTAAAGGGTAGGTGGGTTCCCTTGTACTCTTTCAACATCCCAGGTTGGAGCTCCGTGAGGGTAAGAGAGCAGGGGAGGCATGGGTAAGAGAATAAGAGGGCAGTTAATGGACTGGATGTTTCTCAAAGATAATGTCCCTCTGTCTTCTCTGTTTGGCTGAGGATGAGCCTTTTTCTTTATCAAGACCTCGTAGTCTTAGACTAGATGTCTACAGAAGTTTCTTCTCTCTGAGAAACAAACCCACTGGCTTAGGTGTGCCAGAAGAAACCAGAAAGGACGGTCCTTGAAAGAAGATAATTGCACCTGGTAAAATTTGTGTTTATATGGCTTTTTTGCTTGAGAGAACTCCCTAGTTACTGGAGCATGGGGTGATTAAAAGTCAAGCAAAAAAAACCCCGAAAAAACAACAAAACAAAACACACAAAACAAAACACAACCAAAAACAAACAAACAAAACTGTGCTATTAGTGAGTTGAGGAGTTGGCGGACAGAGTTCAGAGATGCCATAACAGTCAGAAAGTGAAGGAGAAAATTTCAGAAAGGAGGGCAACCACCGGAGGAGGGCATGAAAATCATTGTTTACTTGCCCAAATAGATCACTGACTTCTGAGCTCACATGAAGGAGGGAGATTCCAAGATTCCCAGCAAAAAGCAACAGCTGAGCAGTGGAAGGAACTGACAAGTTTTAGCTGGTAACCCTGGCAGAGGAAATGGAGTTTGGAGTTTGAAACTAGCCCAATTAACTGCCTGCTACAACATAAAAATGAACATTAAAAAAAAAAAAAAAAAGAATTTAGACCCTCTTAATGTATCCTATAAAATATCCACTATATACTAAAAGTTACTAGAAGAAACAGGAATGTATAAGCTATGGCTAAGAGACAAGACAAACTGACATTGAGATGATCCAGATGTTGGAATTAGGAGATAAATACTTTAAAGCAGCCATTATAAATATCTTCCAAGATTTAAAGGACAAGACAGTCTTAATGAATAGACTGATAAATCTAAATAGAAAATGAATATTATTCAAAAAGTGAAAATTCCAGTTTTGAAATATATAGTATCTGAAATTAAAAGTTTATTAGATGGGGTTAACAGCATATTGAAAACGGTAGAAGAAAGAGTCACTGAACCTGAGGTTAGATCAAGTAAAAATATATCCAATCTGAAAAACAGAAAAAAAGATAGAACAAATTTAACAGAGCATCAGGGACAGTGGAACAATATAAAGTGGTCTAATGTGTATGTAATTGGAATCTAAGAAGGAGACAGGAGTGTATATGAGGCAGATAAATATTTGAAGAAATAATACCTTAATATTCCTAAAATTGGTGAAAAAATTAATTTATAGAGGCAGCAAGCTCAGAAAACCCAAACCAGGATAAATATAAAGAAAGCAGTCCTTAGGCTCATTATAGCCAAAGTGTTAAAAATCAAAGAAAGATAAATTTTGAAAGCAGCTAGAGGGGCTAAAATGTCATATTATATATGGTGAGAATAATGATACTAAAAGACTGACTCCTTATTAGAAGCAGTGGAGACCAGATGACAACGGAACAACATTTAAAATACTAAAAGAACATGAAAAAAATCTATCAACTCTTAAATCTGTATTCAACAATAATATACATAAAAAAATGAAAGTAAAATATTTTCAGAGAAGTAAAAGCAGAAAATGTGTCACCAGCATAACTGTATCACAGGATATGCTAAAGGAAGTTCTTTGAGCTGGAGGAAACTGGCAGCTGACAACACAGATCTACAGGAATGAATGTATGTACATAAACAGTTTTATGCATATACAGGGTGTCCCAAAAATGTATATGGGATATTTATAGGTTCTATTACATTTTGAAAATGAAATGTATTTTTTTTTTCCTCATTCGAGGACATTTTTCCATTTTTTGTACAGACAGAGTGGGAGGGAGAGAGAGGAAGAGAGAGAGAGGGAAACATCGATGTGAAAGGGACACATCGAGTGGCTGCCACCCGCACGACCAACCAGGGCCGGGGACAAACTGCAACCGAGGTACATGCCCTTAGCGGGAACCGAACCCGGGTCTCTCCGGACCACAGGACGCTCTAACCGCTGAGCCAAACCGGCCAGGGCATGAAAATGAAATGTATTTTAATAAACACTGGCGTTCTAATTATTCAAAGTGTGTATACATTTTTTGGGAATACACACACACACACACACACACACACACACACACACACTCTTGATTTATCTAAAAAACATGGCTATTTAAAACAAGAAATAAACCACTGTATTTGGTTTATAATGTATATAGAATACACATACACGCACATGTTCATATATATTGACATTAACAATAGCCCAAAGGGACAAAATAGGGGATGGGGTAAATGGAATTATTTTGTTTCTTACATTAAGTGCTATGAA
The DNA here is from genome assembly GCF_014108415.1 of Molossus molossus. Lineage (NCBI taxonomy): Eukaryota > Metazoa > Chordata > Mammalia > Chiroptera > Molossidae > Molossus > Molossus molossus. The sequence continues at coordinate 36,448,106 of NW_023425377.1, forward strand.
TTAGACTATTAATGATAAGTTAAAGATACATATTGTAACCACTATATCCTTAAAAAAGATGTAAAGCAAAATATATAGTCAAACTAGCCAATAGAAGAACTAAAATAGCATAGTAAAAAATTCATTTAAGCCTTGGCTGGTCTGGCTCAGTGTTTAGAGCGTCGGCCCATGGACTGAAGGGTCACGGGTTTGATTTCTAGTCAAGGGCACGTACCTGGGTTGCAGGTTCAATCCCTGGCCCTGGTTGGGGTTGTGTGGGAGGCAACCATTCGATTTCTCTCTCTCATATTGATGATATTCTTTCTCTCTCTCTCTCTCTCTCTCTCTCTCTCTCTCTCTCCCCCTCTCTCCCTCTCTCCCTCCCTCCCACCCCCCTCCCTCTCTCCTTCCCTCCCTCCCTTCCACTGTATCTAAAAGTCAAAGGAAAAATATCCTCAGGTTAGGATTAACAAAAATCAAAACCAAAAATTCAGTAACTCAGAAGGAAGGAAGGAAAGGAGAATGAAAGTGTTAAAGAACAGATGGAACAGAAAACACAAATGAGAAAATGTTAGACCTGAATCCAACCATATCAATTATTACATTAAGTGTAAATAAACATCTAAAAGGCAGAGTTTATCAGACTGGATAGCAAGGGAAGATGACTAAATGTTATGTACAAGTGGCCCACTTTAAATACAGAGGTATGGTAGGTTGAAAGTAAAAGCATGGAGAAAAGGATTCCATGTAAAACATAGGCATATGAAAACTGGAATGACAGTATTAATATCAAAGTAGACCTCAAGACAAGGAGTATTACCTAAGATAAAGAGGGACATTTCATTATAATAAAAGAGTCAGTTCACCCAGAAGACCTAACAATCATGAAAATGTTTGTCTCTAATAACATAGCTTCAATATAGTTGAACAGAAACAGAAAACTAAAAGGAGAAATAGATTCATCGTAGCTGGAAATCTTACTGCTCTCTCGGTGACTGATGGAACAGTCAGACAAAGAATCAGAATACAGAGGATCTGGAAACACTATTGGCTATCTTTAGCCAACTGATTTTTATAGAACACTCCACCCAACAGAAGAATATGTTTATTTTTCAGGTGTACATGGATTATTTGCCAACAAAGACCATCCTGTGTCATAAAATAAGACTCAAAATTCAAAATATTGAAGTCTTAGAGTGTGTTCTCTAACCACAATAGAATTGAATTAGGAATCTGTGTTTAAAAAATCCAAAATAAATTAAATCAAGCTGTGTCTGCAGTCCCCACAGGACCTCTGGGAAGGTCACATTCTTGTATGCAAAGAAGGACACCCTCTACTCAGGGTTGGTTAGTCCATCACAGTGAGAGGAGGAGACAGTGACATTCACCAAGTTCTCGCTGCGTTAAAATGTACCTTGTTAAAAGGTGAAAAGTACCTTAGAAGCACTGACGCATGTAATCCTCATACAATTATCCCTGTTTGAGAACTAGGACTTAAGTGACCTGCCCGAAGTATCACAGGTAGTAGGTGGGAGAGCTGAGGATAAGGCTAGATCTGTCACCCTCCAGAGGCCCTTCCCTGGACCACATTCAAGTATGACCTCTTAATCATATGTGTGTATTTGCATTTCATTTCCTGAGGAGATTAAGTTTGCACAGAAATCTTCCTCTTGCTCCTCAATGGAAGGAACCTGCTGATCTCCCCAGATCTAGGTGAGATAACTTCTGACATGTATATTTATGTATGCATATATTACATATTATACAAATATATGTAATATAGATATTCTTATCTCTTCTTTGGTCTTTCTCAAGGTTTGCTTAAACTAGAATTCTTTAAGCAGGTTAGCTCTGCCTCTGTCCCATTTGCTAGAGGCCTCAGGTAGCCTCATGTCAGAAAGTCTGTGGTGGAGATCTGTGTTCTTAGCCTGTGTGCTTCATCAAATCCTGGGTCCCCAGTCCCTGCCCTATGAGACTGTATCAACTTTCTGCCTGGTATTGAATGCGCCTTTTAGGCCGTCTCCCTGGGATGATGAATTGTACTAGTGGAGCGTCAGGCACCTCCACCAGAAGAGAGCCCTAAACTGGCATTTATCTGTGCTTGTAACAGATGAGTGCTGTTTACCTAGGAGGCCTGAATTAGTGTGGCCAGTGGGAAAGCCTTTCCATCTACCAGTTCACCAGGTAGCACTTGTCAAACAGGGCTGTTCCCAGGCAGAGCCAGGGACACAGTTTCACAGCCCAGATGCTCCTTTAGTTCATCAGCTGTGCCACACTCTAGTTGCCCCTCGCAACTCTGCTATTGCCTGGGTACCTTTCCTGGCTGCTTTGTTCATAACTCTTATAACTAGAGTTTGTGCCCTTTCAATCAGCTTAGGCTACCAATTTGAATCCTGGCTCAACCTCTGCCTGCCTACTTGGCTTGTGACATTTGAGAAGTCATATTGCCTTTCTGTGTTTTAGTTTCTTTAACTTCTTAACAGGAATAAGAATAAAGCCCACCTTGTTGAGTTGCTCAGAAGATTCAGTAAGGTGATACATCAGGGAAAGCCTTTGTAAAAGGAAGTGGCGCCACTGTACATTTGTTTTATTTATGATGTAGCTCCACTGATACTTGATTGATATAAATCAGAGGCTGCATCCAACACTACTTTTTATTTTTTCAGTAAAAATGCATTATCTAAGCATGCTTGGTTGGTGAAGTTGAGTGTACGCCCAGCTCTGTGATGCCAGCATTATAAACTGTTTACAGTTGGCCTTTATTGGGGGGAGAATGTATGGCTACTTGGGCAAGTGCTGGGAGCTTTCATTCTTAGCCTCTGGTGCGATTGTAAAATTGTCAGAATGATGGAGATATATTTCTTAAATGAATGAGGTTGAGTATGAGGCACTGGCTCCGCTGTGGTGGAGCTCCTTGGATCTAGCAGGTGTGAAGAAATACGGACATGGCCATCTCTGTTTGAAGGGGTATTAGCGCTGTGAAGGGTAGACAGTAGGGACAGATAGAAGACTGTAGAGGTGGTGTCATTAAGGCAACACGATGGTAACTGAGTTGGGTTATGTGAAGAACATTCACTGATTTATGACTGTAAGGGACATAGATGTTTATTGTAGATTAGGGAAATACAGGAAAGTGTGAAGAACAAAATAAAAATAACACTTATATTGCAACCATATAGGTAAATTTTTGCTGTGTATTGATGCATTTATCAGAGTATTTTTATTGCCTGTATCCTGTGGGCCAAGTATGGGGATACCTCAGTAAGTAGGATCATATCCCTGTCCTCATGCACCTCCTCATAACCTAAAAAGAGTAGAGGAAGACAGACAACAAACAAGTGATACATATTGCAGAGGAAAATAGAGGGAGAAACTCAGTGCCAGGAGTAGTGGTTTAATGTGGGGGTGAAAGAGGAATTTAAGCTCTGGCTGGTGTGGCTTGGTTGGTACATTGTCCCATGTACCAAAAGGTTGCTAGTTCCATTTCTGGTCAGGGCACATGCTTGGGTTATGGGTTTTGTCCCTGGTTGGGGTATGGGGTGCATATGGGAGGCAATTGATTGATGTTTCTCTCTCTCCCCCTCTCCCTTCCTCTCTCTAAAATAAATAAATACATATTTTAAAAAAGGAATCTTAAAAAAGATGATGGTGAAGGAAGGACTCATTTATAAAGGACTATTAAGCAGAGATTTCAAGAAAGAGAGTAAGTCATATCAGTATCTGAAAAAGGAACGTTTCAGGTGAGAAAACAGCTAGTGCAAAGGTCCTGAGGCAGGAGAGTATCTGACATGCTGCTGTAGAAGTCCGGTGTGATGAGCAGAATGAGCACAAGGGGGTGGGGGTATTGGAGAGAGTAGGAGGAGCAATGAGGGCCAAATCCTGCAGTGTGTGATTGACCCTGGAACCTTTTTCTTTCTCTGTGACGCTGGGTTTCTTTGTTTCTGGAAACCCTGCATAGGAATGCCAGTTGACCTGTAAAAAATAATTAAAATGTTTAGGAGTTTCAGATAAGGGAGGTGAAAATTCCATGACCTCTTCTTTGTGTTTTAAGTTGAGCTCATACATGTGGAGGCAGTATGTTGTAACAGAAACAGCATGGTGTTGGTATTGTAAGATGTGGACTTTGGGCACATCGTTTAGCCTCTTTGAGACTCAATTTCCTCATCTGTGAAACTTACCTTCAGGATTTTTGAGAATAGTAGGTACCCAGACCATCCACACATACACATATATTTGAGACAGTACAGGGGAGAGGAAGAGAGAGAAGAGAAATTGCTGAAAAGCCAAAGGTGGAAAGGAATATAATATGGTCTAATCCCATTAACTTTGATTTTTTTTCCATGAGTGGTAGTGTTCCATCTAGAGCTGCATAGTTCAACAAATAAACCAATAGACACATGTGGCCCTTTGAGTTAAAATTAATGGAAACAAAATTAAACACTTAATGCTGCAGTTATACTAGTTCATTTCAAGTGCTCATTACTCATGTGTAGCTACTGCACTGGGCAGTACAGACTATAGATCATTTCCATCATTAACAAAAGTTCTAGTGGACAGTGCCCCTCTTTTTTTTTTTTATCCTCACCCGAGGACATTTTTCCATTTCTTGTAGAGACAGAGTGGGAGGGAGAGAGAGGAAGAGAGAGAGAGGGAAACATCGATGTGAAAGGGACACATCGAGTGGCTGCCACCCGCACGACCAACCAGGGCCGGGGACAAACTGCAACTGAGGTACATGCCCTTAGCGGGAACTGAACCCGGGTCTTTCCGGACCGCAGGTGGACGCTCTAACTGCTGAGCCAAACTGGCCAGGGCGACAATGCCCCTCTTGAGCAGGGCCAAACCCTCCTGATCCTGAGCTCTCATCCATGTGTGTGGTGAGAGTGAGAATATCTTTCTTGGTGGTGGCATTTTATAATGCTGTCTCTGGACCTCCATGAACTGATCACGGTCACTTTGGGGAATGGATGGGGTGGGATTTCTAAGCCCTGGGACAGTTTCTGAATCAGAATTATTGAGGGCAAGGCCAGGGATCTCTCTTAACCATTTCCTCTGGGATTCCAATGCTAAAGTTTGCAACTTGGGGCTCTAAAGGACACTGTCAGAATTAATTAAGGCATGTTGAACATCCTAAAATGCTTCCATGATGTGAGCTACAGAACTGCAGAATAATATTACTAATTGCATAATGCTTTGGTGAGTCTGTTCCCTTCCTCCTGGTCTACTTTAAATTAGACTAATTTGTTGGGCTCTGTTAGCTTCCCTTCAGGTAGCATTTCATGTGCTCTTACAAAAGTTGTCTACACTTTTTCTGGGTACTTTGAACATATTCCTGGAATGAATAGTACTTTGTGTTGGCTTATTAGATTTATTTATGAAAAATAAGCCTAATACCCAACAGCCTATAGTAGACATTGAAAAAACAACAACCACAAACTAATCAAAGAAGTGAATTAAACAACAGTGGCCACAGTTTTCTTACAGGAACATGCCAGATGGGCCGCAGCCACAGGGCATTACTTGACCAAGAAGATAACAAGATTAAAATGCAATTATTTCTCATTCCAAATCAGGATTTTCCACTGTGCTTACAGCAGCAACTCTGGGGAAACACAGCCTGTGAAAAGTTTGTTGTCACACTGCCCATTGTGTGTGTGTGTGCAGTGATAAGTCGGTGGATTTATGGATTTAATTTCCTCTTCCTATCTGAAGATATTAATTTAGAAGTTAAGGTGTGTATCTACAGGTAGTAAAATACCATTTTGTTCTTTCTTACTGGGTGAGTCTTGCACAGAATTAAAATCTCAGGAAAGTCTCGTTAAAGATGGGTCAACATTCATTATGCCGTAGAGATTCACTTGCAGACGACAAGCCTAGCTGTGCATTCAGTTTTGCCAGGGAAGGGCTGTGTTCTGAAAGCTGTTTGCTGTGGAAGATGATGGGTGACTCTGTTGTTTCAGGTCATGTCTGTCCCTGTGGTAGCAGCCCTAGCATTTTGGTCTGGCTCCCCTCTACCTTTCTTATCCTTTAACTGTACTAGTGAGCAGGGACAGCATACAGTTGGCTAATGGAACCATACTGCCTTTCTTTCCTGCAGCTGAGCAACAGTTTGGGGGGTTAGTTTAAGATGGTTCTTATTTGAAACCTTCTTGAGAGGTAATTCAGACTTCTTGACTTCCCCCCATCCACACCCCCCAATTTGCCTTCACTTGTTTTGGAACATGTTTCTACCTGGTAGCTTATTCAGAGACCTTTGCTGTGTTAGACTCTTATGGCTGCAAGAGAATGAAACCCAGTTCAAACTACCTTCAGTAAAGCCATGTTATGTTCCACATAATTTGAAAGTCAGGCAGGGTTGCATCCAGGGAACACTCCCACTTTCTCTTCATCTCTTGGCTGCAGCTCATTGACATGTTGGCTTTAATCTCAGTCATGGTTTTCCCATGTGGCTGGGAAGGTTCCCAGCCAGCTCTTCCTAATGGAGTCATGTGGAGAGAGCAAACTGGTGCCCGGGGTGAGCAGACCCAAGTTCATTCATTTGGCTGTGGTTGTGTGTTTTAAATGCTTTAAATGATGGTTCTTTTGAGTGTTTCTGCTTATGAACATTGTTGTTAACCTGTACTCATTTCTGTTGGGCGTATTCCTGGGGATTGAGTGTCTGGGTCCCAGTTTCTGTTGAGCTGGTTTCTGAAGTGGTTGTACTTCACTGCTACTCTCCAGCCAGCAGCAAATTAGGGTTCCAGGTCCTCCACAGCTTTTCTTATACTGTGGCTGGTTCTCATTTAATACAAAATAGGTTACAGCTGTTCATATGGGAAATAATATAGTAATTAATAGTAATACAAGAATTAACTCAATAGCTGTTGAAAATGGCAATGGAGTAAATGGAAGCTACATTGCCTCCCAGGACCAAACTGGAATTACAACTAAAATAAAGACAAATCATCAGGAAAAACAAATTGAAAAACATATGGAGATAACCCATACAACCAGGGACAGAAAGAGGATGCCGAATCAAGCCTGGTAGGAACTGTGGAGGTGCATAAGAGTGGGCTGGGAGCCCATGGATAGCAGTGGAGAGCTGTATTAGCTGAGTGCTTTCTGCTGAGAAAGTGGGAGGGGAGGGTTAAAAGCACCAAATCAGCTAAAGCCACTCACCTGGGGCTCCAGCAGAGAGAGGGTGGACTGGACTGGAACTGTGTGGAGACATTCTGGGGCTCCTGGCTCAGGAGAAAGCTGGATGGGAGGACACTGGAGTTTTGTGCTGAATCACTTCCTCACAGGCCAGTAGCTATATTACTCAAAGAGCCCCTTCCCAGAGCATCGGGGAGAAGCAATGGCCCCTCCTGCAGGAATTCAACACCACCAGTCCAGGCCAGAGAAATGCAAATTGAGGCTCATTAACATTGAGTCTGATAGCAAGCAAGTGCCCCACCCACTGGAAATCTTCTTACACCTGAGGGATTTTAATTCAGCTGAGGGTTACAAATTGAGGCTCATCAAGTAACTGAGACTAATATTCTTCGGGCAGAAAGGTAGAGAATAACTGAACCTTTTTTTGGTTTGTAAATCTACCCAGGAAAGTAAGACTTGACAATGGTGTTTAATGTGGGTCCTCCCACACTCATCCAAACCCAGTAGAGGAAGCCACAACCAGTGGAATACCAATACCCACAGGGAAAATTTGGCAGGCTCCAAAGCCCAGTGAGACAATCAAAATGGTGAAACAAATAAACAAATCCCAAATGAAAGAACAAGATAATTCTGCAGGAGAAGAAATAAATGACATAGAATTAAGCAAGATATCAGAGGGAGAGTTCAGAGTAATAATCATGAGGAAGCTCAACAGCATGAATAAAGATATAGGAGCATTAAAAACGAACCAATTGGAAATGAAGAATAACATAGCAGAAATAAATAACACATTGGAAGGAATAAACAGCAGAGTGGAAGAAGCCAAGGACTGGATCAGTGAATTAGAAGATGGTAGAAAAAAATCACCCAATCAGAAAAGTAAAAAAACAAAACAAAAAAACAACAACCAAAATGCAAGGAAACAATGGGAAGACAGCCTAAGAGAACTGTGAGACGATATGAAACATACCAACATCCACATTATAGGAGTGCTAGAAGAAGAAGAGCATTAGCAAGGGTTAGAAAATATATTTGAAGAAATGGTGACAGAAAATTTTCCTAGCTTGATGAAAGAAAAAGGCATGCAAGTTCAAGAAGCAGAGAGAACCCCAAGTAAGAAGAACCAAACAGTCCCACACTAAGACACATAGTAATTAAAATGACAAAAATTAAGAGAGAGAATCCTAAAGGCAGCAAGAGATAAGCAACAGGTTACCTACAAAGAAACCCCCATAAGGCTATCAGTTGACTTTTCAACAGAAACTTTACAGGCCAGAACAGATGGCATGAAGTAATCAAGGTAATGAAAAACAAGGATCTGAATTCAAGACTACTCTGTCCAGAAAGACTGTCATTCAAAATAGAAAGTGAAATAAAGAGCTTCCCAGACAAAAAACGGCTAAGGGAATATATTAACACCAAACCAGCACTGCAAGAAATGTTAAAAGGACTGCTGTAATTAGAAGAAGAAATAGGAAGAAAAATATAACCAAACTAAACAAAAATGGCAATAAATAAGTACATATCAGTAACCACCTTAAATGTCAATGGACTGAATGCTCCGATAAAAAGACACAGAGTTGCTGATTGGATAAGAAAGCATGACTCATCTATATGTTGTTTACAAGCAACCCACCTCACAACAAAAGACTTACATAGGTTGAAAGTGAAGGGATGGAAAAAAATCTTCCAAGTAAACAGAAAGGAACAAAAAGCTGGGGTAGCAATACTCATATCTGATAAAATAGATTTCAAAATGAAGGCCATAACTAGAGACAGAGAAGGCCACTACATAATATTGAAAAGATCTATCCAACAGGAAGATATAACCTTGGTAAACATATATGCACCCTACATAAGAGCACCAAAATATATTTTAAAACTTCTGGAGGACTTTATGCCCTGGCTTGTTTTGCTCGGTAGTTAGAGTATTGGCCCACTGACCAATGTCTCATGGGTTCAATTCCAGTCAATGGCACATACCTCGGTTGCGGTTGTCTCTGCCCTATTCGGGTCATGCAGGAGGCAGGCAGTCAATATGACTCTATCACATTGATGTTTCTCTCTGTCTCTCTGTCTCTGTTTCTTTGTCTCTCTTTCTCTCTCCTTTCTTCCCACTCTAGCTAATGATAAGTAGAAAAATAACCACAGGTGAGGAATAAAATAAAAACAAAAAACCTTCTGGAGGACTTCAAAGGAGAAAGCAACAGCAATATAATTGTAGCAGGGGACTTCAACACCTCACTGAAATCATTGGATAGATTCTCTGGATAAAAAATTAACAAGGAAACAGAGACTCTAAATGATGCACTAAATCAAATAGATTTAATAGATATCTACAGAGAATTGCAACCCAAAACTGCATAATTCATATTCTTCTCAAGTGCACATGGGACATTCTCAAAGATAGACCACATGTTAGGACACAAACTAAGTCTTTACAAGTTCAACAAGATTGAAAGCATATCAAGAATCTTCTAAGATCACAATGGCATGAAACTACAAATCAATGACAACAAAAATATGCAAAAACATTCAAACATATGGAGGCTAAATAGCATTTTATTAAATAATGAATGGGTTACCAAGGAGATCAAGGAAGAAATTAAACCTTTCCTGGAAACCAATGAAAATGAACTCACAACAACACAAAATCTATGGGATGCAGCAAAAGCAGTCCTGAGAGGGAAGTTCATAGCACTACAGACCTACCTCAAAAAACAAGAAAAATTTCTAATGGACTTTCTAACCCTAAAACTTAAAGAACTAGAAAGTAAACACAAAGAAAAACCCAGAGTAAGTAGCAGGAAAGAAATAGTAAAGGTAAGAGCAGAAATAAATGACATAGAAACTGAAAAGACAATTCAAAAGATCAATGAAACAAAGAGCTGTTTCTTTGAAAAGATAAACAAGATTGATGGACCCTTAACCAGGCTCACCAAGAAAAAAAAAAAGAGAGGACACAAATAAACAAAATTGGAAATGAAAGAGAAGTAACAGCAGACACCACAGAAATATGAATGATCACTAAAAATACTATGAACAATTATACGCCAACAAATTGGACAATCTAGGCAAAATGGACAAGTTTCTAGAAACACAGTCTCCCAAAAATGAACCGGGAAGAGTTAGAAAACCTGAACAGATCAATAACAACTAAGGAAATTGAAGATGTAATCAAGAATCTCCCAGCAAACAAAAGCCCTGGCCCGATAGGCTTCACGGAGGAGTTTTACCGAATATTTAAAGAAGATCTAACCTCCTCCCCCATTCTCCTTAAACTATTTCAAAAAATTTGAGAAGGAAGACTTTCAAACTCATTTTATGAGGCTAGCATAATTCTAATTCCAAAACCAGAAAAAGACACTACAAAAAAAGAAAACTACAGGCTAATATCCCTGATGAACATAAATGCCAGAACCTTAACAAAATATTAGCAGATCCAGCAATATATTAAAAAATTTATTCACCATGACCAAGTGGGATTCATTCCAGGGATGCAAGGCTAGTACAAAATTCCCAAATCAATAAATGTGACACACATCATTAACAAAATTAAAAATAAAAACCATATGATCATATCAATAGACACTAAAAAAGCACTCGACAAAATCCAGCACCCATTTCGGATAAAAATGCTCCACAATGTGGGAATAGAAGGATCATATATTGACATAATAAGGACCATATATGAAAAATCTACTGCTAATATCATACCCAATGAGCAAAAACTAAAAGCATTTCCTTTAAGAAGAGGAACAAGACAGGGATGACAACTTTTGCCACTCTTATTTAACATAGTACTGGAAGTCTTAGCCACAGCAGTTAGAAAGAAGGAAACATAAAAGGGATCCAATTTGGAAAGGAGGAAGTGAAACTGTCATTATTTGCAGATGACATTATATTTTACATAGAAAACCCTAAGGACTCCATCAAAAATCTATGGCTAATAAATGAATTTGGAAAAATAGCAGGATACAAAATTAACATCAAGAAATTGATGACATTTTTATTCACCAATGATGAAGTCACAGAAAGAGAAACTAAAAGAACAATCCCAGTTACCGTTGCAACAAAAAACCTAAGATACCTAGAAATAAACTTCACCAAAGAATTAAAAGACCTGTTCTCAGAAAACATCAGGGCATTGCAAAAAAGAAATAGAGGAAGATATAGAAAAGTGGAAGCATATACCTCATTCATGGATTGGAAGAATTAACATCATTAAAATGTCCATATCACCCAAAGCAATCTATGCATTCAATGCAATCCCCATTAAAATACCAGTGACATACTTCATGAACTAGAACAAATGCTCCAAAAGTTTATATGGAACTAAAAGACACCCCGAATAGTCACAGCAATCTTGAAAAAGAAGAACAAGTAGGAGGGACCACAATACAGGATATCAGGTAATAACCATAACAAAGCCATTGTAATCAAAACAGCCTGGTACTGACACAAGAACAGGCATATAAATCAATGGAACAGAACAGAGATCCCAGAAATTGACCCAAGACATTATGCCCAATTAATATTTGACAAATTTGGCAAGAGCATACAATGGAGTAAAGGTAGCCTCTTTAATAAATGGTGTTGGGCCCTGGCCAGTTTGGCTCAGCAGTTAGAGCGTTGGCCTACGGACCACAGAGTTCTGGGTTCGGTTCCCACTAAGGACACTTACTGCAGTTGCAGTTTGTCCCCGCCCTGGTTGAGGTCGTGTGGGTGGCGACCACTCGATGTGTCTCACATCGTGTTTCTCTCTTTCTTCCCTCCTTCTCTCCATTATCTGAAGATAAATGCAAAAATGTCCTCTGGTGAGGATAAAAAAGAAAGAAAAGGAAATGGTGTTGGGAAAATTGGACAGCTACATGCAAAAAAATGAAGCTGGACCATAGACTTACACAATATGCAAGAATAAACTCAAATGGATAAAAGACTTAAATGTGGCTCATGAATCCATAAAAATCCCAAAAGAAAATGTAGGCAACAAAATTTTAAACATCATACACAGCAGAATTTTTACTGATACAACGCCTAAGGCAAGAGAAACAAAGGGAAAAAATGAATAAATGGGACTATATCAAACTAAAAAGCTTCTTCACAGCAAAAGAAATAAGCATCAAAATGGAAAGTGAATCCACTATACGAGAGAACATAATTGCCAATGATACATCAGATAAGATTTTAATTTCCAAAATATATAGAGTACTCATACAACTCAATGAAAGAAGACAAAGAACCCAATTAAAAAATGGGCAGAGGACCTAAAGCAGTGGTTCTCAACCCTCCTCATGCCATGACCCTTTAATACAGTTCCTCATGCTGTATGTGGGCACATCTGCATGTGGGTGGACCCGCCCAGAGATGGATAGAAGAGCAGTGTCTCGGTTCCTAAGACCATTGGAAATAATGTGTTTTCCGATGGTTTCAGGTGACCCCTATGAAAGGGTCATTCGACCCCCAAAGGGGTTGCAACCCACAGGTTGAGAACCACTGACCTAAAGTAACACCTCTCCAAAAAGGATATACAAATGGCCAAGAGACATATGAAAAAATGCTCAACGTCACTAATTATCAGAGGGATGCAAATTAAAACGACTATGAGGTATCACCTCACACCTGCCAGAATGGCCGCCATCAACAAATCTTCAAATAACAAGTGCTGGTGAGGGTGTGGAGGAAAGTGGACTCTAGCACACTGCTGGTGGGAATGCAGACTGGTGCAGCCACTATGGAAAAACAATATGTTGTTTGCTCAAAAAATTAAAAATGGAACTGCTATTTGATCCAGTGATCCTGCGTCTAGGAATATACCCTAAGAAACCTGAAACACCAATCAGAAAGAATATATGTACCCCTATGTTCATAGCAGCACTATTTACAATAGCTAAGATCTGGAAACAGCCCAAGTGTCCATCAATAGATGAGTGGATAAAAAAGCTGTGGTATATGCACACAATGGAATACTATGCAGCTGTAAGAAAGAAAGATCTCTTATCCTTTGAGATGACATGGAGGGACTTAGAGAGTATTATGCTAAGCAAAATAAGCCAATCAGAGAAAGACAAATACCACAAGATTTCACCTACTTGTGGAATATAATGAACAAAATAAGCTGATGAACAAAATAGACCTCAAGACATAGAAAGGAGTATGGTTCAGACTGTTAAACCTCAGAGGAGGCCGTTTGGGGGGAGGGAAGAGATTAAACCACAGAACTTATATGCATGTATGTGTAACCAATGGGTATAGATAACAATCTTGGGGGCAAGGGTGGGATGGGGAGGTGGGTGTCAATGGGGGAAAAAGGGAAACATCTGTAACAAAAATAAATTAATAAAAAAATATTTTAAAAAGGAATAAAGTCTGTGTTTTGCAAACTCACAACTGTAAACCTACTTTTTGTCCCATCCTGTATATTAGCCCTTCTGGTGTATTTTGGCCTAGGGGTATCCCATTATGTGAAGTACCTGTTTAAATCTGTTGCCCCTTTTAATTGGGTTGTCTGTCTTTTTCTTATCAATTTGTATACAGTCTTTGTATAGTCTCGATGCAGGCCATTTGCTGGTTCTAACAGGTGCCAGCATCTTCTCTCACTCTGTGGTTTGTTTCTTTCACTTTCCTTGTGGTGTTTTTTGATGAGGAAGATGCTTTACGAGTTTTCTTCTTTATATACCAGTTCTCTTACATATTTTAAAGCATTCTCTAGGAAAATAGGATTTCTTGCTTTTGTTAAGCAGTGTATACAGCTGTCTGTGGCTTTTTTCTGGCTTCAACCAACACCTCTCCAGCTGGGAACTGTGGTTTTCCTCCTGAATTGCTTTTTTTTTTTTTTTTTTAATGATAAAACAGAACTGCTTTCTCTTGCCTTGGCCTCTGGCTTACTTGTTAGAGATTTTTTCTCTCTCTCTCCTTTTTTAAAGACTCTAAGTCCCTGACTCTGTGAACCTGTTTTAAGACTGTGGAAACAGAGAATTCTGTGTGTTAACAGAAAAGCAACAGGCCAATCATGCATTTCCTTTCATTGTTTCTCCTAAAATGGTAATATGATGGGTAGGCTTTGAAAAAGAAGAGGAATTGAGGGTAAAAATGCACATAAATGAGAATGATTCATTAAAAAATAATTCTTACACATTTTTTAAAGATTTTTTATTGATTTTTTAGAAAGAGAGGATAGACAGGGGGAGAGAGAGTCATGTGAGGGTGAGACATCGATTGGTTGCCTCCTACATGTCCTCTACCAGGGATCAGGCTCCCAAACCAAGCATGTGCCCTGCCTGGGAATTAAACTGGCAACCTTTTGGTGCAGAGGATGAAGCTGAACCAACTGAGCCATGCCAGCCAGGGTAAAAATAATTGTACTTTAAAATGGCTACTCTTTATGAGCACTAATCAATCCTTTTCCTAAGCACTTTTCATAGATTACCTCATTTAGACTCTGTAAAGTCTATGAAGTTGGCACATTAACAACCTCATTCTGTAGATTGGAAAAGCGAGGTTCTGTACCTCCAAGGTCACACAGTCAATAAATACCGGAGCTGAGAGTCAAAGTGGGCTCTGTCGGACTTTAGAGCTCAGTGCGCTGTCCTGCTGCCCTGCTGGTAAAGATAAAGCCTTGCTCTTTGCAATTTGTATCAAGCCAATCAAACCATATTTCAGGCCTCCTCCTATCAATAGTACAGTACTGATGAAAAATTGGGTCGCTTCTCCTTTCCCAGTTCTCCATCTCAGAAATAAATCAGTGGGGCTGACTGTCTCCTTTTAAAGTTGTTCAATTTCTCCTCATTCTGGAAGGCATTGCATCTTGTTCTCCTGGTGCCATCAGGAGGACTAGAAGTTTTGGGTAAAATATGGTGGCTTCAGTGCTTAGCAACAACTCGGTCTAGAACTAGGTTTGTAAAAATTATTGTGTGTCCAGGTTTCCCTTTTCAGTGTAGCCTGATGTTCAAGCTGAGCAGCAAACCTAAGAGAGGGAGAGGGCATTGACTAGAGATCTCTGCTTCTAGATCTTCTCTCTGTTCATTGGTTGAAAACCCTCACTTTCCAGGCCACTGACCAAATTCTCACAGCTATGTGGGTGGGAACTGGCCCTGGTTGTGGAGATAGGACACTCATAGGGGAAGCGCTGAGTAGGATTTAGGACCTTGTACTGGGATCTTTATGTTGTGGGCAGCTTATTGTCAAGACTTGGGACGAGGTTAGGGTGAGGTATGGCCAAGGGTTTCCAAGTCTCTTAGATTCTTAGTTTATGGCTGGAAGGGAGTAACAGCTGTCATTATCTGTCTTTCAAAATGTCAATAGCACCGTGCCTTGAGTAGCACAATTTACCACAATTGATTTAGAAGCTACCTGTACGTTGTGGAGTTGTGTTCATGGAAGGAGAAAATCATACCGAGGATGGGTGCTGGGCCTGGCTCCCTCCTCTTCATCATCTTTGGTGCTCTGGGTGCCATAGCAGCGGTGAAGTTCAGTTTCTCAGGGCCTATCGTCACTCAGTGTCTGGTCATTCGGGGGTGCCTCTTGCCACTTTCCTTTTCTCCTTAACTGGAGGATCTTGTCTTACTGTGCTTCCACTTTACTATAGATTACCTCTTGCAAAGGGCCTTCCCGTCACATTTTACTTGAAAAGAATATTTTCTCAATGTTATGGCTTGTGACTCCCACCCGCCCATTGCTTCTTTCCCCGTCGGGGTACCGCCCACAGCATAAACAACTATGTCTTGGGTAATTTTCCACATTGCCTTTTGAACAGTTTAGCAGTCGTGAAGGGCTCTGGGAATTATTGCCCTAGCCTGAACCAGCCGTCCGTAGACACAAGCGCAGTGGCAGCATGAAGATGGGCTGTTTAGGGAGTTCAGAGCTTAGTAATTGCTGCGAGCAATTTGCTTTCTCTCCTCACTAGTGTCTGTCTAGAGACAAGTACAAAATCTTTTAGGGGCATCTGAGAAAAATCTTGTCCTTAGAATGGGAGGTGAAAAAGGGAAAACAATGCATTTTTTCCCACTGGTTAACTAATTTCTAACAATTTAAGTTTTTGCCCACTGAGGTCTCAGGAAGACAACTCTAAGAGTATTTTTTTCCAGTTGGGAAGGATGTAGAAGAAAAGAAGTCTCGCCCTGGCCAGTTTGGCTCAGCGGAAGAGTGTCGGCCTGCAGTCCAGAGAGACCTGGGTTCTCTGTACATGCTAAGGGCATGTACTTCGGTTGCAGTTTGTCCCCGGCCCTGGTTGGGTTGTGCGGGTGGCAGCCACTCGATGCGTCCCTTTCACTTCAATGTTTCTCTCTCTCTCTCCTTCCCCACTCTATCTGAACAAAAAATGGAAAAATGTCCTCGGGTGAGGATAAAAAAAAAAAGAAAAGAAGTCCTATGGGTCCCCTCTCAGCACTGTCTTGTGGAGTGTCACCAAGCGGGAGGCAGGAGCCAGGCTTAGTGCTGTACGTGGCTCAGCTTGCCTCCTGCAGTCATGGCCGCCAAGTCTGCACCCAGGAGGGGGAGGGGAGGTGTGGGCACAGCCGACGGGCATCTCAGGGCTGGGCGCCCACCACCTTCTGCTGGGAAACTCTGGGCAGAAACGGTTTACCTCACCACAGCAGTGCAGGGCACTTGTAAGCCTCCTGACAGTTGGGTGGTGGGGAAGGGGTGCTTGCCCCGAAGGCAGTGGTCAAGGCAACCATGGCAGAGGGACCCTGAAGGGCAGTCACACTGGGTCTCACCCATTTCGCCTTCTGGTTAAGAGTGTCTTTTTATTGAGGCTGGAACCATACAAACCTCAAGTTGTTAGGGAAATTCTCCAGCTGCTCCTGGCTTCCTTTAATAAACTCTTAGGTGAGTGATCACCAAGAGAGTCAGTAAGTGTTCATTGAATGGAATAGAACTTATATAAATCTTCCTTTAAAATATCCATTTCCCACCATTATCACCTTTTGGAATAATGTAGCCCATTAATTCACTGTGAGTAAAACAGTGGTCTTTCTTTCTCCTTACTGCAAAACTCCATCCTGAGACGTGGTGGCAGATTTGGTTTTCCTTAGTGACTGGGGGTCAGTGCGCGGATTTTTTTTTTTGCATCTCTTATAGCTCTTTCCCCGGGGTTGTTCCCTACCTGAGCATTTGGTGCAGAAGGGTTCCATCACCAAGCTCAGCCACAGAGGCCAAGGCAGGCCTCAGGTGGAAACTAGTTCTCAGTGGAAATTGGTAGCAGTTCTGTGGGTTACAACTTTTTTCCACCTTTTAGTATAAAACCCACTGAGGACCACGTGTGCTTATGGTTACTCCAGGTGCAAGTGGCTTCTGATAATTTCTAATAAATCATTGTGTTTAAGTGAGTTGGTGGAACATTTTTCTGACAGTCTTTAAACCGGTTATTTATTTTCTTGGAGAAATGTAACCCAAAATGGCTTGGTAATGAACTGCCTCTGTTGTCATGGGACTTGTTCACATTATGGTGAGGAAGATTTATGTTCCCAGGTAGATCGTAGTTGTGCAAGATTTCAGAATAATGTGGTCCTCTAAGAGCAGAGACAGCGTGAATAAGCATAAAAGGTCTGAGAGCTGTGGTCAAGTATGTGTTCCTCATTTATTCAGTATTTTCTCCAATTCAACCGTTCAGGCATAATTGTTGTGTGGAAGACTGCAAGGGCCAGCTAGAAGGCAAGCAGGGACCCAAACCATATTTGCACATGGTTTAGTTAGGTGGAGCTGGGTTCGTTACGGTGTGTGCGCTCACACAGACAAGAGCTGGGGAGCTGCCCGTGGCCTGCCTGGCTGCTGGGCCCCGTCTGGGCTCGCGCTGCTGCAGGGGCAGGAGGCACACTGGTCTGGACGGTTCACAGATCACACTGCAGACTGGTGCTCTTAGTGAGGCGGTCTCACCGAGATTGCGAACGGCATTTCATCCATGAAACTCATTTCATCCTCTGTCATCCAGTCCAGCTCCAACCAGAACCACGCAGAGGTTTGGTGTAACAGCATGTTCCTCCCGGAACTTCACTTCTTTTCTCCTCTCTTTCTTTACTCTGGCTTACCCATATCTTAGCTCTAGAGGCACAGCTTCCCTGGGCATTGCCAAAGGGTGGGCCTGTTCCTTCCAAAGAATTGAGTTACCTGAGCCAGGTCCAGCAGAGTTCATCCTTTGGGAGCTGATGGTCCAGAACTTGATGAGGTGCTTGCCCAACCTGGGTGCTGGGCAGTTATTGCATTTGGAAAGAGCTCAGGGCTCTGCAGTCAGACAGACCTGGATTTTAATCCCTGCTCAGCTGCTATCTGCTGTGTGACCTGGAACAAGTTACTTAACCTCTCTGAACCTTTGTCGCCTCAATGGTAAAATGTAGAGGATACCTCCAACCTTGCTAAGTTATTGTGATGATTGTGAGGGACATTGATCATCAAGTTGAGAGCACAGTGCTTGGCCAGTGGTAGATGTTCAAAAGACATTCACTGCTTCCCACTGTAGGTTGAACACAGGCTTGAGTTTCTGTCTTGAACACCCCTTTAGATGGGGTACCAGCGCCTCCCTGAGACCTGAGTCCTTGCACTAGTACCCACTGTGTACAGGTTGGGTCTGTCGTAGAAAATGTTCTCACATCGCCCATACTCATTTTCCTGGTCCCTGTATTTTTTCTTTTCAAGACTGTTTGCAGACTCTATCTATTTCCTTGCTTCTGCTCCACTAGTTCTTAATTCTCCTCACCTTGCTTCCTTACCTGAACCAGGCTGACAGGCCTGCCATAAATTCAGGGGTCAGCTGAGGTCCTCTTGCCAAATGTTTTGCACCTTCCTGTTGGCAGGATTTTGCCCCTCAGGCTTGGATCCCGGAAAGCGAGTGGCCTGGGAGCTGGGACGGTCCTCTCCCTGGCTCTGAAGGAAGGATCCAGGAACAAGTTTTGATGAGCGAGCGTTGGGGAGCAGCCACAAGGGCACAGAAGCCCTGCTGGGCAGTGGAGGCAGAAAGGGCAGAGTCTCTGAGGACAAGCCTTGCCTCAGTCAGCACTACCCATGTGTAGGGAGCTCTGTCCCCAAGGCAGTAGGTGCTTTGGTGAACCTAGACTTAACATTGAGAATTGACCCTCACATCCTTCCCTGGAGTTATTCCAGCCTGTGTCCCTGCAGGGCACCCACATCTGCAGAGGGCATTTGCAGCTGAATTCTGAGGTGGTTTTTCTAGAGGTTCTGTATTTAGCCAGAACATAAGTGATTTAAGGACCTAGCGTACCCCAGTTATTTCTCGTCACCTCTCAGGGCGGCTGTAGTCAGTGGAGACTCCTGGGACTTCAGAGACCCTCCCCAGAAAGGAGGTAGATTCAGTGCAGTGTTGCCTTTGGGGCATGGTCTGGCGGTTGGCACTGCTGAGCCAAAAGTAGGCCAAGAAGTTTAAGCTAGGGATTTCCTGTGGCCCAAATCATTTTTGGAACCCTTTTGAGGTGAGGAAGGGACTAAAAAAAACTTACTTCAGGGAGAAAGTAGAAGGGGGAGAGAGAAAGAGAGACAGAGACAGACAGGGAGAGAAACTGATTTGTTGTTCCACTTACTATTTATGCATTCATTGGCTGCTACTTGTATATACCCTGACCTGGGATTGAACCCATAACGTTGGTATATCATGATAATGCTCTAACCAACTGAGCTTACCCAGCCAGGGCCAGAAAAGGATCTTTAATGGCTGACTTAGAACCTGGCAGCTCTTCCCCAAGCAAACATGTGAGTTTGTATTATCACCTCATAGTGAAGGCATTAGCTCCTTCCTGCTGAGTCTGGTCCCCCTGATAGCAGGAGTGTGGGTCCCGTCGGGAGCTGGTCGGGTGTTCCCAGCCAGGACGCCTGCACACAGTTGGATGGACTGCAGTGGCAGCCAACAGATAATGAGAAATCCATCACACACATGCTCTTGCTTGAGATTCTGGATCACATGCGTTAAGCTATGAGTAATGTGATTACTTAAGGAGCATTTTATTTACACTTTCACACAGAGCAGTGGCTGCTGCTTTTCCAAAGCAGCCATCAGCCAGGTTTTATTTCTTAAAAGTCTTCTCAGAGTCCAGTGGCAGCAACCCAAATATACTACTCCAGAGGAAACTAGTGATCTGCTTTTCAAACTCTGTCATCAGTTTAGGTAGGGGGTATACTGAGGCTAATTTAAAAATGTGGTTACCACTTCTGGTGCAGACTACATGCCGAGCATTTGGTTTATATGGCTCCAATAACCCTCCCTGTAGTAAAGTTGGCACCTTCACCCTCATGATAGACGAAGAAACGGAAGCTCGCAAAGACCACAGTGCTTGCGCAGAATCATAAGCAGAGGGGGTGAGAAGTCAAGGGAAGCTACCAGTAAAGAACTGACTTAGCAGGGATGTTTCCATGTTTCAGATTGGGAAGCAGAACCATTGCTGGGTGAAGAGCTGAGTTTTGTGAAGATCAATGTGAGAAATGGATGTACGAGTTTTGGTAGGCAGCACCAGACTCACCCGTGCATTGTTGCTCCCAGATCATTCCAGCAGGCAGCCCGGACAAGGGGTCTGCAGTTCTTGCTGTGTGGTTTCCACTGTGAGCTCTGGGCCCTCTGTGTGTGTCCGCCAGGGACATGGCTGTCGGGGGTGAGTGGGCTGAGGCTCACCCCCTGCTTATTCCAGACCTTTCATTCCTTAATAGGGTAGAAGAAATGTCAGGACAAAGGGAATGAATGAATGCCAGCCCAGAGACAGGCTAATAACAGTGGCTTGTGGTTCCATTCAGCTGCTTGTAACATTTCTGGTCATTGTCCACAGTCATGGCTCAAGGAGCTCTTCCTTTCACTCCCCACTCACTTCAGTCTGCACGCTTGGTGTATGTGCATCTTTTACTGCAGATGTGGCGCTGTGTCAATTCACGTAAAGATGATTTCACCTCTCGGGGCTGGTGTTTCCCTCATACAGTGTTAGGATAATGCGGTCTTCATCTTCCCCTATTTCATAGGACTTTGAATGAATGAATGAATGAGTGAATGAATGAGTAAATCGATGAGTGACTAGACAACATACAAACACATGAAGTAATCCCTGTTAATTTTTTAAAGATTGAAAAAAAAAAAATAGAAGCAGGAAGAACATTCTCATATCTCCCCTACTGTTTGTATCATTGTTACCATTTTGATTTTTCTGTAATCCTTTTCTGTACTGTGTTTCTTCTTACATGGTTGAGTCAAGGGCAATATTGAAGGATAGTTGAGGTCACCATGCAGCTAAGTGAGAAGATCAGTTTTAATGAATGGCCCTACCACACTCCAGTGTAGCTACACTGTCCTAGCCCATGGGTGTTGGGGCTGTGGCTCCTCCTTTGTGTGAGGACCTCTGAGGAGGTGGCTCGGTGGCTCTGGGGACAGAGAGGGTGTGGTTATAGAGTGGATGAAACAGTCACTTAGACACCTGTGGTTTTCTTTATCCTCCTTGATTTTCTGTTTCTTTCCATGTTTTTTTTAGTGGTTTTCTTCTAGGAGTCACTAGTGCTTATGAGAAGGTAGTTTGGCTGACGAATTTGATCTTAGGAACTTTTTTCAAGAAATTCACTCTTAGTAGCTCTGGGTATCATGTGAAAAAACCCAACTGGAATTTTCTTTAATGTTCACAGGTTATTTAATAGGAAAGAGACATAAAGATCTAGGACCTAAATGCTCTTTGTGTTCCTATTAGGTGCTTACATTTAGAGCAAAAGCTGCTTATTGCTTCTGTCTACCTTTGATTCTTCCAGTACATTCTAGTCCTTGCTAGTCTGTGAAAATTGCTCTTACTTTATTTACACAGTTCTCTCAGGCATATTTGATTAATTATTTGACATATTTAGAATCATTGAATTTTAGAGCTGGCAGGGACTTGGGTTATTATTAACATTCCTGTTATTGCCTCAAATAATAAATGAAAAGAAAGTGTCACAATAAAAATATTACATGGCTTCTGCTGGCTGAGTGCTCCTCCACCAGAAATAAATATATCCTTCCTTATGTATATCTTGTTACCATATAAATGATCTCACCTGGTAATTTCACTCTGGGGAGTTTTGCTTTTAAATGATCTGTACTGGGGAACCCTGGTTGTTTATCTCCTCTCTGTACAAACAAGAATGGGATCTTTCAAAGGCTCAATGAGAACAAGAGGCAATGTTATCACTGACTGGACATTGGGAGGGCGACCTCCAGGGTCCTGCTTCCCAGGCATGGTCCCATGGCATGGCCTTTGTTCTCAGGGAGCTCACCTCAAAAGTGAAAGATGTTTGATTATTTAATAAAGTAAAGGTGTAGCGAGCTGACAGTATGTCCCTGCAGGACAGAGAGAGGGATAGGTACACAGACTAGCTGGTTCCGCTTGTGGTCCTTAATGACTCACATGTGTCCTCCACAGGTGGCACGGCCACTCTTGCTGATGGGGTTGGAAGGGCCAGGGTGCTTCATCCCTGGAATGTCACGCACGGATCATTGTGGCTCCTCCAGACAGTGCCATTGCTCAGCCTTCCAGCTAGAGTAGACAGATGGTAATGATGCCCATGACCAGCCACAGTGGCTGCAGAGGTCCTAGTCCCAGAGCACAGGGCAGACTGAGTGCTGTAGTGCTGGGGCATTTGGAAGTCCCTGAATAAGGCTGGCTGGTGTCTCCTCTTATCACCTCTGTGGCTGCACCTGGACTCAGGCTTCATTGCTCTCAGCTGGCGCTGAACGCGGTACCAGCAAGGACTGTGCTTGGGCCTTGCATGTGCTGGGCCCTCTGACTCACTGCCCCATCCCCTCCACTGCATGTTCCTGGCCTGGAGAACTCCCTGTTCACCAGGACCAGCTTGGGTCCCACTTCCTCAGTAGCTTCTGCCCTGGTTTTCAGGAGTAGTCGGTGGCTCCCTCCTCTGTGTTTCTGTAACTTTCATTTTAATTTTTTTGTAATGACCACATTACCATGTGATATTATGCTTCATCAGCTTATATTTCTGGGTCTCTCTCCCCTAGCCAGACTGTGGGCCTCCAGAGTGTAAGGGCTGGGTGTTCCTCGGATTGTTGTCTAGCACAGGGACAGATGGATAGCAAACACTTTGTCAGCGATCATTGTGCACCTGTAGCCTGAACTCTTTCACTGGTGTCCTTGGCTTCCCGTGGGTCCCTCTGACCACTCTCCGAGAACCCAAAGAACTTCAGAAAATGCCAACTGATGGTGTCAACCTCCAAGTAAGCCCTCCAGTGACTTCTCAGCACTCATAAAGTGGGCATAGCTCATCCCTCATTGAGAACCTCACACCTCTTGGCAGCTTCAGCCTCACATTCTCTTGGGAGACCCCAGGCCCTAAATGACCATAGAAATTCCCTTGGAGGGGAGAGGACAGCCACATCTTCCTGGAGTAGACTTGTTCATGGGTCCCCATGGGTCAAGTACCATTGGGGATTCACACACATTGCTCTTTGTATGAGGAAAGTTCCCTTGTTCCTCTGGGATCTCCATCTTGTCACATGACATAAATACAGCCATTTACTGCATCAAGGGGCCAGCTGAGCAGGTTCCCAGGCGTGGAGCCTGGTGGTTGTCCCTCCAAGTCTCCTGAGTCCACCAGGCATCTCTTTGCAGTGCTGGGAGTGAGTGACTGAGCTGCATCAATGCCTGCGGAGTGAGAGGAGAGAGGCAGCTCGTGTCCAGGGTTCAGGGTCCAGTGTCCATAGGACCCAGCAGCCTTTGGGAGTTGATTCTGTGGAGAGTCTTCAGCCAGCCTCAGAGGAGTGTGCCACTCTTGCGATGGCCCCTGGTTTTCATCCCGACTGCGCCCAGAGGGGTTGCTGCCCAGTCTTGTCCATGGAGGCCTTGCTGGCAATTTTAGATGCCAACTGTGGTGCGGGAGTGTTGCCTACACTGGTTACCTCTCATTATGGGGGAAATGTCACTTCAGAAGTTGCAAATTTCAAATGAGCACTTTCGGATCTTGATTGAGACACCATTGGCTCAAAGTGTACAGCAGACCTTGATCCGATTTGTTTTCTGGGGCTTTGATGAGGAGCGTCTTCTGTGTACGTGATGCACGGGCCAGGGCCTCAGGATGCAGAGTAGGCAGGCAGGGTGGCTGCTGGGACACTTTTGGGAACAGTTATAGTGAAGCGAGCCTTTATTGCTACCCTTCCCAGATGTTCCCTTGAAGAGCAGAGGCCGAATGACAGGGCAGGGAGGAACTGTAGCAGACCTAGCTGTGCAGCTAATGAATCTTCTACACAAAGTCTGTGGCTGTAGGTTCCCAGAGCGAAGGCTGCTGCCAAAGGCACGGCTCCCTCCATGCTGGGCCTTGATGTCGGAGTGGACGTTGGCCTTTGCACTGGGCCCCTGGGAGTGCGGGTGGCAGACGGGCTGAGTGCTCAGTCTGAGCACTGAAAGGCAGAGGGCTCCTGAGGCTGCGGCCACGCCCCAGGGCTGATGGCTAGCATTCTGAAGCCCAGGAAGCCTTCTGGGGCCCCAGGCGGATCAGAAAGTCAGGGTGCCCTGCTGCTGTCCTAGAGCCAGGCACATGTCCGATGGTTTTGCTGTTTAGTCCCACACAGACTTTGTGAGGCAGGTGTTGCTATTCCCCATTTAACAGATAGAAAGCTGAGGAGAGATGCTAAGTCCTGGGAGAGGCAGAGAGGGCCTCTTTGGGAGGTCTCTGGGCTGTGTGCCCATCTCCTGTCCCCTGGTGTCTTCTGCCAGCATCATCCCAGGGCAACCAGCCCATGTCCTCTCTCCAGGGACGCCAGTCTTCACAGACTTCACTGCTCCTCCCTTTGTAGGGTGTCACTGAGGCAGTGCTTGTGGTGGTTAGAGCATGACCTTTGGAGTCAGGGAAAACTGAGTTCATATGCCCTCCTGCTTCTCACTAGTAATTTCTGCCCTGTCAGCTTCACATTCCCCAGGTTGTGCCTTTCTCAGAAGGTCATTGTAGGGGTTCAGGGAAACAAAACAGTCAGGGCTCACACAGTGCTTGCCCATATTGAGCATGCAAAAGTGGTAGCTGCTATTAGTACCATGTGATTAGTATTAATGTTACTATTACTTTGATTAATTGGATTTCAACTTTTGGATTTGAACTTCAACTTGGTGCAAGTCCTGAATCTTGTATCAGATTTCAGCTCAGCTGTGGTGAACCAGGTTGTAAAGCCTGCTTGTTCTTTAGGGGACTGAGGGCCTTAGTGGATGTGAGGCGTGGATGCTGGGCAGAGGTCACTGGTCCTCCTCCTGACCACCTAGGTTGATTCCTCCAAGGCCTTCCAACGTCATCCCCCTGGCCCCAGATTCTGTTTACTGCCCCACTTGAGGTCATTGTAAGGATGTTGTCCATTTCATTTTCCTCAGAAACCTCCACGTCACAGAGAACTAAGGTTTTCAGTCTAAGGGGAATTGGTTGGGGAGTTGCCCAACCCCTTATCAGGGTGTATTTAGTTGTATTGATATGTATGTAATATGACATGCAATATCTAACCATGGTTCAAAACACCTCCCTGGGTGTGCAAAACAGCTCTATGGTATAAATATTATCTTATTTAATAGACAGGGTCAGTAAGTATTACAGAGTGGGAACCTAACCTTTAAACAGAGACATGTCTGCAACTCACATTTTCAAATTTCATTGAATTTTTTTCTGAGCTACTCTTTGTGTGTGAGACTAATACAATGGCATGCATTTAAACTATTTCATAATTATTTTTCCCAGGTGCAGTTGCTCTCCCTTCACTTGGGCCTGCTAGAGAAGGTTCAGATGCACAAGTCACATTATTGAGATTTAAACACATTATCTCTGCAAAGCCTACTTCAGTGTTTCTGGGACATCTCAGTACTAGAAACCCCTGGAGATGGCTTCAAGGTGGGATAAGGGCACTGCAGCTCAGGGAAGCTCAGTGCACTGTGTGAGGCCACACAGCTGGTGAGTGCGAGAGACACTTGGAACCCATATCTGCTCCTGTGCTTTTTAAAAACATTATCTTCATTGTTGAGAATATTACAGATGTCCCCCCTTTCCCTCCCATTGACTTTCCCCCACCCCCGCACCTTCACTGCACTGTTGTCTGTGTTTATTGGTTATACTTATATGCACATAAGCTTTTTGGTTCACCTCTTCCCACCCAACCCCCTTTCGTCTGAGATTCCCTCAGTCTGTTCCCTGCTTCCATGTCTCTGGATCTCTATGCTCCATATGTTCCTGTGCTTTTGATTCTGTAGTACTGGCTGCTTGTCTCCTTCCTGGATATTGCAGACATTTCATTCATTTTGCCAATGAGGTCAAGGGTATGGGTGGCTCTCAGTCCGGGGAGACACCCCTTGTCTTGGTCAGTGGAGTGTCTTATACCCATTCATGTTCCCAGGTGAAAAAGCCACATGCAGAGCATACTTTGGGGAAGAAAACCCCGACCCAGTTTTTCTCTTTGAGAAAAGAGCAGGTCAGTGGGCCACTCCCCCACCCACATGGTAGATGGACAGACAGGGACAGACAGAAGGTCCCAAGTAAGGGGAGCTCTTCAGTTCTTTGTGGTGGGTGTAACCTTTAAATTGGCAGGAGGTATCATGATAGTCTCATTTACATATTTCTGAGACCATAAATATGTGTCTTTCTCTGGTTTTAGACCCTTCAAGCTATTTTGGAGTTGCAAGGCCAAAGATGTCTTTGCTGAAATGTAGGAGGTCTTTTACTCTTGGTCTCTGATGTCATTTTAGGGTTTTTATTGAATGTCACCCCATGTCACAGGAAATTGTTCACTTGAAACTCTCATAAATAGTAATCATGGATTTAATCATAATTTTGATAGCTGTTTTATAGTAACAACACTTGGTTTTCTCCCTGCTTCTGGTATTCCACCCTTAACCTGATCCTCTTTCCCGGGAACTTAGTGAATGATGGGACTTTTCCAAGGGAGTGGTGATGGTCAGTGACTTCAGAGAAAATACCTGCCTCTGACCTCCCAAATGTTATGATAATGTGACAGTTTGATGCAATTTTCAAAAATGTTTACATTCTTTCCTGCTGTTTGATGTGATTCTTTTATTTTTTTCTCGTTTATAATGCTCTCGTACTCAGGAAGTTGAGGTAGGTTTTTGACTTTTCAACTGTATGTAGACATAGCGTCAAAACCGTTGCCAAATAAAATGTAAATTTTATTCTCAATCCTAAATCTCAGTGGTAAATATTTGTTTTAGTGCAGTGAACCAGCACCGCGTGTATTTGTTTTTCATTGGTGTATCCAGGGGATGCCATTTATCAAATGCATATAAACAGTCCATTTGCTGCTTTATCTTTTCTCATTAGTTACAGTACAAGTATGATTGTCAGTTATTATCTGTGTTTTAGTGGTGGGTTATTTATTGAAAGAGCAGAGCAACTGACATTGTTATTTTCTGAATCAGTTTGTCTGAGGCCTGCAGGACTTTATACCAAATGTCAGACCAATTTATCACAGAATCACTCTGTTCGGGAAGAAAGTGATTTAGGGTGTGTATAAACATACACCCACCTGTATTTACATACACCAGTAAAAGTTACGGGGATTTCCCAGAGATACAGAGATGTTAAAGTTGGAACAGCGTACTTGTGTTTTCTAAAATTCGGCCAGACCCACTGTATGCTTATTACTTAGTCCTGGTTGAGATGAATGAGGCTCGAAGTGTGTATTTTCTCAGGTAATCGTCAGATGAAACTGCAGGGTCAAAAAACTTAGTTAAAATATTGATGAAGGAGAAATGATCTGTTTCACGTAAGCTAAGTGTCTTTGATTTGTAGGATCTGAAAGTGTCAGGTAGATGATATGTTACATCACCATCAGAAGCAAGAGTACAGCAGCTGGACTCCAAATGGCTTCCATGTGGCTTGGCCACCCCACCTCTTCCTCAGAATCTGCTTTGACGATCTCCAGAGCTGGGATAAGCACCTCTTAAAAGACACATCCCTGGGGATGTCCGCACTAAATTGCATCAGTCATTTTGGGGCTGTGGAACAGTGGAAGGAAAATGAAAAATTCAGGTTCCCATTTAAAATGGGCAGGAACCATAGACTTGCCACTGGTCAGGAGCATCCACAACAAAGGGACCAATCCCCCAAATCGTAGCAGGAATGTTTTTGTCTCATTTCATGTAGGGAGGCTTAAAGGTTTTATTGCAAGATGCTTTATAGAGCAGAATGTTCTTTGGTATATAAGAATATATATGTACACATATATATTAAGTTATGTATTGATAAACATTCTTCTTAATATCTATTCTATGTAATAGATATACAATGTGTTATGTATGTATATATTTTAAACAGATTTCCTTTCCATGAATGCTTATGAAATCATAATGACTGTCTCTAAAGTAGTTGATGAAAGCCCAGAGTTACTGGGTGCCAGTAATTTCACAGGGTGTTAGTAAGATACTTAGGTAGCGAGATAAATGGAGAAGTATGGTTTTATCTGTATTGATCGGTTATAAAAGATTGACAGAAAATTTGCAGCCATGGTCATTCCCAGTCTGCCATTCTTCCTCTACCACCAGCACCATCTTTTCCCTCCTCATCCTACACATGTAATGATTTGTCACTTTCTTATTGTGATCTTTTTGTTTTAAAAAAGTTTCTATTTATTGATTTTAGAGAAAAGAAATGGCGGGGGGGGGGGGGGGGAGAGACACACAGAGAGAGAGAGATTGATTTGTTGTTCCACTCACTTTTTGGTTGATTCTTATATGTGCCCTGACTAGGGATGGACCCTGCAACCTTGGTGTACCGGGATGATGCTCCAACCTGGTCAGGGTCTTCATGCTGATTTCTTTTAATTTTTTTTTTCTTTATTGATTTTAGAGAGAGAAGAAGGGAGGGGGAGAGGGAGAGAGAGAGAGAGAAAAACATTGATGAGCGAGAACATGCCTCCTGCATGTCCCCCACTGGGGATCGGGTCCACAACCTGGGCATGTGCCCTGACCAGGAATCAAATTGGCGACCTCTTGATGCAGGGGTTGATGCTCAACCACTGAGCCACACTGGCCAGGCTTCATGCTGATTTTTATGCCTTCTTGCTATGACTTTATGTTGCTCTGGGATATTTCATGATTTCAGATATAAGTTAATGTGCTCAGGTTTGAGCCTCTGTTTAAATGTATTGGTTCGTTTTTATTTTAACAGTTGGGTAATTTTTAAAGAGTTGGGAAGTTCCTGTGTATGAATGGCATAGTGGAGCGGAATCAGCTTTTCCTCGTGGGCTGGATGGAGAGGAAGGCTGCTCTGTGCCCCAGACAGCGGAGGCCTGCCCCTGACGTGGTGCAGAGGCCCACTCCGTGCTCACGTGCAGCAGCACCGCGGTCTGTGGCCCCCAGCCTGCACTGCCGCTGGCAGGAGTCGCTGAATTCGAGAAATAACTGTATTTGGATCTGCATCTTTCTGTTTAGGTTTATGTTTTAAAAACGAACTGTTGCTGAGGTCCTTGCAAGTCATTTTAAAAAGCGTCATCACTAGATGATAAAATCTCAAGAGGCCAACTCAGACACACATCTCCTGGCGAGTTTGATATGACATGCTTTTTAGCACAGTCTGAATTTTAACAGGCCACAGCTTTATTGGGCTAGACAGGAGATCAGAGGCCAGGGCTCGTTAAGTCCTGCACTTTTCTGGGGTCTGGGTGGACCCTGGGGTTGGTACAGCAGGAAAACACTTTGACACAATGCAGCATTGAGTTGATGTGCGGGCAGGCATGCTATTTCCCAGGGTGGGAATTGTCCCTGTTAGAAAACTGATAGAACTACTAACAGCAGTCGTGGCTCTGTTTTAGAATTTTTATCTAGACAGAAAATAAGAAAAAAGCTGGGGTTGGTGGCCCCTGGGTGTTAGGCCTTGGGAAAGTGACCAGCACTGGTATGGAGTGTTGGTCCAGGGCCACGGGCAGTTGTCCTTAAATTCTTTGAACATTTGATCGTTAAGTGGGACTCAAGGATGAGCACATTCTCAGGAGGTGAAGCCCTAGAAGAATTCTTTTATCTTTGGCCCTTTCCACAAGGGTTTGGATGCCACCTCACCAGAGATGCCCCAGTGTAGAGTGAATTGATGGCTATAGCCTCAGCCTACTTGGACTTGCCGTATGTTCAGGCCAGTCCGACCTGGCTAGTGCTGTGTGGAAGGTGACCATGTGTCCAGTCCTGTCATACTCAGACCTCGCTGCAGAATGCCCACTAAGAACCCTCCTCCCTCGTGCTCACTGACCATCCCCCAAGTGTGCTCTGGTGCCCAGAGTGCTTCCCACATGATCATGGTCACGGCCCCTGAGATGGGTTTCTCTCTCAGCAGGGGCCAGTTACACTGGAGGTCTCTGCTTCGGCGATCCACTCTCCTAGGCAGAGCAACAGCAATCAGATGCAAGAAACCGTTCTCTTTTCCTGCCTGGCCTTTTGATCAAGCGGCTGTTTGAAGGACTCACTTTGCATAATGAGCTTTCACTCAAGGTGTACTTTCACATTTTGGCAGCAGTTAGGCGGTGTTATTATATTTCAGTGGATTTCAAATACTCTAATGCAGATATCTTTTCTTAGAGGCTTTATATTTAAAACTGATTCCCCCCAAGAAACTTGTAAAAATGGCAATTATAGTTAACTTGGAAAAGTGACAAGGTCCGGAAGCATGCTTCACATTCCATACAAGTTATAAAGTATGTTAAAATCATTACGGGTTATTCCGTTCTTGAGACCTTTTTAAATCTCTGCAACATCAAGGAGAATGTGACATGTCAGACACACATCCTAAGTTCCCAAGGACTTCCTTGTATTAGAACAGCGTCTTCAGGTAGAAAGCATTTCACAAGATCCCACATTGCCACTGGCCACAAGGCCGTCCTCTGGGTGTGAGGAGGACATTGATGGACCACAACCGGAAAGGTGGACGTTTCGTTATTTTTGCTTCAGTGTGAAGATGAGTTCATCGTGGGTTGTCTCTTCTGTTGCCCTTGTGAACAGCAGAATGTGTTGGCACCATGCTTGTGTCTAGGGCTCAGCCCACTGGCCATCAAACTGGGAAACTAGGTGCTAAATTTCCCACCTATCCTTCAGCCCTTCGCTGAGAATCATTTAACACTGGCTGCTGAGTTTTGAACCACCTCGGTCCAAAGATTCAGAACCAGAGGTGGAGAGAGATGTGGCAAAGGGATTGTTTCAGACTTTCTCAGTGATATTTCAGGGTGCAGCCTGAGAGACTGTGTAAACAGATGGGTGATATGGCCAAAGGGAGCCGATTCCTTGGAGTTAAAAATAGCTTAATGGCAAGTCACCAGGATCCAGAGGAACCTGCTCATGTTTATTCATGCCTTGGAAAATGGAATCACTGCCCATAAAGCAATATGTTCTGATTTTACTCTAAATCCAGTTTCCTAAAATCCATTTAAGGGCTTAGGTGAACTTGAGAAGGATCTAATAAAGGATCTAATAAAACCAACTAATTGCACGGCACAGAGGCCAATCAAATTCACAGGAGATCCTGTTGGAGATAAACTACAGCAAGAGTCTGCATGGACAATAATTGAAACTAATTGTGCACTTTGATGTAAATTAATTTCTCTGGAAGAGACATCGGGGCCTCATTTTGGACCACTTTCTGAAACTGCAGCATTCGGGGTACCTGGCAGAAACACATACGGCAAATAGTTTGGGTATAGTCAGGAGGAAATTAACTGAATAGGGGGCAAATGCCCTAAACATGTTGTGAGGAGGATGCACAAGGGGAAAGTCTCTGCACCTCACGGACTTCGTTTCGCTGACACCTTGGTGTGGTGAGCGCTGGGGGTTTGCTAGACAGAGTGGACAGTGGTGGTTTGGAAGGAAAGTGTTATCAGAAGTGGGGAAGAGATTAAGTGTAAGTCTGAAGACGGGAGTGACCCAGACCCTTGCAGTTTAAAGTAATGAAGTTCCAGCCTCGGAACACAAACTGATGCCAGCTGCATGCGGGGAAGACATGCTGTGAATCCGCCAGCTTGGCCAGCCTCTGTGGCTTTTTTAAAAAATATTATTTTATTGGTTTTAGAGAGAGGAAAGGAGGGAGAGAGAAACATTGATGAGAGAGAACATCGAATGGCAGCTTTCTGCATGCCCCCCACTGGGGACTGGGCCCACAACCTGGGCATGTGCCCTGACCAGGAATCGAACCAGCGACTGCTTGGTGCATGGGTCCATGCTCAACTAGTGAGCCACACGGGCCGGACTCTGTTTTTCATCTGGACACAGTCAGAACAAATGGTATTAAGCTACGTGTATGCCTGTGGTTAATTGTTGCAATTGAATGGCTCTGTTTTTAGGTTTTGTGAGTGCTGAAAACCTGGAACCGTGCACAAGTTACATGTCTCCATGTGAAAGAAGTGGTGACAGCTGCATCGTCAGCTCTTGCAAACGAGGCTTAATCATCGGTGAGAGCAACAAGGCCTCACCTGTAGTATAATTGGTAGCAAACACACCTTGCGCCTTTGGAAGGTGTCTTGGTTTATCTGTCACACTGAAGAGAGCATTGCTGCTTCCATATGAGGCTGAAATGCTTTTACTCTTCCTGGAGTTGAATCCATACAGTTTGAAAGACAAGAATTGGAAAAGTAAATTGATATTATTGATTGCACATTAATGTCTGTTTGGGGAACGATTTCTAAGCTGTTACTGTTTTCCTTTGTGTTTTGGGAGGTGGGGAGAAAGGCAGCTTTTAATGCAGTTGTTATGTGAGAAGCTTCCTGAAATCTAACCTTTGTGTTTTATTGTTTTTCCTTATATAGGATGATTATTTCAGAAACTGGAATCCCAACAAGCCCTTTGACCAAGGTAAAGGATGCACTGTTTCTTGCTGTATATTTCCTGGGAAATGCGATCTCATTTTTCCTTCCTTGCGTGTGGATTGCGGCTTCCACCGAGGCCAGCCACCTGTCCTATTTTACTGACTTTGTGAACTGAATTGACTGGGATGATCAGAATTGTTTTATCAAATTGGTTATTTGTTTGAGATTGCCTAGGACAGATTGAAGAAAAAATGTGTAAGGGAATTGACCACAATACTTATTAGTTGCTTTTGTTAAAAAAAAATAATAATAATAAGTGAAAAGTAAAATGGTTATCGGACTAACCTGGTGCATGGTTGGGCTGAATCTAGTGATTTCATTCATGGGGGAGACTGTGCCTGGAGACGCTGCCCAATTCACATGAGCCATAAAAATGAAACTTTCTTTCTAGAAACAGGTTCATCTTGAGAGGCTTTCAATGGCATTACTAGTGTTATGTGTTAAATAAGTTCATGGTTTCTAAATAGAGGCCTGTTTCAGAGTGGGCTCACTGACCACGTGGGTTTAAGCCTGGTCCTCAGAGGGCTCTTCCACTCACCATGAATCCAGTCTGCTGATGCCCCTGTAGATCCCCCACGTGTCCTCCGGGAGTTAAGACACAGCGAGGACTGCCATGAATCACATGCCTGGTCCTGCTGTTGCCTGTGTGTGGCTGCTGCTGGCACAGACCCTGCTTGCCAAAAATGATGGCGGACTGTACGTAAGTATGTATGTGTCATTGATGCTGAAACGGGCAGGAAAAATGTAACTACCAGGTCTCAAAGGTCCATGCTTCTGAGAACGAGTTTCAGTTCTGCAGCTCACGTATTTGATGGTCAGCGTGACACAGAGAAGGCAAGGACCACATTGCCATGTGCCAGGGTAGAAGGTGTTCTTTTCTGCCTTCTCTTTTGTCATATCAATGGTGCTCTCTCTCTCTGGACTCTGGTTTTCTTACAAGTAAAATTGATATGAAAATTTCCACATGTGTTGCCCTGGCTGGTTTTGCTCACTGGTTAGAGTGTTGGCCTGCAGACCAAAAGTTGTGGGTTTGATTCCAGTCAAGGGCGCGTACCTCAGTTGCAGTTCAGTCCTCGGTCCTGGTCAGGGTTGGGCGGGAGGCAACCAATCGATGTGCCTCTTTCACATCAGTGTTTCTCTCTCTCCCCCTCCCACTGTATCTGAAGATAAATGGAAAAATATCCTCAGGTGAAGATTAAAAAGAAAAAAATTTCCACATGTATATTTTAGCTCATGCCGTGAAGAAGGTAGGGCAACGTTGTATTCGTTTATACATAAGTACATTCATTTTTTCTCAAACATTGACTGAAATGTTGCTGTGTGCATAAGCACCAAGCTAGGTTCTAGGGATAAAGCACCAAAGCTGTGGTGCCCACCCTAGAAGGGCTGGGAGAGGGGAGGCAACTCTGTCAGCGATTACAGCAGGGTCCGTTGTTAATGGCTGTGATGTAGGTTGGTGGAGACTCAGTGTGTGTGCGCGTGTGGTAGGGAGCGGGTACCAAGGACTACTTTGTCTGGACGATCTGCCAGGGCTTACACATATCTTAGTGGCCTCCAATGGCCTCATTCCTTTGCACCTTTAGCAATGACTGAATCATCACAGTAAATCACATGAGAGCATATTGAAGGGATTTGTAATTTAGTTGTAGAAATTTTCCATCAAAAATGGTCAAAATTCCTAAAAGATTTCCTTTGAAGGGATGAACCTTCATTGTGGAAGAACACTGAGAGGCAGAGCAGCATATTATCTGCGTGTGATGAACATGCCCCTCTACAAACATCCCTGTCAGAATTCTGCTTAGAGAGGCCCTCACCTGACAGCGGCAGTGAGCTCATTCTTGCTGGCCCAGAACCAGAAATAGGTCCTTGTCCTGTGAGGATCAACGTTGCCTAAATAACTGCGAGGTATACGCTTCCCCAAGGCTTGCAAACAAATACAAAAACTTCACCCAGGGAACAGTTTTACTAATACACGCTGGAAAGGTAATACATGAAGGTGGGCGTCATTTGCCCCTTGGGGATATGAATGATAGCTTCCGTTAATTTGGGGGTTAACACAGAAACTGCTCAGAAGGAACACCAGAAAGAGCATGGTATTTAAATCTGTTTAAGCAAAAAGACCAAAGAATGATGACAACTATTTCCAGCAGGGCCTTGCCCCCTGTCCCTCTTCTAGCTTTGAGGCTTGAAAGCCAGATCTGCTTATATAAATCCTCCCAGAAAACCTCATGACGTTATGGGGTATAATTGAGGACTTCAGCCTAGAAGCCTCACTTTGTACCTCAGGTATAGCTGCTGTTGGCTATTTATATACAGAGCCATGGGGAGAAGAGGCAGATCTGAGAATAGCCTTCACTTAAAATATCAGCCCCAGCAGATGTCATCAATTATGTCGTGTGCTGCTCAATAAAAATGGGAGGTTACTATATCAGCACTGACACCACTTGCTGAAATATAAACCACAGGCGTGGAAGACGTAGAGCATTTCATCTCCCAGAAAATAGGAGAATTGCTAAACTCCAGTGGAAGTTGTCAGCTGCAGAGAGGTCAGTTCCCCTCCTAAGCTGAAAAAGAATCAAACATGGTTAAGGTGGTTTTGTAGTTGGAGAAAACGTTCCCTTTGTAGGACTGGAACTTGCTGGAAAGCATTTCAGAGTTTCAAATGACAAACGTGGGCTGGGATGGAGGTGGGATGGGCCACTTAATGGAGGCGGGTGTGGAGTGGGCTTGACATGAAGGGAAGAAAAGGGGAAGGAAGACTGCGTGGGGAATTCTGGTGGAGTGTAGCCAGAAAGATGGGGTTGAGGCAGGTTGTGAAGAACTTACCAATCTACGAAGTCTGAACTGGGGAGCCATAGAAGGTTTGTGGGCAGAGGAGTGATATGATGAGGGCAGTGGTTTGGAGGACTTAGTCTGATGACTCTACAGCTGTCATTACAAACCCAAGACATAGCTGCTAAATGATGTCCCTTCTACAGGACTCTTAGGAAACTTCTCCACTGCATTCTTCATTACCTCGGAATTTGGTTTATTCCAAGGTGGTCTGACTTACCATCCAGTTTTCAGACTGATCTCTGAAATGCCCATGTAGCTCCTGATCGTCTTAGATGAAGAGCTGGACACTCATCGTATTCAAGATTTGACTTTGGGTGGTGGGCACACAATGCAATATACAGATGATGCATCACAGAATTGTACCCTTGAAACCCTATAATGTTGTTAATCAGTGTCACCACAGTACATTTAATAAAAGAAGAAATAGTTAGTTACATGTAATTGCTCTCTCTGCTGGAGGATATTTACTGAACTTTGAACGCCAGGGCTGCATAGAATGAGCACTTCTCATGTGATTGACCCCAGGGCAGCAGCAGGAAAGTGTCTCTCACCCGCCAGGCTCCTTCCAGGAGACAGAAAGTCTTCAGGTTGTTATCTTCAAGCACACCTTCACTGCTTCTGTCGGTGGCCTATAATAGCCATCAACTTCAGGCTATTCTAAGAAGGATTCTTTCTGAGATTTGGACAGAGTAGGATATCCTTTTTGATTGTCATGATTTAATGACGAATCTTACAGAAGGGACAGGCAGGAGTTGGGAATTGAAGGGAAATTGAACCCAGGTGAGAACTTTCCTTTGCGAAATCCACAAAGACAGATGCCCTATGGAGAGCTGGGCAGGCTGCACCATTGAGAGGGCAGAGGGTGCGTGGGCGTGGTTGTCTGTCTGCAGAGGCAGGAGCCCTGGAAGTGCCTGCTGAGCAGATACAAGGCTTATGGTTCTGAAAGTGGCATTTGGTCCACCAAGATGCTTCCCTGAGAAACCCCCCTAGTCAAGTAAATTTGGGACCTACCCATACTCTGTTGATCTCTTGGAGATTCACAGTGCTCATTAGCAATTCAAAAGCCCATTTAAGTTACCATTTTGCAGATTTGCCTTTGACCACATGTTTTTATTTCTTCACTCTGCACCTATCAGGTACCCAGAGAGAGCAGTGTACACTTTGGCGAGTACAGTATGGGGTCTTGGCTTTGCATTCAGATTCTCCAAGTTCAGAACTTGACTGGGCCAGTTTACTGGCTGTGTGATTCTAGGCAAGTTGCTTCACTTCTCTGCTTCTAAGCCTTCCCATCTGGAATTGGCAACAACAAAAGCATTGAGAGGATTAAATGAGTCAGTGTTTATGTAGGAAGTGCTCCATAAGCCTTGTTTTAGCAAGGAATCGATCTTTTCTATTCGCCCTCTTCCCATTGAGCTGCCTCTCTCTGGTGCTGCCCTCTCTTTCACTCAAGGATTGTTTGTTCTTCTTTTGTTCCCTCCTGGGCGCCTTCAGAGTTGTCCTGCTCCGCAGCGCTCAGGGCTGCATTGGAGCTGGCCTGTTTTATATCAAGCAGGTCACTGTAGTGGTACACCCCGGATCCTCATTATTGGGGCTCAAGAGGTTCAGGCTCTTAATGTGTTCATTCATTTATTGCACAAAGTTACCAAAGACTCAATGTTTAAGCTCACTGTGCTAGATAACAGGGACCACACCAGGAAGGCCTCTGTGTTGGACATTCCCTGATCATGTCACCTATATATGGTCTTACAGAGGCGTCATATGTGTGTAAGTACAGTTGTCCCCCTTATCCACGAGGGGTACTTCCAAGATACCCCGCACTCCCGCAGATGCCTGAAACTGCAGATAGTACTGAACATTATATATAGTATGTTATTCCCTATACACACATGCCCATTACAGCGTTTAATTTATAGATTAAGCACAGTAAGAGATAGTAATAATAACTAATAATAAAATAGATCAGTTATAACAATATAGTATAATAATAGTTATGTAAGTGTTCTGTCCTTCTCTCTCTCTGATAACTGATCTTGTAACCAACCCAGGTAGTGTACACAGCATGGATGTGCTGGACAAAGGATGATTCCCACCCTGGGCAGGAGGGGATGGGATGGGGCAATATTTCATCACTCTACTCAGAACAACACACAATTTAAACCTTATGAATTGTTTATTTCTGGAATTTCTATTTAATATTTTCAGACCTTGGTTGGCCATGGATAACTGAAACCTTGGGTAGCAAATCACAGATGAGGGGGGACTACTGTTCTAGGGGGTGATGTGATGGGGAAGGAGCAAGAACCAGTGGGGAAGTGAAGCAGGGTTGGTCTGGGGCCCTGGGAGACCACGAGGTGCCATGTGTTTACAGAAGTGACATAGGTCAGGTTTAGTTGAGGTGATGTTTTTGCTACAATGTGGCCACACTCATTCTGTGCCTGTGGTGTGTGGAGCAGCATCCCACCCACCTTCCTGACGGTCACCTTCAGGGCCATGATAAAGGTGCCAAAGCAAAGGTTCTCTTTTCCCTTGGAGGTGGGGCTGTGGAGGAAGGGAATCCCAAGGGCCTGGAGAGGGGAGAAAGAGAATTTATTGAACTACAACACTGTGGTAAAAGAATTAGGTGTTGCTTGGGATTCAAAGAATAGAGGATGAGCAAGAAACAAAGTGAATTCTAACAAGTTCTTTCAAAGCTTCCCTGCCAGTCCTTTTTGAAGAAGAAAATTGAAATTGTTCATAGTGGTTCAGCTGTATAAAAGGTTTTCTTCTTGCATTGGGGGTTTGGGAAGGTGATTTATGTGCATAACCAAAACTTCACGTTAATATAAAATGCTGCTCACCTGAAGATGTCCCAAAGCGATGAGACACAAGTTAACTTAGGTTCTTCTGTCGCCATGGTTCACTCAGGAAAGAACACACTCATTTACTGGTTATGAAGTTCCACTTGGTGAGACAAATCATTTTAGGAGAACTGGCTGAAGGGGTGGGGGCATTTATCAGGGAACTCTTTTGAGACGAGTGGGTTCCTTTCATGGGGAATAAATGATATTTTAGGTAAAGCTGTTGGTTTTAAGGATGATGCAGGTTTGTTGTTTTTTTTTTTTCTTTCTTTCTGGAGTGACTACTATCACCCTCCTGGGCAGCCTGGCTCTAACTGAATCTCAGGTGATGCTGGACATTCAGAGCAGAATATGAAGTTGTAGAAATTGATCACCAGGTAAAAATAACACGCAGAAAGCCAGGGGCCCCTTCACTATTGTTCACTTGAATAGAAGAGAGGAAAACCTTGCCCTTTGACTTGCCATCTGTTATAGCAAGATCTTGACAAGCTCAAATCCTGACCAGGGCCTGACCTGTTTTGAGGCGAAAATTCTAAAACTCGAAAGGAGAGAGTTCTTCCCGTGTTCCAGCTGAGTTTCGAGAGCCAGCACACTGTAGATTATCCCAAAGTTTGTGTTTTATTGAAGGTTTAAAGGGTTCAAAGAGGAGGCACGATGGTTTGTTTTTAAAATTGTTCTTCAGAAAAATATCTTTTCCTGTAGGTTAATCTGAAATTTTACATGATAGGCCTACTAAGAATGTCACATTGCCCTTGCTTTCCTCTGGATGTGGAATTTAACCTCACCCCCAAAAATGCCCCTGCTTTGCACTCAATCAGCCTTGACACATTTGTGTGTTTAGGGATCTTACCTGATTTCTTGGA
Source organism: Molossus molossus (assembly GCF_014108415.1). NCBI lineage: Eukaryota > Metazoa > Chordata > Mammalia > Chiroptera > Molossidae > Molossus > Molossus molossus. The sequence continues at coordinate 36,487,531 of NW_023425377.1, forward strand.
CTGCTGATTTACAGAGGCCGCTGGCCGTGTTTGTGGGACACATCTTAATACTTTTCTCATGTTTGGTCTAGTTGGTCTCTTGCTCTTACCTTTCTTTCCACATAATTCAAGGACTATTCTTTCCTATAGCAACAGATCCTCTTACTCAGCTCATTCCTGCCCCAGACATTCACGCCCCACTCTAGCCTTCTCTTCTTCTGTCTTCATTATGACAATAAAATAGTATTTGAAAAGAATTCTAGAGTATTGACTTTTAAATGTTCCAAGTCCATTGTGCCAGGAAAGAAATGCAAACTTATTAATTCAAACATGGGCGTGCTCCTGGTTCAACTCAGTGTATCCTCTTTGCAGTTAGATCAAGTTGAACGTTGTGTCTTTCATCTCTGGCTGCCTTTGCCTGTTTGCTTATTTGGAGGAAAGGAAACATCAGCTGTAAGGATGAAATCCCATGGGTGCTCCTCCTTGATCCTCGTTTCCACTTTTTTCCCTAAAGGTGACCATATCATTAACATGCTTTCTGTCCATGTTCTTCTATTTTCATGTCAGACGTGCATGTCTACAACTGATATGTTACCTTGTATGTTGTACAATAGAAACCAACGTTCTTTTTCTCTAACACGTTTATCTTACTGAAAATTGTTTTTGCCTTGATAGTTGTAGATGTAGTTAATTCCTTTGTAATGTAATATTTCTTTATACTTCAGTTTATCCATTTACTCTTGCATTGGTGGACATTGATATGGTCTCCATTCATTTTGCTGTTGGGGCTGCCTTTTTGCAGCATTTCTAACCCAGTGGTGGATTCTCCCATCAAGCCGCCTGGCCTGGTGAGTGTGTTATCCCAGGTGTGGGTCGAGGTGCAACACAACCTGCCACAATTAAAATGTGCAACTTCAGGCAAATCATGCTGTCTTTCTTGACTTGTTTGTCCATCTCTGAAATAACATGGGTGGATTTGACAGTTCCTGGGGCCCTTCCCATCTGTGACAGTTAAGCTGTAGTGGTTGCACAGGCAGCATAGCGTCTGTTTAAGATTTCCTCCTCAAGGAAGGGAAAATGAAAAATTTGAAGCCTGATGCTCTAATTTCAAAGGTAACAGTTTAACTAATGAGGTATGAATATAACTTCAATAAAACCAGTGAACTGAAATGGGCCTTGTAACCATTGGGAATAGATAGGGGGTGGCTCAAAGTCAAAGCACAAAGGCCAAAGGAAGAGGTACTTTCTCTTCTCGCAGTCCTGTGGGCACAGTGAGGTGTGGAGGCGAGTGGGGTTCAAGCCTCGGGCCTCCTGTGACCCTGCCGCAGACATTGGAGTAATCTGACTTATCTGGTCTTTATTTTCTCCTCTGTAAATTGAAACTAATAGCAGCTGTCTTGCTGGGCGTTTGTGAAGATGGAGTGAGAGCGTGTTTGTAAAGGGCCAGGAGTTGATGTGTGGCATGAGCCTTATTTTCTTCTCAGCTCAATCAGCTCTGTCAAGCCCACTATGGGCTCCATTTCCTCAAGCGGTGCCCATGGCTATGTCCGTGTTATGTGCCCTTCGCCCTGGCCTCCCTCAGAGCTCCCAGTACCTCCAGCACCAAGGAGCAAAAGCCGTTCTGGGTTGTGTTCCACCCTTTGGAGGGAATAACAGGGAGTTGTGAAGGGTAGTAAAATTTTCCTTGTAGTCATGGGGCACTGTGCCTTCTATTACTGTGTTTAAGAGGTTCTTTTGACATGAGCAAATCCATTTTAAAGAACTGTTTATTACCTTTCCCCCAAGACATAAAATGTAGTGTTAGTTTTATAAAAAGGGGAAAAAAGCCTTCCCATTATTCTACCTGCTATAACAACAGCCCCTGAATTAATTATATTGTATTTGTTGAGTCCTAATCAAACAGCCTTGGTTTGAGGAAATTCGCGGTGGGGAAAAATGTCAGTTGAACTTGAGAGTCCATCAATAACGGTGTTTAAGTTTCTCTCATGTGAGGCTGTCCAGGGGATCAGAGCATTTTCACAAGAGCGAGGTGGCTGCTTGGAGAAACACCTGTGTCCCCGTAGCTCTTATGCCTGAGGTGGAGAGTTTACTTTGTGAAGGTCTTCAGCTGTGTTAAGTAGCAGTTAATTGCTGGAGGCCCAGCAAATGTTCATTCTGCCTCAGAAACTGTGTGTAATGAGATGCAGTGTGATATGTAAGAAAGACTCTGGGCTTTTCAGTCTCAAAGATTGAGTTCATATTCCAGCCCTTTCCTTTAATGGCTTAACTTCTCTGAACCTCAATTCCCTTTTTTGTAAAATAGACATTTTACAAAATATGACATTTATTTCCTCTATGAAATGAGGTGTAGTGCCTGTTCCAGTCTTACTCTAATGAACATGATAAAGGCAGTAAAGCTTTGGTCAAAGATGGAGAACTAATGTTTTGTTTTGGATTTTCAGGTTTGAAAGGATCTTAGGGGAAGTTTCTAATGTGTCCACTTACCCATTGGTGTGTGAGCTGATTGATCAGTGAGTTGTCCCCTCAAGTGCTTTCTGATGGCCCAGTAGGTACCAAGTTGCTTACCAGTAGGAACTATGAGGAGGAATGAGAAAGAGGCCTTCCTAAGGGTGCTTATAGTCTACGTAGCTGAAAGATATTGATAGAGAGAGAGAGACAGAGATACAGAGTCAGAGAGGAAAGAAAATAACGCAGATGTGTCTTGTGGAACCTGGTAGACTAGGGTTCAGGTGAGCGGACAGTCAGCCTTTCCTGGGAAAGGGCCAGGAAAGGGGTTTTTGAGGAAGTGACCCGGGAGCCTTTCTAAAGATGGGTAGATGTTTGTAGACGGTTGCAAAGTCTGTTTAGAGCTTCAGTGCCATGTATGTGACACTAACGGATTCCTCTGAGTGCATTCTATTGTTTTGGGCCAGAATGGCAGGGGAATAAATGACCCTCATGCCATGTTTTATCATGACAGAGCTACAGATACAGGCATGAGTTTTCAAGTGCAATGTGATCTCTCAGTATCCTTTATGGAGAAAGACGTGTTTGTGTCTTACATGCCGATGCTTGAGTGAGGGAGAGTGAATGAGGAAGGACACAGGATCCGTCATCTTTATAGAGAAGCCACTGTGGGCCTGCAGATCTAGATTAGGCAGGTCTCTGCTCTCAAGGAAAGCCCAGTTTCCTTATGTGTGCTGTTGTCCAGCTTCCAAGGCTAGAGCCACATCCGTGGATCCCTTACCACAGAACAAAGGCATGCTTATGCAACCTCCTGTCATCCACAGTTGTGGTGCTGGGGAAATCTGAGTGCATTTAGGCTTAAATGTGGTTGTGTTAGCCCAATGAATGATGACTCCCTAGACATTTAGGACATCTTGCTATCTCACATCAAAAAAGGAGTATGTGGCCAGTGTTTACATCTGGTCAGCACTGAGCAGGTCTGCCCAGGAAGACAAAGAGGAGGCACCGTCTCTACCTCCAAGGACATTTAGGCTGAACAGTCAGATCACTGTGCTGGGGTCACAGTCAGAAATGACAGTGCCAGCTGTTGGGTCATTTATGCTGTAGGAGTTGATTTTTTTCCTATAGAATATTCTCAGTGACTGCTGTGTCTGTTATTCACATTTTTCTTCTTTGCTCGACATGTTTCCCATTTTTCTTAGAACCCTGCTTTCCTGTATGAGTTTGTTCTTTTGATAATACAAAATGGAATTTTGTCTGGGTGGTACAGCTTTTCACGTGGTATGGAGGGACATAGGATGCTTGTAAATAAGAGCAAAGTAGAGTTGTCTCATCTCTTACCATTTGTTCCCTTAAGAGTTTGCTGTGCTGTTAGCAAATAGCTGGCGTCGGCACTTCCACACAATCTGCTCGGTGTACCCTGGCCCCTTGCTGTGGCTGGTCCAACTCATCCTTGAGTGTCATTTTTCATGTCACTTACTCAAGGAAACCTTCTCTTGATCCTAGTCTAGCTTATTCACTCTCTCCTACTAGTCAGTGCTTTTCATTATCACACAGTTGCAATGTGATCATTTTTAAGATATATGTACTCTTTGTTTCCCTGGCCAGTCTCTGATCTGCTTGGGAGCATGCTTATGTGTGTCTTGTGTCCTTTTGTATTTCTAGGTCCCAGTGTAGGATTAGACACAAAGTCAGTACTCAGTTAATAGGTGTTGAAAAATGCTAATCACCAATTATTGTGCACCTGCTATATGCCAGTACTGTCAGTTCCTCTTTTAAAAATTGTGTGTGCTTGCACACATAATCTTTGTTAATACAACAGCTCTTTAAAGAAAACACAGTCCTGGAATAATAACCTGGAAGATGGCAGCGGGCAGGACCTGAGGGAGGGTAAGAGTGTGAGAGAGTGAGCGAGTGTGTGAGAGAGTGTGAGTGGATGTGAAGGTGGAAGACCAAACCCTAGCAGTGCAGAGCCATGGAGCAGAAAGTTCCTCTGCTATGGATGGGAGCAGCCAGCTACCGTGGTAAACTGCCCTTCAGGGCACTTCTCCATGTGCCTAGGGGAGGTCCCACCAATTTGGAAGATACCAGGTCTTCCCTGGGAGGAGTCAGTGGGAGCAGGTAGTGCCCAGCAACCTGAGCCCACCAGCGCACCTGGCACCATCAGACCAGTGGACACACAGTGTCAACACAGACCAGTGCATAGTAGTGGAGCTCCCAAGGTGCTGGTTGAGGAAGCCACAGACAGGCTGGAGCCCAGTACCATCTCCCATAGTAGCAGCCCTATCAGAGTTCAGATATACACCCAGCAACAGGAGCTGGGGAGCAGACATCCATCCCCAGGCAACAGAAACACAGACCAGCAGCTGAGACCCATCCCCAAAAAGTACAGCAAAAGTTGAGCAGGAGTTGACTCCATGGGGCAGCAGCACTCCCCAGCCACCCGCTGTGGGACCTGGGCTCCACAGAGGCCTATGCGGTCCAGTAGCTAACAAGAGCAGTGGGAAGCCAAAGCCAGAGAGAGACTGGTTCTATCCCACTGCCTGCCTGCAGGAACTGCAGGGTGCAGGGGCACCAGAGAGGCCTGTGTGACCCAGCAGGGACTGTGCCATCTAGTTACCCGCAGGATCTTCAGGGAGCTGAAATACCAGAGAAGCCTGTTGGACCCAGCAGGGACTATGCCATCCAATTACCTGCGAGTCCTGTGGGGTGCTGAAGCACTAGAGAGGCCTGTGCGACCCAGCAGCCCATAACATAGGCATAGAGCTGGGTCCCCAAGGGACTGTGCAATCCAGTTATCCATGGAACCTGCAGTGTGCTGGGGCACCAGAAAGGCCTGTGCTACCCAGCTGCACACAAGATAGGCATAGAGGCTGTGAAAATGGAGGCGGAGTAAATAGAAGCTACGCAGATGATCTTCCAGGACTAAATGGGGATTACAACTAAAATAAAGACAGATCCTGGGAAAAAAGCAACAGAAAAGCAGCTGTACAGGACCATATAACCAGGGACACGGGTAGGATCTACAGAGGTGCGAGTGGGTAGCAAGCTGGGAGCCCAGGGACAGCAGCAGTCTTAGCTGTGAGCAGCGCCCTTGGGGAATAAAGACCAAGCCCACTCCACAGCGCAGAGAGCCAGGACAGAGCATTAGAATAGCCACAGCCACTCACCTGGGGGCTACTGCAGAGGGAGGGCACTCGGGGCTGGAACTCTGTGGGGACACCTGGGCACTCAGAGTTTTTGCTGAGTTGTGGCCACAAAGGAAAGTGGCCAGTGTGCTCCATCCCCAAGCTGTGGGAAAAAGAAGCAGCCACCCCCTCCCCCCCGCCGAGATTCAGCCTTTAACGGTGAGGCAAAGAAATGCATATTGAGGCTCATTAATAACCAGCATATGTCCCACCCTCTAGAAATCCTCTTATGCAGAACACCAGGGATACATTCCAAGGCACTGAGTAACTGAGACTACTAGCCACCAGGAAAAAGCTAGAGGATAACTGAATCATTCCTGGGATTGCAAATCTACCCAGGAAAGTAAGACTTGACATGGTGTTTAACGTGGGCCCACTCAGGCTCACCCAAACCCAGTAGAAGGAGCCACAAACAGCAGAACACCAACACCCACAGGGAACATTTGGCAGGCTCCAAAACCCACTGAGATAGCCAAAATGGTGAAACAAATCCCAAATCAAAGAACAAAAGAAATCTATTGAAGATGAGATCAATGAAATGCAGCTAAGCAAATTATCAGAGATAGAGTTCAGAGCCATGATCTTGAGGAAGCTCAACAGCATGAGTAAGGACATCAGCAGCGTGAGTAAAGATATAGAAACATTGAAAACCAACCAAGTGGAAATGAAGAATGACATAGGAGAAATTAAGAACACATTGGAAGGACTAACCAGCAGAATAGAGGAAGCTGAGGACCGGATCAGTGAATTAGAAGACAGGGTAGAAAAAAATCAACCAATCAGAAAACCCAAAGGAAAAAACAATTAAAAACCAGGAAGACAGCTTAGGAGAACTGTGGGACAACTGGAAACGTAATAACACTTGCATCACAGGAGTGCCCGAAGAGGAAGAAAATGGGCAAAGGTTAGAGAATATATATGAAGAAATAGTGACAGAAAACTTTCCTAACTTGATGAAGGAAGAAGGCATTTAAGTTCAAGAAGCACAGAGAACCCCAAGTAAGAAGAACCCAAATAGGCCCACACCAAGACACATAGTAATTAAAATGCCAAAAATTAAAGACAAAGAGAGATCCTAAAGGCAGCAAGAGATAAGCAACAGGTTACTTACAAAGGAACCCACATAAGGCTGTCAGCTGACTTCTCAACAGAAACACTGCAGGCCAGAAGGGAGTGACATCAAGTAATCAAGGTCATGAAAAACAAGGATCTGAATCCAAAAATACTCTACCCAGCAAGGCTATCATTCAATATAGAAGGTCAAATAAAGAACTTTCCAGACAAAAAAAGGCTAAGGGAATATATTAACACCAAACCAGCGCTGCAAGATATGCTACAAAGACTGCTGTATTTAGTAGAAGAAAAAGGAAGAAAAGTAGAACCACACTTAACGAAAATGGCAATAAATAAGTACATATCAATTATCACCTTAAATGTGAATGGTTTGAATGTTCCGATAAAAAGACACAGAGTAGCTGACTGGATAAGAAAGCATAACTCACATATATGTTGTTTACAAGAGACTCACCTCACAACAAAAGACTCACATAAGTTGAAAGTGAAGGAATGGAAAAAAAATCTTTCAAGCAAATAAAAAGCAAAAAAAAAAAAAAAGCAGGGGTAGCAATACTCATATCTGGTAACATGGATTTCAAAATAAAGGCCATAACTAGAGACAAAGAAGGCCACTACATAATATTGAAAGGATCTATCCAACAGGAAGATAAACCTTGGTAAACATATATACACCCAATATAGGAGCACCAACATATATTAAATACATTTTGGAGGACTTTAAAGGAGAAATAAACAACAACACAGTTATAGCAGGGGACTTCAATACCCCACTGACATCACTGGATAGCTCTTCTAGACAAAAAATCAACAAGGAAACACAGACTCTAAATGAAGCACTAGATCAAATGGGTTTCATAGATATCTAGAGAGAATTACACTTTGAAAGTAGAAAATTCACATTCTTCTCAAGTGCACATGGGACAGTCTCAAAGATAGACCACATGTTAGGGCACAAACTAAGTCTCTACAAGTACAAGAAGATTGAAATCATATCAAGCATCTTCTCCGATCACAGTAGCATGAAACTAGAAATCAATTGCAACAAAAACATGCAAAGGCATTTGAAAACATGGAGGCTAAATAGCATGTTATTGAACAATGAATGAGTTACCATGGAGATCAAGGAAGAAATGAAAAACTTCCTGGAAACCAATGAAAATGAACACACAACAAACCCAAATCGATGGGATGCAGTGAAAGCAGTACTGAGAGGGAAGTTGATAGCACTACCGGCCTACCTGAAGAAGCAAGAAAAATTTCTAATAGACTATCTAATGTCACAACTTAAAGAAGTAGAAAGCTAACAGAAAGAAAACCTCAGAGCAAGTAGAAGGAAGGAAATAGTAAAGATCACAGCAGAAATAAATGACATGAAGACCAAAAAAACAATTCAAAGGATCAATGAAATAAAGAGCTAGTTCTTTCGAAAGATAAACAAGATTGATGGACTGTTAGCTAGAGTCGCCAAGAAACAAAGAGAGAACCCAAATACACAAAATCAGAAATGAAAGAGGAGAAATAATAACTGACACCAGAGAAATACAAAGAATTGTTAACAAATATCATGAACAATTATATGGCAACAAATTTGACAATCTAAGCAAAATGGACAAATTTCTAGAAACACATAATCTCCCAAAACTGAACCAGGAAGAGATAGAAAACTTGAACAGAACAATAACAACAAAAGAAATTGAAAATGTAATCAAGACTCTCCCGGCAAAAAAAAGCCCAAGCCCGGAAGTCTTCAGGGGGGAATTTTACTGAACATTCAAAGAACTAATATCCATTTTCCTCAAACTATTTCAAAAAATTCAAAAAGAAAGAAGTCTTCCAAACTCATTTTATGAAGCCAGTATAATTCTAATTCCAAAACCAGAAAAAGACACTACAAAAAAAGAAAACTACAGGCCAATATCCCTGATGAACATAGATGCCAAAATCCTGAGCAAAATACTAGCAAATCGAATCCAGCAATACATCAAAACAATTATTCACCATGACCAAGTGAGATTCATCCCAGGGATGCAAGGCTAGTACAATATTCGTAAATCAATAAATGTGATACACCACATAAACAAAATGAAAGATAAAAATCATATGATCATATTAATAGGTGGTGAAAAAGCATTTGACAAAATCCAGCAACCATTTCTGATGAAAACGCTCAGTAATGTGGGAATAGAGGGACATATCTCAACATAATAAAGGCCATATGTGAAAGACCTACAGCCAACATCATACTCAATGGGCAAAAATTAAAAGCACTTCTCTTAAGAACAGGAACAAGACAAGGATGCCCATTTTCACCACTCTTATTTAACATAGTACTGGAAGTCTTAGCCACAGCAATCAGACAGGAAAGAAAAAGAGGGATCCAAATTGGAAAGGAGGAATTTAAACTGTCATTATTCACAGATGACATGATACTATATGTAGAAAACCCCAAAGACTCCATCAAAAATTTACTTAATAAATGACTTTGGCAAAGTAGCAGTATACAAAATTAACATCAAGAAATTGATGGCATTCTTATACACCAATGATGAACTCACAGAAAGAGAAACTAAAATAACAATCCCATTTACCATTGTGGCAAAAAAATTAAGATACCTGGGAATGAACTTAACCAACAAAATAAAGGACCTATTCACAGAAAACTACAGGTCATCGAAAAAATAAATAGAGGAAGATATAAAAAAGTGGAAGCACACACCTTGTTCATGGTTTGGAAGAATTAACATCATTAAAATGTCCATATTACCCAAAGCAACCTATAGAATCAATGCAATCCCCATCAAAATACCAACGACATACTTCACAAAACTAGAACAAGTACTTCAAAAGTTCATATGGAACCAAAAAAGACCTCGAATAGCCACAGCAATCTTGAAAAAGAAGAACAAAGTTGGAGGGATTATATTACCAGATTGCAGATTATACTACAAAGAGACTGTAATCAAACAGCCTGGTACTGGCACAAGAACAGGCATATAGACCAGTGGAACAGAACAGAGAATCCACAAATGGACCAAAGGCAATATGCTCAATTAATATTTGACAAAGGTGGCAAAAGCATACAGTGGAGTAAGGACAGCCTCTTTAATAAATGGTGTTGGGAAAATTGAACAGCTACATGCAAAAAAAATGAAACTAGACCATCAACTTACACCCTACACAAGAATAAACTCAAAATGGATAAAAGACTTAAATATGACTCATGAATCCATAAAAATTCTAGAAGAAAATGTAGGCAACAACACTTCAGACATCATATGCAGCAGAATTTTCACTGATACATCACCTAAGACAACAGAAATAAAGGAGAAAATGAACCCATGGAACTACATTAAACTCAAAATCTTCTACACAGCAAAAGATATGATCATCAAAATGGAAAGGCAACCCACTGTATGGGAGAGCATAATTGCCAATGATAGATCAGATAAGGGGTTAATTTCCAATATATATATAGAGAGTGCTCATACAACTCAACAAAAGGAAGACAACCCAATTAAACAATGGGCAGAAGAACTAAATAGACACGTCTCTAAACAGGACATAAATGGCTAACAGACATATGAAGAAATGCTCAACATCACTAATCATCAGAGAGATGCAAAATAAAACAACAATGAGGTATCACCTCACACCTGTCAGAATGGCCACCATCAACAAATCATCAAACAACAGGTGTTGGCGAGGGTGTGGAGAAAAGGGGACTCTAGTACACTGCTGGTGGGAATGCAAACTGGTGCAGCCACTATGGAAAACAATATGGTGTTACCTCAAAAAATTAAAAATCAAACTGCCATTTGACCCAGTGATCACACTTCTAGGAGTATACCCTAAGAAGCCTGAAACACCAATCAGAAAGAATATATGTACCCCCATGTTCATAGCAGCACTATTTACAATAGCTAAGATCTGAAAACAGCCCAATGTCCATCAGTAGACGAATGGTTAAAAAAGCGGTGGTACATATACACAATGGAGTACTACGCTGCTGTAAGAAAGAAAGATCTCTTATCCTTTGAGAATACATGGAGGGACCTTAGGAAAGTATTATCCTAAGCAAAACAAGCCAAACAGAGAAAGACAAATATAATATGATCTCACTTATTTGTGGAATATAATGAACATAACAGTGTAAGGAATGGGGTAGTCCCAGAGACGTGGAAGTGGGGTACAGACTGACAAACCCCAGAAGAGGAGGTGGTGGGGGAGAGATAAACCACAGAACTTATATTCATGTGTACATGAACAATGGACATGGACAACAAAGGTGGGGACAGGGCAGGGAGGAAGGGGGAGGAAGAAGGTGGGGGAAAAGGAGAAACATCCGTAGCAAAAATATATTAATTAATTTAAAAAAATAAAACACAGTTTTTCCCTTTTTACAACTGGGAAACTGGGTTCAAATGTTGATGCAGAGTGTTCAGCAGCTTTTGATGTTTAGGATATTTGTACATTCTCATCTGGAAGAATATCCATGATACAGGTATTAAAAGAGCAAAACAGTGTATCTAATATGATTATGCTTATGGAAAACAAAGTGTTTACAACTGTTCATATTTGCATGCAAAACAAGAATCAACACCAACTTGTAACCATTGTCTCTGAGCAATAGGTTAGGAGGGGCATGAGTACGTTTTACTTTGTAATATTTTTAGGTTGGCATTTAAAATTTTTTAGTGTGAACTTCTTTTTTTAAATAAAAATAGAAGAAAGGGAAGGTCTTAGCCATGTTTGCCTAAGATGGTGGGGTGACTGAGGGGGTATTTGAACCCCAGCCTGTCTGTCTCTGTAGCCTGAGATTTATTTATTTATTTATTGCATAAGATCAGTTCCTCTAGGTATACATCGATTGTCCCCTTCTAAAATTGTTACGGGAAGGCCAAGCCTGTGAGCCTAGGTCAGGGATGGTGCAAACCTCCCTTAAATAGGAGGCTTTCTAACTTACTGCAAAGAACTTGCACAGGCTCTTGAAATTATCGCGAGTTCCTGGAGCAGTCCTTCCAGTGCGTGCTTCCTGGACACAAAGACATGGAACATCACGGCCTACAGCCTGGATACATGGTCCATCAAAAAAGACATCTCCAGAAGGACACCCTCGTTTCGTCTGAGTGGACCCTACTGGATATTGAGTTGCAAGGTTAAAAGGTACGGATCCACAAATTTATGTTTTCATTTTAAAAGTTCCCAAACTTGTACTTTATTCACCTGACTGAACACCTAGCCTGTAGGAGACTTACCCAGAGCTTAGCTTTGGCCTTGACACTTATGTTTTAAAAGTCTTATATTTGAGTCTGTATTTACTTTGCTGAAATCAGATCATTATGCTAAGAAAATGTTCTGTTCTATTGGCATTATTTCTGAAGTAATTCTTAATAACATTTTTATAAATGGATGTAATTGACTCATAGTCTGGCAGCTTTTGTTGAAATTCTCCTTTCTCCTTCCTGAGCTTATTCTAGTCTCTGACTATACATTGTAAACATCTGCCTAGGATTAATGAAATGACCCTGTTTTTATCCCAATTATCTCAACAACAGAGACTGTCATGCTCAGGAACTGAGTATCACTGCAGTAAGGTAAAAATTAACAAAACTAAACTATTTAGAGGGAAAAGCTCACAGGCTAATCCCTCTAAGAATCACTTTCAACAAAGCTGAGACTTTAGGAAAAAAGTGTTAAAGGACGGTTGCTAGAATAATAACTCATACATGTGATTAAAACACTTGATATACTGAAAGTACAGAGCTCTCTCCAAGGATTAGTTTGAAATAGAATATGCCAGGAGCGCCCCTAAGTGTCCCCAAGCCTGCCTGCTCCCTCTCTGCTGCCATAAGTAGAACTTGCCCCAACATATAATCTCACCCTTTGTGCCTCTGCAGAAATTCTTCCATCCAGAGGCTTCAAAGTGTTTTTACAAATGTCCATTAACAAGCCTCATCATCACTTTTGTCCACAGAGGTGGTTCATTCAAGTAACACAGGAATTTACCTCAATGGCCCACTCAGGGTCACCAGAGAAGTCCTTTGTGTGGTCTGGCAGTGGATCCTCAGGGTGTGAAAATACTCGCAGCACATTGCAGGTCCCATTTCACCGCCTCCTTTGACAAGTCCCACTGGATGGACCAGCATCTTCTGTATCTTCACAGCAAGGCTTCTGGCATTGCCTCTCCTCAGCCTCACCACGTGCCCAGATACCTGGACACCCAGACTCCCACCCTTTTCTTTCCTATCTGATCAGGCCCAAAAGCTGAGTGAGGACAGAACCTAACTTGTTTTAAATGAATCACTTTGCTTAAATAATCAGTGTGTCATATTTTGTAGTGTCCACCTCACCCGAACTCTTTTTTTAATCCAGTGAACAAATATTTATTAAACACTTATTTGGTTGCCATTCACTGGGCAAGACACTGGGAATACTACAGTCCTGCTCCTCCCTTCATTGTCCCATGCACCAAAAGGTCTTGGGTTTAATTCCCAGTCAGGGCACCTGCCAGGTTTCGGATTCAATCCCAGTTCAGTGTGCGTAAGAAAGGTGACTGATCAGAGTTTCTATCTCACATTTTGTTTCTCTCTCTCTCTCTCTACTCCCCTTTCCCTTCCACTCTTACGCTAAAAAAATAAATTAAAAAAAAGAACATCATCAGGTGAGGATTAAAAAGAATCTGATACACTGTAGTCATTGCTATGAAGATGACAAAGGTGACGAGCTGGGTGAGGTGGGAAGGATGGATGGATCAGGAGAGCCCTCACTAAACAGGTGATATTTGAATTCTGACCTGGAGCATGAGACTCTTCATTTTTATTTTATTTTATTTGCATCTTATAGATTTTCACTTCTGATCAAGTAAATATCAATCTTTAATGTGCCACATAAACAAAAAGCTCTGGTTTTCTTTTATTTTTTCCCATATTCATGAGACCAACAAGTGAGAAAACTGGTGTGGTTTATCCCCAGCCTCATAATTCTGTCACAGGCACCACTGTGATGGAAGGACAGCCAGTCCCATATATGGCCCTGGCTGGACTGAAGTTTTTGTCCGTGATAGCCCAGGAAGCTGATTGTGGTAAACTGTGGTACTAGGACTAGTTGTTGGCTTGTTCTCTGTCATTTTCAGTTTTGTTCTTTGTTTTCTGTTTTGATTCTTTTTTCTTAATTTTCTTTTCTTTAATATTTTAATTTATTTGTTTTTCATTTTCTTAATTTTTTCTGTTTTTCTTTTTTTGTTTGATTATTTTCATTTATTTTGTTCTTTGTTTTTAATTTTATTGTTTTTTGTTTTTGTTTTGTTTTTCTTTTCTCTCTCTTTTTCTTTTTCTTTTGAGCCACCATGTATACCCGTGCAGCCCTCTCTGACATCAAGGAGCGCCACGTAGGGAATTATATCCTCCTGAAAACCATCGGCTGGGGAGCCTTTGCCTCAGTGTGGCTGGCGCGGCACACTGTAACGGGCAAAGAAGTGGCAGTGAAGGTTCTGCGTCAACAGGGCCTCTCTGATCCTTCTGATGAAGTCCATGCTCTCCAGGTACTAAACCATCCAAACATCGCCCACTTGTTTGAAGTCATTACCACTGAAGACAATGTATATCTCTTCCAAGAGTATATCAGTGGCGGATACTTATTTGATTATTTGAAGAATAGAAGCCGCATAGCAGCGGAGGAAGCCCGAACTGCCTTGCGCCAATTAATATCTGCGTTACAACACTGTCACCAACGCAGCATCATCTATAGAGATGTTAAGCCTGAAAATATACTGCTAGATGGGGATAACAACGTAAGGTTAGCAGACTTTGGCTTGAGCACAGTACTTACAGATGAGAAGCTAACAGCCTGCTGTGGGACTGTCCCATACATAGCGCCTGAGGTATTACAGTGTGAACCTTATAAGGAAAAGGCAGATGTGTGGAGTGTAGGGGTAGTTCTCTACAAGATGCTAACGAAACAACTACCATTCTAGGGGAAGAACATCGAGGAAGAAGAGAATAGTGTATTGTGGGAACAGTTTCATTCACCAATGTATCTCTCCCAAGAATGTAGAGACCTTTTGAAGAAATTATTGACCTTCAACCCCAGCAAGAGACCAACTCTGGAGGATGTAATGAGAGACGCTGGCTCAACATGGGCCAGCCAGAGGCCCTTAGGCCTTAGGTTGAGCCACCCAAGGGAGACCTGAATGCTCAGGTAATAAACATCATGACGAATATGGGCTGGGAGGAGCATGAGATACAAGAATCGGTAACTTCAAAAAATATTACACTATTATGGGGACCTATCTAGTTTCAACTACGATGACACCTCAGATGAAGATCTCCACCATTAAGGTAAGGCCCTATTCCTCCCCTGACCCTAACATCAACCCTTCTGCATTCCAAGGGGTTCAGGCAGAAGGGCAAAAGGGCGGGGACCCAGCCACTTTTCCACCCAGCTTCGAGTCAAGGCTGCCCACCTCCTCAGGCAGCATGGAAGGGGGGAAGAACATTCTCAAACCAACAACCACCACACCCCCAACAAGGGAAGAAGTGAAGACCACCATCATCCCGGTCAGGGAAGAAGCTAAAACCACCACCTTGCGAACCCGCGAGCAAGGAAACACCACCACCATCCTCCCCAGAGAAGATGCAAAGACCACCACCATCCTCCCCAGAGGAGAAGCGAAGACCACCACCATCCTCCCCAGAGGAGAAGCGAAGACCACCACCATCCTCCCCAGAGCAAAAGCGAAGACCACCACCATCCTACCCAGAGGAGAAGCGAAGACCACCACCATCCTACCCAGAGGAGAAGAGAAGACCACCACCATCTTACCCAGAGAAGAAGAGAAGACCACCACCATCCCAGCCACGGAAGAAACAAGGAGCATCACTCCAATACCTGGCCCAAAGTCAGGGACCACCACCTCCAGTACAGCCCTCCACTGTGACCCTGGGAACTCCCCCATCAGGTACATCAGCAGCACCAGCAGGGTTGGTGGAGCCCCCAAGGAAACCACCAATGAAAATAGCCTTCAAACTGCTCATTCTGATGTTGAGTCCTCAGCCTCTTTCCCTGGCCACATCCAGGGCCAACAGAGTAAGGCTAGGAGGGCCTTTAGGGTTCTTTTAGGACTTGTGTGCTGTGTGCCGTGTGGTCAGAAACGATGGTTCAAAAGGACAAGCGTGAAACTGACATAATTTTTATTTATTTATTTACTTTTTTTTTTTTTTTTTACTGATTTTAGAGAGGAAGTTAGGGGGAAAGAGAGATAGAAACATCGATAAGAGAGAACATCAATTGGTTGCCCCCTGCATGCCCCCCACTAGGATCAGGCCCACAACCTGGGCATGTGTCCCACCAGGAGTGAAGACCACCACCATCTGAGACAGGCAAGAAGTGAAGACCACCCCCCACACTTGAGCTAGAGAAGAAGCAAAGACCACCATCATCCCAGCCAGGAAAGAAGCAAGGAGCACCACCGTCCCAGCCAGAGAAGAAGCAAGGAACACCCCATCCCAGCCAGGGAAGAAACTAGGAGCACCACCGTCCCAGCCAGGGAAGAAATAAGGAGCACCACCATCCTGGCCAGGGAACAAACAAGGAGCACCATTATTCTGGCCAGGGAAGACGCACAAACCACCACCATCTCAGCCAGAGAAGAAGCAAGGAGCACCACTCCCATACCCGGCCCAAAGTCAGGGACCTCTACCTCCAGTTCAGCCCACCATTGTGACCCTAGGGGCTCCCCCATCACCCATAGCAGTAGCACCAGCAGGGTTGGTGGAGTCCCGGAGGAAACTACCAATGAAAACTACCTTCTAGCTGCTCATTCTGATGTGGAGTCCTCAGCCCCTTGCCCTGGCCACATCCAGGGCCAACAGAGTAAGGCTAGGAGGGTCTTTAGGGTTCTTTTAGGACTTGTGTGCTGTGTGCCATCTGGTCACAAACAGTGGTTCAAAAGGATAAGAGTGAAACCAATATAATTTTTATTTATTTACAAATTTTTATCTTTCATTTTATTCATTTTAGAGAGGAAGTGAGAGGGAGAGAGAGAGAAAACATCAATTGGTTGCTTTTTGCATGCCCCCCACTGGGGATCAGGCCCTCAACCTGGGCATATGTCCTCACTGGGTATTGAACCTCCAACCTCTTGGTGTATGGGTTCACATGCAATCACTAAGCCACACTGGGTAGACTTTATTTTTTTAATTATTATTATTATTTTATTGATTTAGAGAGAGGAAAGGGGAGGGAATAATAGAAACGTTGACGAGAAGGTACATCAATTGGCTGCCTCCTGCATGCCCCCCACTGGGGATCTGGCCCACAATCTGGGCATGTGCCCTGACTGGGAATTGAACTGGCAACCTCTTGGTACATGGGGTTGATGCTCAACCACAGAGCCACACCAGCCGGGCACTGATACTGTGGATGGCCCTGGCTGGTTTAGCTCATCAGCTAGAACGTTGGCCCACAGACCAGAGACCTGGGTTCGGTTCCCATTTAGGGCACATACCTAGGTTACAGTTTGTCCCCGCCCCAGTTGGGGTCATGTGGGTGGCGATCAGTTGATGTGTCTCTCTCACGTTGATGTTGCTCTCTCTCTCCCTCCTCCTCCTTCTCTCCAAAAATCAATTTAATAAATACATAAAATAAAAAATAAATTAAGACCCCTGAGTTGACTTGACCTTTTTGTGATTTTAAACGTAAGACTGCACACCCTATTTTTATAGTTTTCTCAGAAATCTATTTTGTCCATTTTGGTTCAATGGCTTTGCAAAGACAACGAAAAATCAGCTCTAATTTATGCTGATTTAAAAAAATACCTTAACAGTTTTTAAAAATTCTATTATGTGTGTTCCTTCCTAACATTTTTCGTTTTGTAAATCCCATAGTGGAAGCTGCAGGCTCGCAGTTACCCAAAGGACAGTGTGCTTTTTGGGGCGCTCTCTCCTGGCCCCAGCCTGGGTCTGAATTTTGTATACATTGAACTTTGGGGTTCATTTTCTGTGTTTACCTGTGTGACTAGCGGTCTCTTTAGGTCCCTTGCTTTATGCTTTTGCGTACCTGTGTCAAACACAGTAAGGTGTATAGTCTCCTTATAGCCAGGATGTTATTTTATTGTGCCTTACTTTATTACACATGAAATGAAACCGTCTCTGACATTTTTTATACTTACTGAATTTTTATTAGAGTTATATCTTTTATCAATAGTAACATAAGCTGCAACGCCCGTCTCTGGACTATTTCCTGAGATTGCTGCCACTGTCTAGAAAGAGGGCTGTTTCCGCCTTATTAGAAATGGTTTCATCTCCATTGCTTTCATCTCCTTAGATAATCCTGTCACCCCCGTTCGTTGCCCACAGATCTGACCCTCCTTGCCAGTGCCTCAGTACAGCCCACAGACCCATGTAGTGGGTGAGGCTGGCTTGCCAGTGGCTCGATTCTGAGTCATCACAGAATCCTTAGTTCTGGTGGCTGCAGTGATAACTGCAGGTCTCATACCTGCGGGCAGCTGTGTTTAGAGTAAGGGACTTAGCAGCTCTGTATGCAACCAGAAAATGGAGTCAGCAGTACCATCAGTGCATTACATCATGGCATTTTCCTGCAGAATGTTTGTAAAGATGCAATAGGAGATTTGGCCAGAACCATTGCTTATACAGATTAGTTTAGGCTCTTCTGGCAATGCTGGGAGGTAGGCTGTTTTCTCCATGAGTAAGGCTTCCGTTATCTCAGAGACTTCAAACCGCTTTGTTCTGGTTGGTAGTCACCGCATCTGAGTGTGGCATCCTTCTTAGAAACTGATTTGTTGTTGTTCCCGCATTGGAAAATCACCTTCTTTATTTATTTTTTTTATTTTTTATCCTCACCCGAGGACATTTTTCGATATTTTGTTCAGATAGAGTGAGAGTGAGAGAGAGAGAGAGAGAGAGAGAGAGAGAGAGAGAAACATCGACGTGAAAGCGACACATCGAGTGGTTGCCACCCACACGACCCAACCAGGGCTGGGGACAAACTGCAACCAAGGTACGCGCCCTTAGCGGGAACCGAACCCGGGTCTCTCCGGACCGCAGGCCGACGCTCTAACCGCTGAGCCAAACCGGCCAGGGCGGAAAATCACCTTCTTGATGATGTCTTTGGTCTTAGGACAAGGAGACTGAAAACACAACAGAAAGGCTCTAGTGCTGCATTTAAAATACAAAACATCAGCCCATCTTTGACACGTGGGTGAGTGTCACTGCAGTTGTGAGAGACTTAAAATCACTCCGGATTATGTGATAGCCTGAGACCACCACATGCTTCCCCCGGTGCTAGCTCTTGTGAAAATGGAAACACGGGCTCAGGGAGCACCAGGGGGACCCCAGGACCGAGTTATAAGTGGGATGGGGCACATCCCAGGGATGTTTACATATCGGTTTCTAAACGAATGCCCCACAGAAGATGATCACCTTCCTTTTTATTTTGTTTTATTTAACTTTAAAAATTTCAGTATAGTTGGTATATAATCTCATATTGCTAATATTAATTTCAGGTGTACAACATAGTGATCAAGAGATACACAGAACAAACCGTGGCTGGTTTGGCTCAGTGTCAGCCTGAGGACTGAAGGGTCTTGGGTTTGATTCCTCGTCAAGGGCACGTACATGGTTTGCAGGTTCCATCCCTGCCCCGGCTGGGGTCATGCAGGAGGCAACCGATAAATGTGTCTCAGGTCAATGTTTCTCTCTCTCTCTTCCCCCTTCCCTCCCTTCCACTTGTGTGGAAATCAATGGAAATATATCCTCTGTTGAGGAATAACAAAAACAAAAACAAAAACAGATACACAAAGCAAAAAGATATATGACATTATATCAAAAGCATAAGGAGTGGAGGGGGGAGTAAATGTGTAGCGTTTTCAGAATGTGATTGAACTTTAATGCCTATAGTTTAGAATATCTGCTATAGATATAGATATAAGTGATTCTCATGATAAACACAAACCAAAACCATACAAAAATTTGTGTTTTAAATATAATTTTTTTTTTTTTTTAATCCTCACCCGAGGATATTTTTCCATTTTTTGTACAGATAGAGTGGGAAGGAGAGAGAGGAAGGGAGAGAGAGAGAGAAACATCGACGTGAAGGGACACATCGAGTGGCTGCCACCCGCACGACCAACCAGGGCCAGGGACAAACTGCAACCGAAGTATGTGCCCTTAGCGGGAACCGAACCTGGGTCTCTCTGGACCCCAGGCCGACGCTCTAACCGCTGAGCCAAACTGGCCAGGGCTTAAATATAATTTTTAAGTACTGGATATATTCAGATGGTTCAGAAATGAAAATAAGTAGGAAAAAATACAGTAAAAAGTCTCCTTGTGCCTTCCTTTTTACTTTGTTTTATTTAACTTTAAAAATTTCAGTATAGTTGGTATACAGTCTTATATTGCTTATATTAACTTCAGGTGTACACTGAAATTAATGTTACTAGGTTGTTGTATACCCTTCCAGAGACATTTTAAGCACTTATTAGTTTGCATGTGCATGTGTATTCATTTTCTCCTTTTTAAAAACCTGAAAGATAGAGTATTGTAAACAATGTTCTGTACCCAGCCTTTTACAAGGATTATTATATCTTAGAGATCTTTACATTTCTGTGCATGGAGAGCATTGTTGTCCCTCCCTCCCTCCCTTCCTTCCTTCTTTCTTTCCTTCCTTCCTTCCTTTTCTTCCTCCTTCTCTTCTTTCTTTTCTTTCTCTTCTTTTTCTCTTCCTGTCCTCTTTCTCCCCCTTCTCCTCCCCCTCCTTCCTGGTGTTCCAGTGTATGTACCATTATTTATTTACCTGTTGACGAGCATTTGAGTTGTTTCCAGTATTTTACTATCATAAGCAGTACTGCAGTGAAGAACCCTATTTTTACGTCATTTCACACACCATGTGACAGACCCTCAGTATGCCAAAGTTCCCAAAGAGGGATTACTGGATCATATAATATGTGTATTGACAATTTTGACAACTGTTGCCAAATTGCTCCCCCTTTCATAATGGCAAGTATTTGAGAATAACTGTTTTCAGACGTCTTTGCCAATTGGCATGGCTGTTCAAATCCTTTGCCCATTTTTCTAGTAGGTTCTTGGTCTTTTACATGCTCATTGCTAGGAGCTTTCTATGTATTAGAGAGATTAGCCCTTTGCCTATAATTTGAATACATAAAATAAAATTCCACTGATGGTGTTTGCCTTTTGACTTTACTGATGGTGGATTGCCACATAAAAGTTTCATTTCTATGTGTTCATATTTGTTGGCCTTGACTTTAATGGCTTCTGGATTTTTAGGCATAACTCAAAAGGCCTTTTCCACTCCAAGGGTAATAAGGAATTTCCCTGTGTTTCTCTCCCATCATTTTTTTTTTTTACACATTTTGAATTGATTTTGGTACTTGCTATAAGATATAAAACCAACGTTTTTCTTCAGATGCTACCCAGTTGTCCTTACATCACTTATTGGATATACATTTCCCCAGTGCTATGAGATGTCAGTGTTGCTGCATACTGAAATCCTCATGGTATTTGGATTGATTTCTGGGCTCTGGGCTCGATCTATATGTTTGTCTTTATATTCACATTCCAGTACCAGTACTGAACTATTTTAATCAGTAAGGCTTTATAACATATGTTCTCTGATGGGGCTGCCTTTTCTTTTCAGGGTTCACCCCCCTTCTGTTGATAGCATTATATATTTATTTTTCTAATATACTTAAAGATAAACGTGTGTAATTCACAAACTAAAAGCAATGTTTTCATTAGGAAAACATTACACTTACAAATCACCTTAAGAAAATTGCACATAGCTGTGAATGTGTCTTCCCGTCAGGAACATGGTATGTCTTCCAATCTGTTCAAGTCTTCTTTTGTGTCCTTTGGAAGAGTTTTATGTTTTCTTCTTAAAGATTTTACACATTTCTTATTTAGTCAATTCCTTAATATTTTATTTCACGTGTGCCATATTAAATGGAACTTTTTCCTGGAGTGCGTCTCCTAGTTGTGCATAAGGAAGCTGTGGGCATCTCCAAGTTAATATCTTGCTGAGTATCTGAGTTGTCTTCTGGTTTATGATAGTTTTGTATTTGATTATTTTGGGGGGGTCTTTCCAATATATAACCAGCTTGTCTTTTAATAGTCCTAGTTTTAGCTACTCCTTTGCAATGTTTATACTTTAGGCTTTCCCTGGTCCCCCTCATGCGATGTGAAATAACAGTGGTGTCAGTGAGCACCCTCGTCTTGGTCCTGGTTCGGGTTGCCTTCTATCCTGGTGTTGCCCTATTAAGTATGATCCTAGCTTTGGCATTGAGATGACTGTGTCATCATGTCAAAGAAGTACACATCTGTTCTTATTTGGCTGAGTGATTTCTGTTGTTGTTTTTAAGAATACTTTTTCAGTGTGTATGGGATGATCACATGATTTTACTCTTGAGCTCTTTTAATATGATAAACTAGTTTGATGGATTGACCAATATTGGGCAATCTTTGCATTCCTTGCTTAAACCCCATTGGGTCATGACGTAATAGTCTTCTATTGTGCTTCGTGATTCTATGTGCTAAATGTTTTGCATTGATATTTATAAATGAGATTAGTCTCGAGTTTTCTTTTATGCATAATGGTTATGAGGTTTCACACTTATTTTTAAAAGGTTATATTTGCTTTTGTGTGACGGAGAGTTTTCTAAATAATTTCATGTTGTGGACAAGATTTTAGGAAGCATGTTTGGCTTAGAAGGAACACACAGTTTCACGGACTATGAGTATGTTCATATTTAAACTGTTAATGAAGATAAGGTTTGTCTCTTTGGGGAGACAAAGTATGGAAAATGATTTCTTAACATTTTATTTGTATTAATATAAACTAAGAACACTTATTAGTTAACTAGTTAAATTAGTTAGCTTAATGTGTAGTAGATTGGCTTTATGTATATTAGTACATTTTAATCCTCTGTACAGTCCTTGGAGGAATTGCTTTTAACTTACAGAAAACTGACTTCAGAGAGGTGAACACGACTTGCCCAAGATCACATGGCTAGTAAATGATGGAATTATATATTTAACCTAGAACTGTTTCAGCCCGGAGTCCACACTCTAAATCACCAAGCTATATTGCTTTTACAAAATTTGAAGTTGTTAAAGATAATTGGGAGTAAGAACACCATTTCCTAAAGCAGTGGCCTCAGAGTGTGGTCCTCAGACCAGCTGCATCTGCATTTCTGGATTATTGTTAGCAATGCAGATTCTCAAGCTGCACCCACATCTCCTGAAGGAGAAACTGCAGGGTGGACGGAGGCCCAGCACTGTCCTGAGGTGCGCACCCTGCAGCTGAGAAGCCCCGCCTTCAGGCTGAACATTGGGAGTTGTTAACTTGTTGACTCTAGGAATAAGGGCAAATGTTCATCCCCTCCGCGTACTCTCCAGAAATAAAGTCTAATTGTTTGTTTAACACCTTATGGCTTGTTCACAAAGGGGAATATTTGCTGAGCTTAGCTCCCTGGGAAACTTGTGAAAATTAAACACTCTTGTGAAGTATCAGTAGAGGGTCCATTACTTCCAGGTCTGTCTAGGCAGAGGTCCTAAGCAAACTAATTAGACTTCATTTTAGGAGTGTGAGCAGTTCACAGATTAACATATGACCTACATATGCATGCCCTCTGTGCCTGGTTTCCCTTCCTGGGACTAACTAGATGGGGGTGGAATGGGGGTGGGGCAGGCTGTGAGGGCAGGGACCCAGAGGCTCAGTGCTCTGCCTCCCAGACAGGCACATGAGGCCGGTTCTGTTCCCTTGAATGCCAGAAGGAAGTGAAACCATGGTGGGCTGCCCACTTGACCTCGTCTCTGCAGGGTGCCACCAAACTGAGGCAATCACAGTGACCCACTTCACCTAAAGCCTCAAGCCCATGAACCTCTTTCACCCACTTGCCAGGAGCAGGCCCTTCCCTTGCGGGTGCAGAGTTCATTTCACAGGTATCACTGACTTATGAAAGGCAGACTGCTTGCAAACTAATTGGGTCAAGTCATTATAGAGGGCAATGTGGTTGTGAGCTGGAGCAGTGCTAAAGTGGTTTGCAGTAACAGGCACCTGGTCCCTGCATTGGTTGTCACTTCAGAGTACTTTGATCTGAATGGGTCAGAGGAGGGGCCCTGAGGATGCTGTGGGTCTACCGGTGACCACCTCGTTTGCTGAAACTAGCCCTCAAATGATCTTCAGGTATCTTGCCAGTCCTAGGAGTTCCTGACTGACATATTTCTGTGCTTAGTAGATATTTCCCTGGTGTGTGTGTTCATATGCATGCTTGTGCATTTGTGTGTGGTGGGTTAGAATTAATATGCTTAATGAATCACTTCCTGGAGACGCAAGAGGTACACCTTGGTGTGAGCTGACTGCAAGGAAACCACACCGCCGCCCCCAGCCAGGTCAGGGATGACCTCACCCACTGGCCATGTCTCCACTGACAAGAGGCCTGAGGGCTGGAGGCTGGGATTGCAGAGCTCAAGGAAGCCTGCACATTCCTGCATCTGGTCTAACATATGTGGGACCTGTGGCAAGAGTATTAATAGAAGCTCACACACTCTAAATAATTAAGTTATAATATAACCAAGCAAACACACTGTTAAACAGTAACATGTTCTATCCTCCTGTCCTTCATAATGTACCTTCATAATGACCTGAGAGGTGGCAGCATGGAGAGACCACCCCTTCTCTTTCCACCCTCAGCTTCGTCTACTCCACAAGGGCCTTGCTTGCTTGCAGACACCCAGCCTTCATGTTGGAACTCTGATCATAAACACCCCTCCTCCCTGCAAAACTGGCAGCTCAGGCCACCTCGAGAGGAGAGATCTGGAGACAAGGCCCAGACAGGCCCCGGAATTTGGCTCAGGGCCAGTTTGGCAGCAATTTCTGGTTCCAGGGACTGAGGACCTGGTCTAGGAGGGGGGAGCGTGAGCTCTGGATGGGCATGTCTTGTAAGCCCCCCAGAAGCCCTACCTACTGGGATGGGTGCAGCCAGATGAAGGCTGGAGTGAGGGCCCGCTCTGCCTGGGTCTAAGGATAGTACTACTGACCTTGTGAAAGGTCAGCAGAGTTTCATTTACCCAGGGCCCTGGTCAGAAACATAGGCTGATAATTCAGTTACACACCCCACATTGACATTTACTTTCCTGATGATCACAGGCTGAACCATCTGCGTGAGCTTCCTAGGATGCTTAAATGTTCCACACTTATACACACACTGACACTCCTACACTCCTCACAGACATATCCACATTACTCTCACATACACACACACACATACACTCAGAAATGGCCACCTGCCTGCCCTATTATGGCACCCATACACCAGTCATAAATCTTTACACACATAGGTGTATTCACACAGACATGTACCTACCTGCCTTACACATGTATGCATACCCACAAACATTTGCTCTTACACATGTCTCTAACCTAGCCATCTTTCTGCCCATACTTACTTCTCTCACATGTGGCTGCACTTACTTCACCTGGGATGCTTTTCTCATCAGCACTTGCTATCACTGGTGTATCAAGGGTCAGTTAAAATTAGCAGTGAAAATGAGTCTTTAGGATTTATTTATTTATTTATTTTGTTGATCCTCACCCTAGGGTATTTTTCCAATGATTATTAGATAAAGTGGAAGGGAGGGAAGGAGAGAGAGAGAGAGAGAGAGAGAGAGAGAGAGAGAGGTGAGAGACATTGATTGGTTGCCTCCTGCATGACCCCTACTGGGGCTGGGGATTTAACATGCAACCCAGGTCCATGCCCTTGACCAGGAATTGAACCCACAGCCCTTCAGTCCAAGGGCTGATGCTCTAACCACTGAACCAAAACAGCCAGGACAAGCCTTTAGGGTTTTATTTATTTATTTTTTATCTTCACCCGAGGACATTTTTCTATTTTTTGTTCAGACAGAGCAGAAGGGAGAGAGAGATAGGAAGAGAGAGAGAAACATTGACCTGAAAGGGACACATTGAGTGGCTGCCACCCGTATGACCCAACCAGGGCCGGGGCAAACTGCAACCGAGGTACATGCTTCTAGCGGGAACCAAACCCGGGTCTCCTTGGACCGCAGGCCAATGCTCTAACCACTGAGCCAAACCGGCCAGGGCGCCTCTGGGGTTTTAGATGCAGTTATTTGATTAAGGGTCTACTTAAGACACGTAAGTGGGTACTGATCACATTGCATTTACTGATGACTGTGAGGTAACCTGGACACAAACCCCTGGACATCTGTGTTCTGTAGATGACACGTGTCCCCCGGAGTGCTTGGCCATGGCTCCCTTGTCTGGAAGTTGTAGCAGAAGCATGCAGGATTCCTTCTGGTGTGCCATATCATAGCTCCCTTGACACAGAGAAGCTCCTGCTGCGAAGACTGAGTGACCCTGGGCCTTCCCGTGGGCCTCAGCTCCCACTTAGCCAGTGTGATTCAGCCCTGAATTTCTGATTTTTGGATTGCTGCCCACTGGAAGGCCCACGCACATAGCTGATGTGTTGTCTTTACTGCCACAGCAGTACTGTCCCTGCAGTGGAGCAACAGGTGCTGAGCAGAACACTCCTACTCAGTATGTGGGCAGCGCCCTCAGTGTCAAGGTCTTCGATGTCAAGGTAAAGGAGGTCCAACTGTGTGATGGGAAATTTGTGTTGGAACTATGGTGGGTATTTAGTAGTGAAACTATATTTCATTTGATTTGACTTTCTGAAAATGAATGTTTACATGGAAACACTCTCAGGTATACAGGAAAGATGCCAAGATGCACACGTAGGGAGCGGTTGTCTGCCCGCCACCGTCTCTCCCAGAGTTATGGAGATGTAATTGACATATAACATCGTGCATGTTTAAGGTGTGCACACAAATGTCTATAGCAGCTCTGTTTGTAATAGCTAAAAACCAGAATCAGGCCAGATATCCTTTAGTGGGTGAATTTGGTTACCCTGTGGTACAACCATACCTGAGAATAGTACTTGGCAATGAAGTAGGAATGCACTAGTGATATATGCAATGATCTAGTTGAATCTTCAGGGAATTTTGCTGAGTGAAAAAAGCCAATTCCAAAGGTTATATAATGTATGGTTTCATTTATGTAACATTTTCAAAGTGCCAATATTTTTTAAATAAAGGAAAGATTAGTTGTTGCCAGTGGTTAGAGGTAGTGGGGGTACAAGAGGGATCAGGAGGGAGGAGAGAGTGGTTATAAAATGGCGATACCAAGGATCCTTGTGGTATTGGAACTGTTTTGTATTTTGACTCTGTGTTTGGTAGATACATGAACGTATGCATGATGAAATTGTGTGGGACTAAACACACACACACACATGCACATATATACACACATAGTGTAAGTAAAATTTGTAAACCAAATAAGATTGATGGATTGTATCATTGTGATGGCTTGGTTGTGATTTTGTTCTATAGTTTTGCAAGATGTTACCATTAGGTGAGACTGGATTAAAAGCATATGGGATCCCTCTGGGATTTATTTTTACAACTGCTAGTGAATCTACAATGACTTCAATAAAACTTCCAAAGAAAAAGGTGCACCATGTGGTGGAATCAGGTTTAATATATTTTGCCATTTTATTTTATTTATTTTTTTATTAATTATTATTATTATTATTATTTTTATCCTCACCTGAGGACATTTTTCCATTTTTTGTTCAGGTAGAGTGTGAGGGAGAGAGAGGAACAGAGAGAGAGAGAGAGAAACATCGATGTGAAAGGAACATCGAGTGGCTGCCACCCGCACAACCGACCAGGGCCGGGAACAAACTGCAACCGAGGTACATGCCCTTTGCGGGAACCGAACCAGGGTCTCTCAGGACCGCAGGCCGATGCTCTAACTGCTGAGCCAAACCGGCCAGGGCTATTAATTAATTTTTATTACAGATGTTCCTCCTTTTCCCCCCACTGATTCCCCCCTCCCCCTCCTTCCCTGCGCTGTCCCCAGTTTGTTGTCCATGTCCACTGTTCATGCATACATGCATGTAAGTTCTGTGGTTTCTCTCTCCCCCACCACCCCTCTTCTGGGGATTGTCAGTCTTTACCCCACTTCCACGTCTCTAGGACTACTCCATTCCTCAGACTGTTATGTTCATTATATTCCACAAAAAAGTGAGATCATATTATACTTGTCTTTCTCTGGCTTGTTTCACTTAGGATGATACTTTCCAGGTCCCTCCATGTAGTCTCAAAGGATAAGAGATCTTTCTTTCTTACAGCAGCGTAGTACTCCATTGTGTATATGTACCACTGCTTTTTTATCCATTCGTCTACTGATGGACACTTGGACTGTTTCCAGATCTTAGCTATTGTAAATAGTGCTGCTACGAACACGGGGGTACATATATTCTTTCTGATTGGTGATTCAGGCTTCTTAGGGTATATTCCTAGAAGTGGGATCACTGGGTCAAATGGCAGTTTGATTTTTAATTTTTTGAGGTAACACCATATTGTTTTCAATAATGGCTGCACCAGTCTGCATTCCCACCAGCAGTGTATTAAAATCCCCTTTTCTCCACACCCTCGCCAACATTTGTTGTTTGATGATTTGTTGATGACGGCCATTCTGACAGGTGTGAGGTGATACCTCATTGTTCGTTTTAATTTGCATCTCCCTGATGATTAGTGATGATAAGCATTTCTCCATATGTCGCTTAGCCATTTGTATGTCCTGTTTGGAGAGGTGTCTATTTAGTTCCTCTGCCCATTGTTTAATTAGGTTCTTTGTCTTCCTTTTGTGGAGTTGTATGAGCACTCTATATATATTGGAAATTAACCCCTTATCTGATATATCATTGGCAATTATGCTCTCCCATACAATGGGTAACCTTTCTGTTTTGATGATTGTATCTTTCGCTGTGCAGAAGCTTTTGAGTTTGATGTAGTCCCCGTGTTCATTTTCTCCTTTGTTTCTATTGCCTTAGGTGATGTATCAGTGAAAATTCTGCTGCGTATGATGTCTGAAATTTGATGCCTACGGATTCTTCTAGGATTTTTATGTATTGATGAGTTACATTTAAATCTTTTATCCATTTTGAGTTTATTCTTGTGTAGGGTGTAAGTTGATAGTCTAGTTTCATTTTTCTGCATGTAGCTGTCCAATTTTCTCAGCACCATTTATTAAAGAGGCTGTCCTTACTCCACTGTATGCTCTTGTCACCTTTGTCAAATGTTAATTGAGCATATTGCCTTTGTTCCATTTGTGGGTTCTCTGTTCTGTTCCACTGGTCTATATGCCTGTTCTTGTGCCAGTACCAGGCTGTTTTGATTACAGTGGCTTTGTAGTATAACCTGAAATCTGGTAATGTGATCTCTCCAACTTTGTTCTTCTTTTTCAAGATTGCTGTGGCTATTTGAGGTCTTTTTGGGTTCCATATGAACTTTTGAAGTACTTGTTCTAATTCTGTGAAGTATGCCATTGGTATTTTGATGGGGATTGCATTGAATCTATAGATTACTTTGGGTAATATGGACATTTTAATGATGTTAATTCTTCCAATCCATGAACAGGGTATGTGCTTCAAATTTTTAATATCTTCCTCTATTTCTTTTTTCAATGACCTGTAGTTTTCTGCAAATAGGTCCTTTATTTCTTTGGTTAAGGTAATTCCTAGGTATCCTAATTTTTTTGCTGCAATGGTAAATGGAATTGTTTTCTTAGTTTCTCTTTCTGTGAGTTCATCATTGGTGTATAAGAATGCCATCGATTTCTTGACGTTAATTTTGTATCCTGCTACTTTGCCAAATTCATTTATTAAGTCTAGTAAATTTTTGATGGAGTCTATGGGGTTTTCTATGTATAGTATCACGACAGTTTCACTTCCTCCGTTCCAATTTGGATCCCTTCATTTTTTCTTCCTGTCTAATTGCTGTGGCTAAGACTTCCAGTACTATGTTAAATAAGAGTGGTGAAAGTGGGCATCCTTGCCTTGTTCCTGTTCTTAAGGGAAATGCTTTTAGTTTTTGCCCATTGAGTACGATGTTGGCTGTAGGTCTTTCATATTTGGCCTTTATTATGTCTAGATATGATCCCTCTATTCTTACATTGCTGAAGGTTTTTATCAGAAATGGATAGTGGATTTTTGTCGAAGGCTTTTTTGGCATCTATTGATATGATCATGTGGTTTTTATTCTTCATTTTATTTATGTGGTGTATCACGTTTATTGATTTGTGAATATTGTACCAGCCTTGCATCCCTGGGATGAATCCCACTTGGTCATGGTGGATAATTTTTTTGGTGTATTGCTGGATCCGATTTGCTAGTATTTTGTTCAGGATTTTGGCATCTATGTTCATCAGGGATATTGGCCTGTATTTTGTTTTTTTGTAGTGTCTTTTTCTGGTTTTGGAATTAGAATTATGCTGGCTTCAAAAAACAAGATTGGAAGTCTTCCTTCTTCTTGAATTTTTTGAAATAGTTTGAGGAGAATGGGTATTAGTTCTTTGAATGTTTGGTAAAACTCCCCTGTGAAGCCATCTGGGCCTGGACTTTTGTTTGCTGGGAGAGTCTTGATCACATCTTCAATTTCTTCTGTTGTTATTGTTCTGTTCAAGTTTTCTATCTCTTCCTGGTCCAGTTTTGGGAGAGTATGTGTTTCTAGAAATTTGTCCATTTTGCATAGATTGTCGAATTTGTTGCCATATAATTGTTCTTAGTAGTTGTTAACGGTCTTTTGTATTTCTGTGGTGTCAGTTGTTACTTCTTCTCCTTCATTTCTGATTTTGTGTATTTGGGTTCTCTCTCTTTGTTTCTCCGTGAGTTTAGCGAAGGGTCCATCAATCTGTTTGTCTTTTCGAAAAACCAGCTCTTTGTTTCATTGATCCTTTGAATTGTTTTTTTGGTCTCTATGTCGTTTATTTCTGCTCTGATCTTTACTATTTCCTTCCTTCTACTTGCTCTGGGGTTTTCTTTCTGTTAGCTCTCTAGTTCTTTAAGTTATGAGGTTAGATAGTCTATTAGAGATTTTTCTTGTTTTTTGAGGTAGGCCTGTAGTGCTATGAACTTCCCTCTCAGAATTGCTTTTGCTGCATCAAGTTTTCCTTGATGTCCTCGGTGACCCATTCATTGTTTAATAACATGCTATTTAGCTTCCATGTGTTCAAATATTCTTGTATGTTCTTCTTGCAATTGATTTCTAGTTTCATGCCATTGTGATATGAGAAGATGCTTGATATGATTTTAGTCTTCTTGATCTTGTAGAGACTTAGTTGTGCCCTAACATGTGGTCTGTCTTTGAGAATGTCCCATGTGCACTTGAGAAGAATGTGAATTCTGTAGTTTTGGGGTATAATTCTCTGTAGATATCTATTAAATCCATTTGGTCTAGTGCTTCATTTAGGGTCTCTGTTTCCTTGCTAAATTTTTGTCTAGAGGATCTATCCAGTGATGTCAGCGGGGTCTTGAAGTCCCCTGCTATGATTGTATTGCTATCGATTTCTCCTTTGAAGTCCTCCAGAAGATTTTTAATATATTTTGGTGTTCCTATATTGGGTTCATATATGTTTATCAAGGTTATATTTTCCTGTTGGATAGATCCTTTCAATATTATGTAATGGCCTTCTTTGTCTCTAGTTATGGCCTTCATTTTGAAATCTGTTTTATCAGATATGAGTATTGCTACCCCTCCTTTTTTTTCCTTTCTGTTTGCTTGGAAGATTTTTTTCCATCCCTTCACTTTCAATTTATGTGAGTCTTTGTTATGAGGTGGGTCTCTTGTAAACACCATATAGATGAATCATGCTTTCTTATCCAATCAGCTACTGTGTCTTTTTATGGGAGGATTCAATCCATTAAAATTTAAGGTAATTATTGATATGTACTTATTTATTGCCATATTTGTTTAGTGTGGTTCTATTTTTCTTCCCATTTCTCCTGCTAATTACAGCAGTCCTTTTAACATTTCTTGTAGTGTTGGTTTGGTGCTAATGTATTCCCTTGGCCTTTTCTTTTTTTGGTCTGGGAAGCTCTTTATTTGACCTTCTATTTTGAATGACAGCCTTGCTGGGTTGAGTAGTCTTGGATTCAGATCCTTGTTTTTCATGACCCTGATTACTTCATGACATTCCCTTCTGGCCTGTAGTGTTTCTTGTGAGAAGTCAGCTTAGAGCCTTATGGAGTTTCCTTTGTAGGTAACATGTTGCTTATCTCTTGCTGCTTTTAGGATTCTCTTTTTGTCTTTAATTTTTGGCAGTTTGATTACTATGTGTCTTGATGTGGGCCTGTTTGAGTTCTTCTTACTTGGGGCTCTCTGTGCTTCTTGAACTTGAATGCCTTCTCCCTTTACCAAATAAGAAAGTTTTCTGTCACTATTTCTTTGAATATATTGTTTAACCCTTGCTCATTTTCTTCTTTTTCGGGGACTCCTGTGATGCGAATATTATTACGTTTCCAGTTGTCCCACAGTTCTCTTAAGCTGTCTTCCTGTTTTTTAATTGTTTTTTCCTTTTGGTTTTCTGATTGGTTGATTTTTTTCTACCCTGTCTTCTAATTCACTGATCCAGTCCTCAGCTTCCTCTACTCTGCTTTTTAGACCTTCCAATGTGTTTTTCATTTCTGATATATCATTTTTTATCTCTTCTTGGTGGTTTTTAATTTCCAATTGGCTTATTATCAGCATCTCTATGTCCTTACACATGCTGTTGAGCTTCCTCAAGATCATGGCTGAATTCTAGTTCTGTTAACTTGCTTAATTGCACTTCGTTTATCTCATCTTCGGTAGAGGTCTCTTGTTCTTTCATTTGGCTTTTGTTTCTGTTTTTCACCATTTTGGCTATCACCGTGGGCTTTGGAGTCTGCCAATTTTTCCCTGTGGGTGTTGGTGTTCTGCTGTTTGTGGCTCCCTCTCCTGGGTTTGGATGAGGCAGGGAGGACCCGCTTTAAACCCCACTGTCAAGTCTTAACTTTCATGGTTAGAGTTGCTAGCCCAGGGAATGATATTGATCCTCTAGCTTTTTTTGCCTGGAGGCTATTAGTAAAGGTCACCTGAAGAACCTTGGTTTCTGAGTTGACTGAAAAACTCCCTCTGGTGCTCAGTGTAAGAGAATTTCCCAAGGGTGGGGCAGATGCTGGTTTTCAATGAGCTTCAGTTAGCATTTCAATGGCCACCAGGTGGGATTGAATCTCTGAGGGAGGGGCCGCCGCCTCCCCCAGGGCTCTGGGAAGGAGTAAGATTACTACAGTCCTGTGTGGCTGCACTCAGTAAAAGCTCTGAGCACCCTCCAAATCCCGAGTGTCCCCACACAGTTCCAGTCCAGTCTGCCCTCCCTCTGCTGGAGCCCAAGGTGAGTGGCTGCTGCCAATTTAGCCTCTGTCCGGACTCTGCGTCGTGGAGCCGCCTGGGACTTTTAACCCAAGGGCGCTGCTCCCAGCCAAGGGCGGCTGAGGCTGCGGCACCAGCCGAGGGCGTAGCACCCGGCCGAGTTCACAGGACCCAGCCAAAGGTGTAGCACCCAGCAGAGGCCACAAGACCCAGCCGTGGTCGCCGCCGGCCACAGCCCAGGCAGCAGCAGCTTCCAGCAGAGGCAGCTGCACCCAGCCGAGGTCACAGGACGCAGCCGAGGTCACAGGACCCAGCCGAGGGCGCAGCTTCAGGCCGAGTTCCCTGGTCCCAGCCGAGTCTGCTGGTCCCAGCCCAGGCTACTTCGGACTGTGGGCTCCCAGCCCCCTCTCGCGTCCTTGCAAGCCTACCAGGATTGAGTCAGTGTCCCTGGTTATGTGGTCCTCCAAGCTGCCTTTCGGTTGCCCCTTCCTGACGATTTGTCTTTATTTTCATTGTAAATCCAGTTTGGTCCTGGGAGATGGTCTATGTAGCTTCCATTCACTCTGCCGCCATTTTCACTCTCTTAATCAAATGAAAGAATCTAAACTCTAGTACATGTCTGGTTTCAAACTCAAAATATTTTTTTTATCAAAACTTCAGTTTCTTGTCAAATTCCTGGGCAGCGTCGGAGGGCGAGTGGACTGAGGAGCCCTGAGGAAGAGAAGGGACGGCCCAGGCCTGCGGCTGCTGCAGCTCCAACCTCTCCGCGAGAAAGCGCTTGTGTGTCAGGTTTAATATATTTTTAAAGCACTGAAAATGATCCAATAGGCCCCTACGATGAAATTTTCAGAAAACTATTTAGAAAAGGACTGAGCCTTGTGCCATCTTAACTTTTTGTCCTAGAGTTCGTAGTTTAATAGAAATGAATACATATTGATTTCTTCTGACTTAATGATCAGACACTGATATTTTCAAAATATATTTTTAGAAATGAAGCAACTTTTATTTTTCTTCTTACAAAGTGCTAAAGGTTCACTGTATTCAGATTTCTGAATAAGCCCAGAGAATAAATGAACATGACTTGTATGTGTTTGCTTTTCCATAGACAGCTCCAGCTGCAGCCTTTCCTTGGCTGTCACCGGTTCCTCTCATTCATTCTGCACTGGTGGTGGGGTGACCTCTCTGTCTGAGGGCTATCCGATGGAACCGGGCCTGTCTTTCTTCAGGGATGCTATGGGTTTGAGACAAGGCTCTTGCACAAAATTATAAAAGCTAGCTGCTCATAGACATGACCTAGTGGCTTCCTACATGCCCCCAGCAGTTCTGAGCTGATAGTGGAGGGTAACTTCAGGGGTGCAATAGATATTTGTATATAAAGAAACTCAGGCCCTGGCCGGTTTGGCTCAGCGGTTAGAGCGCCCGCCTGCGGTCCGGAGAGACCCGGGTTCGGTTCCCGCTAAGGGCATGTACCTTGGTTGCAGTTTGTCCCTGGCCCTGGTTGGTCGTGCGGGTGGCAGCCACTCGATGTGTCCCTTTCACGTCGATGTTTCTCTCTCTCTCTCTTCCTCTCTCTCCCTCCCACTCTGTCTGTACAAAAAAATGGAAAAATGTCCTTGGGTGAGGATAAAAAAAAAAAAAAAAGAAAGAAACTCAGGGAGAGCTCAGGGTCCAGAGTACCCAGCCCTGTCTCTGACTAGCCCCTTTTGTTACAAGGTCTTAGGGGGAGTGCTGATGGCCTTTCCTTCAGAGACCATCCTGGGGCCCCACCCTGGTGATCTCATCGAACTCTGTCTTCCAAAGGCCTCCTCTACATTGGGAGTTAGAACTTCAACATATGATCGGGGGCAGGGGGCACAATTCCGTGTAGAACAGGCACTGTTGGAGAAGACAGTAGTGATACTTAAACTGATACCACAAGGATGAGTAGGAGTTAAACACACAAAGAAGGCAGGAGAGGGCAGTCTTCTGGGCAGAGGAAGCAGCCTGTGTTGAGGTTTAAGAGATTAAGTGGTGAGCCCTTGGGTATAGGTGCCCAGAGCATGAGAATGGAGGATGTAGAAGCTGTGCACATACACATGAGTCTGGTTATACAGAGCTCACATGTCACGTTAGAGTGCTCTAACATAGCCCTGAGGTGGGGGAGCCCTTGAAAAGGGTAGAGCAGGCTGTAGTGGGGACAGCCCTCTGTGGCTGCCTCCATAGCACTGGACACCCTGCCTGTGCATGTGGCATCTCTCACTGAGAATGAATGTGGATGTCTCTGTGGCATGACAGTACAGCCCTTGGGGCAAGAAGATTAAGTCACAATGAATGTGGTAAACAGATTAATTTGGTCAATAGTTTAATTCTGGCCACAGCTGAGTGACATTATAAAGAATGCAGTGGCATTTCCAGTGGAAATGTCTGCCATCGTTTTCTTCTTGATGTGAAGAAAATAAAAGCTTCCCATCCTAGAAAGAATTAGTATGAAATATGCCCACCTATCTCCCTGAGAAGGAGCACTGGGTTAACACAGGGGGGAGCAGGCGATAAATGAGCAGGGTGTGTGTGCAGCCTGTGGGTAGTCTTGTTTCCAGAAACCCACCTGGATGTCCTTGTGGGGCTGTGGCCTTGGGTCATTCCCACAGTCCACATTACGGGAGCCGGGCAAGGCTGCCTCCATGGGAAGATGCCTGCTTACAGGCATTCTTGATGCTCACTTAGGGGCTGGTCCCTGGTTTCGTCAAGGGCGGGACTCCCTTTGGTTCTGTGCTTCTCAAAGGTGGCTTTTGTATCCACATGTCCCGTTTTAAGTCCTTCCCAAGGTTAACGTTAGGAGCACAAACAAGAACCAAGAAAATGAAGCAAACTATTTTACACTTGAAATGCACAATGTGTGAACAAGTGCCTATTAAATTGTGCTGGGCACGCAGGTGCTCCATTACTGTGAGGGGCTGACCTGCTGGGGTGGGCTGGCTAATTGTCTTCCCTGGTTGCAGCTGCATCCTTTGGGGACAGGGTCTCATGCGACCTGCACATGTCTCAGTGGAGTTTCTTCTTGTCACACAGGCAGCAGTAGCGATTTTATTTTATTTAAGGGAGGAAAAAAACAAACCTTGGGCTGAGATCTAGAAGCCTTTATGAGGGCATGCGTGTGACGGTACTGTTTTATTTGATTCAACGGAGACAGCTTCTGGATCTCTCCCTTGCTGCCTCCAGGGTGATTAAGGGAGGCCTTTCCAAGTCTCTCACTGGCTCTGTAGGTAGGTGGATGCTTTGGAATTCAGGTAGGAACTGGCCTTTTGATTTTACACCAGCTTCCTTTCCCAGCTGACATTCTTTAAGGATTTTTATTTGGCTCTTTCCTCCTTATGAATCACAATTTTGCAGCCTGCTCCTTGAAAGCATCTCACTTATTCCAAGGCAGAATCTGGCTAAATGCACAGTAAGCCACAGGTCCCCATACATCCTGCCTACATGGTACTCAAATCTCTGTTTACTGAGTATCCTGCTATTTTCCAGGTTTGTATTGTAGACATCCAGTGGTGAACTTCATTTCCCTGGGATTTCTCTTTCCCAATTAGCTTGTAGCTAAGTTCCAATAATATATTAAGCCTAGAACTTTTCTTTTTAATTTCCCCATAGAAAAGCTGTGGCAAAGCTACAGGGAGGCTGAGCTTCGCCTAGGAACAGTGCTGAGCTATGCTGTTCTTCCTTTCAAATCATCAGCTGCTCCCTTGGAGGATAACTTTGGCATCTGTAAAGCTGTTGGAGTGTTACAGGAAGCTGGAAACTTTATAGCAGTATTAGTTAAGGGGAAAATATCTCTGGAGTAAGCCTGATGAAGTAACTTGAAATTTCTCTTATTACCCAGTAGGTGAGTACACTAAGGTGGTCTGACTTTTTCAGATTCAACATTTGCATGAACCTCACTTTAGTATAAATTGATGTCCTTGTACTCACTGGTTTTATATCATTGTTTGGCTGTTCCCTGGCAAGGAGACATCCTGAGCTCTGGCAGGGCCTGCCAACTACCGGTTTATGTTTTTGATAAAATCATTACCTTTGCTTTTACAGCCTTATATATTTGAGCAGTACTTTGAGCTTTTGGTGCATTTTATTTTGCTCATTATTTCATAAACATGTGTGATAAAATGAGAATAATGGTGTTGAGGCTTAGGGCTCAGAAAGATGGATATAACACTGGGAATCATTAAGCATGCCCCAAATGGCAAATCATTTGTCTCAAATGGATGGACATGGGAATTAAGACAGTCAGCTGGTTGTTCATATGAGGAAAGAGGAAATTAAAGGGCACATATGAACTGCTGAAAAGATGTCGTCAAAGGTAGTATTTTAAAACAGTTTCATTAAGAATTTCATGTTTTTCCAATACTTGGGATTGAACACCCCCCCCCCCCTTTATAATATATAGATCTGTTGTTTGACCATAGCATGCCTACCCTCCCCCCATATAACAGCTGCCCTTTTAATTTGTCATCAGAATTTCTTTTTTCTCATATTGGAGTTATAGATCTCATTAGCAGCCACATTGGGAGGAAAATTGGGAAATGAATAGAAATGGTGATTCCCTGCTGTTTCCATCCTCTGTCCCTTTCTGGCCAGTCTTTACTTCCTTTCTCAGCTTCATTTTTCTTCATAGCACTTATACTTCTATAAACTATACATTTCATTTTTTGCTTGTTGTCTGTCTGCTACCAGTAGAATGTTAGTTCCATGAAGATAAG
Source organism: Molossus molossus (assembly GCF_014108415.1). Classification (NCBI taxonomy): domain Eukaryota; kingdom Metazoa; phylum Chordata; class Mammalia; order Chiroptera; family Molossidae; genus Molossus; species Molossus molossus. The sequence goes on from NW_023425377.1 coordinate 36,525,229, forward strand.
AATTTTTGTCTATTCATTTCTCTATACCAAAAAGAGTTTCTCAACTCATTTATAGAGGCATTCTAGATATATTTTTTCTAAATGCCCCCTCTATGAAATTTTAATACCACAGATATGCCATATATCTGTTTAAATCTATACCTATGTCATCTATATCTGTATCTATAAATCTGTGCTTTATGCAAAGGAAGAGAAAGAATTTTTTTCATCCCTCAAAAACCAGTGTTCACCCTTGCGGAGCAGAGTCGCCCCCTTGAGAAGGCACACCCTAGACATAGCGCCAGCAAGGACACCTGGAGCATAGCAGATGCTCAGCGATAGCTTCCAAGTGTCTATTCCTGAAATTTCAGTTGTTTTTTGATTTTTTGTTTTTTCAGTAGAGGCCAAACAAATGTGTGAAGGAGTTCTTCCCACCATTGTATCATGTCCTCATTCTTTTTTAAAGAGTCTGTGATCACACAGGACAGGAGAGCAAATGCTTTGACAGTCTTATTTAAATCTATGGACAGTTATTCTTGACGAACAGTGCGTAAACAAAAAGGCAATGCACAGATTTACTAAATGCTCTCAGTTAGCTGCTGGCATTAGCCTTTGTTCCCACTTAACGCTGTGGAGCTGAGGCTGACCTGTTTGGTGACAGAGCCCCCATTGGTGGCCTTTCCCAGAAGTTTTCCCATGTACTCCAAAGCGGGGTGGGAACCACACAGCACTTCAACAAATCCTGAGTATGCTCTGGATTTACCTAGGCACCTTGCATGTTTCCACATCACTCAATAATCTGCAGCTTCTCTGCCCTTCCTGATGCCTATGTATAGGGCATGATAAGTCCAGCAATTTCTGTTGCATTAAATAAAGTAAGAGGCTTTGCACCGTGTGATGGTAATAGTAATAGAAGCAAGACAATTGGTGTGTGTGTGTCCTTTAAGATGCTTGAGACCAGATGAACCTCTCAGACTAGAGTCTGCCCAAGGCTCTCCCATCACACAGACAAAATCAGTGCCTGAAGCCTTGTGCAGGGTGGGTGCTGCTTTCCTTGAGATGCCGTGGGAGAAATAATCATTGTGTGCATTCCCAGAAAGGGAAGCATTCATTCATCATTTTAGGTAGTCTTGTTTCTCTATAGAAATATTTCAGATGCTAATTTCCTTGGGGGTGATTAACATTCTCACTTAACTTTTGTAACAACAATTACAGAAAAATATGAATATTCATATCAAAATCAATTTAATTACAGTCTAAGCAGATATCATAATGAATGGTCCTGATAGTCTGACCCTTGTGGCTATAATAATAATGTTACATTTCTAAATGTGGGATCTGTTGTCATCTTAGTCGTTGACTAAAAGTGAAATAATACCTAAGTGTGTCATATAACACTGCCTTGTAATCCTCATTTTGGTGGGGTTAGGGATGCTGTTACATCTCTCAGAGCTTTGTCACAGCCAGGTGCACCTGTACGTTTCTGATGTGGCGTGGACTTTTATGACATGAAGTCATACTCTTCTTAGTAACTGCATGCATTCCTTGGAGATAAGGTGGGTTTGGTTTCACACCACTGCAATAAAGTGGACATTGCCATAAACGCGTCACACGAATTTTTTAGTTACCCAGTGCATTTAAAAGTTCCACTATACTTAGTCTGTTAAGCATGTAATAGCAGTATGTCTAAAAGAACAGTGTACTCACCTGAATTAAAAAAGACTTGATTGCTAAAAATGCTGACCATCATCTGAGCCTATTGCAAATATGGCACCAATAAGTTTGCTTGATGCAGGATTGCCACAAACCTCAATTTGTAAAAAAACACAATACATGTGAAGCGCAACAAAACGAGCTGTGCCTGTGTGACTGGCCATATTCTTTAGGGCTGACAGAAGTTAGAAAGATGTGTTTATTGGAAGGTGCTGAAATCAGACATTGAAAATGGAAATTTCCAAGGCAACAAGCTATTTAGAGGAACCTTTTTATAACCGAATGCCTCTCCCTATGTATGTTTCCACATAGATCTTTGGGATTTATATCAGCTCTTCTTCAAGTGAGACATACCTGTTGAAGCAGATGCGTTGTGTTTGCCATGTCTCTGTGGCTGTCTTTTTACTGTAGTCGGTGTTAACTTAAGTGAGTCATTTTAAAGGAGAATGATTGCAAAAATGCTTTGAAAACATAGATATTAAATCAAACATCTTAATAATAAACAAAGTTTGGAAAAATTTCCACATAAATTTCACTTGGATGTTACATTTTCCTACTCTGAAACTGCCTTTGGTGGTCTAGTCAGCAAGACCAGCAACGTTCAGGTACTTGCTCACTCACTCATTTGCTCACACATTCACGTGGTGACCATTTGCTAAGTGATTACTGTGTGCCGGTCCCTTAGAAGGTCCTGGGGAGGCAGAGATGAATGGCACTCAGTGCTGACCTTCAGTGTCCTGCCTGTACAATGGAGGCTCGTGGAGTCCAACAGTTCCACTAGGAGGCAGTGGAGTTCACTGTGGTTAGAAGACCAGGCTTGGGTGTCAGCTTGGGTGACCTTAGCCAAATGACTTACATCCTCTGTGACAGGTTGTTCATCTTTAAAGTAGGATTAAAAATAGTACCAAGTTCACAGGGTTCCTCAAGGAATAAATCATCTAAACCCATGCAAAATACAGTGCCTGGCACCTGGCAAAGCCCAGGAGTTGACGAGCCGTCTGATAGATGCACGGACTCTGCAGTAGAGAATGACTCATGGCGCACTCAAGGACACACCCTGAGGAAGAGCAGCATGGGCGAGAGCCTCACTGCATGCACACAGAAAAGATGGGAAGAGCATTACCTTTTTCTGCAGACTTACCGCAATAGTGCTTTTCGGGAATGAGGAATTATCAGCATGGAATGTATAGGATGTGATTTTTAAAAATTTCTTTTTAATTTTTTTTTGGGGGGGTGAGAGAAAGAGAAACATTGATTTGTTGTTCCACTTATGTATGCATTCATTGGTTGCTTCTTGTATGTGCCCTGACTGGGGATTGAACCCACAACTTTGGCGTATTGGGACGATGCTCTAACTAACCGAGCTACCCGGCCAGGGCTTGGATGTGACTTTGAAGTTGTTTGATTTTGTCCTTCACTGCTCTGTCTTCACTGCACCCCTCTTCTTCCTCCTGCACCGCCCCCCCTCCCCCAACATTAGCTCTTACTGCATTGCCCAGAAACATCAACCTCCAGGAGGCTGGCTATGTTGTCCCAGGCTGTGGCTAGAGCAAGAGATTCTTGAAGGTTGCAGCTCTGTAAAGGTTCACTTTTTTAAGTGGCTTCTTCAAGACCTGCTCAGATTTAGGAAGCAAAGCAACTCTAAAAGACAGGACAAGCATCCAATAAAATCATCATATCTCTCAAGGAAAAGGCCAGACTAGGTTATCTTCTAAATAGAGATCTCGTTTGGGGCTGAGCCTCAGCTTCCTCAGTACTTAACACAGGTTGGCAGACATTTGTTGAATGAATGAATGAGTGAATATTTTGATCATGGTGAGGTATAGATCATGGTGAGAATATTTGAGCATGGTTAAGTAGAGGCACTGTGCCCCTTATCCCCCCACCCCCCCGCCCATCTGTGTGTGTTTCTGGTAATAAGGGATATTTTCTGGTGGAATTTGACCTGGGATTTTGTTTGACAGTATTTTGAGCATCTATTCATTTGGAGAAGAAAAGGCAGGATTCTTAATTGGTACAATTTTATCTTTATGAATTTAGAGCTGCAATTCTTGGAATAATGAGTTCCCCTTCTAAAAAGAAACTTATTTGTAGAAATGCCAATTCCTGACTCATTAGTCTCTTCCTAGCTATAGAGATATATAACTCTCTCTGGTGGAAGCCCTGTTAAATTTGGGGATACTCTTCCATTTTCCAATCCCTACTGCCCCCAGTCAGCTCTGCCTCTCACTAGTAAGAGTTACTATTTAATGAAAAGACCTTTGAGACATCCACTGCCAGAACCCTGCTTGTGTACCACTCTGCAAATAATTTTGGATAAGTGATTTTTATACTCTTAGCATCATTATTCCTGTTCACAAAAGAACACAGTGTATTTGCATAAACAGGCCACTGGATAAGTGGATAGGGTGATGATGGCATTTCCCAGGTGCCAGTTTGTCAGTAGTCATCTGTCTTGGAGAGATTCCAAGTGAGCTTCCAGGGAAGAAAGTTTGTATCATGTAGGTTCCTTCTGATGTGTCTCCTTAAGAGTCCCCTCACCCAGGGTTGTAAAGAAGGAGTGCCTTGGGGGGATCCCTGACGGCCTATTTCTGCCCCTTGGAGCCTGCCGGGCACTGCATTCTTCCTTGTCAGTTCATGATGGTTCATGTCTCTGTGCCTGCCCCTGCCCAGGTTCCTAGAAGCTGGTTTCTCATTCCTGACTGTCAGTGGTGCTGTCTGGGCTCCCCTCCCCCACTTCTGATGAGGTGTCAGATGAGGAGGACTCCTGGGCAGGTCTGCGAACCCCTTGTCCTGCATGCTCCAGGGGTAGGGAAGAGTGTGGCTGTTCCTCCAGAACCTGATTATGGGAGCTTGTTTCTACTGTGCCCCAGGAATAGATGGCTGGCTCCTCCTTTTGCTGTAGCTGAGTCATGTAACTTGTCAACGAGAAAGAAGAAAATCTGGCCCCTCTAGAAGGAATTAAATGAGTAGTGTGATTGTTCTTTTGCTTAATTCCTGAGTTCTCTGGGCTTTCTAGTTCAAATATTTGTTAGCTTGAAAAAGAAGTTAGCTTGTCAGCTTTACAAATTACTCATTTCAATCAGAAGTAAGCAGAGACACTGCTCTGTAGTAGGCCTTGAGTCTGATGACTCGTGATACCTGAGAGCCAGGCGTCAGGGCTAGGCTTGGGACGTTCTCTTTCTGCAATTTGATGATGAGTCATCTGAGGCATATCTCTTTTCTTTACCTCTGGTCTGTTAGAAAAGGCCCTGTCCTTTGCATAGGGAGATATCACCATCAACCTGCTAGACCAGGAGTCAGGTGACCAAGATGCTAGTCCTAGCTCACACTAATAAGCTGTGTGACCTTAGACAAATCACACCCCTCTGATAGGATTCTGTTTTCCCAGCAAAGGTGAAGGCAAGGGATCAGGTTTCATCTTGAACTCTGATTAGTTAGAGATGGATCTCTGGTCACAAGTCAGTTGGGAAAAATTCTGTGATTGATTAGCCATGTCTGCCCCAGGAAAGGAAGGTTGAGTGGTGGCATCCCTGAGCCAGGTAATGTCAGAGCCCCTTCTACTTCTGACATTCCCTCCCTATGTAGTAGCATCGAGGGGTGGGACCATACGGGTGAGATAGTAAGACATCTAAGATGGGAGTGGAGCCCTACAGCCTGACTTCTGTCCCAGCTCTGCCACTCATTAGCTGTGATACCTTGGATAAGGTACTATTCAGCTCTAACCTGCAACTTCCTCATCAGCAAAAGGAGAATGCTGTAGTTCTCACCTCACAGGGATGTTATGAGGGTCGATTCAGGCATTTTTAAGTGCTTTGCATAGTAGGTGATCAATGAAAATGTGATTGGGCTGTTTTACTAACGTGAGAAGCATGGTTAGTACTCCCTCCAGTAGGAGTGGCCATGGCCAGGCAGCCTCTGTTTCTAACCCTCGGTGGATATGCTCACATTATGGGTGTGGATGACAGCTTCAGAGGAGTACAGATGTATCATGGCCAACCTCGGAAGGGAAAGCCCAACTTTACAGGGGACATGTGAGCTAGAAGGTTTCACAGAAGCCATGTTTTTCAGATGGGTACATAAACCCGAGCCTATCCCAGCCCTCCTGGGAGGGGGGAGGGTCTTGTCCTGGGTCACCCAAGTGGGTCCCTTCCTCAAATTCCAGCATGTCCTTGACCTCTGTCTCTTCTCCCCACTGCTTTGAGGTGCCCAGCTCATGGCCCTTACGTGGAGAGAAGGAGGCACCTCTGTGTGATGGGGCTCACTCAGGGCTCTTACAATCGCTGGCTCTGGGGAACAATTTAAAGGGAAGTCGCGCACTGCTTTGTAGTCACTGGAAGCATATTTATTTATTCACTATGTTTGAGAAGAGCCTCCAGTAGCAGAAAGAAATGCTTCAGTCAACTGAGTTTTATTTTCATTGTCGATTCATCTTGATTCCCTGTGGCTTCCCACAGGCCTCTTGCCTTTTGTCTGTTCCTAGTGATGTCAAGTCTCAACCCTTCTGCAGGACACCTTCAGAATCTCGCCTCCTAACCCTCCTCCCACCATCTAGATCCCTCCCCCCACTCTTAAGCCCCCAGACTTCTGCCTGATGCCTGTTTTAAAAACACACATCTGGCCACATTATGCCTCTGCTTAAAACTTGGCTCCTTGTGGCCTCCTGCACCCTCCCCAACCCTGCCGGTGCCCTCGACAAAGCCCTACCAAGCTGCGTTCTGCAGGCTCTGGACCTCTGCCCATGCCTTCCTCTCCCCTAGCAGTGACTTCTCCCACTCCTTTTCTTGTGATGTCCTATTTCTCCTGAAAAACAGACCAAATGTCACCTCTTCCAGGCCTTCTCCAATGATGGCTTCACAAACCAGTCCCACCCCTAAGTCCTTCAGGCAGAATTGGGTGGGGTTTTGCTTTGCCCTACTCTCTGCTCTCATTTCATAATTGTTCTTTTGTTTGTTTTTAAACTAATATATTGCATGATCCTTAAAGGTAATAATGCTGTATTATACAATTCTTTATCCACTATCACTTGTATAGTGGCTCTTCTGGAGCAGGTATTTAATAAATGTTTGAATATATAACTGAATGAACTATAATAGCTACTGCTAGGTGATCTCATTTGACTCTCTGGAGATCATCGTGTGGTTGTGTCATTCAGGGTCTCCATTTGAGAACTGAAAGAACAGGCCAGAGATGATCATGAGCTGTCTATAGGGCACTGCCAGTAAGTGATTAAGGATTTGAATGCAGGGTGTGAGATTTAAGATCCCCTACTCTTTATTAAAAATTTTTAACAACTTTATTGAGGTACAATTGCTGTACAAAAAAACTGGACATATTTAATCTAACAATTTAATAAATTTGGATACGTGTATGCTGCTGAAACCATCCCCACAATCAAGGTTGTAAACAGCCGTTACCTCCAAACGTCTCTTTTTACCCACTGGTTTTTCTTATTCTTTTGTTTTCGTTGGTTTCTTTTTCTTCTTTTCATTAGATTTAATTTATCTTTATTTTTGAAGGTATTACAGATGTTCCTCCTTTTCCCCCTACCGACTCCCTCCTCCTCACTCCCTCCTCTGTCTTCACCACACTGCTCTCTGTGTCCATTGGTTGTGCATATATGCACATACGTTCTTTGGTTTATCTCTTCCCTTCCCCCATCCCTTCCCTCTGAGGTTTGTCAGTCTGTTCCCTACTTCCATGTCTCTGGATCTACTTTGTTCATCAGCTTATTTTGTTCATTATATTCCACAAAGGAGTGAGACCATGTGACATTTGTCTTTCTCTGACTGGCTTATTTCGCTTAGCATAATACTCTCCAGGTCCCTACAGGTCATCTTGAAGGGTAAGAGATCTTTCTTTCTTTTTTTTTAAATCCTCACCCGAGGATATTTTTCCATTTATCTTCATATAGAGTTGGGTGGGGTGGGGGGAGAAAGAATCATTAATATGAAAGAGACACATCAATTGGTTGCCTCCCACATGACCTGACCAGGGCTGGGGATGAACTGTAACTGAGGTACATGCCCTTGACCGGAATCATGTCCAAGATTCTTTGGTCTGGAGGCCAACACTCTGACCACTAAGCTATATTGGCCAGGGCAGATCTTTCTTTCTTACAGCTGTATAGTACTCCATTGTATAAATGTACCACAGCTTCTTTATCCACTCATCTACTGATGAACACTTGGGTTGTTTCCAGATCTTAGTAATCGTAAATAGTGCTGCTATGAACATATATTCTTTCATATTGGTTTTTCAGTCTTCTTAGGATATATTCCTAGAAGTAGGATCACTGGGTAAAATGGCAGTTACGTTTTTAGTTTTTTTGAGGAAACTCCATATTGTTTTTCCATAGTGGCTGCACCAGTCTGCATTCCCACCAGCAGTGTGCTGGAGTCAGTCCCCTTTTCTCCACACTCTCACCAGCACTTGTTGCTTGAAGATTTCTTGATGGAAGCCATTCTGACAGGTGTGAGGTATTATCTCATAGTTGTTGTTTTTTTTTTCTTTTTTCAATGTGGTTTTTATTTATTTATTTTGCAATTTTTATTAATTTATCTCATAGGCATTTTAATTTGCATCACTCTGATGATTAATGAAGTTGAGCATTTTTTCATATGTCTCCTGGCCATTTGTATGTCCTGTTGGGAGAGGTACCTATTCCAGTCCTCTGCCAATTTTTTAATTGAATTGTTTGTCTTCCTTTTGTTGAGCTGTATTAATACTTTATATAATTTGGATATTAACCCCTTATCCAATGTATCATGGCAAATATGTTCTCCCAAAGAGTGGGTTCCTTTTCCATTTTGATGGTTTCTTTTGCCATGTAGAAGCTTTCTAGTTTGATGTAGTCCCATTTATTTATTTTTTCATTTGTTTCTCTTGCCCAAGGTGATGTATCAATGAAAATTCTGCTACATGTGATGTGTGAGGTTTTGCTGTCTACATTTTCTTCTAGGATTTTTATGGTTTCATAAGTTACATTTAAGTCTTTTATCCATTTTGAGTTTATTCTTGTGTATGGAGTAAGTTGGTGGTCTAGTTTCATTTCTTTGCATGTAGTTGTCCAATTTTCCGAACACTATTTATTAAAGAGTCTGTCTTTTCTCCACTGTATGCTCTTGACTCCTTTATTGAATATTATTGTGCATACTGTGTTGGGTCAATTTCTGGGTTATCTGTTCTGTTCCATTGCAGATTCCCTACTCTTTATTTTATAGTTAATGAAAGTCACAAATGGTGACCAGTCTTTGTCCAAGATGGTCTTTACCTGCCAAATGTATCGCCTATTCTCTTCAGCTGAGTCCTTCCTATTATTTAGGGTTGACTTTGGTGCCCCATCCTTCTGCCATGCCTTGGATTGCCCTGTGCACACCACTCACTGCAGAAATCATTGGATAGGAAACCTTTTGTGCTGAGTCATCTAGATGTTCATTGTACATTTCAGTGTGCCACCTGGCTCACCTACTCTTAGAAGAGAAGGGCCATATTTTGAATTTGAACATGGATTAAGCCACTGCTCTGCCACTTTTTGACCTTGGGCCAGCTGCTGGCCTCTTTAAATCTCAGTTCTATTTCTAGTCTAGGGAGTTATGTGATCCCTAAAACTTGTAGCTAGCCTAGTGTTTGGGGATTTACCCCCACAATAAACCCTCATGTGTCAGATCAGAAGTGTGCAGTCACCCCAAAGTTTCTTTGTTTCCAGAGTTGCAAATGTTGACTAAGTAACCCAGAGTCCTATAGAATTTTCCACCACAAATGTGTCATGGCAAGAGGTTTAGGGGTGTGGCCTGAAGCGGTCTTTCACAGACCTTAAATTCCTTTGAAGTCTTAGGTTTCGTCTTAAAAAATTCATGCACGGTTTGATTTCTATTACTTAATGTATCTGTTTATTTTGGCATAAAAATGTGTAAAATTACCACTTAGTAACATTTGCAGGAAGGTGCCCTCAGTGCATCTGCTCTTGTTTGCATTGTGCTCTGCATAGGGTTGAGTCCTGGCTCTCTCTGGTCCCCAGAACTGTTTGATGTGTCTTCTCTGGGTCAGTGGAGGTGTCTGATCTCGGAGGGCCAACAGAGAATGGCTCTCCTTTGGCTGGACCAAGGCCTGCCCTTGGTGGAGGGTGAGGTCACCAAGGGGATGAGGCTGCTCAGAAGATGGTTTACCTCTTTGCCCAGGAGGAAAGCAAAGCTTGGCTCTTGGCACATAATAAATAATCAGAGTTGTTGTTTTCTCTCATTGAAGTTACAGACCCTGCAGCCCATCCCCACCCCGCCCCCCACTCATATAGATGCAGCCCCTCCGGTGCGCAAGGCTTTATCTGCCAGGTTCGTGAGTCAGGGTGCTTGCTAATGCTTAGTACATGGTATTCCTATGGTCTGCACCTAATGAAGGAATAAATATTTATTTTTCCCTTGGAATGGAAACATTGAGGTTTTTTTTTTAATCCTCACCTGAAGACATTTTTGCATTTTTTGTTCAGACAGAGCGGGGGGGAGAGAGAGGAAGAGAGAGAGAGAGAAGCATCGATGTGAAGGGACACATCGAGTGGTTGCCACCCGCACGACCAATCAGGGCCAGGGACAAACTGCAACCGAGGTACATGCCCTTAGCGAGAACCGAACCCGGGTCTCTCTGTACCGCAGGCCGACGCTCTAACCGCTGAGCCAAACCGGCCAGGGCGAGGGTTTTTTTAATTGGCAAGGACTTGTTAATTAAAATATATATTTGTGTTGGAATGGAATATTTCTACAACATAATGATCATGATTTAATGTGCTGTGAATTCTTCCCCACATTATCTCTTATTCACATACCGACTTCCTTCAAAATTCAGCTTAAGCACAGTTTCCTCCTCAGGCCCCCAAAATCTTTCCCTCCACCACCATTTGTCCTTATCACTTGTGTCCTGAAACCTGCACTCAGTGTGTGAGACATTTGTTTTTGTTGATCTGTTGATGCCTTGTCTTATTTGTCCTGATTGGTTTGAGGGTGTAGACCGCAGCCAGTCAGTCATTGGACATTTTGTTGTATGGAGTGATTGCAGTGTGCCCAAAGTGTGCCAGACTCTGTGGAAATGGTGACCTAGGTACATGTGACCCCTTCCTTCTGAATGACAAAACCATGCCCCTCTGAGGGCACTTCCAGTCCTCTGGGAGTGACAGAGCTCTCTGGTGTCTGAATGGTTCTGGGTGGCAGCATGGAAAAATGGCTCTGGGTTTGATTCAGCCAGACTTGGGTCAGAGTTCTGACTCCACCACCATGACCTTGGTCAACTTATTTCTTCTCCCAGAGCTTGAGGGTTTTTCCTTTGTAAAATAGGAATAAAAATAATTCCTCTTTCATAGGTTGGGGAGATTAATTGAGATACCGCAGTGCCTGGTTTATAGCAGTAAATAATAGCACTTTTTAAACTATTTACTATTATTTAGAAGTATTTGTACTCCTATTATGGGATAGATTTCTGGGTAGATACCATGCTAAGTATTGGGATATGTGTGTATATGGTACCAATGTTCCTTTCCCTTAAAGACTCTGGGAGCGGTTTTATCTGAGTTCCCTAGTGCTGCTATACACCGAATGCAGACGTGCATGAGTGCATGTTCTATATTCTAATAGGTGACACTGTATTAGCTGCATATTCTGTTGATGCTGTTCTTTAGGAATAGAATGAATTAAAATGATAGCACGAGGATAGCATTCAGGTCTGGGACCCTGCCGCATCCAACGGCAACCCTGGTTGCGAGGAAGGTCATTGTAACAGACTAACCACTCTCCCAGGTGTGTGTCACCTCCTGGCACTGCCACCCCATTTCATGGGTGAGGAGCCAGGGCCCACAATGATTCCTGACTCTGTGGAGGACATGTGGTCAGTGAGTGGTGATGTGGGGACTAGACCCTGGTGTCCTGCTTCTTAATTCGGTCCTTTCTTGAGTATGGTGCTTGGAAGTCAGGGCCTCGAGTCAGACCAGGCTCATCACCCATAAGTTGAGCTTCAGCTTTCTCTTCTTTGAAGTGGAAGAGAGCACCTACTCAACAGAGGTGGATGGAGATGAAAGGAGAGAATATAATTGCTCTGTGCAGAGCTTGGCTCATAGGTCTGTGGATACCAGCCGTTGGTAGCGCTGTCGTCAGTAGAGTCATGCGGAGACTTCCCACCTGGGTGGGAAGCCTGCTTCTGCAACTTGTGTGACCACAGTTAGTTCCTTATCTTTGCCAAGACTCAGTGTCCTCATGAGTGAAACGGGGACAGTCCTAATTAGCTCATTTGGTCCAATGGCATGTGCTCAGGGAGAGCTAGTTATCGCTGCAATGCTTTTGCTTTGCCTCCCATTCTTTCCTCCTTATCAAGAATGAAATCCATGGCTGTGTGCCTCAGACTTGTAATGTTGTATGATCTCTAGCTGCTGCCTTAGCTGTTTCTGTCTTCCTGAGAGGACCCTCAGTGAGGTGCAGAGGCTGCTGCAGTGCATGGAAACCAGGGCTTGCTGCCTTGACCTCCCCAGACCTGGCTTGGCATGCACCTCCCGGATGGCAGCAGCTAGAGTCTGGCAGGTCAGAGGCAGAGCGTGGTCGGCGGATGCCTCCCTTGCCCCCACCCTTTTCCCCTTCAGTAGACCGTGCAGTATCCTGACCAACCCATCACCAGGAGCTGTTATCTGTGTGCAAGGAGCTGAGCCTCTGACCTTGTCTTCTACAAAGAAGCTCAGAAACAGGGAAAGCAAATCTGGCAACACACTGAAAACATGTTCAGGAGATTTGGAAACGCAGCCTGGCAGGGTTAAGACTCCTTGCCCTGGCCTAGGGCTTTTAGTCAGTCATGGACTACACAGGTAATCACAAGGGCTTCTTACCTGACCAAGAGGAAATTGTTAACCAGGCACCAAGCAAGCAATTCAGGACAAGGTGGATGAGAAATTCTGCTGCCTGATCCCCTGCTAAACTCACAGTGCCTGGCACAAAGTGTGCATTTGATATACATTTGTTGAGTGAAGAAGACATTTAATCCTGAAAGGACTGTGGCTTGAAGGGGTGCTAAGACATTACATCATCATCATCATGTTAGCTGCAATTTATGCATACTCACGTGCCAGGCCCGGTGCTAAACACTGTGGGAATCATCAATTCCTAGCAACACCTGTATTGAGGAAGGTGCCATCAGTCCCCTCATTTATACTTGTGGGCCTGAACCTCAGATGCTCAGTGACTTGTGCAAGGTCACACAGCTAAGGGGTTGCTGAGGTGGAAGTCTGAGATGTGTTTAACTTTGAAGATCTTGCTCTTAACCGCTATGCTAAAACGTGACCCAGGTCATAAGGGTCAAGGGAGTTCAAGTGTGGGCTTGTAGTCCCTTACTTCTCTGGGTCTCAGTTTCCTCTTATTTATCTATTCATTTATTTTTATTAATTTATTTTTGTTACAGATGTTTCTCCTTTTTTCCCCATTGACACCCTCCTCCCCATCCCCCAGTTTCCTCATCTTTAAAGAAATAGCACCAGAGTTGGGGCTTAGAAGGCCCCTTCCAGAGATGTCATGCTCGGTCTGCTATCTGTGGGCATCAGGTGTGCACAGGGCTGAGCGCTGACCCAAGCTGGTCTCCCTCCTGCGGATGTTCTGGCTGCTAGAGGTGAGAACTGTGCTTCTGTATTGCTTTGGCTCATTGATGAGAGTCATAGCTAACTGGCTTGTGGACAGACTACCAAGGGGAATGAACAGCCTTAGAAGTGAGCCCACAAACTCATCACATCATGCAGGCCAAGCTTATTGGCAGTTCTGGGTGTAGATATCTCTGTTCCCTAACTGGCATGGAAAAGGTCTGGGGGATAGAAATGAGACAATTAGAAGATGAACCCGGTAACGGGAACCCTGGCAAACCCCTCCACCCTGGTTGCCTTGCCCAGTGATGGGCTCGTCTAGAACATGAAAGCTCTCAGACCCAACAGTGGGTTATTGTGAAGGTTTACTCGACCTCTCCAGATGCCCTCAGTCTCAGGCTGGGTGTCCCACCTGAATTATAAATATGTCTTTTGTTCTGTGTTCTCTCTCATACCTCCCTGAGTTAATAAACAGAGTTGCTAGGAGGCTCTAAAAAATATAATGCCATGACTCTTATAAACAAAACTGATCATTTGAAAGCATTTCAGGAACAAGTGTGCATAGCTCAGTCATGACTCCCCAAGTCTAAGATATGATTTTGCTCCAGGAGTCCCTGAGTTAGTTTACTCAGCTCCAGTCTGGGAAGGCACAGAAAACTGGGAGCTCTGTGCTTCTTTAGACCATCCCATTTTCAGTATTTCCTTGAGATAAGTTCATATAAAACTTGATCCAGTTTCTTTTGCTTTAGTTGGTGTGCGTGTGTGTGTATTACGCATGTGTCTGTGTATGAAAGAAGGAAGTTCACAGTAGAATGAAACAAACTGAACTGATTTTTGCAGTTGATATCTCTCTCCCTTTGCTTAATTGCCATATGTATAAAAGGGTGAAGGTGCCACCCTAAAATTCTATAGAACTGGAAATGCATGGCAAAAATGGGCTGCCCTAGATCATATATTTGGTTTTAAACTTTTTCAGTTCCTGGCTTTGGAACAAAAAATATCAAATCTAGTTGTGTTGTAAATGCACAAGTTTGAAAAGGCTACAGTGGAACATGGAAAACAGTACACATACTTGAGTCTGAATGCCCAAGAACGTATAGTATGGAGGTATTACATTTAGTGTTTGGAAGAGTTTAAAATTCCCTGCATTTCTTGTGATTTTCTATTTGTGTATAAAGTGTATTAGATGTATCTTTTTCAACCTGATCCCAGTAACCATATGCTAATAGGCTGTTTGAATCAATTTTCTCCCTTCTACTGTAACATAACTTTCCTGGCCATTCTCAGGCTGGAGGCTGGGTTCTTGTTATGTATCTGATTTGACTGACACTGGAGCTGAACTCTCAGGGGGCCCATAATGGAAGCAAAGCAATATGTGGTTAGTCTGATTCAATCAAGCCCAGTACCTTCTCATCTGTCACACAAGCCACTCTTGTGGTTCTCGGCTCAACAAATTATTATGAAAATGGTTTCACATTTGCTGCCAATGGTAATGCTGCCTGCCTCCAACTTGGGAAGAATATTTACAGTGTTTCTATCAGTTTGAGTCATATCGGAGCAAAATCAAAGGACCTCCATATCTACTTACATTTAGAAGCAATTCATTTAGAGCGTGTGGGTCATGCAATGCTGGCTCTGATGTGGCCTGGTTATTTAGGGCTTTGGCAGCCCTAATAGCTTTGAATTACCTAATGGAAAATGTATTTTGGAAATAGGAAATAGTAAATACTCTTTGCGAGTAATTCTTACCGTGGTGTGGGATTTGATATTGAAAGGGAGAAAAAGTTGCTGCTGTCACATTGAGGAGGCTCCATATGGGATTTTGTTTAAGCCAGCTCATCAGGTAGAAGGGAGGAAATATTTATGATGTGGGCTCTTTGAATTCTCACAGCAACCCTTGAAACAGGTATTACTATTCCAGGTTTGTTAACGAGGAAATGCAGGTAGAGGGGTCAGGACACTAGCTGACGGATGGTCAGCCATCGGGAGGGACTGCGGCTGGGTTTCCCACTGCGGCAGGGCCACTTCCCTCCCTCCGCAGGCAGGGCTCCCCGTGGTTTTAGCTCCTCTTTCAGGGAAGCAGAATGGAGCTGTGAAAAGGCGGAGGGGCTCCCATCTATGAGTATGTGGCCTGGGCACTTTTCATTTTATAAAATGAAATGAATTGGAGAAACATTGGTCAGTAACATTATACAAGGTTCAGATGTACTTGATGATATGTTTGTTGTGTGCTCAGCACCCGAGTCTCGTCTCCTTCCATCCCCATGTGTTTGACTCCCTCTGCCCTCTTCGTCCTCCCCCGACCCCTTCTCTTATCTTAATCTCCCTTAAGTCTCATCTCTGCATCTGTAACAATGGGACAGGATCCCCGCTTCACTTTGTCCTGTACACTAGTGATACTCTGGTAGGACAGAATGATTGACGTGGATGACTCCACGGAGCAACCTGTTCTGCCAGCCAACAAGAGTCCTGTAATTGTCGACCCCGTTTTTCTCTCCCTTTGCTTTAAAATAGGGGGAAATCTTTTTCTGGTCAAGAAAGAGACTAACCCAGTCAAAATAATTAGGGGCAAAGAAAAAAAAAAAGCACTTAGATTAGGAGTGGATGAGGGATTGGGGGTACAGGTAGCAAGGCCGGCTCTTCTGGGGGTGAGCGAGGAATGAGTGGGAAGGAAGGGATTTCGATCGATGTTGTTGGGTACTATAGATGCTGATCCTTTCAAAATGCCTTTCGGAGATATTAAAGGGTGGAATTCCTTTTTTTAAGTTAAGTGAATAAGCTGTGTTGTGATTTTAAACCTCGTAGGATTTGGGATTCATAGAGTCTGATAATAATTAAAGATGTGAATCACAGAAACTACAATCAGTGTTCATGGAGTGTGTGCTGAGCAGGTCCGGCGGCGCTGAGACATTTTCCTGCATCATCTATTAAATCCTCAGAGGGGAGCATCTAGCACAGGGCCCAGCATACCTCCTGCTCAGTCATATTCGCTCCTAGCAACTTTCCTCTGTCCCCAAGTCACAACACAGGTCAGCCACCTGCACTTCTGCCCCTGCTCCTGCCACAGGCTGTCTTTAGCTCCGCACACTAGAGGTGCCTCATTCAGAGGAACCCAGGTGAGCAGTTGTAATGTGGCTGCAGGGCGAGCACACAGCCAGTCCGCGGTGGGCGCTCTCATGGAAGGCACGCCCCCTTGCTGACCATGGGGTCTGGTTGGAAAGATCATGGGGGATGTGCTCTGTAAGCCATGTACTCACCCTCCCACGTGTGCCACCAAGAGAACGTTGGCACTACACTTTCTTCCAACACAGAATAGCCTAGGGAAGGTTCCCACATAGCGACTGCTCCGGGCTTGCGGGTGCCCTATGTGGGGAGTGTGGGAGGTCAGTGACCCAAGCAGAAAGACTGCCATGCTGGCCTGTGACAGGCGTGGCAGGGACTCATCAACTGGCCACTCGGAGTCCCCAAGCTGGATACCAGAGAACCTGACTGAGAGAAGATTCTGAGACCTGAGACTGCATCTGCAGAAGTCTGCCACTTAGGACAAATGACTGTTCTTCAGAAAATCCCTATGTTCGGGGGCAGCACCTACACTCTTGTATTCCTGATAGGCTGGGGAGGCTGTGGTTCAGCATATGGCTTCTGGGCTCTAGCTGGGTGTGTGTCCGGTGCTACACTTATGAGTCATTGTGTCCTTTTGGCAAGTTCTTGAATCTCTGGTTCTTAGTTTCCTCACTTGGAAATGGGGTTAACTGTCATATTATTATGGGGCATTTGAGGATTGACTAAAGCGACTCAAGTACATTCCTTATGATGTTGTCGGGCACGTAGTTAATGCTTAAAACATGTCAGCTATAGTGATATTTATGTGAAGTTTCTCCTGCTTGTATTAATTATGCTGACTGATTGTAACATATAAAAGCAACTTTAATTTGTAGGATTATATAGCATTTTCTAAACACATGTGTTAACTGATCACAGCCATAAGAAGCAGTTGGTAGTACAGCTGAGGAGGCAGAGACCCAGACTGATAAGCAGCAGGGCCAGGAAGTCCACTGCTGGCCGCCTAGGTTGCTCCTACTCTTTGTGCCTCTCTAAAATAACTTTCCCTTGCTCTGGCCAAGGTGGATCAGTTGGTTGGGCATCATCCTGTGCACCAAAAGGTGGTTGGTATGATTTCCTATCAGGGCACATGCCTGGGTTGTGGGCTCAATCACTAGTAGGGGGCGTGCAGGAGGCAGCCAGTTGATGTTCCTCTCTCACATCCACGTTCCTCTTTCTCCTTCTCCCTTCCTCTCTCTCTCAAAATGATGATGATGATGATGATGATGATGAAATCAATAAAAATAAAACTACTTGCCCTTGTTTGGCTTTCCCCACTGGCAGGGCCTCTTACTTGTCTCTGGTGGGCTTGGCAGGCTCATGCAGCTGGGAAGCGCTGGGACATGCAGATGAGTGCGGCGAGGGCCCTCTGCAGGGCCAGTGTAGCTGGGCAGCATTCTCAGGCCACTGCGTGGCTCTGTGTTTGTGTTCTTGAGAGCCCCTTCCAATGACCTAGCCTCAGTGTGTTCTGCCTTAGGGGTTCTTCTTGACTTTTTGGCATCCAGCCCAGCCTGGCAGCCTTACAAGGATGTTCAGTGGGGTTTTGGACACCACTAGTGGTTCTAGAGGAATTGAAAGGGGTGATACCTACTGATCTTGCTTTTCCAGTTCCTGTGCTGCAGGGTGATGTTAGCATTCTGCGTATTTTCAGGTCTACCTTCCTGGGTCCTCAGCAGAGTTTTGCCATTTGTGGAATGTTTGACCTTGGGCATTGTGCATTGACCTTTCTTGGTATCTTAGCATTCTCGTCCACTTGGTGGCAACAATAATATCTCTCTCATAGGGCTCTGGTGAGGCTGGGATGAGTTGACGTCTGCGGAGTGCTTGAACCATGCCAGGCCCAAGTCAGTGATCGGTAAAGCTTAGTTAGCTGTTCACTTTCCCTCTCACTCACCTGGTTCTCTTTCCAGAGGCTGGCCTAGGCCTCTGCACAGGGACAGCCTAGTCTGTGTCTGCTGAGCAAAGGAGAAGTGGTAGGGGGAGCAGGTATCCTGCTGTGATGGGACCTGCGTCTCCTCCACAACTGATGCTGGGGAGCCAGATGCTGGGCTCTGAGGACACTGGGACACTTGCAGTCACGGCCACAGGGACAGTTACTGGATCCCAGTCGTGGAAGCAAAGCCCTGCCAGGTGTGCAGTGGAGTCCATTGTGTCCTGTGAGCAGGTGACTAGTCCCTTCCTGAACACTCTCAGGGACAGGAACCTCACGACCCACAGGGCAGGCCGCTCTTTTGAGAACAGGAAGCCTTTCTTTCACAGAGATGTGTCGACTGCCTCATAATTCCACTCCTGTGGTTCTTCTCTTTACCTTGAGTCGTGGAGACTAACGTCCGAATCTCTCCTTGCCCCGTGACAACTTGATAATTCACTCTTTCCCGAGTTACTGCCCTGTGCCGGACACTGTGCACGTGCAGGCAGAGGGAAAGAGGGATCGTCCCGCTGCTCTTGTGAAGCCTGCAGTCAGGTGGAGGACATGGGGGACCAGCCAGCGTGGCATTAAAATAGAGAAAACTGTTGTAGCGACACAAACGGGCACTATGGCTAGGAATAAATCATCTTTTTGGAGTTGTTGGGATTCTCACTTCATAAGAAGAAGTGTTTTAGCCATATCTTGATGACAAGGAGGGAGCCAGCTAAGCAAAGGATGAGGGAGTCGCCTGTCATACAGAGGAAACAACCTGTGCATGGGCTCAGGGGTGGCAACAGGGAGCATGTTTGAGGAACAGAGGTGGTGCTCCTGGAGTATGCTGAGCAAGGGGACAGTGGCGGGATGTCCCCTCCCACCAGAGGCTGGCAGAGGCCTGTTTGGGATTTGGAGACGGGCATTTGGGATGTGTTTGAAAGTAGAATCCCTGAGACAGAACAACTGGTGGAGCAAAAGGGGTGAGAGAAAAGGTGAAATTAAAGATGGCTCCTGGAGTTCTACCTTGACCACCTTGACCATTTATTGGTGATTCTTGGAAACCAGTTGATCTGATTCCCTTTCATCTGCGGCCTGGCTTCCCTAGGAAAGCCGCGCCGCTTCCCGTGGGACAGTGCTTTCTCCCCCACAGGTGGCGGTGCCTGCGAGCCTTGATATTTTGTTCGATCGAGTTTACAAAAATCTCTGCTCTTGTGAAAACTGTTATGCAACTGGATAGACATTAAGAATAATAAGACTACAATTAAAAGTTATATTAGCTTCTAATGTTTATCAAGCCAGTGCCAAAGACTTCGTAGGCAATATATTAATTGATGCTTATCACAAACCAAGTGTTAGTGGTAATCATTTTCATTTTACAGAGGAGAAAATCAAGGCTTGGGATGATTAGTTAACCAACCCAACACCACCTAACAAATGCATGGTATGAAACTGAAGTCCAGATCTGCCAGAATCCAGAGCCTATGCCCTTACCCACGAGCCAGAGCTATTCTGCACGTTACCAGCATTCCATGTTTTGGAAGAATTGTACCCCCCCTGCCCCCACCAACACACACACACACTTTGGAAGCAGTAGCACATCATTAATCCACATTATTTAAGAGGGATTTTTCCATGATGCTCCTCCAATCAGCCTGATTAATTTCTGAAGGAGAGACAGTTAGGCAAGAGTGACATACTCCTGATCTATGTCGTTTCTTGTTTACATGTGCAATGTTAAAAGTACCTTATAAATCAAAAAACTTGTAAGCCAGGTAGAGTAAATAATTTTTGTTGATGAATTGGCGAGATAATTTGAATTCATTTAAGAAGCATCCTATGCAAAATTCTTAAGAATTAGAGAGAGAGATTGATTTTCTCATTTAGAAAGTGTGCATTATCCTTCAGGTAAACATGGTAATGTCATCCTAAGGAAAAAAGTAAATAGCAGTAATGATAAGGAAACATACACTAAACATCAGTAATTCGAAGCAACTCATGGACTTCCTTTGGTAGTTGATGATAAAATACTCGCTCAGGCTTGGAATCTGTCTGTTGCCCTTTATATTCAAGACCGTAAGTCTCATGCCTTTAGTTTGCCACCTTGATTTTGAGAACTGTTCTCATCCCAAATGGATAGTGATGCTGAAGCTGTCATTAAAGGTACCAGGTCAGGCACCACTGTCCTTCCGTCATGGGGCTGAGTAATCGTTTTTGGGTTGAGGGGCACTCAATCACCCTTTGACTGTCAATAGCTAAGCCCAGAAAAGTGTTGAAAGTTTGTCAGTCATGTCCACAATGGCAGTTACCATATTTAGGGCATTAAAAGACAGAATGCCATCAGATATTTGTTAAACCAAGGTAATCATGAGCCTAAATGAAGTTTCATTAAGGGTAATGTACTCATTAGGCATAAAATGGCTTGAAAAAGCCCAACTATCGTCATTTCTTAGAATAACTCAAACCTTGGCTAAGAGTTGACTTTCACCCTTGTGCAACAAGCAATCAGCATGTAATTAGTCGAGCACTTTGATTTGTTGATTAGAGCGCATCCAGGAAGTGAATATGGATGGCATTCCCCAAGTGTTCAGCTCAGCCGATGCTTTTCTGAAGCTGCTTGTCCAGCGAGTTTCAAAGGCTCACAATGAATATGAATGTTTGTGATTATTTATAGAATAACTCTTCTGTTCCCATGCTTAGACTTTACAGAGTTATTTTTGAATTTACTGCGACCTGATTTTTTAAATGCAGGAAAAGAATGCTTTGCTGTTATTTTCCTTTTCAGAATCTGAGTTCCTCCAATGGAGACATCTCAGCCTGTGAGCATCTAGCTCATTTACAAATAGAAGAAAGGATTTTGAAACTCAAAGCTTCTAAATGCCGTCCCATGCCGTTTTTAATCATTGCTTCTCCTGGAGGCATTTACGTGTGCTGGAAACACCAAGAAATTGATATGTCACATGCATTTGTGTAGGTATGTTCTTGTGTCATCTATATCAGGATGCATAAAAGTAGGTTTCCAGTATAGCCGAAACCAGTTTGTCCTGAGCTTTAGCTTGGCTGGTTTGCCACAATGCATGATGCCTCTGGTTTCCCCTTTTATTTCCATTACAGGAAGAACCTTATTTTAAAATCCTCATCTGAGGATATATTTCTGATAGTTTCAAGAAAGAGGAAGGGAGAGGGAGAGAGAGAGAAACATCGATGTGAGAGAGAAACTTTGATCAGTTGCCTCCTGCATGTGCTTCAAGTGGGATTGAACCCACAATCTAGGTATGTGCCCTGACCAGGAATTGAAACCCACTACCCTTCAGTGGGACAACACAACCAGGGCACAAGAAGAACATTTTAAAAAATTAAATATATATTAGTAGTATGTTCACATTATAAGTGTTTTGTCTGGATGATGGACTACCAGACAACTTTATACCTTCCCTTACTACTACTTTCTTCATTTCACTTTTTCTATTCACCATGCTGTTACTTACTTTTCTTGTGTTGGGGTTGGAAGTCGTGAGGATTTGCTGCAGCTGCAAGAGTCTGGGCTGCCATTGGAGGCTCGGCCACGAGAATGGGATCAGGTTGATTTGGAAATTATTGCATGCAGTGAGGCAGAGCCTCATTCTGCTTACATGGTTGACAGCATACTGTGCCGGGCAGTCTTGAGTGTGCCTGTGCCATGCACTCTTCAGGCACAGACTGAAGCTCCTGGGCAGGGAGCGAGGCTTGGGCGCCACCTTTGGGCTCAGTGGGGTTGAGTAGTGTGGTCTGCTGCAGTGCGGCTTCCATTTGTACGTAAGTCACGTGGGTCTCTCTTTTTATGTTCCCCTTCATGGAACGGAACTGGCTGTGTTTATAACATAGATTGTTTAGAGCTGAGGGAGAGCTGATGTTATGAAAGTAATAAAGCAAAAGAGACAGTATGTATCATTCACCGTAGTCTTTGTCCAGATTAGGATTAGCCATTCTCATTGGGGCACAGAATCGCCTTTTGTTTTCTTTCCATTTTCTAGGGGAAAGCTTATATGGCCTTACTTGTTCAAATGAAGTGTACATGAGGTATTTTCAAATGTTAACATTGGAATTGGCGCTGGGTCTAGATTACATCCCAAATGTGACATCTCTGGGATTTAGTTAATAAGGTTCTGTTTATATTAGCAGAGAGAATATTAAAATTCTCCCCCAAACAGCTGGAAATGTTACAGTGGCTTGATTTCTGAGGCATAACAGGAATAAAGCACATTATTAATATAGAAACAGCTAGGTGGAGCGGTCTTCTTCCCCTCCCTAGAATTAAGTGATGAGAATGGACATTTGTGAAATTGATGGAATGCTCTTTGGGGGCCGCTTATTAAAATCGTAACATTGTTCCAGGGTTTTGTAGCGAATTCATTATCAGCTGTAATCCTATTAGGACTGTTCTGTTTTTCATCAGCATGCTATCGATGGGGCCCCTCCATGTGCATCCTGTTATTCCACTGGTCCAGCCCTTCTGCTCTCTGTTGTTCTGATGAATTAATTCCTCTTGTTTTCTGTCAATCAGATCTCTCACTTGCTCTCTCACTCAGTGTTGGGCATTGTCTTGCTAATGCCCTTTCCTTTCCTGGGCCACCTCCAGAGGACATTTGCCTTCATGTACACATTGTCTTTCCCCCACCCCCCACCAAGAAAGCTATGGTGGCTACCTTGTCTGCCGCAACAGATCCCATTTCTATTCTTTGTATCACTCTCTTCACCCCTTAATTCATATAGTTACAAACGGAGGCCTTATTACAGAAATAGTTCGGAGCTCAAATTCCAACCTGGGAGGCTTTCTAATTACTCTAAACCTCTGCTTTCTTGCTTGTAGATGAAGATTTGTTTATTCATCCATCTGTGCATCCATTCATTTAGTGAGTAGCTAACTACCTATTATGGGCCAAACCCTAGAGGTGCGACAATAAACATAAAAATCCCTGCCTTCATGGAGTCTAATTTCTGGTGAGGGAGACAGTCAGCAGTCAAGCTAAGAAAGTAAAATCTAGAGTCTGTTAATGTAAGTGCCAAAGAGAAAAAAATAAGCCAGGGAAAAGGGGATATAAATTGGGGAGTTGATGTTTCATTTAGTTTGGGGTGACTGACATTTTAGATAGGGCCAGGGAAGACCTCTCTGAGAAGGTGACGCCAGCAGAGATGGAAGTGGGGAGTCCCACGAAAGGAGCATCTGGGAGAAGGAGCAGCAGCTAGAGGCCCGGAGGGGAGTATTCCTGGCTTGTCTGAGGAGTCTTGGGATGTGTGGAGGGGAGAGCCCAGGGGGCAGACTATCAGGAAATGAGAACAGGGAGGTGATGGGCCATACAGATCTAGTAAGGACTTTGACTTTACTCTGAAGAGGGTCAAAGGCAGAAGCAGGAGCCCAGGTAAGAGACTTGTTCGGGCATAGGCTAGAGGAGGGTGGCTCGGACCAGGAGCAGTGCTGCTGGCCGTAAGATGCAGCTGAACTCTGGCTGTGTTAGGGTGGATTTGCTGATGGACTCTAATGGGAGGAGACTGCAGGAGGAGCTGTTTTCCCAGGGGAAGGACAGGAGTTCACTCTGGGACTTGTTAGAAGTTCAGCTGTTGATTGTGGATATATCGGTCTATTGGGGGAAGTTGGACCTGTAAAAGTTTTGAGAGTTATCAGCCTGTGCGTGGTGTTTTCGAACCATCGGGTCAGAGGAGATCACTTTGGGAGTGCAGGCAGGAAGCAAAGGGGTCTGGGAGTGAAGTCTAATGACCTAGATCTCCAATGGGAAAGTGAGGAAGAAGCACCAAGAGAGAAGGAAAACCCAGAAGAGTGTGGTGTTCTGGACTCAGGCAAAGAAAGTGTTGCAGGAAGAGGGAGAGAACAAGTGGGTAAATGTGGCTGGTGGAGCAAGAAGAATAAGGACTTTGACCTGAGAAGTTTAGGTAGTGGCTACATACAGCTGAGAACACCTTCGCACCGGTCAACGTTTTGTTCAACAAATTAGCTCTGTGGTGACTCAGGCAACCCAGCAGGCCCTTTCCTGCCTGGAGAACAACACAAACCATGATTTGGGAGAATATTAGTGAGGTGAGGTGCTGGGCCCAAATGGTATTAATGATACCAAAGAGAGGTCTCTGACTGACACTGTGTTTTTGGCAGCACTGGAGTCTTCATTTTGAGGCCCACCTGGTTCTCTGATGGGAGCTGTGACCCAAAGGCAGGCAGCATTGTTCCGTGTCTTCAGGGTCACAATGTGACAGGATCTTGTGGCTCAGGTTGAAGATGATTTTCCCCCTAACAGCGCAGTGTGAATGATATAAAGTTCAATCGAATCCACAAGTCAGAAATTAATCTTGATAGTAATTGGTGGGTCTTTGGCATGAGGTTACAGCAGCAGCACACAAAGTATTATTCTGTAGTTGATGCTGGGAGAGTTTTTCAGAACACTTGAAGATAGGTAGTTATCTCACACCAACCATTAAACACATTTATTCAGATTGTTGAGCATTTATTGAGAAGAGTTATGCATAAAAAAATGAGAGCACACACAGTTGAATTTTTATCTAACCCTAAGAACAGTAGATCTCACAAGTAAAATCAGAAGGTTTGGCTGCACTAAAATTAAAATAGTATCTCTGTCAAAAATAAAACTCAAAGGAAAGTAAGAAAAATATTGCCACAAGTAAGTCAAAGAGATGCTAGCCTTGATATATAAAAATCATTTATAAATTAATAAAAATACTAAAACTTTGCTAGACAAAGGCATGAGTACCAAATTTCATAAAAGAAATATAGACAAACAATGAACATGTAAACATGTTCAACTTAATTAGCATTCAAAGAAATGTAAAATAAAAGATAAAGCATTTCTATTAAGTTAGTCTATATATTTCTAAAAAGATAATGCTTACTTTCTTTTCTCCCTTTGGCATCTCTTTAGCCCCTCAATCTGCTAAGTTCTGTGTTAGGTGCCATGTTAAGTCCTGGAAAGCAATCTGTCATATATTGAGAATTATAAAAGAAGTTCCGTGTCCTCTGTTAAACAATAATTTATTCTTTAGAAGTGTGTCCTAAAGAAATAACTTGAAATGAGGACAAAGGCATATGCAGAAATACATATATTACAGCATTATTTATAAGATCAGCATTTGTTTAAAAAATTGATTTGATGGATTAAATTTGGTACTACCATATAATGAAATAGTACATCAGGTTCTTAATAATTATAACATAACAAATGTGAAAACTTCAGAATACAACAAAGTTTATATTGTATGACCCTTACTATATAAAAGAAAAGTGTTGGCATGATTATTAGGAAAAAACACTAAAATGTATTAAATAGTTATTTATGGATGGTGGCATTACAAATTACTACTTTACTTTTCCTGTTTTTGAATCTTTATGATTTTAAAATGTCTCAACATTAGCAATGATAATGACAACAGAAATAATGTTTTCTGAGTCCTCACAATGTGTCCAGTGCTGTATCAAGGACTTCGCATGATTAACTCATTTAATTTCCACAACTAGGTTATCCACTGGGAAACATCTCCATTTCTTGGATGTGGAGACTGAACTCAGGGAAGCTAAGGAGCTGCCTGAGGCCAGACAGCTGTTGGGAAGAGGTGCCGGTTTGAATCCACTTACTCCCCAGTGAGACGTACTGCTCCAAGTTGCTCTCAGTGAAAATGCATTACTGTGATTATCAAAAAAGTTGACAAGAATACTATGTGTTCCCAAGTTTGATTTTAAGCTTGTATATTTTTGTGGAGAAACAATATCAGGGTTTTTATCTTACAATGGAAACTTTAATTTGAGTACCTACTCTGTGCTAGGCATGCCCACCCATTCTCCTATTTATCTTCACAGCGGCCTTGGAAGGTCGATATTCTGATCCTTATTCTGACTTTATGCGTGAGAGACTGACCCGCAGTGGTCCGGTGACTCGTCCGTGGTCATATAGCGAATGCACAGCAGAGCTGGGATTCGCATTCGTTCTGCTTCCTTTCCCGGCAGGCGCCCTCATACTTCATCTTGCAGAGGATCATCATCTATCTGTCAGTGTTTTCTGAGATCTTTTTAACAGAGCAAAATCAAGCAGGCGTCCGAAGTGTGCTCAGAACAGTCACTCATGTTGATGCTCAGGACCCCTGGAGCTCCTGTACATACAGGGTCGAGAGTAGGTGTGGGTTGTGCAGTTGGGTGGATTCGTGCCTATGTGGATTCCAGCAGCTTTGCAAATCAGTGAGCTTCCCACTGTGGCCCAAAGGGCCCACGGTCTCAACTGTGCTATCAAGATTAAGGTGATGGATTTCTCGTGAGTATCCTGCTCTGACCTTCTCGATAGGTCACAGGGCAGCTTGAGTCATCTCATCACCCAGGATTCTCTAGATGCCATGGACGGCTGTTGGTTTCATTGCTGGATGTAAGTTTTCTTGATGGATGTGGATCATCTCATAAACTAGACCAGCTGTTGCAAACCCCTAGAGGCCAAGACTCTCCGACTCAACAACCATACATTAAGCTCATAGTGTGTGCTGGACATAGTGATGGCAAAACAAGCCCCGCTCTCACTGTCCTGGAGTTTCCAGTTTATGCAGCGTTTAAACAGGAACAAGTGCCAAGTAGGTACACCATGCTCCAAAAGGCTATGAAA
Organism: Molossus molossus; assembly: GCF_014108415.1. Taxonomy (NCBI): domain Eukaryota; kingdom Metazoa; phylum Chordata; class Mammalia; order Chiroptera; family Molossidae; genus Molossus; species Molossus molossus. The sequence continues at coordinate 36,552,164 of NW_023425377.1, forward strand.
GGAAGGCTTGACGTATTTAGAGATGATCAGAAGGCTTCCCGGAGGAAGTTGCACTTGGGTTGAGACTTAGAAGCGCTGAATAGGTAAAGCAGGGAAGGAAGAGCATCGCTGTCAGAGTGAACGGCATTTTAAATGCCCAGGGTAAGTCACGGTGGTGCAGAGCACTTCACGGAGTGCTGGTATGAGGCTGGCAGCAGAGGCAACCTACCAAAAGGTTTTCAGGTGGTGAGGAGGGTCCAATGAAAGAGTCTTAATTGAGAAGCTCCTAGTGGCTGCCATGTGGAGGATGGGTGGGATAGGAAGGCCTGGGGTTTGGGTCCAGTCTTGAGTTGAAATAGAAAGGAGTGGAGCTGGAGATGCAGACAGGCAGGGGGACTCAGAAGGGGAGGAAGCAGGAGAGACTGCAGTGGTGATTGAAGAGCTTGTGGCCAAATAGGGCTGCCACCTGCTGCCGCCAATCCTTCCTCCACCTCCTGCCCCGTCGGGGTGGCAGTGACATGAGGGCTGGATCCCCGCTGATTGCATGGACACCTGTACGCTTTGTTAGGACACCTTTAAAAAGAAATTGACATTAGGCAAAGCCAGAGCATTGTCAAGTAGCCTTTTTAAATGTCTGTGAGATTCAGGTAAAATTAGTAAAACAACAACAACAACAAAACACTTGCTAATCGCCCCTGTCAAGGCAAGTTGGCAAGGTGGTAGCTGGGAGAGAGCCTTCCTCAGACCCCGGACAACTTCAGTGGGTGGAGAAAATTCAGGTGGGAGAGGGACGGTTATAACTCAGAGGGGCACTATGGAAACCTGTGCCCAGGTGGGCCCACTTTCTGTGAAGGGTGAAAGGGGAGCCTGAATCAGCTCATTTACTTCTGTTTTTAAGAGGGTCATTTTACACTGTTGGGGTAAGAAGACAGAGTAAGAGATGGATGACCCTCTGCTGCATGGAGGACTTAATCAGGGCTGCCGCTCGCACTGCCGTGGAGGGCGTCTGGGTTGCACTGGGAGAGAGCACAGCTGCTCTTAGCATTTGTTTCTATTGTAGTTAAACCTGTTGTCCCTGACCAGACAGGACTGGGGTCCCATAAAATATATGCTGTACACAGTGTCAGCCTCCTTTACCAGAAAGCTCTGGCCAGAAATGGGGAGTGACTTGCTGTCGAGGGATCAGATGGGGCTCATCTCTCCACTGAGCTCCGGTTTTCCTGGGCCTGGGAGGACAGCGCGCAGCAGAGGCCTAAGGGAGAGGGTAAGAGCTGTCCTTCTAGAGGGAGGAGAAGTGGGGCCTGGGTTAGGGAGCCGGGCTCTGGGGCGGAGTAGAGGCTGGAGGAAAGCCTGGAGCCAGGAGGGAGGAGGGAAGAAGACTTGGTTCTGCTCTGTGACTTCCCAGCGGGCAGACCGCCCACATCTCTCAATCTGCCCAGTTCTGGGCGACAGGCCTGAGTCTGGAGAGAGCAGATGGGTACCCTCACCCACCCCTCCACCTCATCTCTGCATGTGCCACCTGTACCCAGGTGGGCACGCTTTCTGCTTCCACAAAACTGAACTGCTGTGGTCCCACCGACAGGCCTTGTGTTCTTTTGTTCCTGGGCCTGTGCACATGCTGTTCCCCCTGCCTGAAACGCTCTTCCACTTTCTTCATCTGGCTAATGCCCTCTGGTCCTCATGTCTCAGCTTCCCAGCTGTGAAATAGACCCTCCTAGACACCCTGTGTCTCCTGGGGCTGTAGCTCTCTCACACAGTGCTCTGTGGCCTATCTGTCTCTGTGCCTTGAGAGCGGGCACAGTGCCAGGCACAGCCGATACTTAATACCTCACTAACAAATATGAATGACCAAGGTCTCGATGCTGCTTTTCTCTCACTGGTGATAAGGAAAGGGCTGTTGATTCTAGTGCATGAAGGGAAAGAAGTAGCTGTTGCATCCATCTCTTTTCCATCCGAAGGTGATACTGTACGGAGTGTTGGCCCAGACTCTGCCCCTGCCTTCTGGGAATATTCAGTCTGAAACAGGCACGTTAGCATATCAAATACACTGAAAACAAAACTCTGAGCAGCCTGTGAATTCAGTGAGCAATTAAACACTTTCCCGTTCTGTCCAACACAGTGAGGTGTGTATGGGGGTGGGGGTGGGGCTGTGCAAGGAGCCTCTGAGCTGCTTATGGCAGAGGAGGGCAGATCCAAGGCTGTTTTGGGGCTGGGGGAGGGGGGGCTGAGGTTATCAATGCCATCTCTCACCCATTCTCATTTCCACACTATTAAATCTGCCTTTCCTACCGTGTCCTTAAAGGGGAAATAAATTACCAGCATCCTGCACCTATAGCCGCCGTGTTATTACCACTAATGTAACTTCTCCGGGGCAGCCAGGCGTTGTTCATATTTCATAGTCATTTGCACCCCCAAAGCTATACTGGTGTTCATTCACACCAGCTACCCTCCTGTTTTCTCTGCTGGCCTTACCCAAAGGCTTGGGGGCAGGACTGAGCATGGGCTGCATTAGTACTTGGGGCTTCAGCTCTGTCCTTTTTTCTTTCTTTCTTTTTTTTTTTTTTAATTTATTTTTTTAATCTTTATTGTTGAATGTATTACAGATGTTCCTCATTTTTCCCCCAATGACCGCCTCCTCCCCACTCCTGCCCTCCTCCTGCCTTTTCCCACACTGTTGTCTGTGTCCATTGGTTATGCATATAAGTTCTTTGGTTTATTTCTTCACACCCTCCAATCCCCTTCCCTTTGAGGTTTGTCAGTCTAGCAACGAGTTTATACTTCTTAATCCCTTCACCTTTTTCACCCATTCCCCTAACCCCCCTCCCATCTGGCAACCAACAAAATGTTCTCTGTATCTATGAGAAAGTTTCTGTTCTGCCTGTTCGTTTTGTTTATAGATTCCATTGTCGATAGATATGTATTCATTGCCATTTTATTTGTCCATATATTTTATCTTTTTCTTCAAAAAGACCCTTTTCATATAATAACAGTTTGGTGGTGATGAACTCCTTTAACTTTTTCTTGTCTGGGAAACTCTTTATATGACCATCGATTCTAAATGACAGCTTTTCAGGATAGAGTAATCTTGAATGTAGGTTCTTGCTTTTCATCACTCTGAATATTTCTTGCCACTAACTTCTGGCCTACAAAGTTTCTTTTGAGAAATCAGCTGACAGTCTAATGGGAACTCCCTTGTAGGTAACTAACTGCTTTTCTCTTGCTGCTTTTAAGATTCTGTCTTTGTCTTGAACCTTTTGCATTTTGATGATGATGTGTCTTGGTGTGGACCTCTTGATGTTTGGGACTCTGTGATTCCTGGACTTGTATGTCTGTTTCCTTCACCAAGTTAGGGAAGTTTTCTGCCATTATTATTTCAAATAGGTTTTCGATTTCTTGAGGCCCTCACTAAGTTGAGGTTATCACTAAGTTCACTGAGCAACCTTATAAGCAGTATTTTGAACTCAGCATCTATTAGGTTGCTTATCTCCAATTTGCTTAGTTCTTTTCCTGGGGTTTTGTTCTGTTCTTTCATTTGGGACCTGTTTCTTTGTCTCCTCATTTTGGCTGCCTCCCTGTGTTTGTTTCTGTGTATTACTTAATAAGAGGTATGGGGCTAGCTGAGACCAGATGCTGCTTGTTTGAAAGAATTTAGGAAAACCTGAAGCAGGATCCAAGACAGGGGAATCCTATAGTTAACCAGCTGGCAATAGCTTGGGTGGGTCTGAAAGTCGGGTGGGGCAGGGCCTCAGGGAATCACCAGGGTGGGGCAAACAGTGTGAGCCAGGTAGCTGGAGTGCCAGATATGGGGGCTGTCTGCCGCCCCAGGGAAGGGCTCACCAAAGGAACAAAGGCCTCTGACAGCAGGTCTGTCCCAGAGAAAGCCCCCTCTCCAGCCCTCGCAGCGAAACAGCTCAGTTCTTCCCTGTATGTCCCCGGCGCCCCTTGAGCTGCTTCCCCTCCAAGCTTAGAGGGAGCAAGTCTGGTAAGTCCATGTGCGGGCACTTTAAAAGGAGCTGCCTGGGGCTCCAGCTGCCTTAGCCTCCTTCAGCCTCAGTTCCCCACTGGTTTTTCCAGCCAGAAGTTATGGGGACTTCTCTTCCTGGCACGGGAACCCTGAGCAGGGCGCCTGGTGTGGGACAGGGACCCCTCAGTCCTCAGGGAGGACCTTCCCAGCCAAGGTATCCTAATTTTTATCTGCCACACATGGGTGTGGGACCAGCTTGTCAGCCTCCACCCCTCGTACCAGTCTTGATGCAGTTTCTTCCTTAATTCCGTAGTTGTAGGACTTCCATTCATCTTGATTTCGGGTACTTTTGAATGATGTCTGTTCTGTAGTTTAGTTGTAACTTTGATGTGGTTGTAGGAGATGCGATGCCACATTTATCTACGCCACCATCTTGATCAGAAGTCAGCTCTGTCCTTTCTTAATCAGGCCATTTCAACAAAGGCAGGTGCCAGGCATGGCTTATGGGAGATTGCTCATGCTGTTCTACATTGAGGACCCATTTTGCATCTGGGGAGATGTCCACCTCACATCATTTGCTAGAGAATGGTGCTGGGGTGGTTGGTTCTAGATGTCCCAGGCTTGGCTAGACGTTTCTTCTTGCTGCAGTTACTCTAACCCGGAAACAGAAATCAAAGTGCCCCCTCCTCATCCGTCAGTTGCGACCTTCCCTAAATGTCCCATCAACACCAAGGCCCTTGGGTCACCTCCAAGGCCTACTCAGAGTCTGCCCACATCCCATTATCTCCACTGCCACCCCTCTCTCGTCTCTTGTCTGCACCGTGGCAGTAACCTCCTAATTGGTGCCGACTTCCTGCCCCTCCAGTCCATTGCCACTCAGCCATCAGAATGACTCTCCTTTATGACTGATATGATTAAATACACCTCCGCATCTGCCTGCCGGCTTGAACACAGCCACACTGGGTTCAGATTATCTACTTAACGAAACAAAACAACATAGGTGTGTTGCTGAAGACCTCAGGATACTCTTCCCAGACCACATTCCCTCTTTCCTCTCCAGAGGGAACTACACTCCTGAATTTTTCATTTCCGCGTGTGTTATTACTGTGTGCCTGCAAGTGAACATACGTAGTGCTGTTTTGCATGTTCTAAATCTTATATAAATGATATCACACTGTGCTTTCTTTAATCTCAACATGTTTTTGAAGTTCACCCATGGTGATTCATGTGTCCTAACTCATTCACTTCAGCTGCTGGTCTGCTGAGTCCATCCTTCTGTTGATGAATGTTGAGTCATTTTTAAATTTTTTTAAATGTATATTTTTAATTGATTTTTTGAGAGAAAGTAAAGGAGGGTGAGAGAGAAACATCGATATGAGAGTATAACATCCATTGGCTGCCTCCTGCATGCCCCCTACCAGGGGTTGAGCTGGAAACCCAGGCATGTGTCCTGACCAGGAATCGAACCAGCAACCTTTGGGTGCATGAGAGGACACCTGATGAACTGAGCCACACCATCCAGAGCTTGAGTCATCTTTTAAAGCATAAATCAGATAGTGTTTCTGCCTTGCTTAAAATGTTTCAGTGCACTAAGAGGAGGCTGCACCAGACTGCGTGGCCTCATTTGTCTGTGCCCATGCTAGTGACTTCATAGCCCAACACAGGCAGACACTGGGTGGGGGAGGCAACCTCAGGAAGCACAGAAACCTTGTAACTCAGGTGAACGCTAAGCGTCTTTCTTCCTACCTGGCAGTGGCTGCTCGTGAATAACAGATGATTGGTCTTGGTTGCCCTGGGCTTCAGGTCTAGAGAGCTGGGTTTACACTCCCTAGCTGGCTCTCCTATGCACTCTCTCCCCAGGTCCCTCATGCAGGGTGCAGCCCTGGGAAGGAGTCTCTGCTGCTCGCTGTGTGATCACCCCTTCCCGTTATCTCTTCCATCAGGGCCAGGTGCACACGCTGGGGAGTTTCTGCAGCCAGGCACCTCAGCTTTAAGACTCATGGACTTTAGGGACCACTCCCTTCAAATTCCCCTACCCCGTTGTCTCCATGACCTTGTCTGTAGGCAGTCAGTGATTTGGTAGCTTGTCGATGGCTGGGCCTGGAGAGATGCTTGGTAGCCCAGCAGGAAGGGTGTTTGAAAGGTGGAGTGTCGCTGTGCCCTCTCAAGGAGAGCAGATGGGGCGGGAGAGCCCTGAGGAGTGGACCCGTGAACTAGAACATGAAGGAATGCCGTCAGGAGAATGCTCACAGGAAGCCAAGGTTTCAGAGCGGGGAATTTGCCGGGGCGGCAGAATCACTGTGTGGTGCAAACCCCAGGGAGAGACTCCTTTAGGATGGATGAGGACCTGGTGGGGCCAGGGCGGCCAGGGCCCAGACCAGTGAGGGCTCAGATGTAGCCTTTGGAGTCAGTGGCCTGGAGGCCATTGTTCCCTGGTCAGAGCAGTGTTTGTGGAATAACACGATAGAGAAGAAAACCCGAATGGGGGCTGGGGAAGTGGAGACAGGAGGACTGGACAAGGCGGAGGGGAGGACCTGGTTCATGCCTCGCCTGTCCCCACGCTGGACGCCTCGATGTTCAGAGGTAACTGAAGGGAATGCGGAGAACACTCGGCTCATAGACAGGGTATATAGTCGACCCCACGTGTCAGGTAGGCCTGACCCAGATCATGAGCCTCCACAAAGTTTATAGCAACCATGGTGCCCTAGCAACCCCCAGCCTCTGTCCCTCCCATTGCCTGTGGGGCCAGAGGAAGTTACTGATGTTACATGCACAGTTTGTTCCAGGGCTTTGAAGATGTTTTCTTGAAGTGGAATTGGGTCCTTCCAGCACAATGCTGGTGACAGCAGGTCCAGTCCCAAACAGGTCACTGGGGCAGGAGCAGAGATAGCCATATGTAGCCGTTCCCAGGAGGAGCCTGGGCAGGGTGGCCTGTGGAGGCGTCCTGCCTGACTGGCCAGCTCTGTGTGGTCATCAGTGTTGTTCCCCACAAATGCTTCAGGAATGTTGGGTGTGAGAGGAAAGGAGCTGAAGGACACGGGCCCGAGAGTTGTTTGGTTAAGGATGTGGGTGCTGGAGCCCGGTCAGCTGCCCTGCTGTGATCTGGACTTAGGGAGGCATTGTGCCTACAAGGACAGGGGCCTTTTGGATTCCCCTAAATCAGCTTTGTTCTGCGGTGCAGATAAATTTGGTCTCAAAGGGAATTTGCTTCCGCACACCGCCGTCCCCATTCCTGTCCCGCAGTGGACTGTTTCTCGGGACCTCAGGATGGAGCGCTGCACCTGGCCAGTGCCTGGCTAGCAGTGCTGAGTGGCCATGTGGGCCTGGAAGGCCTCACCCTGTAGAGACCTGCTGCACCTTCCCTGCACTGCTCTCTGTCCCCTCGGTGAGAGGGCCTCCCGGGCAGCCTGGCTCCACGGGGCCATCACCGCGTCACACACCAGTCTCCGCCGGGTTCACCTCATTCCTCGCCGCACATTTCATGTATGTCTTTGTTTTAAGACTTAGGAGCCTCCAAGGGTCCTGTGTCAAAAAATGATTGTTACAAAACTGTCAGGTATTAAAGTCATGCAAGAGTAGCTAATTTGTCTGTTTATTTCCTGGATTAAAAATAGAAGCTCAACACATTAAAATAATTGCTGAGACTCGGTCAGCACTGGAGTTGCTGCCATCTGCTTGAGAAATTTCGGGATCTGGCCCCAGCTCAGGGATCCAGCTCTTCCCGGGACGAGGCAGTAGGGCAGCCAGTGGCAGGGACTTCAGAGAAGGTGGCCGTGGCCCGGAGCCAGTGCAGTTTGAAATGGATGGAGTGGAGCTTATGTAATGCCTTCATAGTCCTCCAAGGCAAAGAAAACAAGAAATAAAAATATCCCAGCCACCAAGGACACGAGAAATGCAGTTTCTCTTCTGTTCTGTTCCAGCCTCTCCATTACTTCTCTCCTTCCGCTAACTGAACCTCACTTCCTCCTCCCCTCTGCCTGCCCCTCCTAGGTCCTTCATTCCTCACTCTGTGCCGTCTGCTCCTGGGCACTGCAGATACGGTGGTCAACAAAACAGAAAAACCAGTCAGACAACGTACTTACTTCACAGAATACGTTCTGTGAGTGGAGTACAGCAGCCCCCGCCCCTTTATCCATGGTTTTACTTTCCACGGTCAACCACAGTCTGAAAATAATTAAGTGGAAGATTCCAGGAATAAACATTTTACAAGTTTTAAATTGTGTGCTGCTCTGAGTGGCATGGTGAGGCCTTACACTGCCCGCCCCGTCCTGCCCAGGACCGAGTCACCCCTTTGGGCATCATGTCCATGGTGTGCGCACAGTAAGACAGTTTGAGAAAGAGAGAGACCACGTTCACATAGCTTTGACTCCCGTATTTTCTTATAATTGCTCTATTTTGTTGTTATTGTTGCTAGTTTCTCACTGTGCCTAATTTATAAATTCAGCTTTGTCATGGGCATGTATGTATAGGAAGAAACAGAATGTATGGGGGTCAGTGCTACCCATGGTTTCAGGCATCTACTAGGGGTCTCGGATTGTACCCCTGTTGCTAATGGGGGGCTACGGAATGCCATGTTTACCGTGGCGGAGAGTGAAAGAGACAGGTGGGCAGGAGTGGCATCTCCAGGTTGGGGACATTTGTGATGACACCTGGGGTGTGACAAGGAGCCAGCATGCGCCTCTCTGAGGGATGGCTGTGAGGGGAGCAGCAGTCTCAAGGCCTCCGAGCAGAAAGCTCTTGGGATCCTCTGGGAACCAGAGAGGCACTGGTGGTGCAGATGAGGGGGGAGAGTGGGGGGTCAGCAGGCTGTGGAGGGGTGGGTGCCAGCATGTGTACTCCTCGATTCGCACGAAGAAGCCATTGCCGTAGTGTTGTTTGCCTTCTGCCCATCCTGCGCTGGGTTCTGAGGCCGCCGCCCTGCGGATTTCTGTGCTGGAGCATGAAGGGCGGGGCCCCTTGCTTGTTTCATTGGTTATAGACGTGGGTGTTGGTGTTATGTGAAGCCCTGCAGAGCTCCAGCCAGCGGCTTCAGGAGGGGGCTCTTCAGCTTCCCCGAGTGCACCACACTGGGCGCAGGTGTTCCGGGGGAAGACAGGGAGGTCACGTATCTGGTCAGGTGTAACCTTTGTGGGGCCAGAAAGGGAAGGGCTCTCTGTGGCTGGACACCAGGACCCAATGAGGACGGGCTTAAATGTTCCTGCCCCAGGCCTGTGCCTGCCTTGGGCCTTCCTTTGACTCTACCTGAATCATATCTCCCATGACCTTATGTTGCTAACTTCCTGACCAGAGCTATGTACTCGTGGGAGAAATCTAAACCCCAGCACTTTCTGGAGAATGCACACTTTACATAGTCATTAGAGAAAGCAAAGATGTTTTAAAACTCTGACCAAGTTGTTCCAGTCCTGGGGAAACCTCTGTTGGTGGTCACTGGGCTAAACCTTAGGGCCACAGTGCCATCCCACGGTAGTGACGGTCACAATAGCAGATAAGTAGTCGATAAACACCAGGTGTCAGCCACTGTGCTCAGGGCATACTATGGATTCACCACCTCCGAGGCAGACAATGTTCATAGCTCATGTTATCCGTGCAGGGAGCTAACGCACAGAGGGAGTGAGGGACTTGCTCGGCCACCCTGCGGGGGAAGAGGAGAGCTGGGACTCTCTCCCACACCCTCCGACTCGGTACCAGGTGCCTTCCTGCCTGCTGGGGAGGACGGCTTCCTGCTGTGTCTGCGAGCCAGCAAGAGCTAGGGACTGGATGTGGGGGCGCGTCTTTCCACTTCAGGGTCTGAGGCGCTCAGCCCTCCCTGAGCTTCCTGTGGCCCTCGGTGCTCTCGGCCCTGCTGCCCCAGAGCAGTGGTTCCAGGTCCCACCCCTAGACAGTGCTACACAGAGCGCAAGAGTCACCTGGAGAACCCAGAGGTTCGGACTCTTAGGCACTGCTGCCCAGATGTGGATTCCGGAAAGTGAAGTCTGGGCATCCACAGGGTGTCGAAACGTGGACCCAGATACCGGCTCTGTGAGTCACGGTTACAGGCCTGGGAGTCTTCCGTGTCCCTTTTCCTGACTTGCATCTTTGTAGAATTGGCAGTTCTTCCATGGGTGACCCGTGCCCGTCACTGTCACTCCACGTGTGGGCTCCCACTCCTGCCCCCTCCCCTTGCCAGGTGCTCACCGAGGGCAGGTGCTGGGTCTTACTCGCCTTGTGTTTTACACACAGTCTCTGCCGTGTGTGAGGACTGCATAAAGATTGGGGGGCTGGGGGTGGGTGACGGGGTGTTTTATACAGGACAGAATGTCCTGTGTTTACAGAGAGTGAGCTGTTCTTTCTTGTCAAGGCTGTGGGGGAACTTAATGGGGCTCTCGTGTCACTCATACCAAGAACACAGGTGCTGGTGCCTTGATCTAACAAGGATACCAGGAGTGGTTTCTGAAATGGTGGGAGTGGCCCTCCCCTAAACCGTTCACATCCTTTACCAAGTCTGTGAAAGTCGAGGACGTGGGCCTTGGAGGAGGTGAGCCAGAATCCAGGGATGTGGTCTGGGGAGGAGAGCGTCTGGAGCCAGAAGTGCAGCCTGGTGCCAGGGCCCGCTGTACGGCGTCTGGGGACCTGCAGCGCAGACTGGACAGGGGCGGGTCAGACCGCCTGCCGAGATGTGGAGGTGTGTGTGGCGTGTGAGGGAGATGCAGATAGTTCAGATGACTGAGGCACGAAGGTGCAGATGGTGGGAGCCATGGGTGGTGGGGCTGGAGAGCTGTGCCCCACTCAGTGTCGTAGACTTGGTTCCAGAGCTGATGGTCTCCATTGGAAGACGTTAGGCAACGGAGTGGTGTGATGGAGCCTGTGTTTTTATGTGGTCTGTATATAGAGAGAGGCGCCAGGCTCTTTAGCACTGTGTTCATCAAGCTCTGGGTCTCTTTCCATAACCACACTCTTGCAAAAGTATCTACAGATTATTGTCCTCATGTCCCCTTTAGCCGGCAGTGGAGGTTTGGCGGATGAGAGCTGGGGACTAGAACACTGGGGCATGTCAGCTCCATGCCCAGGTCTGGTTGCCACGTCCCACGCTTTCCTGGAGGATGAAAGGGAATCGTGAAGCAAATCCTAATCAGATTTCCCAGCAGGCATCTGGCCAGCCGATTTCGATTATCATGCATCGTCCTCAGCTCGGAGAACTGGTGATGGTGGCGAGATTAGCTCACACTTTGCATTTGCTCTGGGAGTTTACTCAGCTGCAAGCCTGTTTGTCAGCTAATGCTCCAAAGTTTCCAGCCTCCACAGGGACTAGGCCTCCAGCTCTGTTGAATGTTTAATTCAAATGCAGCAAAAGAAAGGTACAGAGCCGATGGCAAGCTGGAAGCTTCCAGGACGGAGAAGCTGGCGTCGAGCTGTTGCCCTGTTAGTGTTTCTCTCACACTCTGAATCCAGCCCCGCATTTCCATTTCTAAGGCTGGAATAGAGCCCCGTTTTGTGAGCTGAACCACAGTCCTCTGTTGACTGAAGCTTCTGGTCCACCCTAACCCCAGGGCTGGTGGAGTGGAGGCCTCCAGAGCAGGCCCACCTCACTCCCCCCGGAACTGGCCGTGGCTCTCAGTGAGTGTGGAGTGAAGTCCAGACTCACCAGCTGGTTTGTGGTTCTTCTGTTCTCGTTCCAGACTAGACACCCGTACACACATCCACATGAGAACATTCCACCCCACATCTCAGTTCCTCTCCTGCCCAGGTTTAATCATGCTGCTTCTAGGAGTGCCTCATTTCTGCCTGCTAGAAATCGTGTGTGTTCTTTGGTGCCTGACATAATGTGTTCCTCCACTGAGCCTTTGCACGCCTGCCAGGTGGCAGTGTCCATGCCCTGTTTCTGGACTTGAGTTGGAGTCTGTGTGAAGGTGGCAATTGCAGGCGGAAGCTCCTTGAGCCTATAGTCTTGAGGTCACCTTGACTCCCACCTCTTTCCCCAGTGCCCAGACTAGGACCTCACACATGTATAGGACTGGAGTCCAGCCCAAGCCCACCTGACCACCTACATAATCACGTTATTTCAGTTTTATGCTCATTCGCAGTCCTTTTGTGATTTTCTGTTATCCCACTGCCCGATCTCTGGGGCTTTCTGTTTTCAGACTGTTTAGTGTGTGGGAGGGAGGAAAGATAGGAGAGGGAGCGCCCCCCACAGGGCTGACCTGAGTATCCCAGCTCATCCGGTTTTCTTTCAGCCCCAAGTGTAGTGTTGGCCCTAGCTAGAGCGGTGGGTGGCCAAGAGAATGGTGCTCGGAATCAGACAAGCCCGTGAGGCAGGGACTTTAGGAAATAACCCCACCCCCACCCCAGCTTCAGGTTGAGGAAGCTGGAGAATTCTCTGAGTTTGAAATTGTCTTCTATACAGTGAGAGTCATATGTATAACCCAGAGTCACTGAGGAGTAAGATGATAATTCAGGTAGGTTACTTCAGAGTAAATATCTCTTCTTCCTCCCCTACCTCACCCCAGGCCACACCCCCTCATTTAAACTGCCCAGGACAGACTTACACACATCCTTACAAAAGGTCGTGTTAATTTACAGCAGCATCTCGCACTCGCACATTTCTCACTCACTTTACGGAGTATGTTATGCTCAACTCCGTATCTGCTCGTGTGTGCTGGGTGCCTGGGGTTCTGGGCCCGCTGTGCAGGGTGAGAGGGGGCACAGCAGAGGGGCAAAGCTGAGCTCTGGTCTCTGCAGGACCCCAAAGATCCCAGCTCAGGTACCCAGTGGCTTGTGACCTTGGGCAAGCACCTTAACCCTTCTCAGCCTCAGTTTCTCCTCTGTAAAATTGAGATGCTGGCAGTCACTTTGCAGCGTTATTCCTGTGACACTTAGGTGCCTGGCGTCTAGCAGGCCCCCGTCCATGTTAGTGAGGGCCTGTGGGGAGGAAGGCAGGGCCTGAGGCCTCCAGGGTGCATGGCACAGAGCGGGAGAGGGGCTCACCCACAAACCATGAGCAGTAGACAGAGCCAGTCCTGGTCATCCCCCTTCCACCAGCCGGGACTGGCCCTGACTCTCACGGGCAGGTGGCTGAGCTGGGCTTGGCGCACGTCTACTGCCTCACACCCCTGCTGCCCAGCCTGGGGAGTGGACTTGGGTCCATCTCTGCTGGGGACAGGGCGAGCAGATAATCTTGTGTAGTGCTGAGCAGGACGTGGCTGCAAGGAGGATCCGGGCTGTAGGAGAGGTTAGAAAAAGAGCTGTCATGAGAAGGCATCCCTCCCTCAAAGAGAGGCATGTTCCCAGGGCTTCCGGGATGCCCCAGCGAAGCTCAGAGGGAGCAGGGCGACCCCTGCAGGCCCGCCAGCCCTGGGAGCCGTAATTCACCCTGTGCGACCACTTAAATGTGCACGTTGTCTAACTGGTGGCATTATGCCCTATTAGAGGCCTTTTCTGAGACAGAATCAGAGCTCAGATCACGTGGTTTTATAGGAAGTCAGAGTCTGGCCTTTATTTTTAGATGAAATGGGGAAAAGGGGACAGATATCTTGTGTTTTTTCCACTGGGTATGGATGGAGAACTGGTCCCTTTAACTTTTTTTTTAACCCATAATGGGTGTGGTTCATAGCAGACTGGCTTTTCTACACAGTCCCATTTTGATAATCAAAAACTATTTTCAATATTGGAGAAAAAAATAACACCAGAGTTTAAATAGCCTGGATGACTTTGGAAATGCTTCACAGCCAGTCACTTATTAACCAACTTGGAAGCAGAAGTCACCATTCACTACCCAAAATGTGTCATCATTTTCCTGCACACCTGCCCCTCTGGGCCGGCCCCGGGGCCTTGAGCCCTTCGTTAAGGTTACACTGAGCTCCTGCCACATTCCAGGCATCTCTCTGGCTCTGGGGATGTAGTGGTTTACACAGCAGAGAAGATGACTCCTCTGCTGGGTGTGCGTTCTCCTGGGAGAGAGACACCAGAGGTGCCAGACAGTGCTAAATGCTGCAAAGGAAAGCCAGGATGGCCGACAGGTGCTTCCTTAGGAAGCGTGGTCTAAGGGTTTCGGGAGACGGAGCCAGGAGTGGCAAGGAGCCAGCTGTGTGGTGCTCTGGGGAGTGCACTCCTGCATGACAGAGGATCTGAGGCCAGGACCAGCTCCCTGGCACGGGGCAGGAGGAAGGGGGGCCACTGTGGTTGGACCAGAGGGAGCCAGGGACCAGAGATGAAGGCAGAGAAAGGAGAGGGCCCAAATTGTGTGTATTTTATAGTCCGTGGTGGATTTTAAGCAGCAGAGGGCTAAAGTGGGATTCACATTTTTTTTCTTTTTTTTGCTACATATTTTTTCTTTATTTTTAGAGTGGAAGGGAGAGGGAGAGAGAGAGAAATATCGATGAGAGAGAACATCAGTTGGCCACCTCCTGCATGCCCCCTACTGGGGATTGGGCCCACAACCTGGACATGTGCCCCGAGCAGGAATTGAACCAGCAACCTGTTGGTGCATGAGTCAACACTCAACCATTGAGCCATGCCAGCCAGGTGGATTCACATTTGCAGATCATGACTTTGGCTGATGTGTGGTGGGAAGATCATAGGCTGCTACAGGTGTCCAGAGAGGCGATGAGGATGGAGAGATGAGGACATGTGTAGGACATACTTAGGACGAGGGCCACTGAGACGGATGATGGCCTGGTGGTGGTGGTGGAGGGAAGAGAGGGATCAAGGTGGCCTCCGAGGTGTGTGGCTTCAGGGCCGGGTGGGTGGTGCTGTCATTTACTGAGATGGAAAAGACTGAATGAACAACAGGTTTTGAGGAATCAAGAATGTTGTATTTGGATGTTAAGTGTTAAGTGTGAGTTCCCCAGTGGACAAGTGGAGATGTCAAATCAGCTGCCAGTCGCACAGTTGGGCACTGGAGGAAGTCAGGCTGGGAGACAGGGGCGGTGCAGCCCTGCCCTCAAGGAGCCCAGTGTACTCCCCACGCCATGCCGTCCTTCCCTTCCCCAACCAACGTAGCACGGAGGTGCCGCCCGTTTCCCTCCCACCAGCTCCGTGTCCTGTGACCTCCCTGAGCCTAGTCTCCATGAATGTGCCCTGTGCACAATGCCGCCTTCCTAGTGAAAGCTGTGGGGTGTTTGGGTGCATCTCAGACATCGCCCCCAGAGAAGACGGTGCCGACAGCAGTACTCACGTGACCAAGAATGGAGCAGCTGAGAAATTCTTTTACTTGTTCCAAAGTGTGTTTCCCGAGTGCTAAGCCCAGGGGATTGAGAGGCAAACCAAGTCCTGTGCTTGCTGAACTCATGTTCTAGCAAGAGAATCAATGGTAAACAATTGAACAAGGAGATGAGCCCGTTTCTGGACTGTTTCACCAAAGAAGCTGGGTGGTTGGAGGCTTCTTGGAGGAGGTGTCCTTGGCTGCGTGTTGGGTAGTGAGATGGGCTGACCATGCTGGGGGTGAAATTGGCCCCAGAGATTTATCTCTCCAAAGCGGCTGTCTTCTCTCTCCCCCACCTGCCTGGTCCTGGAGGTGATTTCCAGAGGGAGCTGTGGTGCAGGGGCATCTCCTTCAACCTGTGCTCTTGGAGGTCTTCTGTGTCCTTGGCTGATGGCCACACCTCTTCTTGCCTGTGTGGCTCCCCATAGGACCGGAGGTCTATAGCTTACCTGGTTTTCTTCTTTAAACCCCATTTGGAAGCTGTTTTGGCTGCTTCTCCCCTTCCCCAGTCCCCCCCACACCCACCCACCCACCTTGCACTCTCCAACAGAGATCTCCATCCTCTCTCTCCTCATTTCTCTCTGCTGACTGACGCCAAAGACATTTTTAAAAAGACTCTTCAAAGTGAATGCTTGGGGCTCCCTGTCTTCTTATCTTGGAGGCCCACAGCATTTTGGTGGAAACTTCTTCTTGAGGGGAAAGGGAATTTTAAACTTGATCTCACAGGCTCTCTGTTTTCACCCCCACCTTCCCAAGCCCTCACGTCTCTCCCCTCCCAACGTCCCAAAGGCTCTTTTCCCTAAGTATGGCAGTCTTCTTTCCTTATCTGTTTTCCCTTCTCCTCTTTGTCACTGCCTCTTCTTTTTTTTTCAATCCTCACCTGAGGATATTTTTCCATTTATCTTCAGATAGAGTGGGTGGGAGGGGGAGAGAGAGAAAGAAAGAAAGCAAATCATTGATGTGAGAGAGACATATCGATTGGTTGCCTCTCGCATGACTCTGAACAGGGCCAGGGCTTGAACCACAACCGAGGTACATACCCCTGCCCATAATCGAACCCGCAACTTTGGTCCACAGGCCTATGCTCTAACCTCTGAGCCAAACTGGCCAGGGTGGTCACTCCCTCCTTCCCGCTGTGTTCCTCCTATGTCTTCTTTTATCCTTACTTTCTCTCTCCCCAGTCTGGACACCCTGAGCGCCTTCACCCAGCGGCTACCAAGGGCTGTTTCCCAGGGAAGGGGCCTCTGGATTCCTACCACCCTGCACTCCTTTGAAGATGCCTCTGATCGTGTGGGGATGGCCCCTGGCACACCTGTACCACAGGACACCAGCTCTGCCTGCTGGTGGAAGTTGCCCTGATTTCAAAGAAGCAGATATTATCTTTAACTCCTCATGGTGGATTTTCTCTGGGAGGAATTTCTTCAGATGCTAAGAAAAACACACACCCAACATTCAGTTATGGAGGGGCAGACAATGGTCAAAACGGCCATGCATTCACCACCACCCGTGCTCTGGGCACACTGTAACCAGCCTTCAGTTCATTATTCCTCTAGTCCCTGGGGATTCGCTCCTTCCTATAAGGGGCATGGTCTGGACCTACGCAGGACTGGCGGCCGTGCGCTTACCTGGTCAGAGCTGACACTGCCCTGGGCCAGCACTACCCCCCGGCCAGGAATGCCCCGGAGGAGACGTCGCAGGAAGTGGACACAGTCCTTAGGGTTTTCTTGGCATTGTATCAGCTGTTGTTGCATTTGATGAACCGCGTTGCTTACTAGCTCCATGTGCAGTATATTCACGTCACTTTTCTCTTCTATCCACACCTGCCTCCAGCCTGCCCTCCTGCTGTGATGACCTGTACTGATGAGAACATCATTTTGGTCATTGCCTTTCCTGATGAAGGTGTCATCTTTCTGAGGACTTGGGTGATGGGTTCTTAGAGTCGATTTTAATTATGGATGAAAGAGGTGTTTGTATATGCAAATGTGAGCATATGTACAGGGTGGGGCCAAAGGAGGTTTACAGTTGTTCATGGTGAAAATAATACAACGATAAATAATAATACAAGAATAAACTCCATGTTCCGTGTGTACTCACAACTGTAAACCTCCTTCTGCCCCACCTGTGTGTACACACAAACACACGAGGGGTGCGGTGAGCAGGCTCTGTCTCACTGGGAAGCCTGTCAGGATTCTGAGCCCTTCGGTTTCAGCATTTCAAGTTCATTTTACCAGAGTCTAAATGTCCGTGGAGATGGGCAGGCATCTTCCCTGCCTCCAGGCCTTGTGTTAAGTCACATCACACCACCCTTGTTATTGTGTTGACTGCCGAGGGGCAGCAGGGCTCCCGCAGGGGAGCCCTCACTCTGAGCCTGTCCAGATGCCTGGATGGCAGGTGCCTAAGACAACTGAGGACACACTGGCCTTTCTTTTTTTTTCATCCTCACCTGAGGATATTTTTCCATTTCTCTTCGGATAGAGTGGGAGGGAGAGAGAGAGAGAAACATCGATGTGACAGAGACACATTGACTGGTTGCCTCCCGCACCACTCTGACCAGGGCTGGGGATGAACCACAACTGAGGTACGTGCCCTTGGCCAGAATCAAACCCACAACTCATTGGTCCATGGGCTGACACTCTAACATGAGCCAAACCAGCCAGGGCAACACACACCGGCCCTTTCTGTGATGAAAGAACAGATCTTTCTACCTTGACGACATAAAACATCACTGTGGGATTTGCTGGGTGCTTTTCATTTTATGAGCTTGTAAAGTAAGATGGGTTGGTGATTTTAATGGTTGTTGCCTTAGATTTAATTCAGTCATTAGGAAGACTGGGTATAGGCTGACACCCCTGGCATCCCCGGGGCTGCTGTCCAGGAGCCTCTGTCTACGGCACGCCAGTTGGCACCAGTGTAGTCACAGTGAGATGTGGGCAATGCCAGCCTCGGCCTTTATGGTTATTGCAGATACATTTGCATGTCATGTGAGTTTTGAACAAATTACGCATTTTCCCCAAAGGAGTCACGGCTTATTGCTTGTCATAAACAAATGTGTGCGACTGTGTGCGTGTGTTGGAGGGTGGAGGGAAGCCTGTCATGTTTCAGACACAGCATGTGTAAGAAGGCGGTAGTGGCCTTTTCCCTGGCAAGGTATATTCCTTGGGTGATGCCCTCTAGATGGGGCACATGGCACCTTTCCCCCTTCATTCTTCTCTCTGAACATGTGCGGTACCCCTCTTCTCTTTCCAGTTGTCTTTGTCATTTATTGGAGGGTACAGGCCTGGTAAAGGGCCAGGACTTCTCTGATGCCAAGCCAGGATGGTATTTTTTCCCTGTCTACTGTGAACTCCTGGGCATTGAACCTGCCAGTGAACCAGCTTTGGAACAGAATCTCCGATCAAGGCAAACGCCCCCTCTTAGAGCAGAGGCTGTCACCCCCTTCTGGAATGAACCTTTGCACCTCTGTCCCTCTGCTACAGACACTTGAGTGAGGACGAGAGGATGGGCATGACTGGGCACCAGGGCACAGTGTCACGTGTCAGGAGCACTGACTGCAGAGGACAGCTAGGACATGGTTCAGAGGAGTGCAGCGTATTCGATTGTGGAGTTGGAAATAGGACATGTATGAGAAGTAATTAGGAATTGTAGCCTCAGGAAAAGAAGCCTGCAGGGAGACCTAGTAATTGTCTTGAAGCATATGAAAGCCAATTATACCACCGAGCTGGGTCAGCTTGTTTCTTCCCCACGGAGCGGAGAGAAACATGTTTAAACTTGAAGAGGAAGGGTCTCAGCTAAATACGGATTGTTGCCTGCTGCCATGAGCTGTGGTGGAGGTGCTCACACCCCAGCTGGAGAAGGTGCCCCCCTCCAGAGGGAAAGCTTAGGCAGAAGCTGGGAGCTGGCTGAGGTATGGTTTGAGTCTCTTTTCTTTTTGCCCCCAAGACTTAGTCATCATATTCAAAAGGTACCATGATGTGTGCTGGCATAACTTGGTGGTTAGGTTGGACACAGAAGCCCTTGAATCTCTTTAGAGGGGTTCGGACTTTACCTCCGCCTTTTACTAGTATGTGATTTAGGGCCAGTTACTTATCTCCTCTGGGCCTCTATCCTCTTTACTATAAAATGGTAATGATAATGTACACTTTGGTTACCGACATACACAGAATTTAGTAACTACCTAACACATGGATAGTGCTAGATATATGGTAGCTAGGTATTTACGACAAGAAATGTTTGTCTAGCTTGCCCGGCTGGTGTGGCTCAGTGGTTGAGTGTTGACCCATGCACCAAGAACGTCGCCGGTTCGATTTCCAGTCAGGGCACATGCTCATGTTGTGAGCCTGATCCCCAGTGTGGGGTGTGCAGGGGGGGCCATCAGTTGATGTTCTCTCATCAGTGTTTCTCTCTCTCTCTCTCCCTCTCTTCTTCTCTCTCTCAAATCAATAAAGAAAAAAAAATTGTGTTTTTTTTGTTTGTTTTTTTTTAAGAAATGTTTGTCTAGCCTATACCTTAAAGGACTCAGTACCCTGATTAAGGAGATTTGATAAATGCACAGATATTTGTTCAATAGGTAGAGCCAGGCTAGAATTTTTAGGATCTCTAAATTCTGATCCATATGTAATTCAAAATAAAAACAATGCTAATCTACAAATAAATGCAAAAAAGACCAATATAGTTCTGACGTTTACCATGATTCTAGTCCACAGTTTTTGTTTTGTTTAGTTTTGTTTTTTAAAATCAATATTTCAGTCTTGTAAAGACACGCGTATCCTAAACACAAGCTCCCTCTGCAGGTTGGACAGCCAGCCCAGGGGTGAGGTGGAGTCGCAGCGTAGTGTACCCGATGTTGCCATCACAAGCAGCTGCCGAGTGCTTGATCAGTGCAGCATGGTTGGAGGAAACAGAAGCCAACTCGGTTGACTTAAGAAGTTTCTGAAAGAGGTGCTTTATTAGAAGGGTAGCAGAAGCTGAAAGAACTGCTGGGGGTTGGAGTGGACACTAGGCGGAAACTGAGGGCCCTGCAGACAGTCAGACGTTGGACATGGTCAAGTCCAGGTGCTGCCACCTTGGCTGAGGTGAGTTTGATCTTTGGATTTTCTCTGAGTCACTCCCTGAAGACTCTATGCTCAGGGAAATGAAGTGTCTGATCCCTTCGCCCATAGGTGAGAGGCAAGCATCAACAGAAGCTTCATTCTCACCTGCACTGCACAGATGGGAGAGCCATCTGTGCTAGGAGGGAGGGAGTTAGATACTGGACAGCAAGACAGGTATCCACCGTGCCTTCCACCTGTGGGTCCTGGGCACTGCCAGCATGATAGTCAGACCTGCTCTCTGCTGGTTCGCAGTCTCCACTGTTTACCTGTGTGTTTCTGTCTGTGTGTTTTCATCTTGTCTCTGCAGGGGGCCATTAGTTCCATGAGGATAGTGACCCCAGTTTACAAGCTTTGTGTCCCCCAGTGTGGCCCTCAGTAAAGGTGTGGTGATCTGCTGATCGATTGCATCACTGTTTATTGGATTCTGAAGTGAGTTCACTTCCTTCAGCACCACTAGAAGATGATTGGATGTCCCTGAGCTAAAGAGTATATATTAGATATTGGGATTGTGTAGTTAAAACTAGTAACAGCCCCTTGGCCTCAAAAAAAAAAAAAGCACATACCTCTCTATGATTGCCCGCTGAGCTCCACCATCAGGTACAATAGATCTGGGTCTCCAGTGGAAAGGTTGAAGAATAAAACAAACTTATCCCCTCAGTGGCTTTATTAAACAGTGCACAGATGACAGTGCATGAAATATCAAAATATTGATGCACAGAGAACCTGTCCTCCTACATGGAAACTGAGATCGCTTGGAAATGTTGCTATTTCCCTTGTTATATCCTGCCCTGTCTATTAATGGAAGGATGGACCCAATTGGGTCTTGTTTTCCAAGTCCTAATTTCCTGCCATCACGGAGGCATCAAAATGAACAGACGGCATGGCAAAGTATTGGCCTTTTCACATAAGACAGCCTGCAGGATGGGGCACCACCTCTGGGTTAAGTTGGAGGGATATTCTGATCACAGTTTTGAGAGTTGATAGAGTATTATTTTGTTTTTGCATCCATCTGGAAAATTTAGAAGTGGCAAGGGTTGTTGTTGAAGGCCAGGGCTGCTTTAGGTAGTGGCGAGGGTTTAAGTGCAGTCATCACTGAATTCCTTGAGAAGGAAGGCTGTTTTAAAACAATGGAAGTGAAGTATAAAATCCTACACTTCAAAGCCACGTGCTCAGGCCACGTGCTGGCCAGGGTGGCTGACTGTCCTGGTGACAGTGAGTGAGGCGTGTGCAGCGCACCAGCAGCTGCTCTGGTACACTTCATGGACTTTAAGTCGCAGTTTCCTTTATAATTGGAGGCACACAGACAACCCATGTTTATTAGAAGGGTACAGAGGTTGTCATGTTTCCCTCGGCTGGGAAGAGCAGTTTCAGCGTGGCTGGAGGTGTTAGCTGATGAGTTCAGCAAGTCAAGGACCAATCCTGAATGCCTACTGCGTGCCGGCCTGGGGTTTTCCTCACTTGTCTTCATTTTGTAAAACTTTTTATCATTTGTAATTTTTCTTCCAACAGCTATTTTTGTCTAAGGATAAGTTAAAGCTGGATGTAAATACACACAGCTCAAGGCTGCCTGAAACCGACGAGTGGCTTTTTCTTTATTCAGCAAACATTTGCAGAGCGCCCGTTATGAGCTAGGCCCCGGCCCTTCACAGCACACAGCCTTGTAGTGCTGCCTGTCCTTCATGTGGTGGTTTCCAGAACGTCACCTAGCAGTTAAGTTCAGCCGACATTTAGTCGGCGGGGCACAGGGCCGTCCCCTGCTCCAGGTGCTCACAGGCAGGAAGACAGACAGGCCGAATGGAAACTGTACGGCGCGTGACTCCCAGGCATGGTGAGTGTGGGCCATAGGGGGCTGTCCAGAGGAAAGAATGAACTCAGAGGTGGGCGTGTCCAGGGAAGAGCAGGGTGTTGGAGCACAGGTGGGTGCCGCCCAGGTGGTGGTGCCCGCAGGTCTGAGGGTGCCCGCTCATATTTGAGTTCCCTTGGAGGGTCTCTCTGTTCACTCCCCTAGAACACATGCATTTATGTTCTATTGTGGCGACAGTCTGATGGCTGGTTCCCTGTGTGTGTGGTGGTGTTAGAGCACAGTCAGTGGTAAGGGCTTTGTAGCCACCACAGGAGGGCTGAATCAAAGCTTATTACTCTGCACTCGGGCCTCTCTGAACTTCAGTTTTCTTATCTTTAACGTGGTAATAGTGATTGCACCTGTGTTAGTCAGCTCGGGCTAGCATAGCAACACTATAGACTCCATGGCTCGAACAACAGAAGTTTATTTCCTCACAGTTCCGGGAGCTGGAAGTCAGAGGTCAAGGTGCAAGCATGGTCAGGTTCTGGGGAGAGCCCTCTTCCTGACCTGTGGACAGCCACTCTGTTCTCTGTGTGCACCTAGGGAAGGAGAGAGAGCAGGTCAGGTCTCTGGTGTCCCTTGTGAGGGCTCTAATCCCACCATGAGGCCCCACCCTCATCTAGTTACTCCCAAAGGCCCCATCTCCAAATATCATTTGAAGAGGGACACAAATTGTCCATAGCAGCACCTTCCTCACTTGGTGGCTGTTAGATAATGTTTGCAAGAGCCTCGTCAAGTGCCTGGCATGTCCCAAGTGTTCTGTGAACGTTAACTTCTGCAGTTGCGTGGGGACATCTCTTTCCCTATAAAATCTTAGGTTCCTCAAGGCCAGGGCTGTATTTTATTTATGGCTGCCTCTCTTAAATGACTGGTGAAATGGGGTTATTAGTGAAGGGAGAGAAAGAATGGAGAACTTGGACTGGGAATGAAAAAATGGATTTGAATCTTGGCCTGGGCATGTTCTAGCTGCGTGACCCAGGGCAGTGGTCAGTCCTCCCTGAACCTCCGTTGTTGTTTGTTTGTTTGTTTGTTTTTTCCTGTTTGGTGAGATGAGAGAAGCACAACTCTTAGCCTTCTGGTGAGGGTTAAACGAGACCATCCAGGTGAAAGCACCGACTCTCCGGTGCGCCGCAGGTGTTCTCTAGAAGTCGCTGGGTGAGGCCCCACACGTTTACTCATGCAGTGTGCTTAGAGCCAGCAGCCGGTCAGCCTGCGCCGTGACCCCAGGCGGTTCTGGTCGGACTGCTCTCGGTGGGGCCCGGGCCCCAGTGGGTGTGGGCCTGAGCAGAGAGACCTTTGGTGAGATTCTTGACAGGGATTTTACAAATATAAAGATAAACTTAATCTGGTAGAGAATTAATGACTTAGATCCAATATTCACGTAGTAAAATGGGTTCTTGTGAATGGTCTTGGTCCCGTTAACAAAATTTAATCTAGAGGTGAAAATTTATGGGGCAGCAAGCAATCTGTCTTGCCTGATGGTGTTCAGAAGTGCAAATGAATACTTCATATCATCTCTCTTTTTCGGAGTTTATCAGTGTACGAACATTTACATTTCAGACAAGGTAGTCCTCACACCACTGTCTTTTTATGGCCTGAGATGCATGAGTTTGAAATATATGGGCTGTTGACAGCTTACATTTTCTGAGAAGCCACACTGAACAAAAGGACGTACAGTCTATATTAATGAAGGTCGTTGTCTGGTGTAGACCTTACAGATAACTGCAGGGATGCCTTTTGGGCCATGACACAGACACTCGTCATGGCAGGGAAACTGAGGCACACATCGGCACGGCCATGCTGACTGGTAGGTCTTAGCTCCGAAAGCTTAGAAAGTCTCCATGTCATCCAGCCTCATCATTAAGGGCATAGTTTTGAGGCAGACAGACCTGGGTGTGAGTTCCTCTAACTACGTGGCCTTGGACTAGTCATTGAATGTCTTTGAACCCAAGTTTCTGTGTGTATACATAGGAGTACTGGCACCTAACCACAGGGCTGTGTTGACGATTTAATGAGATGGTACATGGAAAGTGCCTAGCAGTACCCTGCACACACACCATGTCCAGGCACTGTTGGCCATTATTACTACTATTGCATAACCTAGTAATGTGTTACTAGGTGATTACCAGGTGTGAAGTAGTGACCTTGGAAAGTTTTAGAGCCTGAAGCAAAAATGTTCCATCATCCTAAAACATCCATTTGAAAGGTCCTTAAGGAATTTGCCTTTTTATAGGTCCTTGAGCCCAGGAGAGGGTTCTAGGGTACCAGACTTATCTCCACCTTCTCTCTGTCTTTGGCCTGGGCTCTCCTGCCTCTCCCTGGTAGCCATGAATGCCATCCGGCACGTGTCACTAGGAGGTCGTTCACATGGCAGAAGGCACTGACTCTCCCGTTCACTACGACATTCCCAGCACTGAACCAGTGCCTGGCACATGGTGGGTGCTACATATATGTTTGTTGCTGAATAAGTCTGTTTCCTTCTGGGCTTCAGAGTGTGCATCTGTTCCCTCCCGTGACAGAAAGGTCTCTCCTAACTTCCACCTCTCTCAACGAAGTTGAAGGCGATGGGTAGTTTGGAAGCTGTATATCCTTTTTCATTTTCATCTGGCTCCACGTGACTGAGTAGTTGAAGCACTGGGCTGGAGGTGTGAGTCCAGGTGTCTGGTTTCAGCCCTGTAGCTAGTTTGCTGAGGAACATTAGACAAGTCAGCCTGCCTGCTCTGGACTCCAGTGCCTCAGGAGTACCCTGAGGAAACTGGTTTGTATGCTTTCTGGAGGACCTTTCCCATGCTGACGTGGATGGATATGCTCTCTGGAGGTTCTTCAGGGACAAAGCCCACTGTCTCCTTGCCTCTTCCTGTGGCTCCAGGTCCAGCAGGCTCACTGACTTCCCACATTGCTCACGCAGAAATGAGTGCAGCATCAAAGACTGTGAACATGGCTCCTCCCAGCGAGCCTTGTGTGTCTAAGCTGGTATGGCAACCTGTTGACATTTCAGGCCAGATAATTCTTTGCTGTGTGGAGCTGTCCTCTAGACTGTAGAGTGCTTAACACCTGCCCTGAGCTCTACCCACTAAATGCCGGAAGCATCCTGCCCCTTCCCACATCAGTTGTGATAAGCAGATTGTCTCCAGACACGGCCAGATGTCTCCTGAGAGTGTGGGGGCTGTGTAATAGCTTTGATCTAAGCACACATTCTTCCCCGGTCTTCCTTCAGATGGCATTTTAAGAAGCCAGAAGGTTCTCTCAGGAGACTAGAGAAATGGGAATAGTATATTGATCAGAGGCTTCTTTCCCTGAGGGTTGGAGGAAAAGAAAAAGAAAACACTTTCTCACCAGCTTGAAAGTAAAAATGTAAAGCCAGCTCAAATATTGTGCCAGGGCGCTGTGTTTGCACTGAGGTAATCCACGTGCACCGTATCACTGGAGCTGAGAATGGGGACAACAGTTCTCAGACCTCACCCGGACCATGGCAGCGACTGGATCTTATTCTTACATCAGGGAAATGGGGTAGCTGTGGCACTGGCTCCTCGATGAGACACAGGCTTTTAAAATGTGCTGTGGGCTGTGACGTTGAGGAGGGTCTGCTTACCCAGTCACTCTGAAGTCACAGCAATGATGGTTCAGTGCATCAGCTTTCCAGTGTGGCTGCATTTAACCATCTAAGACTTGCTCAGCATCCTGAACGTGTACTTTCTGACCACAGACCCCTGGGATGCTCTCTAGACACCACGGAGCTGTCTTGTTTAAGAGTTCTCTGGATGGCAGCCACGGAGCCTGACTGAGGTATCAGGGAAGGATGTCCAAGGCTCACAAAGGCTGGAGAGGATGGAGTGGAAAACCCTGGCTTGGACGTGGGAAAGGCCGAGGATGAAGGGAATTCAGAGGGCTAGCTGGTGATAATGCCTGAAGTGCCCTCTGCCCTGGGGCCTCTCCGTTGCTTTGCAGAGTCACCGGAAGGACGTGGGGACTGAGGAACCAGGGCGGAGAGAGGAAGCACCACCTGGCACTTGGTACCCCTGCCCCTTTGGTGGGAAATGGGAGTTTGAACCATACTACGTAGCCTGAGCCCACCGGGGAGAGAAGATTCGGTGTCCGGAAACAGGGTGCTGTTAGTAAGGGGATTGAAGGATTTAAGGTGAACCTCCACTCTGGGCCCCTCACATCACAAAGATGCACATAAAACATTAGGTGCAGATTTTAGACCTTCTGAAGCCTGTCTTTTTACCCCTGGTTAACACACTTTCATCCCCAGGAATTTCTGGTTTTTCATATGGTTTCAGGAGTTAGTGCCCAGGGAATGAGACTTCTGTGGGCTGTGATGTAAGGAGGATCTTAATTGCAGACCTAGCGACTGACCAGAGGGAAGCCACGTGGAAGGTGTCCGCGGCCACTTTGAGATGCATGGTGGTGACAGCCCCACCCTGGGGAACCCGGGGGGAAGAGGTCCCTTTGTGGCCCCGGCCATGCAGTCACCTCTGGGACCTGACAGCACTGAGACTGAGGTTCAGCTCAGTCCTGACTCCAAGGAGGAAAGCAGAGGAAAGCCTGTTAGGGGAATTCTCCAGGCAGAGGATTGCTGAATTAATTACCCAGATGGCAACATTCAAAGGAAGAATAATTAGCCTGTTAAAGCTTAAAAAAAAAAGTAGTTATGTTGTTTGCCAAACACTGAAATACACGCGCTGAAAACTGCTTTTTGACTAAGGAAAACGAACCCTGCTGGAACATTCATCCAATGGTCCTGGGAGTCCTGGCTGAGGGACGCGAGTGCGGAGTTGAATGGTGCGATCGCTTATTTTGTGAAGAAAATAGATGTTCCTTTGGAGCTGTGTGGTACAAACACCAGTGCCTTTAGGGACCAGGCAGGCAATTACTGTAGGAGAGAAGGAGAAGGAAGGGACCAAGGCGAAACAGGTGTACAGAGGGGAGGGCACGGCGACAGGGCACAGGAGGCAGCCTGTGGGAGCATGGCCAGCTCTTCCATTAGGAATAGTCCAGAAGTGTGTACTGGATTTTTCTGCAATATGTTCTCATTTTTTTTATTGCTAGCAACTTGCTCAGAAGTTAAAAGCACTTCTAGATACTCAAAGCTCATCTGTGGGATAATTGGGCTCTGTGGCCTCTGGTGCAGGGAGGCTCTGGTTCTGCTGCTTTTTCTTTTTATCTGCACCCCAGGAGATTTTTCCATTTTTGTTCAGGTAGAGTGGGAGGGAGAGAGAGAGAAAAACATTGATGTGAAAGGGACACATCAAGTGGCTGCCTCCTGCACAACCCCAACTGGGGCTGGGGACAAACTGCAACTGAGGTACGTGCCCTTAGTGGGAACCGAACCTGGGTCTCTCTGGACTGTGGGCCAATGCTCTAACCGCTGAGCCAAACCAGCCAGGGCTGGTTCTGCTTCTGCCTGAACTCTTGCTCAGTGTCTTCCAGCATTTTCCAGATGCGGGGCAAGTGCCTTGTCCTGTCTTTACAAGCTCCTCAGTTGTCGTGGCTGTAAAACAACCCTGATAGTAACACCTGCCTCATGGGGTTGCTGTAAGGACTCCATGAGATCAGATGTGGCAGGTCCCTGGAAGTTCTCCTGGGTCTGAAAGTGTCACATGCTGGGGGTAGGGCCTCTCTTGCTGAGCATTCAGAATGATGCCTGGCATATAATAGGGCTCAGTGAGGGTCTGTGCTGAACAAACAGATGAATTATTGAGTGTCAGACTATTTTAAAGTCTGTTCTCCTATTGATTTTCTTTTTGAAGTCAAGGGAAAGAGTTGCTAAGGAGATGGGTTCCCATAGGGAATTATCCCCTAAGAGATGAACATGCACATTGTTGGTGAGGGAGGGGACAGGTTGAGATGGCATTTATGACCCTGGAAGCCTACAATAGCAGATGCCAGCCGAGCAATGAGACCACATCCAACATGTCACTTCATTTTTGCAACAACACTTGGTGGTCATTCTGCCACAGGCCCTCTCTGCCTCCCACAATATAAAGGCACTTCCCCTGCCTCCCCGTGAATGTAGTTTGGGGTCCCTTACTCTGTGGTTCTGGGAATGTCTCCCCTGCCCGATGAGGCTCCACTGTACTCCATCTGTTACTGCCATTGCCTGAAACAGTGGTGAACTGCATCTAAAATGTGGTCAACTTCAATTTAGAAAGTAGTTAAAATTAATAGGCTGCTTCGTCCCTCTGAGTTCAAACTCCTGAATTTGGGCTTGGCTTCCAATGAGGGCAGCCTGTTAGGGGGGAGCGAGAGGGCCCAGTGGGTCTGCCTTTGTGGTGGGCGCTTTGAATTGGCATCAAGGGCCTCTTGCCCTTGTTGATTGGACAGGGCCCACAAGCGACCAGACGGAGTGTTTGGTTGTCAGAGGAAGGAACACACCAGGGAGATTTGCTGCCCCTTTAAAAAACGACTGGGCGTGAAACGGATACTGTTTGGATTACACAGAAACACACCCTCTCATTAGCTGTTCAGGATCAAAAAGGCCTAGTGGCTGCTTTAACCCCAGCCAGTGGGGTCTAGTGCCAGGAGCCTCTGCTGCACATTTGCGTAGGGCAGCAGTGTTTGGGGACGGGGGAGCTCCTTTATGTTGATGTTTCTCTTCTTCTTTCATCCTGTGCTCTACATTTCAGAGTGCCAGGTATCGCTTTCCAGCTTGACCTCATTGAGCGGGGGCAGTGAACCTTCCAGCCATCTTTC
Organism: Molossus molossus; assembly: GCF_014108415.1. Taxonomy (NCBI): domain Eukaryota; kingdom Metazoa; phylum Chordata; class Mammalia; order Chiroptera; family Molossidae; genus Molossus; species Molossus molossus. Next base: position 36,580,912 of record NW_023425377.1, read on the forward strand.
CCTGCGCTGGCGGCCTGAGCGCTGATGAGGCTGAGGCAGGGCTTGGGAAAGGGGGAGTCAGGCAGACTGGGGGGCCGTGGGGGACAATCACTGGAGGGGGTGCTGCGGAGAGTAGGACCAGCTGGGCAACGGAGGAGGATTGTTGGAGGTCTAGGAAGTAGAGATTAGAGGACAGGTGATTTCAAGGCTGTACCTGGGCTTGAAGATGCCCTAGTAGAGAAAACTGGACAAGAAAAGGGGTCCAGTTTGGACTGGGGCAACTATGAGTCATGTTTCAGGAGTATCATGTGGGAAACAGTGATTACAGCTAGAGAGTACTTGCTAAGATAGATGTTCAGCATGTGACACATTGTCTCATCCTAGCCACCATGTAAGGGAGAAGGTAGCACCTCCTTTACAGCTCAGACAGGCTGCAGAAAATGCCAAGGTCACACAGCACCCAAGGAGCTGAGTTCAGATGTGCAATTGGATTTGTCTGGACTACCAAGTAAATGTTCCTTTGACCTTTCCATGTAATGCATATCACACATGGCGGTGGTTTGCTTACATGAGCAAAGACAGTGTCCAGGAAGCCTGAGATCTTGGTTCTCTCCAGTTGCTCACCTTTAGCTTCTGCAACCTGAGCAATAGCCAGTCAAGAGCACTGTGTTGAAGCAGTACCCTGCCTGTCATGGTGTGCAGTAGTCATGAAGGCAAGTCCAGGCCTGGGGCACAGCCAGCGTGTAGTTGCTGATGCACCTCAATCGGACCTCAGCATATTGCTCAGATATCTGGGGTCATTGCTGTAAGAATACACATCTGAGAACTGGTTTTTCTAGACATAAGTCCTGGTCCTACACCAGCTGTATGTACTTGGAAAAGTCATGCAATCTGTCAAGACCTGCTCCTTAATTAAATACTCCAGGGTCAGTTCCCACTTGGGGCCTTTGCAGTCCCTCTCCTGGAATGTTTGAACTGATCTTCAAATCATCTTCCTTCTTGTCAGTTTGTGGTTTAAATGGCCCCTCCTCAGAAAAGTCTTCCCTGACTACTCAATCCAACTTGACTACTCAGGAGCTCTCTACTGCATCACTCTTTCAAAATTAGCTGCCTAGCTCTTATACCTGTCTCATGTATGTTCCCTGGCTCCCTCCGTTCTTCATTTTTTCCCCTCTCCTTCCTTCCTGCCCTCCTCTCTTCCTCCTCCTCTCTCCCTTCTCCCCTTCCTTTCTCTCTCGCTAGCCCTGTACTAGAATGGCAGTTCCTTAAGAGCAAGGACTTATGTCTCTCGAATGCCCAGTGCTTATAATAGTACTTGGCATGTGAAATTAGCTTCATAAATGTTTGCTGAATTCGCGGGTTAAAGTCTTTCCTATGTTAAATATGAATGTGTTGGTCTGGAGGCAGATGCTCCAGGGACCATTCTAGCTCTGAATCTTTGTGACCTAGAAATCCCAACTGAAAACATTCATCCAAAGAACTCCTTACAGTGTATTCTTCATTAACCAAACATATCCCTTAGAGCAGACACATGTCAGGGGACATGGGGTTCAGAAATGATGAGCCACACTCAGTCCCTGGCCTCACAGAGGATAGAGCAGTGATTAAGCCCATGGGCCAGGGGCCATTGACACACTCATTCAACAACTGTCACTGAGCCCATGACATTCCAGTTGCCATTTAGGTGAGGAGCACAGATCCTGTCTTTGGTCACCTAAGGCTTCTTTTGGATTTTGACAGACTCGGAGTCACACCCCAGCTTGGCCACTTATTAGTTTCATGATCTCTGACAAGTTCTTATTTTTTTCCCTCATTTTTCAATTAGAGATAAGATTGGCCTTATAAGGTGAATATAAGAATGGACTGATTCTTTGTATTGGACACTGCAGTCTAGACTCTGGAGGCATAAAGGCAAAGCTGATGTTTGAGGGTGTGTGAGTCGTTTGAGTAACTGACAACAGGGTAAATATTGGAGGACAAGGAAAATATAGGCTAGAAAAGGTACCTAAATTCTGGAAGGGAAGTTTGAGGCCAGATTGTGGTAGACATAGTCATGAAGCTCTTTTAAAAAATAAATTGGAATTCATAATTTTAAAAACAAGAACAGCAGTTCACCTTCTGTAGTGAAACAATTTTTGCAGCCATTATGGTATTTAAAGATGATTATCTCCCTGCTCTGTCTTACCTGCTGGGTTCTCAGTATTTATTGCTGAAGAATGCAAATGAAAGATTTTACTCCTTGTGTTTATTCTGTTTGTTTTGGGAAACCTCATTGGTATTTTTCCCAATATTGATTGTTGCCTGTCTTCCATGCACTGTTAAGACCTGATTCATATTTTATATTAGCACTCTAGGCCTTATCTTAGAGTAATGTAAGGGAGGTAATTGGCCATTGAGTTGCATATTGGTGAAGATTCATGCAGGAAAGAGAGCTGGTTGTGGACAAGGTTAAAACTGAGTTGCTCAGCTTATTTGGATGCACACAGAAAAGTATTTTGGCAGTGATTAAAGAGTGTGGGACACAAGCAAACAGGAACAAGAGGAACAAAAGACTTCAGTGATACGATACTTACAGCCCTACAGTGGGAGACACAACCATTCTTCGCTCAGCTTGCGGTTGTTTCTAATAGCTAGAAGGTACACCAGGAAACCCCAGGGCCAATCAGCACTAACTTTGTCATGATTGCTTTAATGTGATCAGTTAAGGAATGGAATTTAATAACCTTGGGAACGATCCCAAGGAAACTGAAATGAACCTGCCCTGATTGGAGAAAGAAAGGACTTAGAAATGAATAGTCTCCAATTACCCATTTCTAAATCCAGAGCCAAATGTTTCCAAAAAATTAACAGTGGGAGGAATGAAGGAAATAACAGTTTAATTTTGATCATTATACCTGGGGAGCCACAAATGCTCTGTAACTCATTTGTAAACTTCACCCAATGCTTGGCACATTGAAGGCTCTCAAAAAGCTCTGAAATATGCAAGGTCGATTCTCTGAAAAACCCCGAGGACTTTCACCAGTTGGACTGAGGTCCCTGGGAACAGATGGCATGGGGATTCTGTTCCAGGGGCACAGGATACATTTTTATTAACCAGCTTTCACTGGAGCTGCATTTTGGTCCCGCAAGAATGAACAATTTGCTTCTGAAGGTTCTTTGTATGTACTTTTACTGCTATTGATTTTCCATTTTAGATATCAGTACCCTGGAGAGCTCTCCACTTCATTCTAGGGCAGCAAATTTCAACTGGCGTGCCCCAAGAATTTTTAAAACATGCAACACCTGACTATATAGTCAGGGGCACTGACATCTTTTCCCTTAGACTGTCAAATAAAAAAATGACAAAACAACAATAGCCCTCTGGTGTGAGTGCCCTGTCTTCAACCATAAATATATAGATCATATAAGTAGAGTTGCATCTTATTAATCATGTCACATAATAAGGTTGTGTCTGATTGATTAAATCTTGGTACCAGAAATTCTCATGTACAGTATAGGCACCTGATTTTTTAAAAAGTCACTTTGGAGCGCCCTGGCTGGTTTGGCTCAGTGGTTAGAGCGTCACCCTGTGGTCCGGAGAGACTAGGGTTTGGTTCCCACTAAGGGCACGTGCCTCGGTTGCAGTTTGTCCCCGGCCCTGGTTGGGTCGTGCAGATGGCAACCACTCGATGTGTCCCTTTCACATCGATCTTTCTCTCTCTCTCTCCCACCCACTCTATCTGAACAAAAAATGGAAAAATGTCCTTGGGTGAGGATAAAAAAAGAAAAGTCACTTTGGAGCAAAAAGGACAGGTAATTACTATTTTTTGTTGTTGTAAGTAAATCAAAATTACACCTTTTTTTTTTTTTTTGGTCAGGTAAAATTTTTTTGGGGGGTGTGCTGCAGATTTATAGTAAGTACTTTATGTGTACCATGAGTTGAAAAGGTTGAAAATCGCTACTCTAGGGCCCTTTCAACTTGGTAAATACTTTCAACATTAAACTTTTCTACCAAAGAACCCCTAAGGGCAAGTAAGAGCAAACACCACATTCTCTATTTGGAAAGCAAGCTAAAAACAGCTGGTAAGAGTGATGGGGATGATAGCTGAACATATACTGTGTGCTAGGCCCCATGCTAGGCAATGCTCATGCATTACCTGATCAGATCTTACAGTAGTCCAGTGCAGTAGCTCTGTTTGTCTGCACCAGTGTAAATCCTTAGGATCCAGTAATCTATCAAGATTACACTGTCAGAATTCTCTGACCACACCCATGAGCTCATTTTTTCTAGAGGCACTTACTTTTTCTTTTTTTTAATTCATGGAATGTCTGAGTTTCTCCATTCTTACATGGTCAACAACCACGGCTACTGAATAATGGCAGAACCATGCTAATTGGCACCAAAGGAGTTCGTTCTCTGGATGCCTTTGGTCCAGGAAAAGCTCTGTGTTTTATAGTCATTTTAATTGTGTGAAAGTGAAGCACAGGTACAAAAGATGGACTTTATGAGCTACAACACTTTTAAGTATGCCTTTTTTCTTGGAAATATTTTATTTTTATTGTGCTTTTAATGTCCTCTTATTCTTCTAGGTTATAACTGGTTCTTATGTAGTTCAAGTAATTCTTTCTCCTTTATTCACAAATGTCTTAAGAATAATTTCTGCCAATTGTAATGAAATAGAACCTAAGTATTTTTGTTGTTATAACATTTAAATAAATCCTGGTCATTTTGATGAATGAGAAGGTCCAGACTTATCTATGGGTGGTGTCTTGTTCCTCTTCAGAGAATTGAGTCTATTCTCAGGTACTAATGTTCATGCTGCTCCCATCCCATGGATGTGGGCCGTTGGGTAGCAGGGACGTGGCCATATACACACTCCACGAAACCTTCACAGAATGAACCACATGGGCTGCCGGGTCTGTTAGGTGTTGATTTTTTAGTCCTAGAGAGACAAGTTCACTGGGCATCAGGAACGCCTTAAAGAGGAATTTTGACTTTTGTATTAATTAGAAAAGACATATAAGTTGATTCATATATCCAACATCTGGCTTTGAATTTGGATAGGGCAATGTGTTTTCACCATCACAAGTTATTTCTGGGATGCTGTGGGTGCCATGGTTCTTGGCCGCAGCTTAGCACTGTAGTCATCACGATTGTCCCCTCACAAGCTGTTTTCATGACTGGCCAAGTGGCTCCAAGCATCAGCTTTTACCCAGATTGAAATCCAGACTTACCAGCTGTGTAGCACAGACAACTTACTTAACATCTCTGTGTCAGTTTTCCTGCAGGTACGTCAGTTTCCTCATTGGTAAATTAGAATAATAATACATTATTCTTCAGGTTGATGGATGTCACTGTCTCCCTTGTCCGCCCCCTAATTAAATGATACATTATGTAATAAAATGTTCCATCCTTCCCTGTCTATCCACATAGTTCTTCTCCCCTCCTGTCCTTTCTCCTCCTCTCCCCGCCCCACTTTGAAAGGGAAGTCGGTTTCTTGGTGGAAATATGGAGTGAGGCTCCTTGTCTTCACCGCCCCTGTGCAGCTGGGAATGGGAGATGGTGGAAGATGATAGCTTTGAGACGCCAGGATTGGCTGGCCAAGCTAATGAAGTAACATAACATTTTGTGGCCTGTAATTTTTGTGGAGTGTATTCCCACAGCTACTCTCACAGACTTGTCTTAACATGTTCTTTTTTAATGACCAGGATGTGTAAATTAGCCATGTTGGACTTACCAGCAGTTGCTTATAAGGTCTTGTCTCCCTTGTGAGCTGAGGGACAAAGCTCTTTCTAGCTACTGCCTGAGTTCCACCAGGCATGGGGTGTCCTGAACTCATATCTCAGAGACAAGTGCCCACACCTCACAGGGCTGGACACTTGCTCTTGCCCCAGGTGATGGACATGACTTGTCATTGTCTTCCTGCCGCAGACAAGATTCTCCAGGAAGCAGACGGAGACCTATGTTTCTAGACTAGTCAGTGACAGGTAGCATCGATGTCGGTGGGGGAGAAGGAGTCTGAATTCAGTCACCGGGTATTGCAGCATAGCCCCCGCGGACAGAGGACAAACAGGAGAAGCGGAGGATGCTGGTGTGTGAGTGGGGGAGGCTGCAGCCGGTGCTTCTTTTCAAGAGCAGCGCAATCGAAAAGGGAAAGGACGTCTTGGGATAAACAGACCTAGTTTTGAGAGCTGGCTGTTTATTAGCTATGTGGTATCAGGAAGTTACTTTGCCATTTCAAATCAGTTTTCTCATTTAAGTTGCTTTTTGAAGTATCATAAACATCTACCTATGTGAGAATAAACAGACCTACTTTCTCCTTTATAATAGCTGGGTAATATTTCATAAGTGGATGTCCTGTAATCAAGGTAGGTAACCATTTGCCTATAGATGGTGTATGAACTGAATCTTTGTGTTGAAGCTTTAACCCTCACTGTGGCTGTATTTGGACATGGGAATCTCTAAGGAAGTCATTAAGGTTAAACGAGGTCATGAGGTGGGGCCCTGATCCCATAGGATAGGTGTCCTTATAAGAAGAGACATCAGAGAGCTCGCTTGCTGTCCTAGTGCACCTAGGAGAGGCCATGAGAGCGCACAGCAAAGAGGTGGCCGTCTGCAAGCCAGAAAGAGACCTCCCATCAGAAACTGACTGTGCTCACACCCTAACCGTAGTCTGCTGGCCTCCAAAACTGTGAGAAATAAATTTCTGTTGTTCAGTACACCCGTCTGTAGTATTTTGTTATGGCAGCCTGAACAGGTTAATAAAGCTGAACATTCAACTGGTTTATAATTTTCCCTTATTATCGATCATTAAGATGTACAGTTTTGCCTAATGCAGTCACTTGCTGAGTCATAAGATATTTTTTTACCCTTCTTTCTTTTTGCTATTAAAATTTTATATATACCTCAAAATTGAAAGAATAAAATCATAGACTCTCATGCACCCATCCAACTATGTTTAACAGTTGTTGTCATTTAAAAGCATGATTGAAAAATTGCCCTCTCACAAAGCCTGTTAATAGTTGATATCACCCCACCAAACACACACACACACAAACACACACACATATTATAAGAGAGAGGTTGCTCTTAGTTTTAACACAGAAAGAAATGAGTCCTCGGGCCCTTGGTTTGGGGGGAGAGAAGAAATCTCTTTCCAGGAAGGGTATCTTTGTCAGATGCAGACCTATATCTTTTGTCCTTTTGTCCTTGTCTGTCCCCGGCCCCTCCCCACTCCTCAGGCACACATGTTCAGGCATCTTTTTCACCTAACTGTCCTGTTTAGATGCATGGCCAATAGGCCCCTTTGTTCAGCCTCAGGGAACTTGCCTCCCGCTTGATTTGAAAGCTGACAGTGGGGACAGGCATTCCACACTGTCATTCTTCTCTGATTCCCGCAGAATCCTAAGGGCAGAATCTTCTGCCTCTTATTCTGTGAGGCTCTGTCGAGTCAACTGGTAAACAAGACTCTCTGGAGTGTGTGTGTGTTGGGGGTGGTGAGATGTATGCACAGGTTACCATGGGGACAGACAAGCTGTAATACATGCTTGGGATCCTAGCTGACCGAGGTTTTAGCAGTTTAAAGCAATTTTATTGTCAGTCATCTATTAAGTCACTCCTAATGAGTCACTGGGAGTGTCTTTGCTCTTCAGATGAACTTCGGATGAGCATGATTCGGGCAGAGAGCAATCTTAAAAGCAATAAGGAGACAACAAACAGTCATTAATGTGTCAACTTTTGCAAATCAAGTGGCCTTTGTCTGAGGAAGTCTCCAGGAGTCACCAGAGTAGGCCACAAGTTGACAGGGCTGCTTTAGATGAAGTCTTTGCTTATCAGTCTTACCACGTAGGCTTGTTGCCTCCCAGAATTCTGTGCAGCTTAATGTCCCCAGGCAGAGGGAACATGGAGGTTCCTCAAAGGAGAAATTGAGCACTGGGACCTCCACCCTGACACCCTCTGTCACTTGGAGAGTGAGGGTTTACAGCATGTCTGTTCTTAGCAGAGTACCACTTTCCGCGTAAAATGTGTGTAAGGGTTCTCTCTTCCTACCCCTTCTGCCACCGAGCAGATGTCCACATCCAGCCAGCATGGGAGGGTGTGGTCACTGGATTTGGAAGCCATGGTCCCCGGAGCCCTCGTGGTTGTAAGGCCCTCCGCGACGATGCTGCCGCCTCTCCAGCCTCTCACTCGCCACCCCGCTCCAGCCTGATGAAGCGCTGCAGCTCCCACATCGCGTGCTTCCTCTCACGTCGCGAAAGGAGCTTCTTTTTATCTGGAAGGTCCTTCCTCAGTCTGTTATGGGGTTAACCCCACTTTTCCATAAATGTCAGTCTCTCCAGAAAGTAACCCAGCCCCTGGAAGGCTGCATGAGGAACCAGCCTGGCCCTCCATAACATAGAACTTACCCTCCTGTCTCTCCTGAGTTGTGAGCTCCTCGAGGACATCTTGTTCATTCTGGAGGTGCTGGCCTCTGCCTGCAAAACCCCTGCACAGAATGACGCTCTGCAAGTATTAATGGAATGAACACCAGCAGTGTCACTGTCAGGGGACTCTCAGGGACCCTTTGGGTAACACAAAAGGGAACCTCCTCTGGCCGCAGCTCTCTGGGGCGGGGCCGCTCCGCGGCTGCAACAGTCATGGCCCTTTGCCTGTGAGCTACCGGATGTGCCCAAGGACAGCGAAAGGCTTGAGTCAGCGTTTTAAAAGCAGTGTAGCTAATTAAAAATAACTCCAACTGAAAGCAAGTTCAGGGTCAATTAAAATAGCACTGCAGTACCTTAGTTGAGATCAAGCAGTGAGCTTAAACAATAAAATTAATTTTAAAAATTACACTCAACCTGTAATTAATTGGCTTTTGAATTCAGTGTTTTTCAGCCCAATAAATCTCTCTTTAATTCATTCTTGTTTTTTCCTTTGAAAAAAGTTTTTGTAATACCACATGATCTCACTTATTTATGGAATATAATGAATATCACAGTCTGAGGAACAGGGTAGACCCAGAGACATGGAAGTAGGGTACAGAATGACAACCCTCAGAAGAGGAGGAGGTGGGGGGAGGGAAGAGATAAACCACAGAACTTATATGCATGAAGGCATAACCATGGACATGAACAACAAAGCCGGGGAAGGGGAGAAGGGTGTCAATGGAGTACAAAAGGAGAAACATCTGTAACAAAAATAAAATTAAAAAAAAAAGTTTTTGTAAAAGTCACTTAAACATTATCTGGACATGTGTTATATGCCAGTTGACACCTGCTCATGGACAGGAAAGATGACAATAAGCCTGTGGGGTCTGCTCTGTGCTGGGCACATGCTGCTTAAGTCCACCAGAGTCCTCAGGTTGCTGAGATGGACGAGGGGGAGGGGACGTAGGGCTTTGCTATCTTATGGGGATCCTGAGTCCTGACACCAAGCCCCTGTTTGGGGACAGACACCTGGAGCCCAGTCTGCAGAAGTCATTAGCACCTGACAAGAAGCTTCTGGCCCTGGTCAGGGTTATCACGCAGGAACACTCAGCCCCCTCTCTCCTTACCTCTCCCCTCCTGGCCTGCAGGATTTCCCTGCACCTTGTCCCCTAAATGCCACTTACTATTCTGATGTCTTATCATCCCCTTTAAAGTGGAGCCACAGGGCCCTGTTCAGAACAGGTTCTGGGTGCCTTGCAGGAGTGTCCCTGGAGCTTTGGGACTGCTAGGAAAAGCTTACTGAGGCCGCATTTAAATGGAAAGGACACACTCCTTTTACCGTCCACGTCCCTTTTAATTCCAAGGGTTCTGTTTTTCAAAAACAAGACCAATCCTGGTGATTAAATAAACGCTGACAGCTTGAGCTTGATTTGTTACTGTTTTGTTGTTCTGTGAAGTTCATTTAAATAATTCACATACGTGTTTGAAGTATTCAGTACCCAGTAATTAATTTTTAGCGAACTTGATTTTTATATGCAAATTGTTAAGGAAGTGTGTGTAGGGAGTTAAGTAACTGATGATTTTCATTTAGTGTTTTTGGTCGGAATTTGTTTGTTTGTTTTAGTAATGCTAGCATTGAGCATCGGAGGAGGGGTGACTAATAGTATGAGCCTAAGGGTAGGGTGACAAATGGCAAGGCTGCAGGAAAAAAAATGACCAGACCACTGGTCAGTTGACTTAGTGGAGGGGTGGCTGCATTTAGAGGGAGTAGGCAGAGGGTGCCCTTGTCCAGGCTGGGCACCCCGCCTTCTGGGGAGCACTGAGGCTGTGTGTGGCATGTCGGGGCAGCCCTGTGTGGCCCAGCCAGGCAGCACCAGGCCCTGCTGCCCCTCACTTTTACCCCTGAAGACTCATTCTGCCTGGAAGGGCTCTCAGGAGCCTGGGGCACCTGGTCTGTGTCTGTCGGGAGGTGGGGCCTGCAGTCCGCCTGTGAAAGGGGACCCTAGGTGCTTCTCCTACTGCTGGCTTGTGGCAGTAAGGAGTTTGGGCTCTGGAGTCAGCCACCAGGCGTCAGACACCCTCTGCACCTCACACCGGGGACTTCGCTGGAAGACCTTTACTTGTGAAATGGGCACATTGACAGCATCGGGTGGCTGTGAGAATTTGAAACGGTAATCTCGTTAGAGGGCTGGATGTCAGAAGCACAAGGCAAGTGTTCACTATTGTCCTTGTTATTATGAAGGCTTCTTACTAACTGGGAACAAATTATAGACACACACACAAAATTAACAAACACCTAAGAGGTCTGTGCTAAGCACTTACATGTAGTACCATGTCTTTCCTAAGTACTTACATGTATTAAATCGTTTAATCCTTGTAACAACCAAAAGCAGTAGTAGGTCCTGTTATCCTGTTGAACAGAAGAGGCAGCTGAGGTACAGAACGGCTGGTAAGAAGCAGAGCCAGCATTTCGACTCAGAAACACGGGGCTGAGAGTGTTCTCGCTGTGCTTGCTGACCTCCCTGCCTTGAGATGGCACTGCCCACCGAGGCCCTCCAGGTGGCCGTGGGGACATGGCGTATTTGTGAAGTTGGCTGCAAAAGCAAAAAGATGCTCGGATTGGGCCCTAGAGCTTGTCATGGAGCGCTGCAGAGTCTGGCACCCAATACGCAGGCCAGCCTGCTAGTCCCCATCTCTGAGTTCACTCCAGTGAAAACCCCAAGGGTTGGGTGGCATCTATCAGGGAAGCCCCTCAGCTGCTACCTGTGGCCGGGGCTGCCAGTGGTCTGGTCCCAAGCTCCTTGAGATCCTCCAGTGTCGTACTGCGGCCTGTGTTTGGAAGTGTGAGAGGGGCAGAAGAGGACCAGCTTGGTCATCACTAATGTCATCTGGTATCAGTCTTCCTTGTGGGCTCCATTTGGGATGAGTCTTGGAAAGTAATCAAAGTTGGTTGAGGGACAGAGCCACCCTGAGATACACCAGCACCTGGGCTCCTTGTGTGGAAGTCCCAGGACGAGAGTTGCACCTGAAAGCCCAGCTCAGAGGACTTGAGGGCAGACCCAGAGTGCCGAGGCGGCCCTCCGCTCAGGAGCAGGAGCGCCTCTGTCCCGGGGCTCTGGTCAGCCTCTGGTCCATCTCACAGCCCGTCTCCTTCTGCTGAGCTCCAGCAGATTCCTTGGGAAGTGTGGCCCGCCAGGCGGGTCCCTGGGACCGGCCAGCACCCGGTGCGGTTGCTGACCTGCTTGGCCTGAGAGTGCCCTGGTTTCTGTTCTCAGTGCTGAAGCTGCCTCTGCAGCGGGTGCGTCCTGAGCTGTGCACAGGGCAGAGTGGCCTTTGGATGTTTGTGTTCAGGTCCCGTGCGACATTCCCAGTAGCTGTCTGAAGAAAATGGTGTTGAGACTCTGGGCCAGAGCAGGCTGAGGGATGATGACTTTGTCTGAGTGCAGGGGGATCATGAGGGCGAGGCCCATGGTGGAGGGACGACGGCATTTCTCCTGGCAAGTGTTCTGTCCCTGCTCTGGATGCCCATTTGTTTAACCAAGTGTCTTCGTGGGGAGGACACGGGAAACCTCCCCTCCCTGGCTGTGGAGAGCAGTTATGAGAGAGCTATAGCCTTACGGGCTTCAGGCTCTGGAGCTGGGAGGAGGCACGATTGCTTTTGTTGGCAGAGAATCTCGCAGGGGTGGCCACCCCAGCAGGTGGAGGGCCGTGAGCTCAGGGCCAGCTGCTCTGCCTGTTCTGCAAATGTTGCAGTAGGAACTGCTGTCCTTGGAGACCCTTTCTCCAGTGACTGGGGCGAATCATTGCCCCCTCCCATTATTCCCATGCAGAGCGCACTCATGGTCAGATGGGATGTCTTCTGATCGCCCACACATGCCTCCCTTCATTGGCATGTGCCGTCGCCCAGCCTGGGGCACCTCTTCTCTCTTTGCTTTGCAAAATTCTGCCCATCCTTCAAAATCCAGTTCACATATTAATGCTTCATTAATCCTTGCCCCAGAAATTGATCTCTGTTTTTCTCTCCAGCTCTGTTATCACTTCACATACCCATCATGGCCCTTATCTAAGTCTTCTTGCGCAATAAATATGTATGGGTGCGCTTCCCTCCCTGTCACATTGTAGCTCAGCGTGGCACAAACGGTCTCGTGCATCTGGGAGCCCTTCACTGCACTTCAGACAGACCTGTGTGTGCACAGGGTCCATGTGCACAAACTGAAGCCCCCAAAAAGGCGAAAACAAAGAACTCTGTCCTCAAGGACTTTTTATTTTACAGGAAATAAGTAAAATTAGGCACGGATAAAGTCATAAAAAGCAACAGCAGACAAAAAAACAAAAGAGGGAAAAGTAACTCCTGGGCCTGAAAGCATGTAAGATTTAAAGGGTTTTAAAAGTAATTCCTGCTGAAGATGAACTCCCCAGGCACAAAGGAGTCATGTCCTGATGCGGAGAAAAACGTGTGCAGTAGACACAGACCCCTTTCCATGTCAGTTTCATTCCCGTCTCCTCCAGCCTAAGAAAACAGCACAGAGTGCAGCACATGGTCTGTTCACTTCCCAGTTGGCTCTTCCAGTAGGAACAGAAAGTACACATTCCCTGGAGGTCCTAACTGCCCTGTTTTTGTTCTTTTCTTTGCCTCAGCCCTGGACCCATCCAAAGACCCCTGCCTGAAGGCGAAATGCAGCCCACACAAGGTGTGTGTGACCCAGGACTACCAGACTGCCCTGTGTGTCAGCCGCAAGCACCTGCTCCCCAGGTAAGACCAGAGGCGGGGCTCCAGCTGGCGGATCTGGGGGTGCCCCATCTCTGACTGGGGCGGGGGAGAGGGCGAGCAGGTGTTTGTGCTGCCACCGTTGGATATGGTATTTGGTGCCTGCATTCCTGCTGTGGTTCCCAGACACAGATTTGCAAAGGATGTCAATAGCTTACTTCCTTTCATTCAACTTTATTTGACTTGGCCCTCACCTGAGCAGAACAGAAAGTCCTTTTCTGGTCATTATTAGTACTGTCCCTCCTCCCAGAATGACCCCAGGACCCAGGAAGCCTGTAGCTAAGAACACAGGGCAGAAACTCTGGTCTCCTGGTTGCCACTGACATCCCCACCACAGTAATCCTTTGAAGTCCCCAAGGCCCAGGGAATTCCGCTTCATGCCCATACAGAATGTGGGCGTGTTTGTCTGGCTGGGTGCCCTGGTTTGGGGTGCTGCCACTTCAGGGCCAGCACACCACCATTCCTTCTGAGAACATGTCTTGCTCTTTCCTCATAGGGAAGCTTCTGATATCCTGTCTGCCCCAGCCCAGGGGAGGTCCCCCACTGTCTGCAGGGTTTTTAAAGCCTTTGCTTCTCCCCACCCACTCCCAGCATTGCCCAGCCAGTGGGCGTAGGCTTTTACAAATGACCGAACGAGCCTTTGATTCAGCCTGCTTCTGTCTTCAGTCCTGCAAGGGTGCTCAAAGCAAGAAAGCAGACACAGAAACACAGAAGGCAGGCTTTCTTTAAGACAGGGATTGGGTGAGGATGGGGGGAGAAGGATGATTTCAGTGCCTGTGCCCCCTGTCCTTGCACTGTGTGGGCAGTGGACAGGTGTGGCGACAGGGCACTGGAGCAAGACACCTACTCTGGATTCGGCCACTTGCTCTGCCATTCACCTGAGGCACAGAAGGCAGCCTTTCTGAAACTCAGTTCCCACTGAAATCTGCCTCCCTGTAACTTCTACTTGTTCATTCCAATTTGGCCCTAGAACCATTGAATGTGTCCTGTCTCATCCCTTAGCTCTTGAGGTCTCAGCAAAGCTGGTCCCTCTGACTGCTCTTCTTGGACTATGTTTTAATTTCCCTCAATCCCCTACTTGGTTTCCGCTGGTTATGCGGAGGAGCCCCGTCCTCTGAGAGCAAGGTGCCTCCGCCCCTCTGCCTCCCCACACGGTACCTGCAGCACAGACCTAGCTCTGCGCTCACCTGAAAACATTCCTGGCACTGTGAGCGTTGTCTCTGTGGGACTGAGAGGCAAGGTATTGTAATCTGGTTGAGTTTGCTTTGCTGTTCCCTCAGACAGGAATACTCTTCCTGGAGGTAAAGAAAGATCTCACCCCCAAAACCGTAGCATGTGCCCGGCATTGTGCTCAGCACCCGAGTTCTTGAATTCTCCCAGCTGTGTTGCCTAGTTGGTGTTTATTTTTGTCTCTACTCTAACAACGAGAGAACTGAGGCAGAGAGAGGCATTCGTGATTGGCTTGTGTCTTTAGGGCGCAGCAGCCGTGATGCAAGCCCAGGGCTGTCGGCTACAATGCTGATGTTTCCATCACTGCTACTGCTGCCCTCTCCACTCGGCCTGACCTCGTCTCCATTCACTCGTTGTCCTTCCACAGAAGGGCCTCGGTCCCCAGTGCGCCTGCAGGTTCATGTCTGGACTGAGGCTAGAGAGGTCGGCAAGAGACCCTATTTCCACCCTCCAGGAAAATCAGGTTCACTGTGGACTGGGTTGTACAAAATACATTTTTGATATTAGAAATTCCTTTTAAGGCATGCTTACTCTGAGAAAACTATCCTAGAGTCTCCTGTCACACTTGATCTTGAGGAAGGAGGATATGGCCTCTTGGGCTGCAAATACCCAAATATCCTTTGGGATAGTGTTCTGGGTTGTTCAGCCATCTGGGTGTGTGTGTGTGTGTGTGTGTGTGTGTGTGTGTGTAATCTGGAGAGTCCATTGCCTGTTTCCTCCTAGAATAGAGCCCTTTCTGGAAGTGCCAGATATGAGATCTTTAGTTTTAAACTCAAACCTGCTTGAGACTGAGATAGCCATCTCATTGATATGCAGGCATATCCAGGTGTAAATAGTGTTTTCCTGGGCCAGCCATGGTTCTGTTTCGGAAGCACCAACACATTTTTGCTGTGTTGAAGTGTAATCCTCACCTCCCACATCTGGTGACCATAAGATTGCAGTGTCTAAAGCATAGATTTGGGAACGAGACCAATCCGGGCTCCGTTCCAAGGTTAGCTGCTTCCTAGCCTTGTAACCTTGGCTAATTACTTTACCTTTCTGAATCTGTGCTTTCACATTTGTAAAATGGGTTTAATGAAAGTATTTATTCTTTTCTATTTGCTGGAATACATCCTCTAGTAATTCTTGCAGAGAGTATTTATGGGTAGTAAATTTTACTAATCTTTGCATAGGGTATTTTGTGTGTATGTTTGGGAGTTCGATAAGATAAAGGTATATAATGACACCTTTGTTGTCACATAATGACAGCTATCTTCCAATTACTAAAACAGTTATGGTAATAGTTCTTATTGGCTGATTCATTCTGGAAGGTCAGCCAGCAAACCTCAGAGTCGCACACTCCTGAACAGAAGGGGCTCACCCCCAGTGCCTTGCGCCCTTGCAGGCCCTGCCTGGGAAGCCTGGGAGGTTTAGCGTGAGGATTCCAGCTCATTTCTGCCGCCCCTGTTGTGATTCACAGCAGATAAGGACTAAGAAGATGACTACATTTCCAATAACATTGTCTATTTATCAGAAAAACAACCCAAAGAAGAGTCTGATTAAGGAGACATGCCAATCCCTTCTTAGGATTTGGGAGGTGGCCTGAACCAAGAGGCCCTGCAATGGTATTGCCTGTGGTTCTGGGTCCAGCCTCCCTCTCTCCCTCTCAGAGCCTGAATTGCTGGGCCCACTGTATTAGCCGTGTGCATGCCTCTCCTTAGGGTCTTGGACACCTGCCCAGATGAAACATCTGTCTTTCCACATTATACTTCAGGGGCCCCCTCTGACCGTGGGAACCATGTTGACAACGCTATATATTCATCAATCAGGGAAGTAATCTCTCTGTGAAACATCTGTAGGCAATTCCATCAGCCAATCTGGCGTCTGCAGCAGCTCAAGAGGCAAATCCCGCCGCCAGACAGGCAGGAATGGGCACACACGGAGGGGCGCTGGACCAGCCTTGGGCTGAGTATAGGCTGCAGACTTGGGCTGTCTTCACAAGCAGACTGAGATGGAAGGACAGTGAGCACATTTGCAACAGAATTTCATTAGCTTTCCTTGCTGGCAGAGGTGGAGTGAGTGGAGAAGCTAGTGGTTTGATACACAGGTCTGGGACTGCAGAGTTCAGGGCAAGCAGTTTCGGGGGGGAGCAAGCTGGGCAACCAGCCCTTCAGCTCCTGGAATTCCCTTTATCAGGGTTGTGTTTGGGTTTGTATTTGGTTTCTTCTGGAGCAGTGGTTCTCAACCTTCCTAATGCCGCGACTCTTTAACACAGTTCCTCATGTTGTGGTGACCCCCGCCAACCATACAATTATTTTCATTGCTACTTCATAACTGTTATTTTGCTACTGTTATGTCTTAGGCGACCCCTGTGAAAGGGTCGTTCGACCCCCAAAGGGGTTGTGACCCATAGGTTGAGAACAGCTGTTCTAGAGGCTTCAGCTAAACTCACATTCTCTTTGGAGAATTTTATTTATTTATTTATTTATTTATTGCAAATTTTGTATTTCATTTCTTCCTGCTATTAAGCTTGGGAAAAGGGCAATTCCTGGTAGTGTGTTCTCCAAAGGGGCCATTTATGCTTTTAAGAACATTGTGAAGGGAGCTTGGAATCAAGAAGCCTGTTAAGTGACTTTTTCCTGTTGTTCTTTTACAATATTGCAATTATTTTTTATAATGATAGGTGATACTTATTATGGAAAACATAGAAAAGTAAAAAGCAACAAGAAATAGGCAATGGCCATATAATCTTAAAATAGGAATTAAGATATTTCAACATATTTTCTTCCATTCATAGGCTTTGTCCATTGGTTTGGTTTTGTCAAAACTTGGTTATCAAGTAGTGCCGATACTGTATATTAAAATTGGTATTGGGACCTCTTCAGTTAATATTTATGAATGAGTATTTTTATGATTCTATAAACTATATATATATATGTATATATATATATATATATGAAATGATTATGTAGTATACTGTAAAAAAAAAAATAACTTGAAATGGATTGTAAATATAAGAGCCAAGACTATAAAACTTTAGAAAAAAACAAGAGTAGTAACCTTGGATTTGACAAAGATTTCTTAAATAAGACAAAAAAAAAAGAACTATAAATGTCAAAATAAAGATAAAATCAACAAATTGGATGTCATCAAATTAAAAACATTGATCCTCAAAAGACACTGCTATGAAAATAGAAAGACAAGCCACATTGGGAGAAAATATTTGCAAAACGTATGTCCAGCCAAAGGTTTGTACCTAGAGCATGCAATGAAAGCTTAGGTCCACACACAGGCTCACTCCTGAGTGTCCCAGCAGCTCTATTTGCTATGACAAAAAGCTGGAAACAACCCAGAATCCATCAGCAGATGAATGGATGAAACAAATGTCGTCTACCTGTTATAATGGAACACTACTCAGCAACAAAAATATATAGGCTATTGATACAGCATGAATGAATTTCATAATAAGTATGCTGTGTGAAAGAAGACAGACCAATTTTTAAAAAGAGTATATGTTATATGATGTCCATTTACAAGACATCCTAGAGAAGGCAAGCTAATCTATGGTGACAGGAAGCCTGTCATTGGTTGTCTGGGGGAGCAGGTTCACGAGGTACCTGAGCATTCTCTGAGTCTTGATAGCAGAAAATGGATCCTTAGGGATACAGTTAAATCAAACTCTGGTCTTAGATGCCAAAGATCCCACTGGCAAATGGGTTTGTTTGGGGAAGAAGGGTTTTTAACATAGCCACATGTTATTCTTACTGACTTAGGTTTTTTAAAAATTTGCTTAGGCTTCTTAAACAAAATGTCCTTGCAAGGGACAGAGAGGTGGACAGAAAGTCATACAGCCTGCAGAGGGCTCTGCTCTCAGGGATTTGCTGCCAGGCAGGATGGCTAGGTCTGATTTATTGTTCTGGTGCGCAAGCGATGGGGGTAGGGGGGACTTCTCCCTACAGAGCGCTAGACATTGATTTTACCTCCCTGTTGCCATTGATTTTTATTTGGAGAATAGAAAATTAAAGCATTTGTTGTAAGCCTTCCAGATAAGCTATATTCTCAAATTCTGCAAGTGTATCGTGAATGGGAGGAAAGGATGTCAGGATGGGACTTTTCTATATCTGAGCGTACCCTCAAAAGCCTACAGGGAACAGTGGGAACTGACCTGTTTTTAAATAAAAAGCCTACGTCTCAATGGGCTAGGCCTCTCTCTCTAACAGAATGGCTCTGTATCTCCACTTCCTAATTATCCGGAATAACAATGAAATCTCCACACCAGCAAAGAATTCAGATTCACCGGAGGCTGGTGGTATGGTAGACCAATCTGAGCCCTTTCCGTCTTTTATGTGAACTCAAAAAAAAGAATCAAAGTGTTTGAGGTCAGAGAGAAGTACATCACAGACTGTGCCTCCCATACCAGACTCTCAGAAGATATTTGAAAGGATGATGGTTATTTCATCTCAGTTTTGTTTTACAACAGAGCACTACCTCCTGCTCTGCGGGTTGTGAGCAGGTTGAGTGTGCATACACATATTTGTCTCAGTTTGGAGGACACGTGGCCGCACGGAAGGCAGGTGGTTCCTAGGTGCCCGCGCGGCTTTCTGGTGCTCGCAGCTCAGGGCGTTGGTCATCACCTCCAGGGGGTCATGCCTACATCCCCTAGTAGGACTGTATTTTTTTTAAATTGATGATTACTTTACCAAAAAAAGTTTTTTATTGATTTTCTTAGAGAGAGAGGAAGGGGGAGAGAGAGAGAGAAACATCGATCAGCTGTCTCCTGTACGCCCCCTACTTGCAATCGAGCTGCCCCTGCCCTTACTGGGAATCAAACCCAGACCTCTCAGTCCATGGCGCGCCACTCTAGTAGGATTTTATATTTCTGTAGCTCAGACCCTTCCTCCAAGGGGCTGGGCATTGTCTATGTCCTGTTTTCTTTTGTGTGTGTTTTTTAATCCTCACCCGAGGATGTTTTCTGCATTTATCTTCAGACAGAACAGGAGGGAGAGACAGGGGAAGAGAGAGAGAAACATCGAAGTGAGAGAGACACATCGACTGGCTGCCACCCTCATGACCCCAACCGGGGCCAGGGACAAACTGCAACCGAGGTACGCGTGCCCTAAGTGGGAACCAGTCCATGGACCGACGCTCTAACCTCTGAACCAAACCGGCCAGGGCTTGTGTCCTGTTTTAACCTCGGGGAAATCTACCTTTGCAGTGCTCTGGGTCTGAGTGCTAATGAGGGCTTGGTGCTATTTCTAGGCTGTGTGTGGAAGTTGAGTGTGGGGTGCGAGCCCACTTTTCACCTTTATAAATGGAAAAATCATCACTGTGGTCTGTTTCACAAATACCTGCCACTGGGCACTGCGGAAAGTAAAGGGAGAGTAGTTGATTCAAGAGATGCCACTTACTGACCACCTACTGTGGGAGGCACACATGGCAGGAAGAATCTGGTTGACTTCTCACAAGAGTCTGTTAGATCTGTATTATGATCCCCATTTTTCAGATGAGGCCATTGAGGTTTTGAAAATATTCCCTTGATTGCACAGGGCCAGTAAGGGGCAGATCTGGAACCAGAATGGAGGGAGTCACACAGCCTCCTCTGCTTTGGGAGGCATGGGTGTGAGCGCTCTCTGGCTACTTTAATTTTCCCTGCTGTGCTGAAGCCCACCAGGCACCTGGCAGTCCGCCCCTGGTCTAGAGGTGCCACTGCACACAGGCCGGGGCCCTTCCCACCCAGCTCCTGCTCCTGACAGAACAATTGGTGGGGGCCTGGGTATTATACCTATTTCCTCCTTTCTGTGCCCAAAGCAATAATTCTGGGTTCATTATTCCACTTTGAGGGATTTTTTAGAAAGCAATCATTTAAACCACATGTCACTGAAACACAGAGATATTTAATTACTTAACTGCAGCTTTATGCTTTTTTAAAAAACGACAGAAGTGGTGTCTGCCTCTGCCTGTGAGGACCCAGCCGCTGCTGGCGCCTTCAAGAAGCAGGATTTCTTCACTCAAGCAAGTGATTTTCTCTGTTCCTTTGTTTCTAAAACTGAGGGTATTGATTAGAGAATCTTGATGACAAGAGCAGCAGAGAGTAAAAAGCAATTCATAATGGAGATGGGAATGATTGTGTGGAATTTTAGTCCCTTGGAGCAGGAGGGACAGATATCCAGATCTTATATTGTGGGAAGTTTTTTTTTTTTAAATCTCTGTTGTTGAATGTATTACAGATGTTCCTCATTTTTCCCCCATTGACCCCCTCCTCCCCCCTCCTGCCCCCCTCCTGTCTTTTCCCAAACTGTTATGTGTGTCCATTGGTTATGCATATAAGTTCTTTGGTTTATTTCTTCACACCCTCCAATCCCTTTCCCTTTGAGGTATGTCAGTCTAGCAATGAATTTGTACTTCTTAATCCTTTCATCTTTTTCACCCATTCTCCCAACCCCCCTCCCATCTGGCAGCCAACACAATGTTCTCTGTATCTATGAGAATGTTTCTGTTCTGCCTGTGCATTTTGTTTGTAGATTCCATTGTCGATAGATATGTATTTATTACCATTTTGTTTGTTCATATATTTTATCTTTTGCTTCAAAAAGACCCTTCATCATTTCATATAATAACGGTTTGGTGGTGATGAACTCCTTTAACTTTTTCTTGTCTGGGAAAGTATGTATACGGCCATCGATTCTAAATGACAGCTTTTCAGGATAGAGTAATCTTGGTTGTAGGTTCTTGCTTTTCATCACTCTGAATATTTCTTGCCACTAACTTCTGGCCTGCAAAGTTTCTTTTGAGAAATCAGCTGACAGTCTTATGGGAACTCGCTTGTAGGTAACTAGCTGCCTTTCTCTTGCTGCTTTTAAGATTCTGTCTTTGCCTTGAACCTTTTGCATTTTGATAATGTGTCTTGGTGTGGGCCTCTTGGAGTTCATCTTGTTTGGGACTCTCTATGCTTCCTGGACTTGTATGTCTGTTTCCTTCACCAAGTTAGGGAAGTTTTCTGCCATTATTGTTTCAAATAGGTTTTCGATTTCTTGTTCTCTCTCTTCTCCTTCTGGCACCCCCAAGATGAGAATGTTGGTACACTTGAAGTTGTCCCAGAGGCTCCTTACACTCTCCTCATTTTTTTGGCTTCTTTTTTCTTTTTGCTGTTCTGATTGTGTGTTTTTTGCTTCCTTATATTCCAAATCAATGGTTTGCTTCTTGGCTTTACCTACTCTACTATTGAATCTGTGTCAATTATTCTTTATTTCAGTTAGTGCCTCTTTCACTTCTGACTGTGCATCTTTCATTTCTGACTGGTCCTTTTTTATGCTCTTGAGGCCTTCACTAAGTTCACTGAGGTTCTCACTGAGTTCATTGAGCATCCTTACAAGCAGTATTTTGAGCTCAGCATCTGTTAGGTTGCTTATCTCCATTTCACTTAGTTCTTTTCCTGGGGTTTTGTTCTCTTCTTTCATTTGGGACTTGTTTCTTTGTCTCTGCATTTTGGCTTCCTCCCTGTGTTTGTTTCTGTGTATTACTTCACAAGAGGTATGGGGCTATCTGAGACCAGATGCTGCTTGTTTGAAAGAATTTAGGAAAACCTGAAGCAGGATCCAAGACAGGCCAATCTTATGGTTAAGCAACTGGCAACAGCTTGGGTGGGCCTGAAAGTTGAGTGGGGTGGGGCCTCAGGGAATCACCAGGGTTGGACAACCAAGGTGAGCCAGGTAGCTGGAGTCCCAGATATGGTGGCTGTCTGCCGCCCCAGGGAAGGCTCACCAAAGGAACAAAGGCCGCTGACAGCACATTTGTCTCAGAGAAAGGCCCCTCTCCAGCCCTCAACTTCAATGCCAAACAGCTCAGTTCTTCCCTGTATGTCTTTGGTGCCCCTCGAGCTGCCTGGGGCTCCAGCCACCTCAGCCTCCCTGAGCCTTAGTTCCCACTGGTTTTTCCAGCCAGAAGTTATGGGGACTTCTCTTCCTGGCACTGGAACCCTGAGTGGGCTGCCTGCTGTGGGACAGGGACCCCTCCGTCCTCAGGGAGGCCCTCCCCAGCCGAGGTGTCCTCCTGATTTTTATCTGCCACATGTGGGTGTGGGACCAGCCCCTCCACCTCCGCCCCTCCTACCAGTCTCGATGTGGCTGCCTCTTTAATTCCGTAGTTGTAGGACTTCCATTCATCTTGATTTCAGGTGGTTTTGAAATGATGGTTGTTCTGTAGTTTAGTTGTAACTTTGATGTTGTTGTGGGAGGACGTGATACCACATTTTCCTACACCACCATCTTGACCGGAAGTTACTGTGGGAGTTTCATACATACATTAAAAAATATATTAAAATCATGACTGCCGGTATAATTTACCAGACCCACATGTTGCCCTGCCTTGTTTTTCTTTTCCTTTTTTTAAGCAAACAAACAAAACAAAAACAGACAAGGTCTCCCAGTAAGTCTAATGGCCTTCTGCCTGGCTGGGCAGTTTCTGGGTGTGGCTTGCAAGGACCAGAGCCTTCCCGGCTGCTGAAGCAGTCCCCCACCAGAGGGGGTTCCCATTTCCAAAGGACCCCGAAGGACCATTGTCTTTTTTGAGCCATGTTCTGTCTGTAGGAGGTTGAGTTGGATTATGGTGGAATTCCCAGAATGTGCGTGTACCCAGAGGCCAAGGTGCTGGGGAGCCAGAAAACCAAGTGCCTGTGGAGTGGAGAATGGCTTTTTCCGGGGCCTGAGTTAACAGCACTCTGATTTCCTCCCTGATCTCCGTGGGAAAGCATTAAGTGCGTGGCCTGCCCTGTGGTTCTGCCCAGGGGGCAGGGCTGCTGCTGTGCTGTGCACAGGTGTCTTGCATTAAGGAATGCAAGAGTTGCCTATTTAGGCATCTGATTTCAGTGGAGTAGAAAGTGGAGGTTGAGGTGGGCGTGCCAGTTTTGAAGAGATAATCACTACGTGTGATTTCCACCAGGGCTTGGGGCAAGCTGGGTAGCACACAGGTGTGAGTCCTTACATTAGCACATCCATTCCTAAGCAGGAAGAAATAGACGTGCTCAAGCCTCCCTGCAGCTTACTCACATCGGGTACCTACACCTTTTACCGCATCCAGGTGTCCAGGTTGGAGCGAGGCCATGTGACTGCTCACAGACCACAGCATCTTTACAAAAGTGACCAGATTGCATTTTCCCTCTTCCAATGACTGCTGTTTACTTTTTCGAAACTTTTTTCCTTGATCTTTATTGTTAATACATCTACTGCGGCCTGCTTGTGGCTCTGCCTAAACTCATTCAAATCCCAACACTCAGAGTTTCCATTTAGACATTTTATATCCAGTTAACTCAACCAACGAATCATGAAAGACATTCTTTATGGGCATCGGGCACCACAGTAGGGACCATTGGGGCACTGACCAGGCGGGTTCTGCGGCCAGAAAATGGACTCAGGGTGATTTATATGGACATCCAAGGATATCTTTTGAGTACTTTTGTTTTAAATGGAATGTTCTCAAGCTAAAGTCCCACCTTTAATGCTCCTCATGAAGAAGCGGTCAGAGGGCAAGGCCTGCCATGCTCAGAGGGACAGCGGAGATGGAAGTTGATTAGTTTGGGGGCCTTGGTACCTTTCCAAGGCAGGCTCCTAAGTGATGCTTCATGGGCACACACTGAATGGCTGTGACTCTGTGAGGAGGAGTGCTCCTGCCGCCCAGGTGCTGGTGTGTCCTGCTGCCCCTGCAGTGCAAGGCCGGCCCAACACCCCTGGCGAGGAGGAATTCCCAAGTGAAAGCAAGGGGCCGAGCTCCCTCCAGCCTGCAGCCAGACTCCTCATGGCAGAAACCAGGGGAGGCCGTCTGCGAATACTGTGGTGACTGCAGGGCTTGAGTCCTCCTGTCATCATTTTGCAGGACTAGCTCTCAGAAAACAACTCACGTACATTAGTGAAGATAGGTTAAAGGTTATGAACTCAGATTCCACTCAGCTGGAATCAGATCATTTCCTTATTTCACAGGCATTTCCAGGACCTTCCATTTGCTAGACACTGCTGCGTGTTTGGAATTCTGTGATGAGTGGACATGGTCTACCCTTGTGGAGATTAAATTTTGTTGCAAAGGACAAATAGAAAAGGAATTAAGTATCTAACTGTGTGATTGGCACTGCGCGGGATAAGAGCAGGTGCTATAAGAGTGCTGAGGTTAGTTGGATGGGGGAGGCCCGGAGGAGAGGTGAAGGTCCAGGTGCCCCCTGGGCAGAGGCAGGAGAAGTGTTCTGAGAGGAGGGAGCAGCTTTGCGAAGGCATTGAGTCAGGGAAGAGGAAGGGAGTTGTTCCCGAAGGAAGTGAGGGGAGAGGCTGTGCTGCGGGGACACTGACTCAGAGCGTGGCTGCGTGAGGCTGGAGCGAGGCAGGGCCAGATCCTGCAGGGCCGCGAGGCCATGGGACAGGTTTGCTCTCAGCCAGTCACGAAGGGGCATCTTGTGTGGCTTTAAGTGGGAGAGAGACAGAATCATGTAGCTTAGGATGGACGGAATTTTCTTGAATAATTGATCCTTACTCCAAATTGTGAGAGAAGCTGGAGGGCTGTGTGTGCATGTGTGTGCATGTGTGCATGTGCACCTGTGTGTTACATGTGCTTATATGAAGATCTCATTGACGCTTACAGCCTAATACAAGAGATTAGGGACACACATATATGTACTCTAAGCTAAAAAAATTTAAAATCCCATGAAATAAAGTTCCAAGAAGAGAGCAACCATTTCCAGCTACAATTGGGGTCAGGGCATGGCAGGGAGGCAGAGAAGGGGAGCATTAACTGGTGGTATTACCAGCTGTCGTGGTGGTTTGAGAGCCTGTGAGGACGCTGGCTCAGACACATTGTGACTTGCTCAGTCCTCACAGCGGTATGGGGCAGGGGTGGGGTACCAGAGCTAGGCTGCCCCGAAGCCCATCTTTGTGTGAGAGCCACTCTGCCCGAGATACTTTCCTGCACCAAATCTCTATTTTCTTATCAAATGATGAATTTAAAAACCACATTGTGATAAGGAAAGCGGTAAGCATAGTGCTGGCACATAGTGGGTGCTTTTAAAGTTAGCCTCCCATCTGAGCCTCTAGTTCCCAAGGAACAGTTAGTTGGGGGGGGGGGGCAGTTCTGCATGGGCTCACATTTGCAAAGGCCCTGCTGTTTCCTGTGTTCTGGGTGGCACCAGTTATCATGATTAGGAAGTTCTTTACCGGCAAAATACAGACTCCCCCGTTCTGCTTATCCACTTCCTTGTAGCGCCCAGATGCCCTCTGGAGTGTAAGCGTGGGTCTTGGCACACTGGAGGACTTCACAACGTGCTAGGGGATGAATGCATCAGTTGAGTCAAGAATGGAGCTGGAGATGCAGGGCCAGCCTGGTGATGTGGATTAGGAGCTCCGATGGGTCAGCTGAGTCCCAGCAGTGCTCCGAGGAAGGGTCAGGTTGTTGGTGTGAGGGCTGCGGTGTGTCCCGTTTCCCTTTGTTGTTTGCATAGAACCTACCATGTTTCTGGACACCCAGAAAACTCTCCAAAAGCGCCTGGGAACCCTCACGGGGAAAGTGGAGGTACCTTGGCAGTCTGGTGTGAGAGTGGCCCTGTTTTCAGATGAAAGCAGCATACTCCAGATGCTGCCCGACCTGGGGCTTTGTCTCTTTGCCCGTCCTCTCTCTGTGCTGTGACTGGACACATCTAGAGGTCAGCTGTCTGGGGCCACCAGTTGTCATCTATTTCACTGACCCCCTGGAACTCTCAGAGCTGAGGTCTGTGTTGTTCAGAATGCTACAGACTGGCCTTCGAGACTGCCTTCAGGAAGGAGAAAGGAAAGGGACACAGACTGCTCCCCAAAGTGCCCGTGAGCCTGCCTAAACCCACCTTCCCGCTTCATCCTGGGAGCTGGTGGCCTCCAGAGCCTTCTCTCTGAGGTCTGACTCCGCTGCTCCCTGGCCCATGGGACTGGCCCTTCCTGCCCTTCAAAATAAGACATAACAGGACTGCCTGTGGTCCAGAACAGGACCGCTCAGCCAGGAGGAAGTTCGGGAAGGCAGCAGGCAGCCTTCTTATGGGCCCATCTTCTCTGTCCTCGGGAGAACCCCAGTGCAGAGGGGCTCGGGGATGAGCTGCCCACCCCCTTGGAGGGGCTTGGGCTCACAGCAGCTGTCCCCCATGTGTTAGCCCTCAGTAAGCCTGCAAAGTGATGAGAACGTGCTGGGGGATGTTTGATTTCCTGCTGACCTACCTGCTCTCCAGTGTGAGCAGTTTCTCCGTGTGCCTTTTCATGTTTACCTTCTGTTGTGTGGTCTGTTACTCCCAACCGCTCTGTTGATCACTTGTGGACCTTCAGCAGTGTATCCAGACACTGCTTCCAAGCAGCTCTCAGAGCAATACCTGGTGGACATCTGTAGCGCGGAGGTTTGGGAGATGGAGCAGTACTCCCTGCAGGGTGCTGTTGATGGAGGACGACTTGGTACAACATTTCCGCTGGGCTCCATTTGGAGAATCTGTCTCATGGGAGTGAATACAGATGTACGGAAAGACTTAACATACCAGGATGTTCAGTGCACTTGATCACACTACTGCAGAAATGGAAACTCCCTCCTCCATATCCACCCACAGAAGAATGCCAGCACCAGTCACAGTGTGCCTTCTGCAGACCGGCACCCAGGCTTGTGCTCAGGCAGCCCTGTGTGAGCGCTCATCCTTGTATGAGTCACGAGGTTTCCTGTGGGTAGTGACTACACACTGGCCCAGGTCCTGCCCTGGAAAAGCACTGGGAGGTGCTGTTTTACTGCTCCCTGTGCAACATGATCATCTTGTCTGTGCCTGAGACACATGGCGTTGGAGTTGGCCCTTGGGAAAGGGTGGGAAGATGCTGGCTCGAGAAGATCAGTGTTGGAGAAAACACAGGGCAGTGGAATTAGCCTTAGTTCTTGGCCTTGTCCAGAAAATTCCCCACCAGCCAAGGCGAGCGGGAGCTTCTCTTCTCCAGCACTGAGTGTGAAGAGAGCTCTGGAGCAGGGGAAGAGGTGTGATGCTGTTGTGGCTGTACCTGCCTACTGCATTGCTTTTGCTGAATGGCCCAGTGTTGGCAGTTTGTGGATGTTGGTTTTGGCTGATCTCCTTGAATGCCATGTCTCTCGGCTTTCTGCCTGTCCTGGGTCTGTCTTGAAAACAGCTTTGTCCTTGATGCCATCTGCATACTTCTGCTTCATGTTGCTCTCATGTTCTCCCTAAAGTGGATGTGCGCAGCCCTCCCAGAGTGGGTGCTTGCTAGAAAACAGATGTGGGTATTCTTCTCTCATGTACACATCCCATAATAATTAATTGACACCCTGGAATGCAAGCACATGTTTTCCAAGATTAGAGCATCAGAGCCCCTGATAGAAAGGCCTGTGCTAGCCCTCACCCCTGTGCACACCTGAGCTTGTACAGTTAGTTATGTCAGCAAGACCCTCAGTCTTCTGGGCCCCCTTGTGAAGAGGCAGGATTTTGAATGCTCAGGAAGGGAGGCCAGATGACATTCCTGGTCTTGGGCTTGCTTGATTATCATTTGCTTTTTTTTTTTCTTCTTTCAATTAACATGTCCATTGCTAAAGATTTATTCTAAGGTCTCAGGGCTGCAAAGGGACTTTTCTTTTTTGAGCCAGAAAGCAAAGAAAGATGAAACAAGAAACCAAAGGGGGTGCCGAAGGTGAGTGAGTGATAGTAGCTGCCTTTCCTGGCCCCTTTGAGGAAGACACTGCTGTCCACCATCCTGAGGGAATAAAGAAAGCTCAGCTGTTCAGTTGCATTTTTCTAATAGTTATTACACTGCCGGCTTGGCACTTTTCCTTAACAAAGCAGAATTCTAGTTGTGTGTGTGTGTGTGTGTGTGTGTGTGTGTGTGTGTGTGTGTGTTCGTGTTCGCATGCACAGACTGTTTTTGCATGAAGGCCCTGGTGGCCGTGCTTATTCCACCAGCCGAACTCTGAAAGCCCCATGGTGCCCTTGGCCTGATCTGCCACTGTCTTCATGGGAGGTGACTGCCAACTCAGTCTCCAACCAGTTATCGGAATTTACATAATCACATCAGCCTGTTAATCCTCATGGTCTGGTTTGGGAACATGGAGGGCATTGTGAGTTTAGGCTAGAAGTAGGTTTGATTAGATCCCTGAACATATATATTTCATTTTAAGTATAAGAAAACCTGGATTCAAGTAATGTTCAGAAAAGTGTGTGACACCAGAGAGCTGGGTTTGTGGTCTGGCAAGTTCACCTTCTTGTCTTCTGCCCACGAGCCACACAGATTCTTCGGGCATTCTTCCCCCCACGCAGAGCGGCTCAGGGGTCCTAAATCAACAGCAGTGCCCTTGTCATGCAGGGATTTCCTTGGGTAAGTGGGCTGTCTGAGGGTCCCTGCTGTCTCAAGATGTAAATAAGAATAAAAACAGCTTTGGTAACATCTACCCTGAATGAAACAGCTGCTCACTCAGAGTAATGTGATCAGTATGCTTAGGAATAATTGTTACATATCATGTATGTTACAGCAAGTACATTTAATACAGTGCTACTAGTACTCTCTGAGTTTTTTGCCCACTTTCTGGCACAGAATAGGTACTTCAGTGTTTGTTGGAAAAGAGAAGGTTAGCTCTAGAACCCTAACCACATTTGGACTATTTATACCTTCTGTTTTGATAGCTTTGCTTAAACAGATCTTCAAAATAGTTCCAATTGATTGATCTGACCCCTTGTCTTCACTGACACCTTTGAGGATGAGTTAGAGAGCTTTTCTCTAGGTGGTAAGGGTAGTAGTATCAGCAGAATAGCTAAGACCTCCTGAAAAGTTTAGCTGCTACTATCATGATTACATATTTATCCTTAGAAGTTCCGAGCTTCTCCAGACAGCCTGTCTTGTGCCAGCAAGTGCCCAGGGCACCCGGACGACTCGTAGGGGCCACATGGAGAATGATTGCTCTTTCTCCAGTGGCACGGTTCTTCATATGTCTGGGGCCTTCATCTGGAAAAGGAAGGAGGGTCAGGAGCCTATAGACGCCAGGATGGAGATGAGTCGAGTCGCGGGGGAGTCTGCCTCTCTCATCAAAGTAGTTTATGTACATGACAAAGGCCATTGTGCTCTTCCTGTGTAATTTTATGACTTAGTATAATGACTCAAATAACCCTAACAACAGAGGAATTATAGCATCATTTTACTATTCCAATGGTTAACATGTTTTTCATGTCAATTACATTCATTATTTTTCCTCTGGTTCAAAAGAGCCACCATATCAACTAAGTACTTTTCATCCTTGTTTTAGAGCAATTACTTCTGATTTTGCAGACACGTTCAATCTCATTTTTGAATGGACAGCTTGATACTAACAGGATAATAAAAGACGGAGAGTGCTGGCTGCCCGCAGGAAAGAATTCTGGGGGTTCTCCCCGCCTCTGAGCGGAAAGGTGGGTCTCAGAGATCTGAGGGGAGCACATCAGGGCCTGGGCCGGTTACGGAAGCCCTGGTTCCCTGTAAATGGGATGGTACTAGCATTGTGTTTGAGGAGCCAGGGAGCTGTGTTCAGGGCACTCGGACGGGAGGTGGTTGTCACACGAACAACTGGAGTGTTGCTGCTGCTGCTCTTTATCGGCCATCCCTTACTCAGCAGCTGTCCATGTGCAGAGGAGCCTTCAGAATGCACAATGCATTGAATGAAATGAAAGGCCCTGCTTCGGTAAATGAAGAGGAAACGTCAACAATACTACTATACATACTCTCCGCAGCCCCAGCCCCACCACATCGTTCAAATATTGTTGGCGCAGATTGTCAGATTTCATCCTGTGGGACTGAGGTTAGGACATGTACACCTGCATGTGTATTCATCACTGAAACATGAGTCTGACATCTCTGTCCTGCCACCGTTTGCTGTGGGCCCTGCCTGTAGCCCTACTGTGCCCATGGCCAAGTGAACTACTGGCTCACAGCTGATGTCATCAAAGACTCTCTTGATGGGAAGAGGTAGGCTATGGGCTTGCCTTGGTTGGTGAGGGTAGGGACCTCTGGGTGAGACGTGGCAGGGACCCGTGGAAAGCAAGAGCGGAAGCACCGATGTGTGGACTTGAAGGTCAGTGCCGATGAGTCCAGGAACTAGGACAGGAACACTGGGAAGAGCAGTCATGGTCATGTCCGTCTTGCTTGTGGCTGCCGCCATCTTGTTAGAGTGTGAGTGGTCCAGTCCGCTGCCAGTGGCAAGTCGCTCGTGTAAATAAAATGAATGGTAATGCATTGATTTGCATAGTATACTTTATAGGAATCCTGTGTGTGGTAGTGTACTGGAGAACAGTGTTAGAACAAAGGAAGTCTTGAAATTGGCATTATCAACACGTGATTCTGTGCGCTGCTGTTAACTCGCTGGAAAATCCACGTCACATTATTGGAGCACTACCCGGTAATGTTTGCTGACCATTTCCAGGGTTTGACTCTTCACTCTAGGTATATTTCTTTATAAATACTAAAAATCGTAATATTTGTTATAAAAAACAAAATATTGCAAAGAAGACAGAAAACCTTATTTCAGTAATTCTTTGGACTTCCTGGGAATTCAGATTTCTCATTCTCGAATCCAAAACATTAGTATGTGCTCACAGCTTGGAACCTCCCCCTTTGGCGCCGGCCCGGCTTCTGGAGCGGGCCCCAGCCCTCAGATGCGCAGGGGCCCATCCACGTCTCGGTGGTCTTTAAAACTTTCACTAATGGTGGTTGTTATTTTAAGTCTGAATTAGGATTTCTGGAAACAATGGCCTGTTGAATTGTTTTTACTTAGAACAATATGCTATTCTTGCCTTCCAGCCAGTGCCAATGCTTTCCAGAAATGAAAGGAATGAATTAATTTGGACTTATTTCACCGAGCAAACCCATAGTCACGAGGGTCAACCTTGTTTCCAAGTATCAGGAGCACAAAAGTGATCAAGACCTAGTTGATCCCCTTGAGACGCGCACGGTATACTGAGGGAGAGAGACATGAAAAGAGCTGCTTTGTGCTGTGGTGAATGTGACAGCTGTTCTGAATGAGGTGTGCGGTTGAACAGATAATGCCAGGGTTACCTCTGCTGGTGGTAGGGCTCATGGGGTCAGAAGAGACTCGTGGAAGGCGGTTGATTTGAAGCTCGAATGAGGGACAGGCATTTGCTATGCATAGGAGGCATTTGTAGAGTTACATAGACATGCATTTGCATGGCCATGTAAGAGACATGTAAGTGGCTGCTATGGCTGGCTGGGGATAGAATCAGCAGGACGGAGTCATGGAGGGCAGTGGTGAGGATAGGAAACAAAAGTGTCCGAGATGGGCTCTAAGGCTTTGAGGCTGGGTGTGCCCCATGTCCTACTGGAATAACAATAACCTTTTACTGTTGGGTCACGTTGAATCAAGTTGCTTGGAGACTAGTCAGGGAGCCTGACCAGATGCAGTCAGAGGGCATGGTGGTTACGGGAGTGCAGCTTGGCTGCCTGTGGAGGGGGTCCGGGAAACTCCTAGGGAAGGAGGGTTGAGCTAGGCCTTGAATAAAGACTCATGAGACAGAGAGATGTGGAGGATAGAGGGGAGAGATACGGGTAGGAATGAAAATATGTCAGATAGAGGAAAAACCCACATGATGCATAGAGAGGCACAATGATCGTTGGTGGGCTCTGGGAAATAGCAAAGGTGTCTGGAACAAAAGTATGTGATTGTGGTGGTCAGTGTGCATATGTGTGTACGGGTGTGTCTGCTTGGGTGTATGCTTGGCGTGCGTGGGTGTGAATGTGCTCGTGAATAGGTGTGTGTGCATGCATGGGTGTGCACGTATGTGCATGTGTGTGTGCATGAATGGGTGTGCATGTGTGGGTGTGCATGCATGGGTATGTGTATGTGTTTGGGTGTGGGTGTGTGTGATGGGCTGTGCATGGTGTGTGTGCAGGGGTATGGGCATGGGTTTGTGCATGGGTATGTGGGGGGTGTGTGGGAGTCTGTGCATGAGTGTACATGTGTTTGTGTGTTGGAGAAGAAGGCAGAGTAGACGGTGACCCTATGAAGATAAGCTCAGTCAGTTCAACACCACAATTAGGAGTTTAGACTGTGCCCTAGGAGGTGGGGAGAAAATGGAGGTTTTGAGTGTGGAAGTCACATCATCAGATTTGTACTTAAGAATCATCACTCTGCTTCAAAACTGTAAATGTTGGTTATTTTGGTACACTTAAAAAAAAGATTGAGAATAAGCAGCTGATCCAAAGAGAGTAAGAAATGCCAGTGATCTGCTGATTGTCTTCTCTCTATTTTCGGGTACTTGTAAGCTGGGGTTTTCATGCAGCGCTCTCCGTAGGGTGGGAGGTATGACTGCACCCAGCACCAGCCAGACGGGTGGACTTAGAGCTTCATGCCAATGGAAAGGACAGCGGAACCTGCCCACCAGACTAAATTGCTTGTGTCACCTCCATTGATGAATGTCTGTGACATTGGGACTAGCAATCCCATCAAAGTACCTTTATCGGATTTCACTCTTCATTGACTCAAGTGAAATATCTTAGAGTCAGAAAGCGGAGTCCCTTGCCTCAACTGGGTTGGTTATTTTTTACGGTTTGCACTGAATTGTGGAGATTGGAATATACACATAATAACCAGGGAAGTTATACTCTCCCTGGGCTCACGTGTACTTGCACATAGCTTTACAGAACCTGGCCTCTGGACAGAGACCACAGGTTTGGTTGCCACCTCTACTAGGGTTCTAGTAAGGAAAGAACACCTGGGTTGGTCCTGAGACAACAGGTTGCTTGTTTTATTAAAATTGGGCAAATTCAGGATGGCATGGCCTTTGTACTTCAGTCCTCAGGGCATCCTAGGAAGGGTCAAACGTGGGCATAATCCACGGCCACTTGGCGCTGGGTATGGGAGCTTGCTGCTCTGCTGCGGTGGAGCCGGGACAGTGTCCCAGAGCGGCTTGGTTTATAAAACGGAGCCCTGCTAATGAAAGTACTGATGGGGAATGAAAATAGTCCCAGAGGACCCTGGCCCATGGGACTCAGTTGTTTGGGCAACATCCTGTGCACCCAAAGATTGCCTGTTCAATTCTGGTCAGGGCACCTACCAGGATAGCAGGCTTGATCCCTGGTGGGGATTGTGCAGGAGGCAGCTAATCGATGTTTTGCTCTCACATTGATGTCTCTCTCTTCCCCCTCCTTCCCCACCCTTCTCCTTACCCCCTTTCTTCCTCTCTCTCTAAAATCAATTTAAAAAATCTTAGAAAATAAAGTCCGGAAGGAGCAGTCATTTTCAGGATTACTTCAATCTGATAAATATCTAGGAAGTAACTTTGCCATGTTTCTGTGTGACACTGGGCAAGTCAATCCCCCAGCTGTGTCTCTGCCTCCTTATTTATGAAATACAGTTGTTACGCTGGATTAGTTTTAAGGTATTTTCTGGTCCTGGCAGGCTGTGATTTGGTGATTAACTGCTGAGTAACCACACAGGGTCAGCACTCAGGGCCCCACCCACTCACCCAACAAGAATATATTGAGTATCCACAATGCACCAGGCCCACCAGCAGGTGCTGGCCAGCTTCACCTCTCTGCCTCCCCTTAGTAAACGTAATGGTGAAGTCCGGGTCCAGAGACAGGGCTGACCTGTCATTAACTGGTGATTAATAGCTGGTTTCATCTTTTCCTCCAAGCTGTTGGCTCATTGTTCACTTCTCCCTCCTCTGCCTTCGGCCAAGCTCCTTCGGGCTTCTTTCATCAGGGCTAACATGGCACATGGTTATGTCTGCTCCCGCAAAACTGCCCACTCTTTGGACATAGGGCCCCTTCCTGGGAACTCATAACAAGAATTGCTCCAGCCATGGACAGCAGCTAGGGACTGACCCAGGGGAGGGCTGCAGATGCCAGAACTTCTGCCTGTATTTGCTCATTCATCATCTGTGTCAGACAGTCTGCTGTGTGAATGATGACACATGTGTGGTGTTCTGTTGAGGGAATCATGTACTCTAAGATTAACCCTGAGCTGACAGCCTTTGTGTGTGCTGCATGGAGTCCCATCACCCACCGCCCTTTTTCAGGAGTCCAGAGCAAACCTTGAAAGTCGGAATTGTGGTTGGCAAAGGATAATAGGAAACCTCATATCCATGTGGTTTAGAAATGCGAAGAACAGGTGCATTTATTTCAGGCAGAGAGGCGAGGACCGGGCGGGTAGCTGCTGTGGAAGCAAGAGGCACTGCAGAGAGGGTGCCCAGTACAAGCACGACTCCAACGAACATTCAAGCTGGTGCCTGGGTGGGACTGAGATGAGCTAAGAAGAGAGATTTGTCCCGGGACACTCGGACGTTGTGTGACTGTCATCACAGTCCTGGCCACTGGGAGGGCTCCTCCCCCCTTGGAGAAAGGAGCAAGGTGGACTAGGTGATGGCAGGGGCCCTCGTAGGACTTTCTTCGCCAGTTCATTGGTCAGACAGGCTCAGCTCTGTGGCCCACCCAGCCTGGCATCCACAGTGGTCCCAAGGACTGTGGTGTGGGTATATGGTCATCTGTTTGGACGTCCAGTTCAGAGGCAGTTCCGCTAACACCTTCCTCCTCTTACTGCCCACCCCCATCACTAGGGTGGGTTTGAGGTAGGGTAAGAACCATGTTGGCGTGGGCTCCTCCTCAGTCACTGTTCTTCATTTGGAAAAGGGTAGCTTACCCAGACACCGAACCCTAATTCCTGAGGAGTTGAATATTCAGTCAATACCGAGTGGAAAAGATGTCCTTCCTGCGGCCCCATGAGTTCTTCAGGAGAGTTAAATGCCATTCCAAACCCAGGGCCTTAGAATTAAGCCTCATTTCTATGACAGTGTTAATTTCATCCTCTGTACCCCCATTTGTTCAGGCACATAATAATTATAGCAATGGCTACCATTTTGGGTTTCTTGTTCTCCAGGCATTATACTTAGTACTTTACACACCTCAGTTCATTTAATCCTCAACCATCCTCTTGAAGTATGTTCTGTTGCCCCATTTTACAGATGAGGAAACTGGGTTCACAGGGTTAACAATCCTGCCTAGATCACACCAGCAGAGCTGAGATTGAACTTGCGTGTTCTGACTCCAGAGCCCAAGCGCTCACAAACACACAGGACTTCAGTGCGAAACACTTCCAGGGCACAGTCATCGTCTGACCGATGAGCAGTCCATAGACACTTGTCCCCACGGCCATGAGAGTTACTCCCAGTGGTTTTCTGGGAGAGCAGCTTTAATGAAGAGAGAAAGGGCGGCAGTACCTGCAGCCTTTCTTCAGTGGTCTGTGGTAGCGATGGGGTTCCTCCCAGGGACAGACCCCATCCTCATCGCACCCTTTATCACTTTGACAAAGGTGAGGATGGGGGAACTGGCGCTGGCGGAAGAAATAGAATCTGGTTATTTCAGCCTCTATCAAATGGCACATTGGAAGCTGGAGTGAAACTGCTCCATGATTTCCGCAGCTGTGATGAAGTCACTGGTGTTTGGAGATGCATTCCTACCGAGAGGTTCACTGAGGCATCGGTGTGTCATCTCCCTCCAAGGCTGCTGGTCAGCCCTGGAGGAGCTCTGGGTGCCGCTTCTGGGCACGTTGCTATGCTGCACCCTGTCCTGGGGGCTGGGTGAGCGGACGGGGGCAAAGCCTTTCTGTTCTTTCCGATGTATGGTGAATGCCTTTTCATATCAGTAAGTGATGTTTTACACCCTTTTTAATGGCCGTGTTGCTTCCCCGGTCCATCTGGTGGGGTGAACCTATGCTTCTGGGACAAGGTCTCCTGTCCCCTACCAGTGAGCTGGAACAAGTGGGAGTGCTGGTTCGACCAGCCCTTTCATTTCCTTGGCCTTTAGCCAGGTTCCTGGACAAGAGACCCATGGGGATGGGAGCTTTTGTTAACTTACCTCCTCTTTTCATCCTCAGGCAAAAGAAGGGAAACGTGGCCCACAAACACTGGGCTGGACCTCTGAACCCAGTCAAGTGCAGGCCCTGCCCCGTGGCACAGTCAGCCATGGTCTGCGGCTCCGATGGCCACACCTATACCTCCAAGGTCAGTCACCTTTGTCTGATTTGTCATAAAAAATACTGCATGTCTGTGGGTTCTGAAAGTCTCAGTGCCCAAACGGGCACAATTGTGTGACTCTCCACGTGATGGGCCTTGTTCTTGAGAAGTGGCCACGTGAGCAGACTTTCTGGCCAAAGGGACAAGTGAGACAGAAATGTTACCTCCTGTATCCTGGCGGGGTCAAGGCCTAAAGGGAGAAGGGGTGTGATCCTGAAGTTAATCTGGGGGTGCTTCCTGGAGAAGGTGGGATAGGAAGCTGTCCCAAAGGTACAAGTCGTGCAGCTCGGCTGATGGGGACAAAGCCGGGAGGGAGGCCCTGGACGCTGCCCAAGCGACGCACGGTGATGAAGGGGTGTGACATCAGTGCACGTTCAGCTGCATCTTCGCACATCTAGACACAAGCAGCCCTGCACCAGGCCCAGGGCTCCGGGCTCAGCGGTCCTTTCTCAGGGCACTGGGCTTACAGTCTAATGGGGAGGGCAAGCTCGGTGACAGGTCATTTGCACTCAAACCTCTGAAAAGAAAACGGTTTCATAGGAAGGGGACTGGGGATCAAGTGGGTCTATTTATTCTGGTTGGGAGAATGAGGACGTTTCACCGACGAGGGGCATTTCATTTGGGCTCTAGCAGGAGGCTTTATGGGCGGGGAGGCAGGAGTCAGGCTGGAGAAAGGAGGAGGAGGCAATAATTTGTTCTCAGAACTTCAAACTCCTTGGGATAAGCTTGTCAAATGTGTGTGTGAGAATGGGTCTCTCACTGGGACGATGAATTAAGGAAAAACCACAGAATGAGCAGGAGTTTGCTTACTCGTTCTTGTGTCCAAAAAATACAAACCAGCACCCCTCAGGGCCTGGCACTGTGCCAGGCAGGAAGCAGTTGGCATGCTGTCTCGGGGTTCTGTAAGAAAGGGTGGGGGTTCGGGAGTGGGGCTCTGACCCTCCCATCTCCTCCAGTCCCAGACTTATCCCTCTAATCCCTCCCCCTGCTGTCCTGTGTAAGGTCCCCTTGCAGAATGGAGTCTAGGGCTAAAGAGAGTTGCTATTGGAGACAGATCCCTGGTCACTTGTGGCCACACAGCCATGTGGTTCTCGGGCTCAGGGACTCGGGACATTCTGCTGGATCCCCTTCTGTCCCAGGCCACCACGCTCACAGCTGACCTCTCCTGCTCTCTGTGATCCCATCCCCACCCGGACCCTGGGGCGCCCCCCGCCTGCCGCCCCCAGAGGCATGTTCCCACTGCCGTCGCCGCGTCACTTCGCGGCTCGGCCTGTTGTCCTACTGGTTCCGGGCGCACAGGTCATGTCGTTCTATTCCCTGAGTGTGGAGTGTCTCCTCTCGGATTTCCACACTTTCTAACCACAGGGAGTATATTTAACAAAACAGGTAGCCAGTGAAGGGACGTCTACTTGTCCCCAGACCTGTGTGATCTGCTTATGCCCTCAGTTGCATCAGTCCTGCTGGATTAGTGCCTTTGTTCTTTCAACAGGTACCATCTGAGCCCTTCTTATATGCCAGGCTCTGTGCCAGGTGCTGGGGGAACTTAGAGCGGAAATTAAAACGTTAGCTTTTCTTCATGGCCAGAGTCAGCTATCCTTCCCTCCCGGCCTGCCCTGTGCAGTGAGCGTCTCTGCCCAAGGCGGTGGCTGGGACCCCCGGCCCAGCTCTGCTCACCCCTTCCCAGCCCTCCTCCCTCCCTACTCTCCCCGACCCCTGATGGAATCATGGTTTGAGAAAGTGTGTAATCATGGGGCTTGCTTCTGACCCCCGGCCCCTTGTGGAATAGTGGATTTACGGGGCATTGACTGGATTGACTGGATTTATAAGGGCACTGATGAGTTAGCTCTGTCCCCCACTCCCAAGGACATCTCAGGCCGCCACTGTCTCTCACCTGCAGCCTGGCGTCCAGGTGTGCGCAGTCTCTGGAGATGCCAATGAGTGGTGATGTCGCAGGTCTGGCATGCGGCCTGAGGTCCTGCATTTCTAACAGACTAGAAATGCTGCTGGTCCGTGAACTACACCGAGTAGTAAGGATTCCGTTTCCATGGGCACCTCCTGATAGGTCTCTTTGCTCCAGTCTGCCCTTCCCTGCCCCCAAAGTCCATTTCCACATGATAGAAGGGGGTGTAATTCTGTAACAAACATCTGTCACGTGTCTCCCCCACTGAAGAGGCCTGGCTGGCTTTCCTCTTGCTGCTAGAACTACACTCATACCCTTTGTCCTTACTAACACCGCCCTGGAGCCTGTCACCTTTCTATTCCATACGCACTTACCACAGAAAAATGCTTCCTTCATTTGCTCAGCAACTGTGTAGTGACCACT
Source organism: Molossus molossus (assembly GCF_014108415.1). Classification (NCBI taxonomy): domain Eukaryota; kingdom Metazoa; phylum Chordata; class Mammalia; order Chiroptera; family Molossidae; genus Molossus; species Molossus molossus. The sequence continues at coordinate 36,619,600 of NW_023425377.1, forward strand.
TAGGTTCTGGGCACTGTGCAGAGTGTGGCGAGAGGCGGTGGGAACAGGACAGACACCGTTGGAGGTTATAGTCTGGTAGGAGAGACACAAATAAATAAGTCACCAGACAAGTAAGTATGTACTTTTGAAATCTGGTGAGTGTTGGAAAGGAAATGAGCGTGGCGCTGAGAGCGAGAGCAAGAGAGGCCTGCTTCCCAGAGGTGGCGAGTGCGGGCCTCCCTGAGGGGGTCCTTGCAGCTGGGGTGTAAGCCGAGGCTCTCGGCAGGATGGACGTGCTGGAGAACTGAGAGGAGCCTGTGTGACTTCCGGAGAGGGGAGGCACAGGAGGGGAGGGGCAGGAGGATGTTGAGAACAGTCCAAGAGGAGACGTTTAGCCAAAGCTGGACGGCGAGCAGATAGTTGAGTAATGCCAGGCTTATAGGACACTTACTATTATTATTTTTTAAAAGACATTAATTTTTTCATGCTTGTTTTATTTATTTTTATTTTGTTTAAATATGCTTTCATTGATTTTTAGAGTGAGAGGAAGGGAGAGGGACAGAGAGGTAAAAACATCCATAGGAGAGAACATCGACTGGCTGCCTCCTGCACGCCCCCTCCTGGGGATTGAGCCCACAACCTGGGCATGTGCCCTGATGGGGAATCGAACCTGGACCTCTTGGTCCATGGAATGATACTCAACCACTGAACCACACTGGCCGGGTTGGGACACTTATTATTATAAGTGCTTTTTTGTCCACACCTGACTTAAGAATGTGAGATCGTAGAGGGAGACACATTGTCACTTACCACTTCAGTCAGGCACAGAACACAGTGCATAGTGGATGCTTCACCAGACAAGACACAGCGCATAGTGGGTGCTCAGTAAGATCACCGACAAGACTCGGCTACCAGGAACACTGGTAGAGGGGAATGGAGAGATTCTGGTCTGGGTAACCCATCAGAGATTTGAGTGAATGGGTTGGAAAGAGCTTAGTGATTGAGAAAAATAAGCCATCACCACCATGGGCCAAGTTGCTTTGTTAAACACCCAGCTGGGGGCTCTGGCAGAGAGTCAGAAGCTCCTTGCAGTGATTCTCTCTTTGTGAGGATCCAGCTTGTGCTGCTCAAATTATTTCTTCCAGCTCTGGAGTAAACTGTCTGATCTTGCGCCTGCGACTGGGGACGAGCTATGAAATGTCAGTGAGTGATGAGGGCTGTGTGGGCGAGTGGCATGTCGCACATCAAACCCCAGCAAAAACCTGCTCACTTGCTTCTGTCTCTCATTTACATGAGGAACTTGGAATGCCAGCTCCCATGACCCCCGAGCTACGAGGAGCAGTGGTAACCTGTCGGGTGTGGCTTGAAATGCTGTCAGTTGTCCAGGGAGTGTCTCTGGAAAGGCCCCCTGGTCAAGGCCCCCCTGCAGTCTGGGCTGGAAAGTTGGCTTTTTGTATGAGAGAAGGGTGCTGTTCACAGATGCTGTTAAATGGCTTAAGTTGCAAGATCAGGATTTGGAAGAGTCCTTTGCAATGACTGGTGAATCTTCGAGAGAGGAGAGACCTCCAGATACGGCTGGGCAGGGCCCTTGAAGGCCTTTTCCAGCACCAGGCTGCTGTTCCCCTAGGGCCCTTGAATTCTACACCAGCCTGACTGAGTCCTCAAACTCCCAGACCTGCTCACTTGTCTTTTCCTGGAGTAAAAGAAGAGACCTAAAGCCTCATCAGCAACTGCAGTGTCCTTCTCCCCATTCTCCATGCAGGGCATACCGAGGCCTGAAGAGCCAAAGACAGTGTCAGGGTTTGACCCATGGCCGTGCCTGGCTGTCTGTGATCACCCATGGCTGTTTGAAGTTAGGGGGAGGGCGGTGGAGGGAAAGCAGCGCAGTGGGGGTGCCGTTGGTGTCCGTTTTGGCAATAGTTGCCTAGTTTTCTGTCTTGTGTGAACTTGCATTCTCTTTTACCTAAAGCAGTGAATCACATATGACTCAACCAAAAGGCATCCGTTGCTGGCTCAAGACCGCTGAAGCCCAGGACAGTTCTAAACCCCCATGGCATTCAGTGTGGCTTCTTCTAGGGGGGGGGGGGGGCATTTCAGTCTGGTTGGGTTCTTACTGGGTGTTTTTGTTGTTGCCCCTAAGCACATGACCACTTGGTTATTGGGGTTTAAGGAGACATTTTAATCTCACAGGCAAAGCTGTTGAGGACCACCAGTGGATGATCAGTTAACAGAATAAATTATTTAAGTCTCAGTGAACAAAAAACTTTCCATCCTCTGCAGCTATGGCCTTTTCTTTCATCAGGAGTCAGGAAACAAGGGACAGATGAGACCATGAGGCATGGTGATTTGATATTATAAATCAAATTCACAAGAATTAGTGTTGGCAGAAGTATATTGCAGGCCCAGTCCCATCATCAATGAAACCAACACCCCATAATAAATAATCTCAGTTCTGCAGATGAGGTGTTCACCCTCTCGCAGATGGTCCGAAGGCGGTGGGGAGCACTGTAAGGAGCAGGAGGAAGAAGCCTGAGCCGCAGCTTGGTCCTTAGCGCTGGTGTTGTCCTTGGGTCATATCAAACAAGCTCTCCCTCTGTTCCTAGAACTGGGGGAATGCATTTAGGACCCTCTGTCTGTAGCAGGGTTCTTTCAGGGGCCCGGCACCGGGGACACCATTCAGAGCTCTGTGACTCCCCCGGGATCAGAGATAAAGTGGATAAGAATGCACACTCTTGAGATGAAGGGATATAAGATGTTACATGGCAATAAATGTTTATTGAGACTCTATAAAGTATAGGCCATAAAACATAAGGAACAGAAAACCTCTGCTGGGAATAGACAAGTGGAAGGCCAGAGCTGCAGCTGGCTTGAGAGTGTGACGCGGATCCTGCCCTTGGCATTGCTTCAGGGCAGTAAGGGTCACCCTGGACATTTAATTGCCCTAGCAGTCACACTCTCCTGGCCAGGAGAGATGAAGTCGGTGGTCCACACCGTCAGGAAACACTCGTTGAGCTCTCTCACTCTGCGTCATGCATTGCACTAAGTACTGGGGATATGACCAAGGGCGAAACAGACAAAGCCCCCATTTTCGTGGAACTTACCAGGAAGGTGGGCAGATTGAAAGGCAATCTCTTTTCTTTTTTTTTTTTTTTTTTTTTTTTTTTTTTATCCTCACCCGAGGACATTTTTCCATTTTTGTTCAGGTAGAGTGGGAGGGAGAGAGAGGAACAGAGAGAGAGAGAGAAACATCGATGTGAAAGGAACACATCGAGTGGCTGCCACCCACACAACCGACCAGGGCCGGGGACAAACTGCAACCGAGGTACGTGCCCTTAGCGGGAACCGAACCCGGGTCTCTCAGGACCGCAGGCCGACGCTCTAACCGCTGAACCAAACCGGCCAGGGCGAAAGGCAATCTCTTTTCATTCTAATAGGTGTTCAGATAACATGTGGGGTGCTACGGGACAGAGCAGAGCCACCTCAACTCCGTGAGGGTGAGAGTGGTCTTCCCAGAGTAAGAGTGGGGGAGGGCGTGGGCGGCTCCCTCATGGCGGAGAAGGGTTGGAGAGATGAAAGGAAGCAGGCCCTTGACGGACATGACTGTCATTAAGGCTGGGTCACGTGGGAATTGGGGCAGAGGGTTGATGAGCTACAGAAGTAAGGCTAGAAAAGTGATCAGGGGCACTTTGTGCAGGGCCTTGAAACCATGTGAGGAGGCTGGACTGGATCTGAAGAGCTTCAGGGATCCATAAGGGTTTGTATTTTCGAATTGGCCTAGCTGGTTGCACGGCAGCAGTGGCTGGGGCAGGGCTGGAGGCAGAGTGACTAAGGAGCCTGCTGGAAGGAGCCAGGCCTGGATTTGCATCTTGGTGGCAGAGATGGATTGAAAACAGTCTACAGAGGCATTCAGGAAATTGGAGCTGGTTTTGGTGACTGAATTTCAAATATAGAAAGTTATTTCAGCTCTGAGCTCAGCAGAAGGGCCTCTTCACCATCCTGGTCCTGGTGGGACTTGAAAATCCTCCTGCTGACAGCTTTGTGGCCTCAGTGTGAACCAGCTGGGACTCTGTCGTCAGCAGGAAATGCCTTTCCTTTCTCTCCTGTTATCAACATGGAAAGATTAAAGCTTCTGAGGTCCAGGGTGCCAACTTCTTTTTTTTTTTTATCCTCACCCGAGGACATTTTTCCATTTTTTGTTCAGATAGAGTGGGAGGAAGAGGGAGAGAGAGAGAGAAACATCGAGTGAAAGACACATCGAGTGGCTGCCACCCGCACGACCAACCAGGGCCGGGGACAAACTACAACCGAGGTACGCGCCCTTAGCGGGAACCGAACCCGGGTCTCTCTGGACCTCAGGCCGACGCTCTAACTGCTGAGCCAAACCGGCCAGGGCCAGGATGCCAACTTCTAATGCTGCCTGTAAGAAGCGGAAGTTGTTGCTGCTGACTAGAATCTGGCCAGCCCGGGCTTCAGATGGGCAGTCTTGGCTCTCTCTCCAGAGGGGAAGGCTGTTGTGGAAAGTGCGAGTGGATCAGGAGTGGTGCCGGGGTCCTGGAGGCTCAGAAGGGAGCACGGGCAGAGGTCCCTGCTGTGCCAGGCCCTGGCCCTGCTGGGTCTGTCGTTGCCAGGCCTTTCTCAATAGGACTTCATTGCCTTCTCTCCATCTGCACCCATGGGACTGAAGCTCAGGTGTCAGGGCCAGGACTGTTCACTTTCCACCTAGAGTCCCTGAATGCCCAGCCTGACCTCTGAGGGCAGGGAGCTCTTGGAGAACAGCGGGGAGCCCCAAGAACCAGCCCTGTTCTCTGGCATCAGCCTGGCTGTTTGGTAATTGGAAGACAAGCAGCAAAGACCCCTCTTCTCTCCCACCCCCACGACATTTACTTCCTTAATCACTGTTAAACAATTAGCAATGGCTCATTTGTGTCTAGATGCAGACGAGATGCAGAAGTAAGAACTGCTGTGGAGGAAAAGGCGTCCCTGCTCCTCTGCCTGTACACACAGGAGGGTGTGCGGACAGCTTGTTCTACGGGCTGGCATTTCTTTCAACATATTGTCGCTGCAGATTATATTATTTTCAGAGTCGTCTTAATAGTTTCCAACAATTGCTGCCAAGTAAAGGTCATGTTTGAAGTTCTCAGCAAACGGAGTCTCTGTTGGCCAGCGTTTCTCACCAGCTCGCTGCTCCGCTGGTTAGAGCAAATCCAGGGTGTGGCTTTGTGAGGCTTCTCCAGAAGGCTCTGAGCTCAGTATGTCTTCCCCGTCCCCCTGACCTTTGGGGCCCTGTGACCGTGACAGGCATGGGAGGGTTGTATGTGTGGCTGCTCTTGGCTTTTTTCAGCAGTGTTAAGGCTGTTTTTAGGGATATTTCAGTATTTTCAGGGATATTTGTAGATAGCTCTGCTTCCATAGAACCTGCTGGGTGAGGCTTGTCCTCACTTGTGAGCGGCTCACAGGTGCAGGCCTTGCTCAGAGGAGCAGGAAATAGACGGATTGGAGACTGAAGGAGGAAGGCTGGCATGGGCACGTGCCATGCTCAGAGACTGGCCCCAAGACCAGGAAGAGCGGCGTTAGGGACGTCATTGGAGGCTCCTAGCTGGCAGCCTGTGGAGGGACAAGAAGTAGGAGAAGTCCCCAGCACAGCGTTGTGCACTCAGGCAGTGGGGTAAAAGGGGTCCTGTTCCGTGGAGCACGGGGGGTAGAGGAGTCAGAGGTAGGTCATCCCTTTGATTTTCTGTTGCTTAGAAAGAGCCAACAAAAGAGGTATTATGACTTTGAGGAAATACTCCATGGCATCCAGCCAACTCTAAGCAATTTTGTTTTATACATTAAACAGTTTGAGATTTGGGGACAAATCCCCCACTGCTGAAAATCCAACCTCGCCTTTACCTAGGAGGCCCCTTCCCTCAGTCGGGGGTAGCCAAATATCATTCGGTAATGAGAGCTAGTATTCATATGAAAACCCTCAACTGTTCATTTAAACAAAGTTATTACTCTGGTTTTATTATCATCCTTTTTTTCTTCTTCATGGGGTTTTTGGAGAGAACAGGTATAAAGAATAATTAAAATATTAATTGTGTGAGGATATGGGTTCTGTTTGCTATAACAAAAACCCAAATGAAACAGTCTTAAATAGGGTCAAGTTCTGTTTCTCTCTCATATAAACATTCCAGAGACAAGCGACCAGAGCTGGTATGCTGCCTCCAGACTGTCAGTGACCAGGAGCCTTTGAGCTTCCGTCATTGTCAGCAATGAGAATTGTCGAGCTTCTGCCTCTGGGTCCAGGCTGGCTGCTGTTCTCCAGCCACGGGAAGGAGGAGAGGAAGGGGGCCTCACCCAGAAGTCACCACTGCATACAGCCCAGTCGCAAGGCTACTCCAAGCTGCAAGAGGGGCTGGACGTGTAGTTTTTATTCTGGGCACCTGTGTACCAGGCTAAATTTGAGAGTTTTACTATTAAAGGGGCTAAATTTGAGAGTTTTACTATTAAAGGAAGGATAGAGTGGTATTGGGGGGGGGGTATCTAGCAGTCCCCACCATAATAATACTTTTAATAACAATAACAACACAACACAATAGTTCTTAATTACTGAACATGTATTAAGTAATAAGACATTGTGCTACATGCCAGGGTATTTCATTTCTTCTATTCCATCTAGTTTTCACAGCAAAGCTGTGAGGTAGGTGCTGTTATTAGACCTTATTAAAGATGAGAAAACTGAAGATATAAAACTTCTCCAGGGTCAGTGCAGCTTATGAGTAGCAGAGCAGCTATTGGAACCCGGGTCTCTCCGACTCTAGAGCCACAGACTCTGCCTCTATGAGTGAAAAGCCATCTGGAGAGTGATGTAAAATGCCAGATGTATCATCAGGATGCTTTTGGTTTCAAGTGACAGAAATACAATCCAAACGTAGCTTACTCCAAAAGCGAAGACTTGCTGGCATGTGGGGCTAGAAAGCATGCTGGGGAAGGCGGCCTCAGAGAAAGAGGGGGCACCCAGTGTTGACAACACTCCATTCTTCTGTCTGTCTGTCTGCTCGGTGCTTGTCTTCATTCTGCAAAGAGGCTTTCTCCCCCCTGGCAAAGAATATGGATTTTGACAGCCCCAGATTCATTTGCTCCTAACCTAGAAACTCCAAGGAAATTTGCTAGGGTCTGGACACCAGCCATGGATTCCAATGGACTTTCTTCTTGTGTCCATCCTTTCATCAAAGACCATGGTCATGTGACCTTCTTGATCCTTATCCTTCACTGTGATCAAGGGTCGTATTTTTTTTTTACCAGAGTAAGAGGAAGGGAAGAGTATTTAATAGACTGAGTAGAATTTAAAAAGTGGTGTAGTAGAACATAATCACCTAAAAGAGCAAGTACTGTATACCAGCCTCATTAAAGGCTTCAGGTAAACGATTCTAGCTTGGGCCTGTAAGAATGTATTAGGCCTGCTGTCTCTTGGAATGACAGGCATAGAGGGGCCTGTCGGACAAGTCTCTAGCAGACATATCAGTTACCTAGGTCAAGAGAAAGTTCGTCTCAAATAAGGTAGATTCAGCATCATTTTAACTCACAATTTAAAAACACCATTTGGACTAATGTTGAACTACTTCTGATCATGGGGGCACATCTGCCGTCAGTTCTAATAAGCATTTATTTCTTTATGGAACATAGTCTCTTTGGCTCCTGAGGATAAGCTTTTAGGCAAAATAGTTATTGTGACATTTTCAGAAAGCACAGATGTTTAAACGCTGTCCGTGGTGAAAATGCAGAATTTAGCCAGACTTCTTCAACATTCAGATTAGTTATGAATTAGAGCAAAAGAAAGCAATTCAGCTCATTATTTCACCACTTATTTCTATGTTCTATATGCAAACATGCATTTAACCAAGATCTGAAGAATAGGTTTTCATTTCTTTTTCTCAAATGCCCTGAGTAGAATGCCATGTAATTAGTTAGCGCTTTTGTTAAAAACACATTAGAAAGAATGTAACCTTCTTGCTGGCAGTTCTGTTGAATGCACAATTAAACCATTTGATAAAGCAATTACCTGAACACAATGATGCTCATCCTCACCTCATCAGGAGGTGAAATTAAGGATTAGGTAAAATTGCAATGCGCATGAGGTCTCTGCCAGCCTATCTTTAGGAAGACAGAAAGGTCCCTGGCCATAATGAATATGCACAGTGCTAAAAATCTAATTAAGTCATTACAAGCCACTTTAATTAAGTTCATGATCATGTTGCTTTTGTTTTTCTTTAAATGAAACAAATAAATTATTCCTTCTTGGCATACTACTCAAAAGGGTCCAGTCAGACTTCCTCACATTTTCCAAGAGAACTGTTCATCAGCAGGTATGGCCAATGCTCAGAGGCTGAGCTCATTTCATAGGCCATAGACGAGGATGGTATGGTTTGTGGGGGGATGAGGGGTCTTAGTCGAGTTAGCATTTACCATGAATCGACACCATAACTTCATGTTGAGAGAAAGGGCTTTACCAGATCCTCTTGCCTTTACCAGAGCAAGTTGTCGGTTTTTTTCTCTTTATAAAACAACTGAAACATTTTGGAATCTTGACATGGAACATTAATGCCTCATCCTTTGTCTAAGGGTGGCCTCCTGAGATGCTGGGTTCTTTAGCAGCAGGGAAAACCCTGTGTCCGAAAGAGCAACTTGTTCCGAGTCCTTATCCAGAGGCCCCGAGGACCACTTTGTAACCCAAACATCCCCAAAGGCAGGCTGCACAGTGGCGCCCAGACAAGAGACCAGGAGCTGTAGGAACCTGGGAGCCTTACCAGACTGGTCACATTGAATGCATCATCAGGGTTTATTTGCTTTCTCCTCTCCTAATATCGAGACCAAAAGTGATACTATGTAAGTAGGGGTGGAATGCCCCAAAGGTGGGTCTGAGCAAGATCTGCCACGTCTCTCATGTCATCTCCACCATTTCCTGCTGGAGCTCTCTGGACCGGCCATGTGGCCCCTCTGTATCACTCCCACGCACCCCATGTCTCTGGCACCACAGTGCAGATAGAGGTGTAGCAGAGGACACGTTGCTTTTCTTGCATTTTAAGGCATGTGACTGGAGAGATGGGATTGAGCTCTTACCCACATCTACCCCCGCCGAAAAAAGGAGTAACTGCATTCATTGGATTTCAGCTTTAAGGCCCAGCCTCAGCATCATCTCATTCAGCGGTTCTCAACCTGTGGGTTGCAACCCCTTTGGGGGTCGAACGACCCTTTCACAGGGGTTGCCTAAGACATAATAGTTATGAAGTAGCAACGAAAATAATTTTATGGTTGGGGGTCACCACAACACGAGGAACTGTATTAAAGGGTTGCGGCATGAGGAAGGTTGAGGACCACTGTCAGTGAAACCTCCATGAGTTCTTTGTGCTGAGTTAGGCCGTGTCTTTCCTTTGAGCTGCAGTAGCACCAGGTTACAGAGTTCTGCTGAAGCACTCATTGGACCACATTGGAACTGTCTATAGATAAACTCTGATACAAACTCCTAGACCTAATAAACAGCCTTTAAAATAGCTGAGCTTGCAAGATGTAAGGAAGGTCCCTGGGTGGGGGATGGGGAAAAGGCAAACCAGAGTGGATACTGACTACAGCCCCAGGGGTTGGAGAGGGAGAGTGCTAGCTGATATACCCAGCAGGCTTTGGGGTAACAGCTGCCTGCACACTGGAGACAGTGCCTCAGTCCTTATAAGGTGGGCAGTTGGAGCTGAGACCTTACCCATCAATGTGAAACCTTCATTGTGTTCACCTGAATTAAAGGGGTTACAGGCTTGATTTTTTTTTTTTTTTTTTTTTAAAGAAAAGCTGGCAGTTAGTAGATAAAGACAAGAATACTTGTCGGTTTCAGCTTGGACTCTGGTTAGAGAGAGAAAAGGTCACCTGTAGAACGTTTTCATAGAGAACCTGCATCCTTTCATATAGAGCAAGGGGGGCACGCAGAACACTGAATGCCCTGCACGGGACAGACGCCAGTCAGAACAGGCAGCGGCTTTCAGCTGTGCGATGACCTCCTCTGGAAGGACAGCCTGACAGTGTAGTTCCAGGTTATGTTCTTTGTGTGGTCCAGGAACCCTGACGCTGGTTAATGGACTTAGAGTGGTCCTGGGTGGTGAACACAGCAGGGTCCCTGGGAGAAGCAAGTGTGAAGCCTGTTTGGAGGCCTGAACAGTTAACCCAAGCTTCACAGGTTTCCCTCAAAACCCTGATAAAATGACTCATAATTCCTTAAAGCACAGAAGGAAATAAGCCACCAGGAGCAAGAGGCAGCACAGACAATAAACAGCAGAATTAGACCCTCCACCCCCAAAAATTTGAGAGACGGATCTTTCAGATCCAGAAGATAAAATTATTCAAAGGTTCAAAATGTTTATTAAAAAGACGATTTAAAACATAAGCAGTGAATTATATATCATAAATATACTATCAAAAACTACCACATCCATCTGAAACTTCTAGAAGTGAGAAACAGAATCATTAGCAGTAAGTTTTAGAGGAGAAAACACATGTGCACACCTTCACAACTGGAAAGAAACCAGGGCTCCAACTCCTTACTCTAAAATTTGCAATTAAAACCGAGTAGCCACATATTATGTCATTTCAAACCACATTTCTGGGTAACCCTAAAGCCCCATTCAATAGGGAAAATTCTTTATAGGAGTATAGCTAATAAATGCAGAGGTAATGATAGAATTAGGAAATCACTTTTGGCAGGCTCTGGGTGACCTGGCTGATGGAGGCAGCAGTCACACACGGATGACGTCATTAGACAAAAGGTGGACAAACTTCAGGCTGTGGCCATCTGGGCCTTCTGATGAATCTTAAAGTCACTTAAGCGGGCAGCAGGCATTATTTGTCCTCTGGTGTTACGTGGCAGGAGGCACGCAGCAATCCGTGGGCTTCGTAGGATGTGACGTGGCTTTGCCAGGAGATGAACCTACACCTAGTCAAGCCTACAGCCCCGATGCCCATTAGCAGGAGGTGCAGGGGCAGAGAAATGTGCTATAGGAGGCCGCACAGAGGCGACAGGCAAATTCAGAATGGGATGTATTGTGGGGCCAGAAAATGGACCCAGTTTCTGCATGAAGAAAGGTGTTGTGAACACTGGTTGAACCCAGATTGAAACAACTAACCAAAATTTCAAAAGAAAAAGATGTTTGGGGACTTTCAGGAAAAGTGTTTATGGACTGAAGTTAGATATGATAATAAACACATTCTTAAAGAGATATATTTGAAAAACAGAGGATTTGTTTTAAAACAATTAAACATAGAGAACGGGGGTAAAAGGGTACAATTACACAAATCTGGGAAAGTCCTGAAATTGTTGAACTGAGGTTATGGAGATTCATTGTATTAATTTCTCTGCTTTGACATATATTCAAAATTTTTCCTAAATAAAAAAGTATAATTATTGTGAGGAGAATTATTTCCTGTTCTTATTATCTCCAGTGTTGAACACACAAAATGAGTATTAGTGGAAAGAGGGAAGGAAGCTATATTTGCAGGAGAAACAAAGGTGATAAATGTATAAAACCATAAAAATATATACCTCATAAACTAAAATATAAAATCTAAAACTATAAAACTTCCAGGAAAAAAACAAACAGGAGAAAATCTATGTGACCTTGGGTTAGGCAAGTATTTTATAGATACACCGCCAAAAACATGACGTGTAAGATAAAATATAAAAAAGAAACTTTTTTTTTTTTTTTTCAATTCTGCCCTTGAAAGACATTGTTAAGAGAATGAAAAGTGAAGCCTAGGAAAAAATATTTGAAAATCATATTTCGGATACAGGACTCTTGTGCAGAATATATAAAGAACTCTGTAAATTCAGAGGTAAGTAAACAACCCAATAAAAGTGGGAAAAAGATTTGAGCAGACATTTCACTAAAGAAGATATGTGGATGCTGAATAAGCACATAAAAATTTTTCAACATTACTTGATATTTAGGAAATGTAAATTATAACCACAGTGAGATTCCCACTACACTAGAATGTCTACATTTTAAAAGGCTGATCCCATCAAGTATTGGCCAAGAAGTGGAAGAACTGGAACTCTCTCTTTCCTGGGAGACAGAAATCAGCAGTCAGTGGAGGTGAGGGAAGAGTGGCCTGTTTGACGTGGCCCTGGGACTGATGTGACGGACATGAGGGATGGCACCTGTGAAGGCCACATGGTTGGGAGAGGCTGCTTCAGCTGTTGACTCTGCAAGTGCCAGCCCCCCTCGCTGATTCCCCTCACTGACCACTAAGTATGCAGATTGGGGGAGGCCCCAGACATTTCTTTTTTTTTAAATTAATTTATTTATTTTTGTTACAGGTGTTTCTCCTTTTTCTCCAACTGATTCCCCCTTCCGCCTCCCTCCCTGCCCTCTCCCCAGCTTTGTTGTCCATGTCCGTTGTTTATGCATACATGCATATAAGTTCTGTGGTTTATCTTCCCCCCTACCCCCTCTTCTGGGGATTGTCAGTCTGTACCCCACTTCCACGTCTCTGGGACCACCCCATTCCTCAGACTGTTATGTTCATTATATTCCACAAACAAGTGAGATCATATGATACTTATCTTTCTCTGTTTGGCTTGTTTCGCTTAAATTATACTTTCCAGGTCCCTCCATGTCGTCTCAAAGGATAAGAGATCTTTCTGCTTACAGCTGCATAGTACTCCATTGTGTATATGTACCACCACTTTTTTATCCATTCGTCTACTGATGGACATTTGGGCTGTTTCCAGATCTTAGCTATTGTAAATAGTGCTGCTATGAACATAGGGGTGCATATATTATTTCTGATTGGTGTTTCAGTCTTCTTAGGGTATATTCCTAGAAGTGGGATCACTGGGTCAAATGGCATTTTGATTTTTAATTTTTTGAGGTAACACCATATTGTTTTCCACAGTGGCTGCACAAGTCTGCATTCCCACCAGCAGTGTACTAGAGTCCTCTTTTCTCCACACCCTGGCCAACATTTGTTGTTTGATGATTTGTTGATGGCGGCCATTCTGACAGGTGTGAGGTGATGCCTCACTGTTGTTTTAATTTGCATCTCTCTGATGATTAGTGATGTTGAGCATTTCTTCATATGTCTCTTGACCATTTGTATGTCCTGTTTGGAGAGGTGTCTATTTAGTTCCTCTGCCCATTGTTTAATTGGGTTCTTTGTCTTCCTTTTGTTGAGTTATATGAGCACTCTTTATATGTTGGAAATTAACCCCTTATCTGAAATATCATTGGCAATTATGCTCTCCCATACAGTGTGTAGCCTTTCCATTTTCATGATTGTATCTTTTGCTGTGCAGAAACTTTTAAATTTGAAGAAGTCCCATGTGTTCATTTTCTCCTTTGTTTCTATTGTCTTAGGTGATATGTCAGTGAAAATTCTGCTGCGTATGGTGTCTGAAATTTTGTTGCCTACAGTTTCTTCTAGGATTTTTATGGATTCATGAGTCACATTTAAGTCTTTATCCATTTTGAGTTTATTCTTATGTAGGGTGTAGTTTCATTTTTCTGCATGTAGCTGTCCAATTTTCCCAACACCATTTATTAAAGAGACTGTCTTTACTCCACTGTATGCTCTTGCCCACCTTTGTCAAATATTAATTGAGCATATTGCTTTGGGTCCATTTCTGGGTTCTCCATTCTGTTCCACTGGTCTATATGCCTGTTCTTGTGCCAGTACCAGGCTGTTTTGATTACAGTGGCTGTATAGTATAACCTGAAATCTGGTAATGTGATCCCTCCTACTTTGTTCTTCTTTTTCAAGATTGCTGTGGCTATTCGAGGTCTTTTTTGGTTCCATAAGAACTTTTGAAGTATTTGTCTAGTTCTGTGAAGTATGTCATTGATATTTTGATAGGGATTGCATTGGATAATATGGACATTTTAATGATGTTAATTCTCCAATCCATGAACAAGGTATGTGCTTCTACTTTTTTCTTTCTTCCTCTATTTCATTTTCAAATGACCTGTAGTTTTCTGCGAATAGGTTCTTTATTTCTTTGGTTAAGTTTATTCCTAGGTATCTTAATTTTTTTGCTGCAATGGTAAATGGGATTGTTTTTTTAGTTTCTCTTTCTGTGAGTTCATTCTTGGTGTATAAGAATGCCATCGATTTCTTGACGTTAATTTTGTATCCTGCTCCTTTGCCAAATTCATTTATTAAGTCTAGTAAATTTTTGATGGAGTCTTTGGGGTTTTCTACGTATAGTATCATGTCATGTGCGAATAATGACAGTTTCACTTCCTCCTTTCCAATTTGGATCCCTTTTATTTTTTCTTCCTGTCTGATTGTTATGGCTAAGACTTCCAGTACTTTGTTAAAGAAGAGTGGCAAAAGTAGGCATCCCTGTCTTGTTCCTGTTCTTAAGGGAAATGCTTTTAGTTTTTGCCCATTTCGTATGATGTTGGCTGTAGGTCTTCCATATATGGCCTTTATTATGTCGAGATATGATCCCTCTATTCCCACACTGCTGAGCGTTTTTATCAGAAATGGATGCTGGATTTTGTCAAAGGCTTTTTCAGCATCTGTTGATATGATCATGTCGTTTTTATTATTCATTTTGTTTATGTGGTGTATCACATTTATTGATTTGTGAATATTGTACCAGCCTTGCATCCCTGGGATGAATCCCACTTGGTCATGGTGAATAATTTTTTTGATGTGCTGCTGGATTTGATTTGCTAGTATTTTGTGCAGGATTTTGGCGTCTGTGTTCATCGGGGATATTGGCCTGTAGTTTTCTTTCTTTGTAATGTCTTTTTCTGGTTTTGGAATTAGAATTATGCTGACCTCATAAAACGAGTTTGGAAGTCTTCCTTCCTCTTGAATTTTTCAAAATAGTTTGAGGAGAATTGGTGTTCTTTTTTGAATGGTCGGTAAAACTTATCTGGGCCTGGGCTTTTGTTTGCTGGGAGAGTCTTGATTACATCTTCAATTTCTTCTGTTTTTATTGGTCTGTTCAAGTTTTCTATCTCTTCCCTGTCCAGTTTTGGGAGACTATGTGTTTCTAGAAATTTGTCCATTTCGGTTATATTGTCGGATTTGTTGCCATATAATTTTTCGTCGTAGTTAACGATCTTCTGTATTTCTGTGGTATCAGTTGTTATTTCTCCTCTTTTATTTCTGATTTTGTGTATTTGGGTTCTCTCTCTTTGTTTCTTGGTGAATCTACCTAAGGGTCCATCAATCTTGTTTATCTTTTCAAAAAACCAGCTCTTTGTTTCATTGATCCTTTGAATTGTTTTTTTGGTGTCTATGTAATTTATTTCTGCTCTGATCTTTACTATTTCTATCCTTCTAGTTGCTCTAGGGTTTTCTTTTTGTTTTCTTTCTAGTTCTTTAAGTTGTGAGGTTAGGTAGTCTATTAGAGATTTTTCTTGCCTCTTGAGGTAGGCCTGTAGTGCTATGAACTTCCGTCTGAGAACTTTTTTCGCTGTATCCTATAGGTTTTGTGTTGTAGTGTGTTCATTTTCATTGGATTCCAGGAAGTTTTTAATTTCTTCCTTGATCACCTCATTGACCCATTCATTGTTTAATAACATTCTGTTTAGCTTCCACATGTTCAAATGTCTTTGTACATTCTTGTTGCAATTGATTTCTAGTTTCATGCCATTGTGATCTGAGAAGATGCTTGATATGATTTTAATCTTCTTGAACTTGTAGAGACTTAATTTGTGTCCTAACATGTGGTCTATCTTTGAGAATGTCCCATTTGCACTTGAGAAGAATGTGAATTCTGTAGTTTGGGGTGTAATTCTCTGTAGATATCTATTAAATCTATTTGGTCTAGTGCTTCATTTAGAGTCTGTTTCCTTGCTAATTTTTTGTCTAGTAGATCTCTCCAGTGATGTCAATGGGGTGTTGAAGTCCCCTGCTATGATTGTATCGCTATCGATTTCTCCTTTGACGTCTTCCAGAACATTTTAAATATATTTTGGTGCTCCTATATTGGGTACATATATGTTTATCAAGGTTATATCTTACTGTTAGGTAGATCCTTTCAATATTATGTAGTGGCCTTCTTTTTCTCTAGTTATGGTCTTCATTTTGAAATCTATTTTATCAGATATGAGCATTGGTACCCCAGCTTTCTTTCTTTTCCGTTTGCTTGGAAGATTTTTTTCCATCCCTTCACTTTCAGCCTATGTGAATCTTTTGTTGTGAGGTGGGTCTCTTGCAAACAACATGTAGATGAGTCATACTTTCTTATCCAATCAGCTACTCTGTGTCTCTTTATCGGAGCATTCAATCCATTTACATTTAAGGTGATTATTGATATGTTTTTATTTATTGCTATTTTTGTTTAGTGTGGTTATATTTTTCTTCCTATATCTCCTGCTAATTATAGCAGTCCTTTAAACATTTCTTGCAGTGCTGGTTTGGTGCTAATGTATTCCCTTAGCCTTTTTTGGTCTGGGAAGCTCTTTATTTGACCTTCTCTTTTGAATGATAGCCTTGCTGGGTAGAGTAGTCTTGGATTCAGATCCTTGTTTTTCATGGCCTTGATTACCTCATGCCATTCCCTTCTGGCCTGTAGTTTTTCTGTTGAGAAGTCAGCTGAGAGCTTTATGGGGTTGCCTTTGTAGGTAACCTGTTGCTTGTCTCTTGCTGCTTTTAGGATTCCCTCTTTGTCTTTAATTTTTGGCATTTTGATTACTATGTGTCTTGGTGTGGAGGCCACAGACATTTCTGGAGCCTTCCTTGGAACTCTGTTCCATGGTGGCGTCTCCAGAGTCATCAGACACGCCCACCATATACCTGAGCCATACCAGACACTGGTCTTGTCCCCAAGTTGTCCCCTGATTCTGGGGAAGACAGACATGTAAACGTGGTTTGGTAGGTCAGCCGGTAAGAGTGTGGTAGAGGCATGGACAAGGTGCAGTACTGTGTGGGACGACAGAGGCAGGATTGACCCTTCGGTGTCATGGCTCAGAGCTTGTCCAGTGGAGCTCGATGGCACAGCCTCAGATTTCAGTGGGACTGTGCGTTGAGTGACCTTGAACAAGTTACGAAGCCTCTTGTGCCCCGGTTTCCTTGTCTACACAATGGGGATGATGCTACCTAACTCAATGAGTTTTTGCAAAAGTTAAATTAGTGATTTCTTATTAAATTCTGAGAACAGCATCTGACGCATAGAAAAGCTATCTGTAAATATTAATTGCCCACTCCCTGAGGATGTCTGAGGGACCTCTTATAGAAAACTAATTCTCCTTCCTGCCCAAGTGACCCAGCTGTTAGATTACACTTTCCATTTTCTTCCTGAGGTCTTGTCTGCCTCCTTCGCCCAGGCAGGTGGATGGCTGCATGTTCTGGACAGTGGAGGTGGTGATGCTGATGATAACAGCAGGCACCGTCCGTTGTGGGCATACCCTGTGGCACGCACAGCTGCAGCAGGGCTCTGTTTACTCGCTACTGCTCCCTGGCAGCACCCAGCGTGGCAGCTGCTCACCCTGTCGGTGTGAGATGATTCCCAGGGCCATTTTCGTGCCTTCCACCGGCGTGCAGGGAATGTCAGGCCACAGGGATTCAAGTGTGGCTGCGATCCTAGTAGTGAGATCAGGTGGGCCTGAGTGCATCCCAGTCTTACAAAGACCGTGAGGAGGGGTAGAACTGACACGGAGTGCAGGTGGGAATGATCTATGGGCGCTGACTCTTACCTGACTTGCCCTGACACCACCTCATCCTCTCTCCACTGTTCACTCATCCGTCAGATGCTTGTGAGCCCCTTTGACATGGTACGTGAACAGGTTGCTGAGGCTGGGGACTGAGCTGACTGCCCTTTCTAGAGCGTGGAGTAGCTTTGCTGGGATCTCTAAGCCAGGTTCACTGTCACTGAGCCAGGGCCTTGTTGGAGGACTAAGTGATCAGCAGCTTTAGTTGCTCACCTGAGCATTTTGGGGCTGCAGGGAATGGACAGAAATGTGACCCAACCAAATTCGCCAACATGCAAGGGGATAGATGACTGGATTAGGTCTGTTCCTTTCTGGAGAGGCAGCTGCTCTCAGCAGGTGGCCAGAGACCAGCGTCTGCCCTAGAGCCCCTCACAGGGCCCGTTCTATGTCTCCTGGCCTGGACCTCATGCCCAGCCCCATTGGTTGGCCATTGTGAGATGTGATGCACACCAACACCAGTGCCAGCACCAGCGCGAGTGCCCACTGGTGCCACTGCCGTGCTGGGCACAGGACACCACAGGCTCCTCCTTACTTCTCACACTGACCTAGGAAATGGGCACACGTATCAAACCCCTTCTTGAGATAATGAAGAAGGAGAGACTCAGCTCCTGAGTGGGGGAGCCAGGTTTGACCGTGACAGCACCCTGAGGACTCACGGAGTTCAGTCGAGTCCCAGAACCGCCCAGGTGGACGTGGTAGGGCTGCCTGGTTCAGGTTCATCGGGGGCATGTTGTTAGCACTGGTATGAAAACGGAGATTTGATGGTGAATCCTTTTAAAGAATTTTCTTAACTTTGCAGAAGCACTGTGGCTGCAGTCTGAGGTCTGTTAGCCCTGCCGTGGCAGAAAAGAACACATGCTGGCTTGGCCAGCCGCCGATTTCCCAGCTACAGCTGTGCTGACTCGTTTCAGGCTCCGTGAGCGGCCCTTTCCTCGAGTGGCAGAAACGTTCGCCCAAACTGGCCATTGGACGGCCCCAGACCCAGCTCTGAGTGGCCTTTCGCAGAGCCCTGATCAGGGGGCATGAAATGGGGGGCTCGGACTCCGTAGGTGACAACTGATCCGTTGGCACCGTTGCTGCATGGTGCTACCTGCCACGTACCTCACTTGGTGTTTGTGGTGGAACTGGTTTTGTTTCTCCATCCTGGGCAGCACTCCCTGTTTAGTTACAGCCACGGGGAAAGTCTGGAGTGCCCAGCCACAGGATGTGAGCAAAGCATGCGACTGCGCAGTTTCGGGGGCCTCTGCAGATGGGGGCTGAGGACGGGGTGGGCATGGGCACTCTCCGGGAGGCCCCTGTCAACACCACCTCATTTCTGTATTATGTAAACAAAGCTCTGCTGTCACACGCCCTGGGTGCCAGCAGCCTCCCGAAGTCTGGTCTTCTAGGTGACCCCACCTCCTCAGGGAGGTTGGCTCCCCCTCCCTCCTGCCCACCCACCACCCACCCATGTTCTCTGTACTGTTGAGAGCTGGTGCTGTGGGAGGGAGTCAAGGTTCCTGAGGTCACTTGGTTTTCACAGCTCACAGGTTTTCTTGATTGCATGTTTCATAGATCCACATTTTTATCCCTGTAGCTGTCATTTTCCTTGACCTGCTATTTCAGTCACTCAAAACAGTATTACTGTATTGCTTTGGAATTTCTCGGGCTTTTTTCCTTCATAAAGTTTCCATCAACCTAGGGAGAGTAATAGCTAATGATAAGAATGGAGAGCCGCGGCTGATTTCACTGGGCTCCCGGCCGGTGGGCTTTCAGGGACAGTGCGTCAGAGACGCTCAGAGACCCTGTGCCTGCTGCCAGCCCACGTGTGTGCTGCTCACCATCGAGTCTGGTCCCGACAGCCAGCGTGGAACAATTCTGCCCTCGCTTTTACGGATCAAGAAACTGACACCCACACAGGGGTTGTTCCTTGCTAGGACCCTGCCTTCGTAAATGACAGAGGCAGATCTGAGTCTAGATTTAGTGGCAAACAGTTTTGATCTTTCGTCAAAAAGTATTCAGCTTTCCTGTTTTGATGGCAATGAATAGTAGTAGCCTGGTGCATTTAGAGAGTGGCTTCTGCATGGCCTGACTGGCATCTCACATTCTCTCGGCCTAACAGAGCTCCTGATTCCCCTCGCCCCCCGGGCCTACCTACCCTGCCGGCCACGACCCTGCTCTCCACCCAGCCACTCGGGCCAGAACCTTGGAGTCATCCTTGACTTCTCATTTTCTCGCATGCCCTCCAGCCAACCCAGTAGCAAGACTTCTTGTCTTTACCTTGACACTGTGTCCTGCCTTGACCTTTCATCACCGTGCTGCTCCCATGACACTGGTGTCACTGTCTGCTTGCCCCTGGGCCCCTTGCTGGCCTCCGTTTCTGCTCCCGGGAGTCAGTTCCTCTCAGCGCAGCACGGTGCCTGGCCCGGGGAAGTGAGTCAGGAGACACCTACGTGTTGGAAGGTAGGTGAGTGGGGACAGGGGAGAGATGAGGCTGGGGAGGCGAGTAGGGACTGATCATGAAGGTCTGTCTGTGACCTGTTGAACTTGACAGGAAAATGTGGGAATGCGAGTTTATGGTGTCTCTGGGGACTGGCACGATTGAGTACTTTGGGGATTCTGTTTTGTCTTGGTGGATGGAATAGCTTTTTGAGTAAATATAGTAAAGAATCTCTGAGGTCAAACGAATTCCCATATGCAGAGAGTTTCAGTGCTGGAGAGAGGGGTTAATGAACATCAGTTCTCCAATAGTGAGTAAACCTGAACTGCTGAGGTCAAATTGAGAGGCTCGATGGAGTTCCATGTGGCTGTCCAAAGAATATTATTTATGTCCTTACCTGGAGCCTAAGACCTAAATTGAGAGGCTGCCAGGATGTCTCTCAGCAGAGGTGAGCACAGGCCCTTTCCTGGTGCAGCCCAGGGCACTTAGCTGCCTGGTGTGGATGCTTTCTGTGAAGGAATTCTTCCTCAGCCTCGGCCAGTGAGGGTTCTGTCGTTTCAGCTTCGTGAGCCGTTACTTTGTACCCACCACACCTGCTACGGTGCCTTGCAGCTAACAGGTGCTCATTCTGTGGTGTGGGAGGGAGGGGTGGAGTAGAGACGAGACTGTCCTTGGGAGATGGAGGGAATGACTTACATGCTGCTGAGTTTGTAAGAAACTGATGTGTTCATTATGCAACTCGGCCCCCATTTGGCCAACCTCACCGTGCCTTTCCCTTTGCTTCCTGCTCTGGACACAGAGTGGAAAGGGAACCTGTGGCCCAGTGTTCATGGCTCTTGTATTGCCATGTACCCCTAGGTCTTGGCCCAGCTCCACAACTGGGTAAGCATATAAGGAGATGGGGGGTCGGCAGGCTGGCATCTGAACCTGAGCCAGAGCACCTCTGTCAGACAGAGAAACTGCCTCGTGGCCCGGGTGCCTGAGACTCGAAGATCAAGTGGCATCTCATCCAGGCCCCTTGCTTGACAGCCCGGGAGAACAGGGCTTTTCCTGTTCCAGAATCTGCTATGCTGTTTATGCTGTGACTCTCTCTGTCCCAGCTCAGAGACAAAGGAGACTTGAGAGGTGTTTCATGCTTTCAGTATGAAACTCTGCATAGCATTCAAGCTTGACTGGTTCTGTTCTTTCCCTAACCTCAGCCAGCAAGAATGTGTGCTGTGTTCTGGTCCTGGGCTTGGCTGTGCCTGGGGAGTGTCTCAGTGGCCACTGATTTCTGCGGCTGCGGGGTGAGGGCGCTGAGAGGAAGCCCGAGTGTCCTGAGTGGCCTGTGTCTGCCACACACCTCCACACAGAGGGTGGAAGAAGACCTGGGTATAGCCAGGGGCAGCCAGGTGGCAGATTCTCCCCACAGGGTGCTCTGGGTGAAGAACAGCTTTAGGGTTCTTCTCCTCCCACTGTGTCACGGCTGTGAATGCCTTTTGTAGCTGATTGCCTCTCTGTGAGAAGCTTGGAAATTATACAGCAATTCTGTTGACAAAAGGATGAACTTCAAATTGCTGTTTGCATAGTTACTTGTTCTCATTGAAATACAACCTTAAAATTAGCAGCTTGTCTTATGTGGGATTTCAAGCTTCGTTAGGGAAGTACGGCTCTGTTTCTGTATTAGGTGATGGACCATCTCCAAGTTGACTCATTTCTCCGTGGAGTCCCAACCAAGTCAGAGGGCAGATGTCCGTCCAGGTGTCAGAGCTGGGCTTATCCCCCAGCCCGGTTAGGTGGGAGTGGGATTCTCCCACCTGCTGGTGGCCTGGGTCACGGTCCTGTGGCCTCCTGCATGTACTTCGGGAGGTCCCTTCTTGCCCTTGTTCCAGCTCAGCCACGGAGCCCCTTGTCTTTGCTGAGCCCTCAAACTCAGGGCATCATCAAGTATGTTTGCAAACTTGATTTTCTAAATGCTTGCTCTCAAGTTTGGTACTTTTTAAATTTTTTTCTAAAAATTAGTGCAGATTTTGATGTTTTTGTCTCAGAATTAGATGATGGATCTGATGGGACTTTGAAGTTGAGTGGACATTCAAGTTCAGTGGAGAGTATTTCCTCATCTGCTCACATGGCTTCCAAACCTCGGCCCGGTTTTCTTGGTGACTCACGGCGCGAGCAGCCTGGCTGGGTGCGGTCCCTGAGGGGGCAGCAGCACAGCTCCCCAGGCCCTGGGACAAGGAGACCGTGCTGGTGTCCCACTGCCCACAGGGCACTGGCCCCAAGGCCTCTGCCGTCACACGGGCAGGTGCGGGAGAAGGCAAGGTGGGCACACGTCAGCCACCAGGGCCAGTGCGTTCGGTATGAGTCAAGAGCTGTCACCGCAGTTTTGAGCCTGGGGCCCTAAAGCCATCTTCACTGGCCTTCTCCAGCATAGTTACTTCTCCAGCAGCACTAACCAGACAATTAGAAGGTGCTTTTGAGACGGTGGCTCTGAAGGTTTCTGATTTTGTTTTCTTCCAATTTGATTCAGAGAGAGTGTCAAAGACTTTGATCTCAGGAGGAGGATGGGAAGCCAGGAGGATGGTATGCTGGCACTTCTGTGAAACTCTCCTCCGGCCTGTCCCTCACCAGCTCTCCAGGGCCCCCTCCTGGCAGTGGTCACGGTGCTTTCCGGCCTCTGCTGGCACACAGACGGTGCTTCCCCCAGCCCCAACCCGATTCTGCGCGCCCTTCCTGCTCTGTCTTCGCTCCTGGACTCCCCCACACCTCGTTCCTTCCTAACCCTCGGAACCTTGCACTGAGTTGCAAGGCTGCCTGGAAGACTTCTCCCCACAGGGTTGTCCATCTCTCAACCCTAGCAGTGCTGAAGGCCATTGCCGCGGTCCACTCATAGCTGCACCAGTCCGGTATAATGTGCTAGTTGGTCTATCAGTTAATCTTGAAAATCTTTGAAGGCAGGGACCGTGACCTTGCCACTTCCTTGTGTATCTCTCAACCTACATTCTCCATCAAAACAAAGGTGATTGCTCAGAGAGATGCAAATTAAAACAACAATGAGGTATCACCTCACACCTGTCAGAATGGCCACCATCAACAAATCATCAAACAGCAAGTGTTGACGAGGGTGTGGAGAAAAGGGGACTCTAGTGCACTGCTGGTGGGAATGCAGACCGGTGCAGCCACTTTGGAAAACAATATGGTGCTACCTCAAAAGATTAAAAATTGAACTTCCATTTGAACCAGTGATCCCACTTCTAGGAATATACCCTAAGAAGCCTGAAACCCCAATCAGGAAGAATATATGTACCCCCATGTTCGTAGCACTATTTACAATAGCTAAGATCTGGAAACAGCCCAAGTGTTCATCAGTAGATGAATGGATAAAAAATGCTGTGGTACATGTACACAATGGAGTACTATGCAAAGTAAGAAAGAAAGATTTCTTTATCCTTTGAGACGAAATGGAGGGACCTGGAAAGTATTATCCTAAGCAAAACAAGCCAGGCAGAGAAAGACAAATATCATATGATCTCACTTATCTGTGGAACATAATGAACCTAACAGTCTGAGGAATGGGATAGCCCTAGAGATGTGGAAATGGGGTACAGACTGACAATCCCCAGGAGAGGGTGTGGTGGGGAGAGATAAACCACAGAACTTATATGCATGTGTGCATGAACAGTGGACATGGACAACAAAGCTGGGGACAGGGCAGGGAGAGAGGGGGAAGGGGGAATCTGGGGGGGAAAAAGGAAAAACATCTGTAACAAAAATAAATTAATTAATAAAAAAATAATAACTTAAAAAAAATAACAAAGGTGATTGGTGTGAAAAGCGAATGACATCCAGAGGGGTGAGGTGATGGTGGGACAGCAGGATGATCAGCAAAATTTCTCTAAGAGGTTGATAGATTCTCCATCCTGATGTCACTGTTTCTACCTTTTTTTTCCCCAAATGCCTTGGAGCAAGCTAATCAGGTGATTTGACTCCTTAGGGGCAGAGGTTGCCCATTTTTCAGATCCGTGGGAGCTCGCTGAGCAAAAAAACCTTCAGGGACTCACAGTGACAGGATCTGTGGGCTCAGAAGTTAGCTTTACCAAGTGAGCTCGCACGAGGCAAGGATGTGGCTTCAGGTCCGGGCCACGGCTCCGAGACTTCACGCCCATCCCCAGGAGGCCTTGCAGGGATAGAAGATGGAGCTCCTGCCTGCAGAGGAGCCCAGCTCTATCTGGAGGTAGGATGTTCTGTTGGCTAATGCAGGCACAGCGTGTTTGAGACGGAGGAAAGCCTGGACCCAAACTAGTCCAGCCCTCTCTGGGCCCCGTGAAGCTGATGCTGTGCTTCTGACACCGACCTCTCCTGCATGTCAGGGTCACAGCGCTCCTGGTGCCCTACCCCAGCACACTGCTGGGCACACTGCTGAGCCTTCACGGGGAGATGCTATGGGCTCCTCCCACAGAGAAGCAGCTGCTCCACCTCTGCCTGCAGAGGCCCACGGTGGAGGCGGTTTGAGGAAATAACTCTTGGCTGAACCCGATGAGATACATAACAGTACTGATGATGCTAATGAGAAATATAGAACAGCTGCTGTTGGAGGGCTGCACTAGCCCAGAGCTCGGCCTGCTGCCTCTCCGGGGACACGGCCACAGGTGTCAGTGGCACTGCCCTGCTTCTCACAGGGAGGCCTGTGTGTCTGAGTTCACGCAGCGGGACTCCACCCGCACCTGCGGGGCCTCTGGGGAAGAGCAGAGGTCCGAGGGCGGAGAGCTGCAGTTGTGAGCTCCGTGCAGCCTGCAGTGTGGCCTTCACCTTAGGGAAAGAGGGGTGTTACTCGGGGACGCTCTGCACTCTGGGCTGCCAGGGAGGCAAAGAAAGACAGGCTGTGCCCTGCTCCCTTCATCTTTCTCTTTAGGAGGCTTTTCCTGGTGCATCGTTAGTATATGGATTCAATTCATTTCAACAACTGTCCACAAGGATTTCCCCAGCAGTTGGGAAATGACAGCTTGTTACATATTAGGAGCATTTGGTCAGGACCCAGAAAACATTAGTCAAGTCCAAGCTTTACTTTGCATCATCCCAGTGACCTTGGATACCCCCCTGTGTTCTCAGTTTCTTCATCCAGCGAAGCTGATGAAGACAGAGGCACCGTGACTGGCCTCACTCAGTGTCTGTACTGAGGTGGGGGCTGGTAGGGAGGATGCGCCCTTGGCATCTTGTAACCTTCGGGATGACTGTTTTGTCCCTAACAAAGAAAACTTGGGTTTGGCAGTTAGAGCGTCGGCCTGCGTCCAGAGAGCCTGGGGTTTGGTTCCCACTAAGAGCACGTACCTCGGTTGCAGTTTGTCCTTGGCCCTGGTTCGGTTGTGCCGGAGGCAGCCACTCGATGTGTCCCTTTCATGTCGATGTTTCTCTCTCTCTCTCTTCTTCTTTCTCCATCTCTCTCCCTCCCATTCTATCTGAACAAACAAGGGATAAAAATGAGGATAAAAAAAAAATAGAAAACTTGGGTTTGGGGAGAGAGATGGGGCCGGGGAGCCGGGGAGGAGCCCGGGAGGCCGGGAGGCCCAGAGTCCGGGCAGAAGCTCTCTGCGGGGGCGCAAGCTCGGATTCAGGCAGCAGCTCCACAGGTGGGAGTGGAACAGGACGGTCAGGGTCCTTCTTAGAGGGGAGCGGGGAGGAGGACCAGGCAGGAGCCCCTGTGCCGGATACCTGATGAGCGTTTGTAGTTTCATTTGCCTTAAACGTTACAGCCCTGGGAGTGGGTATTCTAAGCAGACTCAGTGTGTGGCGGAACTGGGACCTGGCTGAGGTCTGCAAAGCCCCTGTCCCAGCCTGAACTGCACTGCCTGTGGGAGCAGGAAGGGAGGGTTTTAGGCAGGTCAGGCCGTAGTGAGCTGCAGCTTCCCACCCCTCTGACTGGGAAATACTTTAAGAACCAAGCATGTGCACCTTAGAGGTTTGTGGTGAGGATGGAATGAGCTAATGGATGCAAAGTTCTGCCTCCAGGAGTTACAGCCCTCAGTTCTGTCGCTGTCGCCGTCACTGGGCATTCACTGTAGTGTTGGCTGAACAGGAGAGCAGTTGTCCATTTTCTCTTGCATGGGCATGCACTTGGCTTCACTCTCTGCCCTCCTCTGTGAATGGTAGGGCTCGTCCTCCCCAGTGGAGAGAGAATCTTCTCAGGGCTCACCTGGACACCGGCCTCTGCCTCTGAAGGTGTCTCCCCCAGCTCCCCCTTCCAGGAGCCTCCCCTCGCCTTCTGCTGTGTGAGAGTGGGGAGTGGCAGCCATCAGCAGCTTGGCACCCCTTAAAGATGGGGAGTGGGACCGCGTCGCTGGAGCTGAGCTGCTTGAGGGAATGTCGCTCTCCTGCTGCTCGCTCTCAAAGCCTCAGAGCTGTGGTTGGGAACAGCCCTACATTTAAATCTTGGTGTTTCCCGTCTGCATGCCCCAGGCACGCTGGGCCCAGTCTCAGAGGTGGAACAGAGCATCATAACAGCTGCACCTCCTGAGTCAGCGTGGGGTGACGGTGGGTGAGGGGAGCCCACACCGTTACTTGGCCAATGGCCACAACTCAGCGAGGCAGGTGCCTCTGTCGTCGCCATTTTTCAGATGCAGAAGCAGCCTCAGAGGGTGAAGGGACTTCCTTTATGTCACAGAGCAAGCAAGAAAGGGTGGGATTGGACGGCTGGTTTGTCCACCTCCACATCCTTCCCTCTCCATGGTGTTGCCTCAGTCCTGACCCCGCAGGACTCTTACTACATCATTGTTCACTCCTGACCCGGCGGAGGCCTGGAAGCGCAGCAGTGTTCATCGTGCTCCTCCTCAGGCCCTCATGGGCAGGTGTGGGGGGGTGTGCACCCCGAAGGCATCCCGTGTGTCCCAGCTCACACACAGCCCCTGCGGTGTCCGGCATCATTCCAGGTGCTTTCTGTAAGTCATTTCATCAAGTACTGGTTTCTCTAGTACAAGCATACCTGGGAGATACTGTGGGTTCTGTTCCAGACCACCGCAGTCAAGTGAGTGTCATCGTAAAGCAAGTCGTAATCTTTTTGCTGGTGGAGGATCTTGCCTTTGACTTCTAAGAAAAGCAGCGTTTATGAGTAACACGAGGTCTGCCTGTTTCTGCTGCTTTCTCTACAATGTGAGCCTGTTTTGTCCACCACTATATCCCTAGTGATTAGAATACTCTCTGGCGCATAGTAGGTGCTCAACAAATACGAGCCGAAAAGTGGAGTACAGTAGTCCACTGAGGCAGGTGTTACTATTTCACCCCATTTTATGGATGAGGAAACTGAGGCATGAGAGGGTTCATTCTTTCATCTTCCTGGAGCGAGGACGTGGAGCACTCAGTGACTGCCCCGGGCCAGGTGACTGGAGCCCCTGCGCTGACCGCCCTGCTGCCCTGGGAAGCCGGCAGCACGGTCCCAAGGACTTGAGTGGCTGGTGTATCTCTGGCTTCCCTGGTGTATCACAAGTGGCACCCTCCTAACGCAGCCAAGAGAAGGAGATAATTGATGAGCTTAATTATCTGTGGCAGGGACATGATGAGGGGCCACAACGTGAGCGCCTGTCATTACTTTGCAGTGCAGAGGCCCCTGGCAGGGAGAGAGCGCACGGCCCAGGACGAGAGACACGGGCTGTGCCACTGTGCTCACGGGACCCCGGAGTGGGGGACTGCTGTGTTTGAAAAGTCACTCAGCTGTACGAAACACGAACTCTGTCAGATGGCGAGCAGCTAGCTTCCTGGAGATCACAGCCGGCCTCCGTTAATGAATTTTGGCCTGATTAACGCAGGTTCTGGACTGACATCAAATGTGCGAGCAGGAACTTGGTGGAGTAGGAGGAGACCAGCGAACTTTCCGACTTTGAAATCAGGGAAGGAAAGGCGTGTGAAGCTTGGATCTGAGGACTAAATGTATAATGAGCTCTTGATCTTTGAAGCTGCACCATTTTGCTCAGGCCTCTGTAGACCGGCCCAGCCCCAACTCTGGGGTCTTCCTGGCCCGTTCTTGCCCAAGGACACACAGCCAGGATGGAACTCGAGCCTGAACACCTGTCCCGATGGCTCCTCTGTCCTGTGTCCTCAGCCCCCGGTAACTGTCTGCACTCTCCTCCAGCCTCCTCGCCCTCAGCACTTTTCACAAGGACTGTGGTGGCTGCTGTCCTGCCTGCCTTATAACTGGGTCGCGATTCTTGCCCCTCCTCTCTGGGCCCATGCCGCCGCTTCCCCCACGATCCATCTACATAAGCATCCCTACTCACCTGGCGGGCCGAGCTTTTTGATGCCCTCTTTGCCCCAGGGCTGACGCGGTCTCAGGTTTGCTTTTTCCTGTACATACCAAAAAGTTAGGTTCCTGCTTTGCAACACCAGACACCTGGGCCTCACGAGCCTTGTAAGTTTGTCTGTGTCAAGTCATGGCCGTTTCAGGGTCACTGGGGTCAAGCTTTGGCCTGAGGAGAAAGTATAAGAGGGCAGGGGTTCCCATGAATGACGAGACTTAGACATCTCTGGCCACGGGATGAGCAGTGGGACCATGGCTCATACTTGCCTCACGTGCAGAATGGTCACAAGGTCAGCCTCGTGGGGCCCCTGGCCTATCTAGCTGGTCACATTTCATCGGGTTCTAGGAGAAATGAGATGAGAGCTCTTTGCAGGAAAACTGTGTAATCAAAAGGAAGGAAAAATGGCAGACTGTCCAGACCTCACTGGCTGCACAACTCAGCCCCATCAGAGGATGAACCCGTGGAAGGGCGTTTTATTACTTAAATGTATTTTTCACAGAGGTGATGCCAAGCAAAGAAAACCCCCTTAGACTACATGGCTTTTTCGTTTAGCACGACAGGGTCTTTCGTCTCTCAGCAGTAAAATCAAGCAGGAATTCAGTTTAAGTCACTGTTTCATTTTTTAAAATATCACCGTAATCTTGTTGCATTTGGTTAAAGGTGTGCTTTGGCATCTTTGGCCATCTTTTCTTTCGTTTCGTTTTGTTGCTGCTCACGAACGCACGCAGGCTTTGTTCAGAGGGTCTGTGTCCTGGAGGAAGTGGGGCTGGGAGCAGGCCTCCCTGGCAGGGAGAGCCTTGGCTGTCCTCCTCAGCTGTGGTGAGATGGCCTTTCGTGACCTTGCCAGGTGTGAGCTTTGGGAAAGAAAGGGTGGAGATGCTTAGCTGGCATCCGTTTCCTCGTTTTCCAGACTACCAGGGGCTGCTGGGGATCAGCACGCACCCTGTCACGAGAAACCCGCTTGGTTCTCCATCTGTGTGTCTTCCTCCTCCTCTGTGGAGTCTCTGGCTCTGAGGGAAGAGAGGGTCTCCATGCCGAGGTGCTCAGAGAGGTCACCACTTCAGCCTGTTAGTGACGACAGAGAAATGCAGACAGCACCAGGAAGGCGACCCCGCTGGCCCCGCAGAGCAGAGGGGCTCTGGGACAGCAGGCAGGAGGCCCTCCTGCTGAGGGGATCAGAGCAGAGAGGCTTCACCATGGTCTGAGCTCCAAGTGATTCAGCCCTGGGAAGCCTGCGTTCTCAGTTCAGAACCAGGGGAAATTGGTCTGTAGCCACCGGAGAGGCCTTGGCTAGGCTGCTTGGTGGAGCCGACTTCTGTTTGCTCTGACCTCCCCCTTCGGCAGTGGTGTGGTCATCCCGCCCCACCTTTGGTGGCTGGGAAATGTTCTCTCTGCTATAGCCATTTAGACCGTCTGGTTTCCGCCCCTCATTTCTCCGAGAAACGCCTTCTTTCTTTGGTGATAGGTTTGGCGGGGTGTCTGGGGCCTTGTTTTCTACCTCATTTATTCTTTCACTGAACAAATAAAGTACCTACTATGTGCTGGGCACTGTCCGAGGTACCTGAGATGCATCAGTGAATGAAAAGACCAAGGTCGCTGCCCTCATGGAGCCCTCAATCCAGTGGGACCCTAACAGCGGCCCTAGTGGACGCCTGGGAGGGACGCCACATTTCCACCTTTCCAGATGGAGAACAGTGTGACCCTAAGGGCGTGCGACCTTGGAATCTCTCACAGAGAATCCCCCCAGTTGGTGTGACTGGGCTTTCTTTATAAGAGAGTGGTTCCTGCAGGTGCCACGGGCTGACCAGGAGGACCGATGTCTGAACTTGGTAAACGTCTTGACGTGGGACCATATCATTAATCTCTTACGAACCCAGGCCCTAGGGTCAGGTCACCTGGGTGTGACTCCCGGCTCTGCCTCTTGGAGCTGGCTCTCCCTGGGCAAGCAGGGCTCTGAGCCCAAGTCCCTTCCAGGTGAGGTGGCTGTTTCAGCGTTCTGTGGTGTGGAAGCTGGGATGGAAATGCAGGAGGAAGTATGGTAAAGCTTTCAGCACACTGCTCAGTGCAAACAATTACGTATATATTTAATGAATTGTATATTAGTAAGACTGCATAAGCCGTTTCTACCAGCACCATGGAGGATACAGATACGCTTAGTGTTTGTAGCTTTACTCTGCAGATACATTACACGAAGGCCCCGGCATCCAGCAGCTCAATTATAAATGAAGGAACTAGGGGACAAGAGGAAGCCAGAAGGGGAGCATGGGCTGTGGAGGTTGGGAGTCAGCGGTTGGAAATGTGTCTGGAGCCACGGTGGTCTCTAGGAGCAGCAGTGGTCAGGGGTGTCCTCCCAGAGGGCACACCGGAATGGGGTGGCTGGAGATAGGAATAGGGAAGGGCTCTAGGTGAGGGAATGTCAGAATGGAGCAGGCCTGGGAGAGGGCGAACAGCTGTTGTTCGGGAAGCTCAATCAGGACCAGGGCTGATGGGCCTCAAGGACAAGGATGTGAGCTTTAACTGGGCCAGTGAGGAAAGAGGCAGCCCTGGGGGATTTGGTCTGACTCCCCACCAAGCAGGGAGAATCACCCTGGGTAGCAGGAGGGACCGTCCGAGCTTTGCATCTGGGAGACAGTGTACCGGGATGCCATTCATGGGCTGAGGGGTGTCAAAGCCTGGAGTTGTGGGTGAGAGAGGACCTCGTTGGACAAGTTGACTGGCGATGAGGCGCCCAGAGCCATGTGGACTTGCTCAGCAGACAGCGAGACAGGCGGGACTACATCTGTTAGTCCATCTGCCCAAGCATCTGTTTGTCCATCATTGTTTATTTAGTCCCTGCTCTATGCTTTGCTAGGCATCGGACTAAACAAGGAATTAAAACAGTACATTTGTTGAGCTCATAGGGAACCAGGCAAGAATGCAGTCATTGTGTTACTGGCGTGATGAGGAGACCTTGGTTCTAATTTTCTTGAAGGAAAGAACAAAGTTAGAAAAGCAAGAATTAATTGGCTGCAGCAAAAACACACTTAGGACAGTGAAACGAGGAAGGGCACAGACAAAGCAGCAGGAGAGCCTGGGCTGGGCTGCCTTGGCTCACCGGGAAGTCAGAGAAAGGGGGGCCTTGGAGACAGGTTGAGGGGTTATCCTGGGACGAGCTGCTGCTGCCCATTGCTCCCCTGGTTGCAAGTCTCATGGGGTCCCTTGAAGTTTAGGAGATGCATGCTTGTGGGGAGGAAAGGGAAGGAGGGGACATGGGAGTGCTCCTGGGAAGGGGAGACAGCTGGGACCTTTGTTTTTCAGGGGGTTTAAAAGCTGGGTGTTTAGGGGAAGTCTTAGGGGACAATCCATAGAATATTCACCACCTTTATGCTGATGTACCAACATGGGATTTATTCTCTTAATTTGTCTGTCCTTGGGTGTGTTTGGCAAATGGCACTAAGTGAATTTCTGTTATCTGTCTCCCTGAGTAGGGTGATTTAAGCTACTTACCCTCTGGTTGGGGAGAAGTGCAAATAGTTTTTCTTAAGTGTCCTTTGTTTGGGGAGGATAGGATTTACTAGGCAGCTGCACACTGCTGCCTAACTATCTCAGTTTCCCTGTCCGCTTGTCCTGGGATTGTCCTCGCTTCTTACTATCTTATAACAATTGCATTACAGGGCAAGCGTTGGGGTTTAGGTTGGCCCAGGCTGGGAGCCCTTGGGGACACCTACCACAGGCGCCCTGGGGCCTGCAGACAAAGCAAGTTGTCAAGAATCAGGGGCCAAGGCAGAGCTTGTGTCCCTGGTGGGGCCTGTGCTCTGGAGCAGAGTAGCTGTGTTTGGAGAGAAGCAAAGGAATTAGGGTGGAGGGGTCACCAGGGGCCTTTTCTCCTGGGCTCACAGCTCTATTTCAGGGTGAAGGGAACCAGGAATGGGTGTAAACTGGAGTGGAATAGCACACACATTTGCATTTGCAGAGCTCACTGGGGTGTAGAGAGCTGTTGGAGGAAGGGAAGAACGAAGGCCTGTTGGGAGGGCAGGAGGGAGGAACTAAGATGCATTGTCAACCAGGAACAGCAGCCAGGCACTAGCTGTTCTCCTGTTCTCCTGACAGCTACTGGAGGGGGTTATCTTTATGTAGTGATAAGGACAGGGAGACTTGGGCGGGTTATGCAAAGTGCTGAGACTCTCACCTCTAGTAAGCATCAGAACCCAGGTGTGCCATACCCTTCTAGGTTTGCAGTGAGAGAGGCAGACAGAGCCTGGGCAGGAAGCCTCTCTCTCCTTCCATCGTCACAGCTGGAGAGGAGAGAGTCCTGATGGAAATTGGGTGCCACCCCTGCTTGCCTGCCGCCACCCCTGCATCCTGTCTGCAGCAGAAACTGCCCCAGCCATGCGGGGCACAGGCAGCAGGAGAGGTGGCTTCTCGTGGGCAGGGGCCTCCGAGGAAGCAGGGACAGCTGGAGAGACAGGCCTCCCAAGGGCATTTATAGCGGCAGAGACATTTTTATTTTAAGCAGGTGGCAGCACCTCGGAACAGTCTTTCTCCTTGAGCTGCCTGAGCCCACGCCCAGGCTGGGCGAGAGACGGTGAAGGGGCCCTGCTCTCGCCCACCTGCCCGCACCTCCTGGCGTCTCCTGCAGGCAGTCTGCTTTTTCCTACACTCGCAGCATGCTCTCTGTTCTCTTCCCTCTGTTCTTGCTTTTCTTCCCTCTCTTCTGCCCTGCCCCCTTGCTGCTTTCTGCTCTTCCTCTCCCCTCTGTCATCCTTGTGTCCTTCCTTCCTTCCCTTTGTTCTCATCCGTAAAATGGGAGTGGAAGTCCCAGCTTCCTGGAGTTGCTGGGATGAGGATTACTTAGTTAATTGCAGCATCCTCTTTCTACCTACTTGGGATGTGCGGGGCTCCTGCCTGAATGCAGGGGATGTGAGCGTGGACAGCATCCAGTTCTCACTCTCAGGGAGCTTACCTCTAGGTGGAAGTCAAGTTCAGGCCCCTCATGCTCTTTATGGAGGCCCTGGCGGGGCCTGGACTGTCAGCTCCTGCAAAGGCTTTGCTCCGGAGAGCCCTATTATGATACTTGACAACTCTATCAGCCAGGGTAGCTGCCGGCCCTTAGGCCCCCAGAGGCGCTCAGGCTGGGTGTCACTGGAACACAAAGGGAAGGTGCCCACCTCCGCCCAGCCAGGTCTGTTGGCTGATCAGCCTGACTTCTGTAAGTGACTTAAGCTAACTGCAGCATTGAGAGTGCTTTTCGATAACAGCGTTATCACTAGTGCAGTTGACATGCAAGGGTTTCAGTGGCCATCATTTGAGAAGTGGCTAGCCAGCGTCATTTCTCCGCTGTGGCTCAGCCTCTGCAGCCTTCGCAGCCTCCAGCCGGCGCCACCCTTCCTTTATTCATCTCCTAGCCCTGGGGTCATTGTGTTCCCCTCCTCTGCCTCTTCTCCAGCCATCCGAGAAGCCTGGAGAGGCTTCCCCAGACCCCTCCTGTTTAGGAGTCTGTGACTCTCCCTGGGCTAGGGAGAAGCTGAATGATCTGCATTCAGAATGAAACCTGCCATTTACTGGCCTGTGTCCTCCAGGCAGTCACTTGCTTTCTCCTGGGAGGTTTCAGCTTCTTAATCTACATAATGAACCTACCAACACCCCCTCTCACCTAGTGTTGTGTATCGAATATCCCTAAGTAAACAGAAACAGACCTGTATTATGTATGCTCCTGTGGGGGCTAAAGAGATACTCATACTTCCCTCCCACCTTCCAGCTGCTGGCTAATCACCAAATTAACAGACAATAACAGGAGAAAGTTAAGGGGTAACACATGTGCGTGAAAATTTACATAGATGGGATAATTTCTTCCAAAGACAATGAGGCAACATTGGTTATGTCAGACCAATTTAGACAAAGGACAAGGGGGGAACAGGGGACTAGGTTTCAGAAGGGAGAAAGGTCAGTTTACAGTTGTGAAGAAGAGCACTCACAGGGCCAGAGAAGCCTCCTGGGCCACTCAGAAACAGTGGGACGGGCAGCTGACAGGTGTTGCCAGAAAGCCACTTGTTTACCACACTTAATTCAAATAGATACAGCTGCCTCCTCCTAGCTCTGAGCTCCGTCCTCAAGCAGGTTTCTCTCTGCTCTCTTGGGCAGGAAAAGGGAGAAGGTCAAATGTCCTTTCTGAGTCCATTGTTTCTTAATATTAACAGCTTATAATCATTATCCCAAAAAGCTGCTTCAGGGTGGCAGGATTTCGGTCCCTTCACTAGGGTGTAGACAAAGGTGCGTATTTCCTTCCGGAGGCAGGTATGTAAATAGGCAAGTGGTGCAATATGGTGAGGCAGTGAAAGTGGCCCTGGGCACAGGGGAAGGGAACCCAGGAGGCCTGCCTGGAGGGGAAACTAGAGCTGACAAGGGAGAGGGAAGGTCTGAATCTCTGGTTCTCACACTCAGCCATCCTCGAGTGGCACCTCTTCATTGATATGTGAATCCGTTTTATTTCCACTTGCAGCCCCTTTCCGGGACTGCTGGGAGCAAGCTGGGCCTCCATCACCACGGGTTTTGCCTTTGTCAGGGCCCTGCCAAGAGTCCAAGCTCATCATGGCCAGACCAGGCAGGGTGGAAGTGCTAGTTTGTGAGTCCCTGCTGCACACAGGCCGTTGTTTTCCTTCACACGTTCCTTCACGCAACATGTTTTTATTGAGCACCTACTATGAGCCATACACTTTGGATATGTGAGTGTAGGTAGCCAGATATTAATGAAGGAGGGGAGCAAATGGAATCAGACATTATTAACCCTAGTAAACTGGGAAGCTAAATCTGGTATTGGGCCTGCTTCTCTAGGAAGCTATCACTTCACACAGTCTCCATGGACCTCTGAGTCCCGAAGCAGACAGGAAGTATTGTTAACCAGTCATTACGGGGGAGGAATAAAAACAGCAGGAGACATTTCTCTGCTGGGCATATGCCCAGTAGAAGTCAAGGTAGCACAGGGCCAGGGGCTTCCACTTTGAGGCATGTGCAGAAGAAACAAAGGTGGTGACAGGCACTGGACTGGACTAAACCAATGACAGACACAGAACATTTGGACCTTGGCCTTTGTACTGGGCTTGATGAAGACAAGTCTAGACTTTTTCTGTGGTGGGATGGACAGAGATGAGACACTAGAGCTGAATCCAGGACAGTCCCGTGTTTGCTCCAGTTTCTTTAATAAATCTTACCACGAAACCTCAACCTCCCATGCGCGGGTCTCCTGGAATGCGTTTCTCACGACTCTGTGAAAGGACATTATTTCCAGGGAATAGATACAGCAGTGAACAAAACAAAGACCCCTGATCTCAAGGAACTCACGTTCTAGACAAATAGAAAACAGCAAACAAAGCAAGAAATGTATACAGTGTATCAGATGACAGGCTTTATATACAAAAGGCACAGTAAAATGGTATAAGAAGGGCAGGTGTGCCAGTTATGATTTTCAAAGGGATAAAAAGAGAGAAGCCTTCAATGAGCAGGTGACATCTGAGCAAAGGCCTGAAGCAGATGAGGGGGAGCAGGGAGGGACATGTACGTGCCCCTGTCTTCTGGGTCCCTTCGGGACTGGGACTCTGCTGCTTCCAGGCCATGCTTGACGAGGCTGTGCGTGGTCCTGCCTCTCCTGGCGCACACCTGGCAGTCCTTCTGTGGGTCTGTGGGTCTGTGGGTCTGCCATCTCCCCAAGAGGAAGCCAGCCCTTCCTCATCTGCGCTGTTCCTCCTAATTCCAGGAAGAGAAAAAAAGTTTCACAGAAATTTGTAATTTCAAAATATCACCCAGCTTTAAAAGGTTCCCAGGCAGAGGGGACAGCAGGACAAAGTCCCAGAAATGAGAAGCAGCAAGGGAAGGGAGGCAGGGACGCCCAGGTGTGTGGTGCACAGGGAGCAGGGAGATGAGCTGGAGGGCGTGGTGGGCAGGCGCCCTGCGGAGGCTCTCCTCGTTGAGGTCTGTCACTGTTGGACGCAGGAAGGCTGGAGGAATTGGCTCAGAGCTGTGACTGTCTCAGAGCACCTCCTTAGGGGAGATGGCGTCTCTGTCTGAGGCCCCCCTGACATGGAGCCTGGCCCCTTCCCTTTGGCATTTCACGTGCAGGACTTGGCATTCATTTTGTTACATAAATTAGAGAAAGTTCATTCAGCTGTGGCCCCGCAAGCAAAACTGTGACATGAACAGGACTGAAATTTGCCTCCTTATTCTCTGAAAAAGGATTTGCTACATCATTGACAAAATAAGCACGGTCAGGAGAAGCCACTTATGAGAATGCCCTGAAACAAGACACCTGTCTTCTCCCAGCCTCACTTCCTCGCATGCAACACGAAAGAGTGTCCTTGCGAGGTCTGAAATTCTACGATTCCTACTACCTGGGTTGAGCCTTCTCGTCTTGTTGCTGGCTTATGTCCATGAAGGGAATGTGTACTGGAAAACTCAGTCATTTGTCTAACAGATCCGTGTTGAAGGCCTGCCCTATGCGGTTCTAGGCCCGGCCTGTAGACAGAGGTAAACAGGATCCTCCCTGCCCTCCCGAGCTCTCCCTCTAGCAGGGAGGCACCGGGGGCAAAGTCACCGCAGCAGGGAGGGTGGCCGGGGCACCGCAGACGGAGCCGTTCTGAGTGCCCGTAGCGGTGGTTTCTGGGAAGAGTTTTCCTGGCACCGCTGGGCAAAGCAAGTTACATTTGTTTTGCCCTAATTATTGGTTTAGTAATTATTAAACATATGGAAGAGTTTGAAGACTAACACGATGTACGCTTGTTTACCCATCACTGAGATCTGGCAGTTCTTTTTTTTTATTAATTTTTTTATCCTCACCCGAGGATATTTTTCCATTTTTTGTTCAGATAGAGTGGGAGGGAGAGAGAGGAAGGGAGAGAGAGAGAGAAACATCAACGTGAAAGGGTCACATTGAGTGGCTGCCACCCGCACGACCAACCAGGGCCAGGGACAAACTGCAACCGAAGTACGTGCCCTTAGCGGAAACCGAACCCGGGTCTCTCCAGACCGCAGGCCGACGCTCTAACCGCTGAGCCAAACTGGCCAGGGCAAGAGATCTGGCAGTTCTTAATATTTTGCAATGTTTGCTCGAGCCCCCTCCCTCCTTCCCTCCACCGGAATGCACATACGCTCCTTTTCCCCTGAATCGTTTAGGAATGCCTTGCAGACACTGGGGCACCTCACCCCTAAGTAGAGGAAGCAGGCATTCTGTGTGACGACCGTCTTAGTCGGTGTTACACCTACAAGGACAATGATTCAGTGTCACCGAAAGTACAGTCCATGTTAAACCACAACAGTTTCCCAGAACGTCTTTTAGAGCTTTGTATAACGATTATTTTTCAAGATCCAGTCAAGTCTCATTAACTGCATTTGTTCCATTTATTTCATTTCTTCTAATCTAGACCAATGACCCACTGTTTTTATCTTTTTGAGTGTTCAGGCGGTTTTCTTATAAAATGTCCTCAATTTTGGATTTTTTCCCTAATGAATAATAGAATCAGGTGATGTGCATTTGGCACCAGTGTCCCGTGGCTGCTGCCTCCCAGGGCCCTGCCCCGGCCTCCGGCCCCCGGCCCCTGGCCCCTTTGTCGAGGGGTGACTTCTGCGTCTCCTGCAAATGTACATGTTCCTCTTCCCAGGTGTTCTGCGGGGTGACACTTTCAGACTGCCCTGTTCCCCAACAGCCTTCATCAGTATCTTTAGTAAACACCGGGTGACCCTCTCCTGGCTGAGTTACACAGGGGAGTGGCAAAGTGATGTTTGCTAGTCTAGCGTCCCTCCTCCAGTTAGTTCCCTGGCTTTCTTCTGTGAAGGAGAGCATTTCTTTTTTTACACTTTAACAACTTGGTTTTAGAGTTCAAGGTTCGCCTTCTTTGGAATTCTTAAGTGTATGTGTGTGAGAGACAGAGGGAATGAACGAGAACTAAAGACAGAACGAGGCGCACACACTTCTGCAGCAGGCCAGCCGCCGGTGGTTCGGCTGAGATGGGCCTGACACTGCTTGCTGGCCACACCGGCTTCCCGGCGAGCTCTCCGTGCGGCAGCACCTTTCCCCTCAGGGCTTTTGCACTTCCGTGGGCCTCGAATCCCCTTCCCCAGCTGCCTGGCTCACTTCATTCTGTCCTCCCACATCTTTCTCAGGTGCCATCTTACCAGAAGATTCCTGAGCACCCAGGTAACAGACCGTCCCCACCCCGTCATTCTCTGTCTCTTGTTCTCCTCTGTGTTTGTCCACAGCCCCTACCAGCACCAGCCATATAAACTTCACGAGAACAGGGCCATGGTCCGGTTGTTGATTCATAGTCTTAGAATGGGGCCTGGCCCATAGCAGGTACTCAATAAATAAAGAAGGAACACACACACACACACACACACACACACACACACTTAGTAAAACTCTGAATGGAGCCAAAGTCTTTCTCTTCAGCGCTCCTTCCAGATGACCACTGAGACACGCAGGCCCTGGGCAGAGACGGGCAGCTGATCTTCCATCCACCAGGGATAATGTGTGTAGTCAGCAACCACTCACTTCGTGCCCAGTTATTAAAGACAGCAGAGTGGTGAGATTGTCCACCCCCTTCTTTGACATGATTTTCTGGGAATAAAAACAAATCAGAATTCATCAACTGTGAACACAATTGTCAACTGTGAACTGTCAACAGTTCTTGTTTAAAAATAGATGGTAGATTGATGAAAACCAGTGGAGAAAGCAATTTAAATAAAATGTTAAAAATAATACCCAAAGCATGCAGGGCAAAGCGAAGAATGTGGAGTGGTGGAGAACTGTTCTCAGTGGAGACCGCGTGAGCAGTGAACCAGACAGAGGTTATTAGTTTTGCTTTACAAATCACAGAAGAGAAAGATTTACTGGCCATTTGCAGGCAAAAGCTCACTCATTCCGACATGTTGGTGTGTTAGGCAAAATGGAAGGAAAGATTGGGTGGGAAATCTGCTGGCACATTTATTTTGAAGTAGGTCAACATTTTGAATATTCCCACCCATTCGTGAAATCTCTGGCTCTCTGCATCTTCTGGTCTCCGTGAGGACGGGAAAGACTTTTCTCTGGCATTTGTATGAAGTAGGTTCCAGTACATACTTAAAAGTCCTTAACGAATCTCCCACTTTCTTAACTCTCTTCTTTTAAATAGTTACAGCTAATTATTTATTGAACTTCTCTATCATAAAATCACTATAAAGACTTTCATTTTGCATGTCTCCCCTTTTCTGTGTATGAGTCACTGCTGATATAACTTGGCCGAGTTCTTTATGTCTGAAGTCTGCCTCCGGAGGCCGCCGTTCGAGCTATTTCCTTTGTCTGTCAGGACAGCCAGCCACTTTGGCCAAAGGTCTGTGCTCTGTACACCAAGTAAGACACGGTGTTTCTATTTCTTACAGAGTATCTCTTTTCAGAATCCGGTTGGAAGTTGCATGGGTTTGCTAGGGCTGCCGAAACGAAGGACCACAAATGGGGGTTTTAAACAGCAGAAACTGTTGTCTTCTCGTCTGGAGGTGGAAGTCTGGAATCGCGTGGGCAGGCTGTGAGGGAGACTCTGTCTCATGCCTCTCTCGTGGCTTCCGGGAGCCTCAGGCATGGCCGTAAAATTCTCCCTGTGTCTTCACACCATCTTCCCTCTGCTCGGGTCTGTCTGTGTGCCCCCGCTTCCCCTTCTCATAATTACTGTTGGATTACAACCCACCCTAATGAGCTCATTTAAACTTGATCATCTCTGTAAAGACCCTATTTCTAAATCCACACCCTAAAATATTGGCAGCTAGGATTTCAAAATAATCTTTTATGAGACATGTAATTTAAGCCGTAATGCAAAGTGCAAAGCTTTCCACTCTGGAGGGAGAGTAGAGGCAGAACAGAATGTTTCCTCTCTGCTCAGACCCACTTCTGGGGCCAGAGGGCTCTCCCCACAGGCAGTGGTGGCCACCTGATGGGATCCACCTGTTGCCTGTGTCTGTCCCCTTCCAGTGGAGCTCCAGGGTGTGCCTTTAGCTTTGGCTGCTTGTGAGCTTTGTGTAACTGACTGTCCACCCCAGATCCAAAAAATATGTTTATACCTCTTTCCTCCTCTTTTTATATATCCCCCAAGTGTTTTTTCTAATGTAAGAACTTTTGGGTGTCCTTCATCAGTTCCCAAGAATGTCATTTTGTGGTTCGATTTTTGCTTTCCACCCCCAGGCTGTGAACTCCAGGAGGTGGGCTCACAATCCACCATCTTTAGCTTGGAGCTCCGCAGACACTGTTCTGTGCAGTCAGCAGAGCTGGGCAGGGCGCCGCTGACTGCCGGGATCCTCATACCTGCAGGGCAGAGGGAGGAAGGGACAGGTGTTACCTGAGCAAGTCCAACTGCAGAGAAATCACCATCTGTAATTTTACCATTTGTTTACTCCTGCTCTGAGTACACTCGAAGAGAGAGGGTGTGGATGGGGATTTTGAACCCTTGTCATTTGGTCCTGAAGTGGGGAGGGAACCAGTGATGGCCCTGTGGCGTGGGGGCACTTATGTCTCCCTCCTCACAACTCTAGAGGAACCCTTTCACTTCCCCACTCTCTGCTCCCCGCTGCCTCTTTCCCCAGGGAGGCTGCATATGTGCAGAGGGTGGGAGCCCAGCGTCTCCGGTGGGGTCAGGCACGTACTCACAGGGAGGAGCTAAGTACTGCCCTGGAGCAGTGAGGGGGCCACCCCTCGTTCTCCTGGCTCCCGTTCTCCTGGCAGGCCTAGACACCAGGGTGGTGTACCGGCCTCCTGTCCTCAGAATCTGTGTGCATGCAGCTGGCCGCGCTTTTGCCAAGCCCAGCCTCGTGCTTCACAGGGAAGTGGCTGGGGCTTTCCTGGGCATATGTTCCCGCAGGCGGAGGAAGGAGCTGCTTGGTGTGAGGCATCCATTTGGTGTGAAGGTCCCAGTCTCACTGCGCTGCCCAGTCTAGCAAGAAGCCCTGCACTCTGAGCGTCATCTGCCCTGTGGGTAAAGCTGGTACAGTGGTCCCCTTTGGCTTCTACATCTGTTCTTCCCTAGCAAGGCCCTGGGGGGAGGACAGGGTAAGAGATTGGGTGGGCCAGGCACAGGTGGGACGTTGGGCAGTCTGCAGGAAGGGGGCAGGCGTGCGTGGTCTGAGCTGCAGGCCCTCACGATGCCTCTACCCAGTGATGGTTCAGGTTCAGAGCTGTGTGCCTGCTCCCCTGCCCAACTCTGCTGACCACAGGTGTCCACGCAGGCTCCCACTTCCTCCTAACAGGTGTGCCCCGGAGGTGGAGGTGTGGTTATAGCTTGATCATCACTTTGATAGGAGCCTATAAACTTTTTTTTTGTATTTTATCATAAAGTGTTTGATACATACACACATGTATTATTTATATCCATGGCCAAGACTTGCAACAAAATAAAAGCCTCAGAATCGAACTCCCAACTCATGGAACACACCATTCCCAGTTTTTCAGAGGTTCTGTGGGCTGAGGCCATCCTCCCACCTCCTTTCTGTAGGTAACCCCTGTCTTAATTGTGTTTGTCACCCCCTTAAAGCGGCTTTTACCACATATGTCTCTATGTGGCTTTGAGCTTCATAAAGATGGAACTGCAGCCCTTTGAGCCTCATTTAAATGCCACATATTGTCCTACAAGATAAAAAGCAAATCTGTGCCCTAAACCTGGATTTTAACTGGTGCAGATAAATCTTATTTTCTGTGGTGGCACCTTCCCAGGTCCAGGAGGAGAGCTGGCTGCCCCCACAGGTTGAGGCAGCAGCTGTACAGAAGAGGGGGCGCTGGGCCAGCCAGGGAAGCTGAGTTATTGCAGGACAGTCCTAGGGCTCCTAGGCGAGGCTCCCAGGGAACTGGGGGTCTGGGCATCGAGGAAGCAGGTGACCTAGACTCTGACTCCAGTGATGGACTGGGGTAAGCAGGAAGCTCAAGGGCAGAGTGATGAATGTGAGGCCCAAAGAAAGTGGCTCAGGGAGTGGGTGTCGGTCAAGGACAGTCCACCAGGAGCATCTTGAATACTGAGCTCCGGCACCTGTGCTCTCTGTGCAGCCGGGATGGTGGCTCCTGGCAGCCAGACGGGTTCACAGCAGCAGAATGAATATGCCACCTTCTGTTCTGCCTCTGTCATTATCAACTACGCTCTGCGCACCTACT
Source organism: Molossus molossus (assembly GCF_014108415.1). NCBI lineage: Eukaryota > Metazoa > Chordata > Mammalia > Chiroptera > Molossidae > Molossus > Molossus molossus. The sequence goes on from NW_023425377.1 coordinate 36,662,074, forward strand.
GTGCGCCGGGACATATGCATGCCATATCATGCCAGGGATGCGACAGTGACTAAGACCTTTCCAACTGTTAAGTACTTCATGGTCTAGTAGGAAGGCAGTTGTTCTGTTTGTCAGCTTCCACTGAATTATGCTGTGGTAGTAAATGACCCCCAAATAGCAGTGGCTTCCAAGAGCACACGTTAGGCCATCGTCTGTGTTGTGTGTTAGCTGTAGGCCGGCGTCAGCTCTGTCCATACCCTCTTCCTTCGGGGCCCAGGCAGAAGCAGCCCTTATCTGGCACAGCCATTGTCACCGTAGAGAGAAGAGCAAGAGGTGCTGAAACTGAGCAGTGCTTCTTAAAACACCCACTCTCACCTGGCTGCATCTCCTGTTCACAGTCCACTGGTCAGACAGGTGTCACCAGAGGTGATGTCCTCTCTCCACGGGGCAGTGCTGTACTGTAAGGCATAGAGCGGTTGCCCGGCTGGTGTTGCTCAGTGGAGTGTCGTCCATTGACTGAGAGGTCCTGGTTTGATTCCCGGTCAGGGCACATGCCCAGGTTGTGGGCTCAATCCCCAGTAAGGGGTGTGCAGGAGGCGGCCAATCAATGTTCTCTCTCACATCAATGTTTCTCTCTCTCTCTCCCTTCCTCTCTCTCTAATAAAATCAATAAAAAACATATTAAAAAAAAAAAAAAAAGACTTTCAGTCAAGACGCCGGGGTAGGTAAACATAGTATCCGTCCTCCCACAACCACATCAAAGTTACAACTAAACTACAGAACAACCATCATTCAAAACCACATGAAAAGACCTGAATGGAATTCCTACAACTACGGAATTAAAGAAGCCACATTGAGACTGGTAGGAGGGGCAGAGGTGGATGGGCTGGTCCTATACCCACGTGTGGCGGATAAAAATCAGGAGGGCACCTCGGCTGGGAAGGTCCTTCCTGAGGACTGAGGGGTTCTCCTCTCACATCAGGTGCCCTGCTTAGGGTTCCAGTGCCAGGAAGAGAAGTCCCCATAACTTCTGGCTGGAAAAACCAGCAGGAACTGAGGCTCAGGGAGGCTGAGGCAGCTGGAGCCCTAGGCAGCTCCTCTTAAAGGGCCCACGCACGGACTTATCAGACTCGCTCCATCTAAGCTTGGAGGGGAGGCAGCTCCAGGGGTGCCAGAGCCATACAGGGAAGAACTGAGCTGTTTGGCACTGGAGCAAGGGCTGGAGAGGGTGCTTTCTCCGGGACAAAGGTGCTGTCAGAGGCCTTTGTTCCTTTGGTGAGCCCTCCCCTGGGGCGGTTGCCATATCTGGGACTCCCAGCAACCTGGCTCACACTGGTTGCCCCACCCTGGTGATTCCCTGAGGCCCTGCCCCACCCAACTTTCAGGCCCACCCAAGCTGTTGCCAGTTGCTTAACCATAGGATTGGCCTGTCTTGGATCCTGCTTCAGGTTTTCCTAAATTCTTTCAGACAAGCAGCATCTGGTCTCAGATAGCCCCATACCTCTTGTTAAGTAATACACAGAAACAAATTCAGAGAGGCAGCCAAAATGAGGAGACAAAGAAACAGGTCCCAAATGAAAGAACAGAACAAAACTCCAGGAAAAGAACTAAGCAAAATGGAGATAAGCAACCTAACAGATGCTGAGTTCAAAATACTGCTTATAAGGATGCTCAATGAACTTAGTGAGGGCCTCAAGAGCATTAAGAACCAGTCAGAAATTATGGATGCACAGTCAGAAGTGAAGGAGGCACTAACTGAAATAAAGAATAATTGACACAGATTCAATAGTAGAATAGGTAAAGCCAAGAAACAAACTATCGATTGGGAATACAAGGAAGCAAAAAACACCCAATCAGAACAGCAAAAAGAAAAAAGAAGCCAAAAAACTGAGGAGAGTGTAAGGAGCCTCTGGGACAACTTCAAGTATGCCAACATTCGCATCTTGGGGTGCTGTTGTAACCCAGGAGATCGACCAAACTCAGATGCCGAGATGGGGTTTAATAAAAGGAGTTTATTGAGCTAAGTCCGCAGGCACTTACAGTATGTCCCACACAGGAGTAACTGCGGCCTCGGAGAGCTAAAATGGCTCCTTTTTATAGGATTTTGTAAGGGGGTTGCTACGTGTAAGCAAGCATGTTACAGAAGCGGAATTTAGCAGTTAGTTAATTATCTGTTACTCAGTTTCCCAGACATCTCAAAGGTCAAGATGTTTTCAATAGATTATCCCTGGTGCTGCCCAGGATTACTCAAGGGTTAGTTATTACCCCAGGGTTAGCGATTACTTAGGGATTAGTTAGTGAAGAATGTTCTTGAGTAAAAGAGTAAACTGACAACCCCTTTGGTTGTTGTGAAGGCCTCTGGGAGTTTAGGTCAATGGCACTGAGTTATAACAGTGCCAGAAGGAGAAGAGAGAGAACAAGAAATCGAAAACCTATTTGAAACAATAATGGTAGAAAACTTCCCTAACTTAGTGAAGGAAACAGACATACAACTCCAGGAAGCATAGAGAGTCCCAAACAAGAGAGGCCCACACCAAGACACATCATCATCAAAATGCAAAAGGTTCAAGACAAAGACAGAATCTTAAAAGCAGCAAGAGAAAAGCAGTTAGTTACCTACAAGGGAGTTCCCATAAGACTGTCAGCTGATTTCTCAAAAGAAACTTTGCAGGCCAGAAGGGAGTGGCAAGAAATATTCAGAGTGATGACAAGCAAGACCCTACAACCAAGATTACTCTATCCTGCAAAGCTGTCATTTAGAATTGATGGCCGTATAAATACTTTCCCAGACAAGAAAAAGTTAAAGGAGTTCATCACCACCAAACCGTCATTATATGAAATGATGAAGGGTCTTTTTGAAGAAAAAGATAAAATATATGAACAAACAAAATGGCAATAAACAAATATCTATCGGCAATGGAATCTACAAACAAAATGAACAGGCAGAACAGAAACATTCTCATAGATACAGAGAACATTTTGTTGGTTGCCAGATGGGAGGGGGCTTGGGGGAATGGGTGAAAAAGGTGAAGGGATTAAGAAGAACAAATTGGTTGCTAGACTGACAAACCTCAAAGAGAAGGGGGTTAGATGGTGGGAAGAAATAAACCAAAGAACTTATATGCATGACCAATGGACACAGACAATAGTGTGGGAAAAGGCGGGAGGGGGGTGGGTGTGGGAAGGAGGGGGTCGATGGGGGGAAAATGAGGAACATCTGTAATACATTCAACAATAAAGATAAAATAAAATAAAAAGACACAGAGGGGGGAAAAAAAACACAGGGCAGTGACCCAAGTACAGACTCCTCTTTCAGGAAGACCAGAGAATGTTTGGGAAAATATTATTCCACTTTTCAGATAGAAAAAGTCAATTACAATAATGGTATATAATAAATTTTGACCTCCTAAAATAAATTTTTATTAAAAAATATACAGTTTCCCCTCAATTAGCTTTAGGGATGCTGGTTGGAACTGAGGATTATTGCAGAGCCAGCCCCAGGGAAGGAGGCAGCAGGCCGCTACAGTGTCTTCATTCCCCCCCCACCCAGCACCTGAACACACACCCTGCTGTCTGAAATGAAGCTTAGAGTGGTGACTCGCCTGCTGCCTGCCAGCCTTCCTCTTGGCTTATCTCTGTCCATTTGGATGGTCTGCAGGTATGCCTGTTACCTTACAGGGGATCTGACCCTGTGCGGGCCTGCCTAGGGCCAGCCCATAGTATGTGGGTTCTTGATTTCGTGCAGGGAGGATTTTACAACATGAACCCAGGTGACTTTGAGGGTACATTTATTAACGCTGGGGACAGTGAAACAAGGGAGGGCTTAGCACAGAAGAAGCAACAGGAGAGCACGGGCTAGGCTCCCTTAGCTCCCTGGGAAGTCAGAGAAAAGGGGGCCTTGGGGACAGGTCCCAGGGGGTTAGCCTGGGACAAGCTGCCACTGCTCATTGCTCCCCTGGTTGCAGGTCTCATGGGGTCCCTTAGAGTTTAGGAGCTGGATGTCTGTGGGGGAAATGGGGGGTGAAGGGGAAGGCATGGGTATGCTTCCCAGAGGGAAGAGCGTGCACTGGGTCCTTTGTCTTGAGGGTTTTTATCTCTCTTGCAGGTGGGAATCTTAGAGGAGGTCTCAGGGGAGGGTTTTAGCAAACTATTCATCAGTTTTCCGGGTGTGCTCTTTCAGGATCCTGGTCTCTACTGATTGGTCAATGCCAGGGTGGGGATCATTAGTCATTGCAGATGGTCCTGGTGTTGCCCACCTGGTTTTGCTGCTTTTCTGGGTCGGAGCTGAAATACAACTGAGGCCTAGATGTCATCTCTAGGGAAGTGACTTGTATCAGATGTAAATTGCTCAGCCAGTTCATTCAGCTATCGGTCTCAGTCTTCCTTTTCCATGTGTCCTGGCTTACAGCCTGTCTCATGCCCATACCTGCGGCTCCCTGTTGTGTTGCATCCACATAAGCATATATCCTGCCTCACCTCACGGTCATGTCCACACAGCTTCAGAAGAATATAGTTCCGTTCTTTGGCTTCTCATGAAGTCAGCTGATGTGTGAGTCCTGGGCGAAGGCTTCATTTCCTACAGCCCGCACCTCCCCCACCGCACCAGGCACCTCCTGGGCACCTAGCAGTGTGCACAGAGGGAGTTTCGCATGAAGAGGAATCCAGCACCCTGAGGCTGTCTGTTGCTCTCCCTTTACAAGAGTGGGCAGTGGCTGTGTTGGGTGACAGTTGGAGTTATATGACGGTGACTCAGATGCCCTTAGACCAGGCTTAAAGCCCTTTCCCTTGCTCTGTGGTTGGTATGCGATCTGAATGGCTGGCTGGTCCTCTCACAATGAGCCGGTGTCCATCTGCGCTCACGGGCGTTGTTTGCAGGTGCTACCAGCCTCCTCCAAAGGCATCCTGTTGTTCTCCAAGGGCAGGGCTATATCTCTTCTTTTTTTCTTTTAAAAGTTTCCCCATGGCACCTGATAAGACTGCACATGGGGGTAAATTTTCCTTCCTCCTCTTCCTTTGACCTTCACCAGATATAAACATAGTCCTGAACCCATGGGCCCTTGCAGAAGACTGACTACCCCCAGGCCTTGATCTTGAGAATTTTACAGTAAAAGTGGGATGAACTCAGACGACTCAGATCCAGGCCAGTAGCAAGACAGAGTCCAGAGCCTGCTGTCTGCTCTCTCAGGCCCACTTGAGACAGGTGGTGTGGGACCATCAGCTTAGCCCTGGAGTCACACAGAGCTGCGAATCCTGGCTCCACCCTGCCGAGCATCTTGTTATTTAACCCCTCATCCTCAATTTCTTATTCTGTAATGTCAGGATAATAAAAAAGCTGTTCATTGTTGAGGCCTTTTGCACCCGTGAATAACATCTTTCTTGCTTGTGTTCTGAATCGGTTGGTACTTTTGAGTAAAGAGCTGGCAGAAAGTGGCCAACATGCCACCGTTGTTACTGAGAAAGGTCGGCAGGTGGTAGATGGCTTTGGGGCTTCAACTGAGGATCTGAGAATCAGGAGGATGCTTCCTCCAGTCACAGGCTGTTAGACAACCACGGGCGTCCTCTGGGAAAGACTGTAAATCTAGGTTTTGGATGGTTGAAACAAAAGCACTGACTCCTCGTGTTCCCAGGGGAAGCACTGGGCCTCACTGTAGCCTCTGAGCTAGTTAGTTACTGAACAGTTCACTAAATAGATGCTCTCCTCCCAGGAAGAGCATGGGAGCTGCTGAGAAGGACCAGGAATGTTCCACCGGTGGAGCTTCCCACTCGGGACAAGAAGACATGGAGAAGCTGCCTCCGTTGCTGGTGGTGGTGGGGTTTTGGTGGAGCCTCTGGGATTCCAAGATGTTTCAGAGGAATGCTTTCATAAAGAGTTACAGTTGAGCCCTGGCCTATTTGGCTCAGTGGTTAGAGCGTTCGCCTGCAGTCCGGAGAGACCCCGCTAAGGGCATGTGGGCATGTACCTTGGTTGCAGTTTGTCCCCGGCTCTGGTTGGGTTGTGCGGGTGGCAACCACTCGATGTGTCCCTTCACATCGATGTTTCTCTCTCTCTCTCTCTGTTCCTCTCTCTCCCTCCCACTCTACCTGAACAAAAAATGGAAAAATGTCCTCGGGTGAGGATAAAAATAAAAATAAATAAAAAAAAAAATTATAAAAAGAGTTACAGTTGAGCCCTGGCCTGTTTGGCTCAGTGGTTAGAGCGTTCGCCTGCAGTCCTGAGAGACCCAGGTTCAGTTCCCGCTAAGGGCATGTACCTCGGTTGCAGTTTGTCCCCGGCCCTGGTCGGTTGTGCGGGTGGCAGCCACTCGATGTGTTCCTTTCACATCGATGTTTCTCTCTCTCTCTCTCTTCCTCTCTCTCCCTCCCACTCTACCTGAACAAAAATGGAAAAATGTCCTCGGGTGAGGATAAAAAAAAAAAAAAAGAGTTACAGTTGAGCCCTGGCCAGGTTGGCTCAGGGTTAGAGTGTTGGCCCGCGGACCAGAGAGTCCCAGGTTTGGTTCTCACTAAGGGCACATATCTTGGTTGCAGTGTGTTCCCGGCCCCAGTTGGGGTCATGTGAGTGGCCACCAGTCAATGTGTCTCTCTCGCATCGATGTTTGTCTCTCCCTCTTCCTCCCTCTCTCCCACCTGCTCTATCTGAAGATGAATGCAAAAATAAATACATAAAAAAGAGTTGCAGTTGAGTTTACCCTTTATTAGAGCAAGCCTTCCAGTGCTGCTGCAGTATTTGTAAATGCTACACTGTGCATTTGGAACGCATTTCTCGTTCAGTGTGCTGTCTTAGACTGTTTCTGAGGCAGCCTCCTCCATTCTCCGTCTTTGGCACTGGCTATCTCCTAAGGCCTGTCTGTCTCCTTTGCAGTGCAAGATGGAATTCCATGCGTGCTCTACAGGCAAGAGCCTCACCACCCTCTGTGACGGGCCCTGCCCATGTCTCCCAGAGCCTGAGCCACCGAAACACAAGGCAGACAAGAATGGTGAGTAGGGGTCATGGGGAAATCCCTGAAGGAGGACCAGGTGGTCAGGGAGGATGGGCAGCATTTATTTATTAAATCATGGCATTTATCAGCGCTGTTCCAGCCGGCAGGGGAGAGGGGCTTACTTGGCAAGTGCTACAGCTTGTTTAGGGACTGCCTTCAGCTACCACTGAAAAGAAGAAGAGCTGAGAGTCTTTAAAATTAATCCAAGATATGCACTGGGTTCTTCAAGGGGTCAACTCGGCTCTGGTGTAGGACGGGCAGGTTTTCCAGCATCTAAGACCAGGGCCTGCCCTGGGGTACATCTTGGTCTTTCTTGAACTCTAATCTCTAAATCCTTTGAACTTCTCAATGCCAAATTTCAAAACAGAGACTACAGAGATGTCATAATGGTGCAGAGTATTTCCCCCGAAAAGTATTTCTCTATTAATGTATTCTGCTTGAAAGACAGCACAGAGCCAGGGACACATGAAAGGAGCGTACCTCCCCGGGGGCAGCAGTTCCCTTCTGTGGCCCAGGGGGGCAGGGAGGTTGGCCTACTTGGGTGCTTTCATGGTGGAGAAAGTCATGTCGTCCCACTGGCCTCAGCTTCCTTTTGAGGTGTCTTTAAAGAGACCTGGGACAGAAGGCTGCCTTCTGTGGACCTGAGCATTCTCAGGTATAGCTGGCTAGTCCCTGAAAAACGTAGCAGGTTCCTGTGTGTGTGTGTGTGCATGTGTCTCTGTGTGTGTGTGTTCCTAGGTGCATGTTTCTGTGTGTGTCCCTGTGTGTGTTTCCCTGTGTGTGTGCGTGTGCCCCTGTGTATGTATTTCTGTGTGTGTACCTGTGTGTATGTCCCTGTATGTGTATGTACGTGTGTCCTCTGTATGTGTGTGTCACTGTGTGTATGTACATGCAGATACATGTCTTCTAGTGTCTTTTTGTAATGGAGGAGGATGAACAGTGTGAGTGTTTATCCATTTGCCTCTTTTCAAGTCATATTGTCTCTTCAAGGGCACATAGGAGATATTCACGTCTAAATGTGTTTGTGGTGGTGGCTATGGATATAATGCATTAAAGGGCACTTTGGGAGGTTTAACTCAGAATGTGGAGGGACACTGTGACCATAAAGCACTGTGGTCACAAGGAGTCTCCATAGATTGCTCGTGATTGCCCAGAAGCTGATCTCATTGCATTGTGGCCTGATGCACTTATATAACTGCAGGAAGAAGTGCTAATTAATGGACATAACCCTCCTTGTAGTGTGGACAGAAAACCTAAACCCCGTGCTGTTAAGCAGCTGGAGTCCAGGCAGGTGACTTCTGTCTGCAGATCTATTAGCCATCTTCATAGGAAGATTCAATAGCCTCTATTATTCTAGGTATATTGTTTATAGCTTTTATTTACTCTCCCATTCCGAGGCATGGAAACCAAACCAAGAATCTCATCCCCACCATTCTGCCTGCAGTCTGTACCTGGGGGCGAACACAGGTCTCCTCACGGGCGCAGGCTCTGCGAAGGCTCCGGACTTGCCACCAGGAGGCGACAGGCCAGTTTCCTGGGAGGACTTTGTGGTTCTCCAGATGAAGTGCAGCCCTTAGGTCTTAACGGTGGGCTTGTCATGCCTGATCCGATGGGATCCACTCTCAAGTATGACACTCTAGGCATGGCCCTGGCCACACACACGTTTGTTCAATTATATGCTGGTTAAAACTGGGACACGTTTTTATCGAGCCTATGCGAGTAACCACTTGCCATTCAAAGTGCTGTTCCTGAATTCTGAGAGCTCGAGGGGGGACAAGATGCCATCTCAAAGTCTTTCATTTCAAAATGTTTGGAAAAGCAAAATGCTAAGTTAATAGTGAGAGCCAGATCAGGAAGAAGGAGGAAGGACTTCACCATATAGCCGTCAGAAATGAGGACAGTAAAGAATTAGAACAAAATGTTCTAAAACAAATAATCAAAAGTGTATTTCCCTCATCAGTCCTTCAGGCATTGGGAATTATTTTTGTTCCATTGGCTCTTGGGTCAACAGTTTGCTTTTATGAAGTCCTCTGGCCCCGGACAGAGTCCTGGAGCTCCACCCCAGTCTCTGGTGCCATCTGGCTCGTGGCTAAGACATGCGGCCTGGGGCCTGTGACCACGAGTGGGCTACACGACGTGTCCATCCAGCCTGGCGTGGCTCTTCCCATGAGGCTCTGAGGCCGTCCTGTGTTAAAGACCCAGTTTCTGGGCTGCGACGTACAGCGGAGTTTTTACAAAAGCAGGAAGGGAAGCAGAAACTACCCCTTGATGACAGGACTGAATGGCTGTAGTGAATGTGTCACGTACCCAGCAACAACCTACGAAGGAGAAGGCAATCCCTTGTTAGGTACGGTGCCTAACTTTTCACGTGGGTGCCCCCGGGGGAAGAGGACGTACATCCCTGGAGTCCTTCTGTGAAAGGGTGAAATTAATGGCATTTTACCTGGACAGGTCAGTCAAGGGAAGGCTGACATTCTCTTTTGATTTGGCGACTCTTTCCACGCAGCTGCCATAGTGGTTTGTGACTGGCACTGGGTCCTAAGCTGAGGTTGTGGCGCGGAGGACGAGGCGGGCGGATGGGCAGGGAGTGGTCAGAGGTGAAGTGAAAGGCAGCTTAGCTGGGGGGTGGGGGGTGGGGGGTGGCTGCTCCTTCAGGCATTGGGGTAGCGGTCCCCACCTTGGTGGCACACTGGGACTCTGGACGGAAGCAGGAGCAGTCTTGTTCCTGTGCCTCTTGCAGAAATGACATTTCATAGTCTCACCAATGCAGGCATGTCAAAATACGGCATTGGTGGTGTTGTTGATGTTTTGTTTTCTATCTTCTGCTTTGAGCCTTGGTTCCATCTGGTAATGAAGGCATTACTGTAGCTGCTTCCAGGTCAAGCCTGTCAATTCAGAGTTGTATCCAAAGTCTAGAAAGTAGGGTTCGGGTGGGGGCTTCTGAGCTGTGACACGGGGAGAAGTGGCCCTGGGGCTGTTGCTCTTCCTTTGGCACCTACCTTCGTGGGGTTCTTGCATCGTCAGTCCGTTGGCCTTCAGTGTTCATCCCACTGCATCCGGGAGGTGTGTGAGGGCCCACCCATGACATCTGCTCATCATGTCTGTCGAGGTCATCGAGCCGCCTCCCTCTGTGTCCTCCTCTTGGGTGCACTCGTCCTCACACAGCCCCTCAGGGACACAGGACACTTGGGGGTGCCCTTCTGTGGCTTCGTGTCAAGAGAGACTGTGGTGTGGCCCTGGCTGGGTGGCGTGGTTGGTTGGAGTGTGGTCCCGTACACTGAAAGGTCACGGGTTTGATTTCCGGTCAGGGCACATACCTAGATTGGGGGTTTGCTCCCCAGTTGGGGCTCATATGGGAGGCAACTAATTGATATTTCTTTCTCACATTGATATTTCTCTCCCCCTCCCCCCACTTCCTTTCTCTCAAATCAATAAACATATTCTTGGGTGAGGATTTTAAACAAAGGCTTGGTAAGGTTGCTGTCCCAGCCCTCTTCTTGGATCGGCTGGGCCGCCATGTCCATTCAGTGCAGGGGGTAGTCTTACAGGCTTGCCTCCAGTTGGATTTCATACTGTAGCAAAACAGTCCCCTCTGCAGCTGGGCTCTCCATCCATCTGAGGTTCACAAGTGCCTCTTCCCTGCCCGGGGCCTGGCGTGGGGCTGGAGACAGGAGAACTGTGGTGAGGAGCCTTCCCAGGACTCACCTGCCTCCACCTGCTCTCCTCCCAGAATGTCACCTCTTGTAGCCCCAGCTGTGATCAGTGCTGGAAGTGAGTGTGGAAGGTGGCGAGGGCAGGTCTGACTTATTCCTCTGACTCTCTAGACTGTTCTGCTTCATCCAGCCTTTGGCCTTTTGAATTACAATGTACCCAGCTCTAGCAAATCAGAAGTTTCTTGTCTCTTTCAAGAGCGTTTGGAGGAAGTCTAAACCAAGGGGTTGACTTTTTTTATTCTCTTTGTTCTTTCTGGTGTCTCACCTTTGATGTAGTCCCTGAAGATAAGGTGGAGGTGAGGGCATCATTTAATATCTCTGGCTGTTTCCTCTCACATCTCTAAGTTATCTCACGAACTTGAACAAGTTACCTAATTGCTTTATCTCTCTTATCTCTATGATACCAGTTCAGCCTCAAGAGTATTGAGTGATGATTGTCCTAAAAAAAGACAACAGGAAAAAGGGAACATGTCTGAGGTCCTCGTTTCCTGGTTTCTTGCAGTGGTTGAAAATCTAAGGGGAAAACCGGTCCTCTTACAATCAGCCTGTACAATATACATTTAGACTACCCCACACTCTGCCCTTCCAAACCTGAGCCCGCCCCTGCCTCCTTGCCGTTGGGAGCCAGACCACTTCGCGTGGCCTTGTTTCAGCCGGGGGAGGGTTTGAGCTCCGCGGTGCTGAAGTGAGCATTCTGTTGTTGTAGGATCGCTGAGTAGGAAAGAGATCTCTTATCTCCTTCCACACTATGCTGAGGGGCACGTGTCCCTCCAAGGCGCCCAGGTTTCTCATGAAGACCAGGGAAGGCAGGTGGGTGGGTCCCCCAGCCTCCCCCATAGCCACTTCGTCTTTATGCTTTCCTACGGTAGACTGCAGCTGTAGGAAAAGAGATTGAGCACGGGCGACTCTTGTTCAGGCCCCTGGGGACCACCGAGAGAAGGGGTCTTGCCTGAGGTGGAGCTGGGGTAGAGCCTGTTCCTGTCCTGTGCCCACCTCAGGTCGCTCGCGGTCAGCAACCGTCAGCCTGAGGTGGTAGAGGGTCTGGAGCTGAGTTTTGTGGGCATTAGATTTAATTTCTCCAGGATCTCATGTCACTTGCTTGGATCTTGAAGTGCCAGTCATCAGGCACAGAATGTCATTGTGTTCCCTGCACCAGTGATGCTCTGAATGATATTCGAGAAGGAAGCAGAGAGAACAGCACCATCTCAAAGGACAGCTCCTTTGCTCCTGTTGGCACAGATTAGCTGTTGGAAAGCCAGTCACCCCAAATTCCGGAGAGCGCTGTGGAACTGTGACCCTTGGGGGGCTGACACGAGGTGCTGGGAGGCAGGGCAGAGTGGGCCCTGCAGGGTGCGCAGGGGAGCGAGGAGGGCTGCAAACCGGACGTCGACTCCCCCGCGGAGCCTTTGGAACAGTAGCAAAATAGCCTACACTTTCTTTCCACAAATGGTGATTTCAACCTGAGGGCTGGATCCTGGGGGGAAAGTCTGGGGCTGACAGACGGTTGTCTAATTCCATTAGTGATCACAAGCGAGGTTGGGAAATGTGTTTAAATAGGAACAGGAGGTGATGCCAAGGAGACGGGAGAAAGAGTTCTTCCTGCCTGTAATTTCTCAGTGGAAAAATCCTGAACCGAGTCCTGCTGCGGGGGCTCCCAGCGAAATGGAGATTTATCTTTGCATCCAGGACAGAACTGCTTTTCTCTGACGCCTGTTGTGAGCAGTGAAGGCCCGAGGCTTGCCAGCTTGCAATTTAAAAGCAGTTTATAGTAATCTTTCCATACCCACTCAGCTTCATTCACTTTTTATCCAGTACTACATTATGGTCAGAAATTAAACATGTAAAGGAACATTTAATTTTTAGGACCTTGTTATTCTAAATCTAATTACTTGGTGGGGGCAGGGGAGCTTCAGAACTCAATTGGCAGCTGCATGCCCAAAGGAAGAAAACCTTCCTCGCTGGGGCTTTTGACTTGGCTTTGAACTCAGGTCCTCCTGCTCCTATGAGTGGAGCCCTGTCCACCAGACCGCAGGCCTGCTCGCTCTGGAGCCTGCTTGCTGCCCACTGACGGGAAAGGCTAACAGCAACATGAAAGAGGAGGGTAAACTGAGGCAGCGGTGGCCACAGCCACAACTAGAGTCCAGAGAAGGGATAGAGGTTTGTGCTAGAAACCAGTGGCTTTGATGGTTCACCCAAACAGTCCTCTTCTCCTGCTGTTACTGTTTAATTTCTAAATTTATACATTTTTATATAAAATTCAAATATTATGGCAAAAAATGTCTCCTATTCCCAGTTCCATTAGCTTTTTGTTGCATTTTTGATGTACTAACCCACTTTTTAAACTTTGCTCACCCAGTATCAGACTCATGTTCTACATAATGCTTTGTACCCTGCCTCCTGTATATATCATAGGTGTGTTTCAGGTAAGTACAAGCACATCTATCTGTGTCTGTCTGTCTGTCTCCCTCCCTCTAGCCAGCATGCCCACACTGCTCCCTGGAGCTCCACACCAAAATATGTAATGACTACTCGGTATTTCTCTCTGGGCACCCGTAGGCATAGCAAGCTTAACATGTCCAAAATCAAACTCCTGGTCTTTCCCCCAAATCTCCTTCTCTCTTCTTCAGTATTTACTCTCTTAATTAATGGCAGCTCTATATTTTGATTTGCCGAAGTAAAACAAACAAACACCAAAAAAAAAAAAAAACAACCCACCCTCTTTTTCTCAAATGCCTCATGTAATCATGTTGACTCTGCTTTCAAATTGATTTTTCAAATCTATTCTCTTCTTACCCCCTCCACCTCCCTGTGGTCCAAGATATCTTCACCTTTATTTTAATAGCTTCCTAATAGATCTCCTGGCTCCTTCTTTCTCTTTTGAGCAAAGTAAACCAGTTCTGTAAAATGTAAGTCAGATTGTGTGACCCCTGTTCAAGACAAACCGGTGACTTCCCTCTGCTGACGAAGAAAAGCTGAAATCCTTTCAGTGACTGGCAAGGCCCAATGTGATCGGGTCCCCTGCTAAGTCTCTGTCCCCAGCTTTTGTTATTAGACCACTTCCCTACTCAGCTGCAGGCACCCTGGCCTGTGCGGGGTCCCTCAAAAGTGGCAGTCACACTCCGGCCTCTGCGCTGTGCAGGACAGTCCCCTCAGCCTGGCCGCCTTCCCAGACATCTGCATGCTCGCTCCCTCTGGGAATCTCTGCGCAAGTGTGACCTCAGCACCCCTCCCAGCACTTCTATCCCCCCTTCCTCCTTTACTCTTCTCTCCTTACCGTTCATTACCTTCTGATCCACTAGATAACTTGTGTCCGTATTTTGTTTATTGTTGGTCTCACCCAACTGGAATGGAAATTTGTGAAGACTTCTTATCTGGATTTTTAAGAATCATCAAAAGTTGAGTGACTCTACCTCATTCTTTTTAAAGGCTGTCTATTGTATAGATGTACCATTGTTTACGACATTGAAAATGGCCAAAAAAAAAAGATTTATTATGACTAACTCATCCGTACAAGGTACTTAGTGTGTGTACTGTGCCTTTCTGACAGCCCGAGTCCCCGGCCTCGCTCCTCTGCGATGAAGGTCCATTTGTAAAGGGTCCTGCAGTCAGCTGTTCTTGCATTGCCCTGCAAGCTATTGCCGTGGAAAGACAGCATTACCATAAAAAATGCACTGAAATTATAATGGAAAGAAAGCAAATGACGGCCACCCTGCATCCCAGCTGCTCCATAAACTGTGGGTGGTCCTTCCCACATCCAGGAGTTGCTGTGGGCCTGGGCCTGTGGGACGGGCACAACGTGTCATAATGAAATGAGCTCAACTTTAACTGTAGAAATAAAGTTGGCGTAAAAAAAAAATAGCTGTTTACCTTGATGATAATGGTGATTATTTAAAAACTGAAAGTGGCAATTAAACACGGCAGGAATGTGACTGATTATTGAACTTGAGAAATGTATAATGATACCAGATAAAGCTCAGAAGAGGCAGTTGGTTGAATATACGGTAGTAGACATTCAGATCGCTGGCAGTACAGCCCAAAGAAAAACCAAGCTATCGGCCAGCTCTCTTGAGTCTGAGGGATCTGAGAGGCATTTCCCAGTGATGCCGGCATCATGAGGGTGAAACCTTGTGTTCCTGTCCGGATCCCAGGGGAAGAGCGTCCGGGGCTCCTCCTGCCTGAAAAGAAGGAGCTTTGTGACAAGAGAAGGCAGACCTGCTAGCAGAAGTCCTGCTTGTGATTCTCGTTACTTCAAGACCTAGCCTGAGCTAAAAGGAGAAACGGTGTCAGAACAACTTAGGGGAAGTTCTGGGAGACACAGCATTGGTCACGGGGCAGAGGAGACACGAGGTCCACAAAACGAGAGAATCGCAGCTTTCAGATTCCCAGTGTTGCAGTAGCAGGCTGTGTGGGGAGCAGGTCCTTCCTACTTGATTACAGGCCATGGAGAAGGATCTATATAAGAACCAGCACAGCCTTCTGTTCCATATGGGCCTGGCGCCCAGGAGAGCAGTTACCGGGGCCTGTTTCCTCCCTCCCCAGCCTAGAGAGGAGCAGTTCATCTTGGCCCCGTTGGCCTTGCTGTGCTTTGTCTGAGCTTAAGTCTCCTCAGTGGCTCTTTCAGCACATCCCCTGTGGGGGTAGGGTGAGGCTAACAGCCCAGGGAGGCTCTGGGTCCCAAGGGATGTGAGAGGAACCCAAGCTGTGGAAATCACCCAGACAGGGGACTCAAGTGCTGTGGAAACAGATTCAGACACTGAATGGAAAATTCGTGCTGACAGGGTTTGATCAGAATTCTGATTATGCACAATGCACAGGACCGAGCACTACTTCAAAGAATGACTTTCCAAAAATTACTTTAAGCCAACTTTTCTTTAAAAGCCTTTTTTTGGCCCTGGCCGGTTTGGCTCAGCGGTTAGAGCGTCGGCCTGCGGTCCTGAGAGACCCAGGTTCAGTTCCCGCTAAGGGCATTTACCTCAGTTACAGTTTGTCCCCAGCCCTGGTTGGGTTGTGCAGGTGGCAACTACTCGATGTGTCCCTTTCACGTCGATGTTTCGCTCTCTCTCTCTCCCTGTATCTGAACAAAATATCAAAAAATGTCCTTGAGTGAGGATTAAAAAAAAAAAAGCCTTTTTTATGGTGGCTACTAATCTTATGAAACTACTACCCTGAGTGGTACTATTGAGGCTGAAGAGGTCTGGACTCATGTCCCTACATTTCTCCAGTTGTTAGAACTCAGGGGACTCTGTTCTAGGCCAGGCTAATCCCCAGGGAACGTTGGGATTTAGAGGGGACAGAGCCATGCCCCTACTCTCTTGGCCTGATCTGTCTGCATCCCAGTCTGTGGCTCGGTTCTTTCAGGGTTACGGTACTGCTGGCTCTCCCCAGGCTTCAGGACCTGGCACCTGCACTTTCTCCAGACCTTCCTCCTTCACCTCTTCTTCCCAGGTATGGAAGGGTGTCTGCCATGGGGTCTCTTCACCTGCTAGACTCTCATCTGTGATTCTGCACCTGCCAGTCTGTCCTCTCCACCTGGGTCTTCGGCCTCAGCTTTCCCTGCAGACTGCTCACTGCCGTGACACCATGCCCAGTATGTGCATGGGCTCGTGTGTGGCATGGACTAGGCTGATGTGATCATTTGTAGAATGACGTGAGTGACGGAATGTAGAGGCTCTTGCAGTTTTCAAAGCACTTGCATGTACTTGAGCTTGTGGCAGTCACAGCCCTAGGAAAGGTTGGGCATGGAAGGTCAGTTAGGTCTCCAGGCTGAAGAGGCAGACTCAGCGATTCAGAGATGTCCATCTCTGGTCTTCCTTGCATCACCATCCTGGATTTGACCTCAGGCAGGGACATAACTGCCGTGTGTTTTTCTGGCTCCTTTGGATTGGGGACAGATGGCATCGTGCAAAGAGGCTCAGGCAGGTCTTCTCTCTTCCCGTAACCTGCCTCCCTGGCTTAGGAAGAAGGCTCGAGGTGTCTCAGGAAACGAGTATTTTTGCCTTGCTGACAGAAGCGTAGTACCCTTTGGGATGGAACCTTCTGTTAGCGTTTCCTTGGGGACACAGAGCACAGGTCTAGGCAAAGGAGGGATTATCTAGAACTAGCCAGAGTTTGCTCTCACTTGGGCTGAGAGCTTCCAGTACAAGAATCATCCATTTCCACATTGTGAGACAGCCATTTAATACTATTCACTCTGTGCCCAGCAGGACACTAGCCTATTCTGGAAAATGTCATGAACTAAAATAACACTGATCTGTGACTTCACACACCTTGCTTCTGAAGTCCTCTAAGCCCTGTTTAACATGAAAGCGTACAGCAATACTCTGACAGCAGTTTTGTTTTGTTTTCTGAAGCTGAGGGCAGCACTGGAGTCTGGAGGTAGTGAGTCTTGTGCCTTTACCCACCCATAATCCATTCATCCATTCATTCATCATCCATCTATCCATTCAGCCAGCCAGCACTGATTACATTCCTCTTCTATGCTATGTCTTCCCTAAGTGGCATGTCAAGAACTCTTACTGCCAAATCCATCAATAATAAATATGCTGTTCACGTGTCTGTGTATGGAGTTTATTTATGTCCCAAGGAAATAATTATCTGGAAATAGGCTGTTTTCCTCCCTCTTTTGGAGTTGGGTTTACTGGTCTGGGATTCATTGCTTTCTGAGGATTTGGCTATCATTCTGACCTACTATTGCTTTAGTCTCATGGTGAGAAGAGCTAGACTTTATCTTATGTGCTTGAGACAAGGAAACTAACCTAAAATATGGGCATATTGTTATCTTTTGGAGATACTGGCATTGTATATCCACCGGATAAGTTTCTGTTACTTGTAGCTAAACAATTTCTAAATGACATAGAGCACATCCTTTTAAAGATCATGTGCTTGGAGAGGGACTGTGTTGGTGTTAGGCGAGGAGCTCCCAAGGAGTTAGGGACGATGGCGTCTTGGTATCTAGGGAAGGGGAGACCCGAGATGGCTTCGAGAGCCCTCGGATACTGGACACCACTAGATACTCTGAGTGTCTTAGGAGCTGTGGTTCCCAGAGCGAGGATCAGCGGCTTGGATTGGCCTGGAGTGGGCACATGGACCTGGTGTGAAGCATGGCTGTGGACCAGGTAACCTCGCCTCGGCACAGACTGCAGACAAGGGAGCAGAAAGGACTCTCCGTGTACAAACTAGCTGAGAGGCTGAGATGCTGGACTAGAATGTGCTGCGCGTGAAACTGAGCAGTAGGAGCCTCCTGGCTGGAGAAGACAGGCGTGTAGTGAAGACAGGAGACACACACACGTTTAACTCAAGTTAAAAAATAACTATAGGAGTTACACATGTTTGTGATGGAACAATTACCCAGCCTTCCAAACTGAATATAATCATATACTACTTAAAAATCTTTATTAGTTATTAACTTAGTAGTATTTGATAACATTCCCATGTCACTAATGATTCTTTTAAAACTTGATTTCTAATGGCCGAGCGCCATCTGATTGTATAACTATGCTATGATTTTTATAATTACTCCTGTACTGAGCAGTTAGTTAGCTTCTCTGAATTTTCATTATTACCAAACTGCTTTTATGAACATCACTGTGTTTTAATTTTGCACACATCTTAATTATTTTCATAGCATACATTACCAGTGAAGGGATTTCTGAGTAAAAGGATAGTGTATTTAACTCTTTTGTTACTTTCTGACAGAATTTCTTCTAGAAAGTGTGTACCATAAGCAGTAGATAACAGTGCCTATTCAGAGGACACTTCTCAACTTTGGATACCATAATTTTAAAATAATTTTCTATTGTATGAGTTTAGAAAAAGGGTACTTTTATTAGTTGAAATTTAGCTCAGTGGTACATAATTGATGCTCCAGTGCTCAAATAACAGTAGAGTAAGCAAAAAGGGGTTCTGTCACTTTAATGCAAATTAAGTCAAGTGGTAGGAAGTCCAGGGCTGTGGGGCATCTCAGTCCTCAAGACCTTTCTATCTTGTTGCTCTGAGAATCTAAGCAAACAGCCTCATGGTCCAGCATGTCTGCTAGAGCTCCAGCCATTGCATTATAGCCCTGGCAACGGGAAAAAGGGAATAGCAAAGAAGGGCACACTACTTTCTTTAAACTGACCTCAGTTACTTGCCTCTGTCACAGTTTGATTTGTTTAGTTCTTTGATTACACTGGAGGTTTAACTTTTTTTATTTATATAGATACATAGACTATTTATAATTCTTCTTTCTGAATTGCTTCATAAACCCTACATTTTCCCTTTTAAGGTGTTGGTCTTTTTCTCAGTAATTTATAAGATGATTGTTTTACATATTAAGTATATGAATCCATCATATGTATTTCACATTTTCCCCCCTTATTTGTTCATTTGCCTTTAATGGTATTTTCTGATAGACTAGGATTTTGATGTTTTTATCCATTCAAGGCTATCATTTTTTCCTCTTGGAGTTTCTGACTTTGATGTGTATTTAGAAATCTTTTCCCCACTCTGAGGCCAGGTACAATTTCACCTGTGTTTTCATTTTGTTCTTCCATGCATCAGATTTTTCATGCTTGGTGCATTGAGCCAGTGGCATTCAGGTGGGAAGAAATAGCTTATGCTGTGAGCCAGTACTTAAAGCATCCACCGAGCTTACTCATCCTTTCTCCACGTACCATGTACTGTTTCTGTTCCCTGCATTGTACTTCATATCTCAAAAAGTTCTGTGCACGACCCAGTCATGGACTGTTGCAGGGGTTGGAAAAATGCTGTTTTAATCATTCTCATATTTATTCTAGGCTATACAAAGAGAACCGAAACTGTAGCATGGTTTTTTAAACAGCCTGTTTTCATCATATTTGCTGTCATTCATCTTTTTATCTAACATTATCCTCTTTTAAAAAAATTCTCTCAGCCCTGGCCGGTTTGGCTCAGCGGTTAGAGCATCGGCCTGTGGTCCAGAGAGATCCGGGTTCGGTTCCCGCTAAGGGCACATACCTCCATTGCAGTTTGTCCCTGGCCCTGGTTGGGTCGTGCAGGTGGCAGCCACTCGATATGTCCCTTTCACATCGATGTCTCTCTCTCTCTCTTCCTCCCGCTCTATCTGAACAAAAAAATGGAAAAATGTCCTCAGGTGAGGATAAAAAAAAAAATCACTTTTGCAAACTTTCAGGAGATGAGATTTAGATGGCTTCACCCAGCACGTCGAGAAGCAGCAAGAAGGCCGCAGTTCCATCTCCACCTGGAGCCCTGGCGCCCCTCGGCGAGGCCCCACGCCTGCACTTGGCATCTCCAACTCAGAGCTGATGTTGGCTTTCTGTGCATGAAATCTGTTCTCCGTCTTTGTTAGAATGATTACTTCTTTCATGGAGGAGATCTTTCTGATGGTGACTCACTTTATCCTTCTGGATTCTCAGTCTCATCTGTAGAGAGTGGGCATTTTATCTTCCTCTCTCCATGTACATTTTAAAAAATAGCTGCCATTGTTGATAGCACATGTGGGCTAGACACTGTCATAGGTATATTTCCATTTCATCTTGAAAGCCTAGTGATAGTAGGTACTGTTATCCTTATTTTAAAAAGGAGAAAAAGGACTTTTGTGAGTTCAAGTTGCTCAAGGTCAGACATCTGGCAAATGGTCAGGATTTGAATCCAGACTCCTAAGCTTGGGTTTCGAAAAGTACTTTACTACTTCTGTGTATGTTCGTTTCTTTTTTGAACTTCTAGAATGGAGCAAATAATGCTGCAGCTTTACTAAGGAGCCCATGGCGTGCTCAGTGGTCACACGTGGGGTCAGTGCTTGCGAGACCTCTGCACAGCGTGTCCCTCTGCGTGGCCTGGTGGCCGTCGTGCGGCATTCGTGGCCTCATTGGCCCGTGGTCACCTTCATGCTCCGAGCACTGTGCTCTCTGTTTTTCAGCAACTGGTACCCAACCAAGTTCCATTTCCCACAGTCATTACTTCAGTGTTCATTTTTAGCAGTTTTAGATTTACAGAAATTTTGTAGAGATGGTGCATGGAGTGCCCATATGTCCTGCACCCACTTTCCCTCGTGTTAGCATCTTACATTGGCACAGTAGTGATACAGCATAATCACTGCAAGTCCAGATTTGATTCAGATTCCCTCAGTTCTTAACCTAATATCCCTTTTCGGTTGCAGAGTTGCGCCTTGGACACCGCACTCACTACACTTAGTCATCACGTCTCCTTCGGCCCGTCTGCCTGTGACTGTCTCTCAGATTTTCCTTGTTCTTGATGACTTTGACCATGTTGAAGTATACTGGTCAGTGACTGTCTAGGAAGTCCCTCCATTGTGACTTGTTGGATGTTCTCATGATTAGACTAGAATTGGGGGTTTTAGGAGGAAGAGCGCAGAGGTTAGGTGCCATGTCAGATGTATCACCTCACTGTTGAGCTGAAGCTTCATCCCTTGGCTGAGGAAGGGTGGTCAGGTTTCCCTCTCTCCCCCTTGATGGAAGGCCCTGTGCCCAGCCCGCAGGCAGTGGGAGGCAGTGCTCTGCGTGGTCCGCGTCTGCCATCCATTCGCCCAGTTCTTGGGGGTGGAGTATGTGCATCAATTATTGGGAATTCTTTTACACTGGAGATTTGTCTCTTCTCCCCTGTTTATTTAATCATGTATTTATGACTTATAGACATTTATTTTATACTTGAGGTTTTAATTCGATACTATTGGATTAACCCAATCCAAAGATTTTGTTGTTCAAATTGTTCCAGCTTTGAGCATTGGGAGCTCTTTCTGTTGGCTCCTGTGTCCTTTCGATACATTCTCACTGGTTTATTTTATTTACTTATTTTTTACTTTTTGGCACTTTAATACACTCCAGGCTCATCTAGTATGTTTTGTATCTCAGCCTAGAATCAGTCATTTCTCCAAGCAGCCGTGGTTTCCTTTAATAGAGAATGGTATTAGATATCAAGATTTGAGCACTACATGTGCTCATTACTACTGGATCTAGATGATACAAATTCTGCAAGCATCCATCTGTGTCTGTATTAAGCTAAATGTGAGTTCATGCTGATGTCTCCAACTCAAACCCATTAGCACATGGATCACTCCAGTCTCCTCCCTCGCTTGTCTCCAACAGTGAGGAACTTGGCTGCCAGCATCTGCCATTCATTTCTTAATTCTTCCATTCCAGTGTGTACATATAGTAGTTGCCAACCCCTTCCCGCTACCTCTGCAGGAAAAATCTTCATCACTAGAGGGCAGTGCTTATATGTAGTCCCTTTGCCTTTAGTCTTGTATCCGTACTCATTTCCAAAACCCCTCATGTCAGCACCTCTGTGAAAAAGTCACATTCTTTCATCACATTCTGCACCTCATCCTGGGGTCTCCCATCCTTCTAAGTGATTTGCAAAAATGGGCATACCTTGAGGTTCACTGTCTGTGTTGTAATGTTCTATGGGTTTTGACAAAGTCCCAGTATCATATACCGCCCTTATAGTTCCATAACGAACAGTTTCGCCACTTTAAAAATATTCCCTGTGTTCCCGTTCTCAGGCACCTCTCCCCTGCCCCCACACCGCGGAACCACCCATCTGTCTACTATTGCTACAGTTTTGGCTTTTCCAAATGGCACATAGCTGGCTTTTTTTCCACTTAGCGATATTCATTTAAGGTTCATCTGTGTCTTTTTGTAGCTTGATATTTTATTCCTTTTTATCCCTGAATAGTACTATTGCATAGTAGGGATGTTTCATTTGTTTATCCATTCACCTATTAAAGGACATCTTGGTGGCTTCCTGTTTGGGCAGTTATGGATGAAACTGACATGCACATTTGAATACAGCTGTTTGCGTTGCCCTTGTTTCCAGATCGGTGGGGTGCCGTTACAGGATCTGGGGTAAGATGTTCAGCGTTATGAAAAACGGTGGCCCTGCATTCACAAGTGGCTGCATCATTTTGTCTTCCCACTGGCAGCGATTAGCTTCTGTGGCTTCGTGTCCTCCAGCAATTGATATCGTCAGTTGTGTTTTGTTTTGCTTTCAGGCATTCTAATAGGTATGTGGTGATGTGTCATTTTTTAATTTGCATTTCCCTAATGACAAATGATGCTGAGAATTATTTCAGATGGCGGTTTTCCATCTTATTTGGTGAGGTATGTTTTTCGATCTTTGTACATTTTTAAATTGAGTTGTTTGTTTTCCCGCTGTTGAGCGCTGAGTATTTAATTTTGGATATAAGCCCTTTGTCAGATATGTGTTTTGCAAATATTGCCTCCCAGGCTGTGGCTGTGTCACTCATGGAGCAGAAGTTTTAAGTTTTAATAAAGTCCAACTTACCTATTTTTTTTCATGGATTGTGCTTTGGTTGTTATATCTGAAGACATATCACCAAATCTAAAGTCACATCGATTTTATCCTTATTTTCTTCTAGAAGTTTTATGGTTCTACAATTTACATTTGGCTTCTCTTCCATCTTGATTAATTTTTATGTGAGGTATGAGGTCTTTGTCTAGGTCCGTTCTTTTGTGTGAACATGTAATTACCGCAGCACCATTCATTAAAAAGACTTTCCTTTCCCCACTGAGTTGAATCCATCGCCTTCGCTCCTTTTCAGAATCAGCTGACAGTGTAGGTCTCATCTCAGCCTCTGCTCTGCTCCATTAATCTGTTCACCTGTTTCTCTTTCCATCACTCCCCACTGTCCTGATTATTGTAGCTTATAGCAAGTCTTGAAATCTGGTGGTATGAGTACTGCTACTTTGTTTTTCTTCTTCACTGTTAAACTATTCTTTAAACATTTTGTAATTATAAAATATATTTTTAAAAGGAGATATGTTTGGTTCCGAGGCTTCTTGTTTCAAACATGCCCTTGGTCTGGTGATCCAGTGCTGGTCAAGCACAGAGCAGCCCTTGCTTCTCACTCGTTGACTGCATGGAAGGGCGGAGTGGGGCAGCCCCCTCAGGCACGAGTGAGTCTAGCAGGTGGTCTGGCCTGGCCATCTCAGTGGGCTTGTGTGTCAGCATCTCTCATGAGGTGATAAATACTCCTGGTACCCAGACTGACAAACCTCAGAGGGAAGGGGGTGGGAAGAGATAAACCACAGAACTTATATGCATGTATGCACAACCAAAGGACACAGACAACGGTGCAGTGAAGGTGGTAGGGAAGAGGGTGTCAATGGGGATAAAAATGAGGGATATCTGTAAAACTTTAAACAATAAAAGTCAAGTAAAAAAAATACTCGTAATTCCCAAAAGAAAACGAACTCCTAGAGAAGACCGCTAATATGAAGAGATGTGAAGAGGTTTGTGGAATTGATGGTTTTTAACCTAAAAATAGAGATGTGCATGAGAACGAGCACTGGCCACGCCATACAGAAACAGGAAAAGCAGTTCACAGAATGCTCTCCACTGAGGCTCCAGGCAGTGTGAAGGCTTCCATGGGTCCTGTTTGCGCTCTGGCTGTCTGGGAGTTGGTGACTGTCTCAGGAAGCATGTATCCCTTATGCATTTTCTGGGTCTATATTTACAGAATGTTCTTCCCACCTGCCTGCCTTGCTCCTAGATATGCTTGGAGACAGTCTCCAGCACTTGTCTGCTCTCTGCAAGCCTCCACGGGCTTTGTGGTAAGTTGTCCAGGCAGAACGCAGTGCTGGGGAGGAGTCGTGCCCAGTGTGGACTGGCAGCAGGTGGAGCTCATCAGGGTGCAGCAGAACAGTGGTCCAAGCCCCGTGAAGGGCGAGCCTGCTGGGAACGCATCCCTCCGCCTCTGGACTGCTGGGCAGGCCCACTTCAGCTGGAAGCCAATCAGTGCTGACCGCCCCTTCGCTCCAGCTCAGAGCCCAGCCCCTGCTGGCACCACTGCCCTTAGGTGCTGGGCAGAGCCAAAGCAGGGAGTCGAGTGCAGCAGGACCGGCGACGCCCCTGGTACAGTCTGACTGTCACACTAACCTTCAGAGCAGCTCACCGGGGAGGCAGCCCTGGCAGCCCCAAGCCAGCAGTGGGTTTTACCACTTTTCAGAGCGTCCGAGCCAACTGGTCACTGTGGGGGCATGTGGCCCTCACCCAGCCTGAGGAAGGCCGGCGTGGGAGGGAAGCTATTGCTCGGGTGGTGAATGTGCAGCGCTGCCCGGGTGTCCCGAAGGCAGCAGCCAGTGCTACCCTCAAGGGCTTCTGTCCCTCGGCGGGGTCAGCCCGATGTGTGGCTCATACAAATTGCCGGCAGCAAGGGCGCACAGGGAAACCACACTCAGGCCTGCTGTCAGGACTGCACTGACTGCCTCAGCCAGTGTCACAAAGCCCTGCCCGCTGAGGGTGTGGCACTGCCCACAGGGCCGAGGGGGCCTGATGCCTGGACGCTGTGTGTCAGGGAGCCGAAAGGGTGACAGATGAGTGTTTGTGACCTGAATTTGCACCCTCCCACTCCGGTCCTCTGCAAAGGCAGCTGTGGGGTGGAATGACTCCCAACATGAGCAGAATGTCCCTGTGGCAAAGGCATGGCGGGCAGAAAAGGAGAGTGAAGAGAAGTCCTGCTTCCAGATTCAGACATATGTGTTCAGCTCAGAAACATACTTGTTGGATGACTTGTAGCAAATACTCGAATCTATTCGAATCCATGTCTTCACTGGAGGAATGAGATACGACTGTGACACCTCCTCATGGAGCGTTTTGAGGCTTTGAAGGAATAATCCAAGTTAGGAACTCGGAAGTGGTGTCATGTGTAACCTCTGATAAATGACAGTATTGACACCACTGTCACCATCATCATCTACATCATTATTGGGGATATGAAGGCCCCTTGAGCTACACCCTTTCCGTTCTGTCATCAGCGCCTTGCATCAAATCAAAATCAGAAAACCCTTTTCATTGCTACACTATGCAGGAATGCAGACCTGTACACAGTTGCTGCTCTCTCAGAACTTATACCTTCTAGGGGTGAAAATGCATAAATTTATTAAATTTTAATAATTATAACCTCAATGCTATATAAGGTTATTAATTGCTGGGAACACCGATGTAATGGTGGCATCTGTTTACAAATGGCCATGACCCACAAAGCCTTTCCTTGGTTCCTACCATTGTCAGGCTGTATCACAAAGGCCCGTTTCTGTGGTAAGTGGGGAGAGCAGAAAGGACGGAGGAGCGGATCAGAGCCACTGCCCAGCCCCTCGCCATTCTGTTTGGCGTCAAGTGGATACTTCCTTTATCTTGTATTGCCTTCCTTCCTCTGTGCCTCCATCCCTCCTCCCATCACTCCCAAACCACCCACTCTGCTGAGAGCTTGGTACTGAAACAGAGTCTGCAGGAGGAGGAGGAGGGAAGGCTGGTATATCTACTGGGATGTTCCCCCTTCCAGGCCTGCTTCTGGGCGGCCACCTACCTCCCCTCCCCTGCCAGAGGCCAGTGCCTGAGTCCAGGGCCACCCCAGAGCCTCCGAGGCGCAGCGTTTGCCTGAGGCACACTGATGTGGCCTCCAGTGAGATCTGCCAGGACTCCTCGAGGTCAGTGACCAGAGTGTGGAACTAGAATAGTTGTTTCAACTCTCTCACCCTCTTCACGATAGAGCAGGGAGAGAGAATCCAGTGGCCTTTCCTTCTTTAACCCAAACCTGGGGATTTCTGCCACCCCCTTCAGAGCAGACCCACAGGAGAGAGGGCTCCACCCCAAGGCAGGCGCCCACCTTGTAGGTGAGCAGAAAATCTGCTGGTCCCAAAAGGCATTTTCTATTCTGTGACAAACCTAATAACTTGATGTAGCCTCTGATCCAAACCCCCATTGATGTGATCATTAAAATATGTAAATGCGGCCCCGGGCAGCCCCCCAATGAATGAGGCCAGCAGCTCTGGCCCCTCCCCCTGCTCAGCTGTGCCTCAGCCCTGAAACATCAGGTATAGGTGACTAGCATTTCTAAAACTTAATTCTGTGTTTATCCTTCCAATGCATATGTATCCATCAGGAGAGTGATGTAGGCTGGGACTTCTACCCCAGAGAAACCTGTAGACGAGGCCGAGAATATATGCATGATGGTCTCACTCCCCCTTTGTCTCAGTGGGAAGGGACAGTAAACGGTTATATACCTTTTGTATTATACCACGTGTTAGGCGTTATCCATTGTAGTAGCTACCATCACCTTAATACAAAAATGCATTCAGAGAATGTTGACTGAGCACCTGCTATGAGACAGGCATTGTGCTAAGTGTTGGGACACCATGTTAGCTTGGGCTTCTCTAGCAAAATACCCCAGACTGGGCAGTTTAAACAGCATTCATTTCTCAGTTCTGGGTGGAGTCCAAGGTCAAGGGTCTGAGACAGACTGTGCTCTTGGTGAGGATGCTCTCCCTGGCTTGCTGACAACTGCCTTTTTGCTGTATTTTCAGATGATGTTGGAGAGAATGGGCTCTTCCTCTTTTTACAAAGGCACTGACCCCATCAGGGAGGCTCTGCCCTCAGACATCATCTAAACTGAATGCCCTGCCCTGAGCCCCACCTCCTAACACTATCACCTTGGGGATTAGGACTTCAACATACAGATTCTGGGGGGACACAAACCTTCAGTACCTAACAGGCCCCACCCAAAAAGAAGAGGGAGGAAGGGCTTGCTCTCATGGAGCCGGTGTTCTAGGGCCGGTGTTCTTAGCCAGCATGTGCTGGACATGCTGCCCCCGGAGGAAGGGGCCACACGAGGGCGGGCTTGTTTTTATGCACCTCGTGTGCCTGCTACCTGTTCTCGTGTATTTCCGTGTCCAGCATCGAGTAAGTGCTTGGAAACATTGTCCATGGTTGTCTGACATTGATCCTAGGTTACCGATTCTGGCTCCTGGAGGGGTGTGGGCTCCTGTCTTTCTTGCTGAACAGGAAAGATGCCTTGCAAGCAAGTGCACTGGAATCAGCTTAGTTATTTACGATCTCGAGGAAGAGGAAGCTGAAGCCTGTAATTGCCACTGCGGAGCCCCTAGGAGCCCCTGCGGGGCTGGCACTGGCCCCATTAGGGCGGAGCATTTCTGGGGGCTGCAAGGCTGGCGAGTAGAAGGGAACAGCTTCTGGCTGGGGGTGGAGGGGACCCATTGTTGCTAACTGCTCACTGTGTCTATCACTGTCTCACCTCTCCTTTTGAGGAGAGAAATCGATAACCTTTTAAGTGTCTTGCTAAGTAAGTGTTTATGAAGCTGTTTCCCTAGGGGCTTAGTCTGAGCATTGATCAGGGCAGCAGGAGCCCTTGGAGCAGGAAAGACCTGGAGGTTGAAGGACTTCACTCCCTTTTGCCCAGCTCTGCACTCTTGACCCTGCAGGCACCGCGTGGGGACAGCTTCACATCGGTCTTGTTCCCTGACTAACTCCCAGCAGGAGCAGCTGTCTGGCACACAGAGGGCATCGGAGCAGAGAAAACAGCCCTGCTCCCATCCTGGCCCTGGGTCCTTCCTCTCCGAATGTTCCTCACCACCCGCCTGGCTGAGCCAAGTAAGAAGGTGCATCGGATGGTCGCCTGGGCACCGTGGAATGAGGAGTTGCAGCAGACACATGCCCCACCCTCGGGGTCCCAGCTTGCATCAGGCAGGGTTCCAGCAAGACCTGGTTAAGAGTCATTCATGTGACAAGGGAAGTGTGGGCACATGGTGACCTCAGGACCTACTTTCCTCCCATCAGGTCACAAGTACTGAACAGCCCATCCCACAGGCAGAGTAAACAAGACAGGCCAACCTGAAGGCCAGTGGCCAGAGGCTCCCTAGAGCAGAGGCCCCAAGGGGCATTGTCCTGGTCCTGGCTTACCACCCTTCTCCCCTTCTGTTTACATTCACCTGCCCCAGGTTCGCCCATTCCTTCAGGAGAAGCAGCCTGTGCATGTAGACCACATGAGGTCCTTCTCTCTTCTGCCTCCTGTTTCACAGTCTGCCCGCTCCCAAGATGCGGCCTGGCCCTCAGTGGTGGGTACTCAGCCTGTGCACAAACTCTGTTCTGACAGGTCCCTTCGAGCCACAGGGTGTGAGAGTTCGGGTCTCCAGCTGTCCTGTTACCAAACAGAACTGAGGCCCTCGAGGGGTTTGCTCCCATGTCCAGCCAGGCAGGCAGCCCGTCAGCAAGCAGGCACTTAGGGGCACCTACTATGTGCCAGGCCTGAGCAGCCACTGACGCCTGAGGCACTGCCTTACAGAGTCTGCCACGTGGGAGAGCCCAGCACGTGAACGGAGCCCATGTTGTTCATGTGACAAGGGCTCCCTGGCTGCCAGCTCGGAGCCAGGCACTGGGCCAGGAGCCAGGGTATGACAGTGAGGAAGGAAGGAAAGTCTCTGCCTCTGGCCCGTCCTGAGTCAGAGGACAGTCACGGCTCAGCGGAGAGCGCGTCACCAGTTAGGGGTGTGCTAGGCACAGAAGAACACGTCTGAGGTGCCTGACGGAGAAGGGGGTCAGGGAAGGAAGACTGCCGTTAGGAAGTTGGAAGGACCCCAACCTGAGGTTGGAATGATTAATAGGTGTTAGTGAGGTCAAGAAAGAAGTGAGGCTACTAGAGAGGAGGGGACCTTCCTGCACTTGAGGGGCTCAAGCAGCTTGCAGGTGAGTCCCCGCATTGGAGGGGCGACAACTGGTTCAGTGTGCAGGGGGGGGCAGTGAGGGATGGGCACCTTCCTGCCCTCTGCCCAGCAAGCAGGCTTCCTCCTGACCTTGCTGCCTGAGGTTGTAAAGGCTGAGCTCTGAGGTTCCCAGCCCCTGGGTGCCCATCCTTCCTTCTTTCTCTGGAATAGATGGTCCTTCATTCCTGATGACCCTCATCTTGCCCCTCCCTCGTATTTGTTCCTCTGCCCTCACACCCTGAGGGTCCCTGCCTGAACATCTGATGACCATAAAGCTCCTGGGCCATGGTGAGAAGATGCCACTGCACCCCCTTCCTCCCTTCGCCCCCTTCCTCCCCTCACCCCCTTTGGGTCCTTGCACTCAGTCTCCGGCCCACGGCCGTCCTGCGCTGTCCGGGGTGTTTCTCAGTCTCCTCCCTCTGTGACTTCCTCGTGGAAACGGGCTGCTGAGCAGTCCTGCCTTCTGCAGACTGATCTCCCTCCTCAGTGGAGCGCTGGGCTCCCGCTCAATTGTGCCGCTTACTCTTTCCTTGGTTTTCTTACGTGTACGTACCATCCTCTTCTGCATCTGCCTAGTCTGTGACTTCTGCTCGTGGACGATGTCTCTTACCACCTTTCCTGCCGACAGCACCTGGGTCCTGCCCATCTCCCACCTCCTGCCCTGCCGTGGGCGGTCACAGGCTTTCCTGCCTCTTCTCTTCTCTTCCTACCCTGCTGTCCCCACGTCCAGATTAATCTTTTAAACTCACTACTTGGGGAACAGCTGTCCCCTCCTTTTGGTATAATCAGACACATTAACTCACTTTCCCCTAAACTTGGTTTGACTCTTGCTGATGTTATTCCCAAGCCTTGGAATACTTCCCTCCCTTTGTCTTCACAGCCACCCAGCCTACAGGGCTTTCTTTTCTGGGGTGACACTGATATTCAGAGCTACCCAGCAAACATTTCTTGAGCTCTTACCATGTATCAGACCATCTAGAAATGTTTAGCGTTTGAAGAGATGGACAGATGTAGTGGAAGCTAGAGAAACCGTTTCTTCCCTGGAGAAACGATGGTGTATGTTGACATATTCCAACCACCTCTGTGACCATTCACCCGCAAGCTAGCCTGCCCTCCATACAGTGTTACTCGTTCATGCCCATGTCATTTTACAGCCACCTTAATTCCCAGTCTTAGGAGTATAATAAAAAAGAGTGTTTTCCAGAATACAGTGAGGCTTTGAGAACTTGATATTAACCCCTCTCATCCCCATAGTATCTACCCTTTAAAAATAGGGTCCACTAATTCCTGACAGTTTCACCCCGGAGGCTGTTTTGTGTTTATTAAAGGGGATGCTTTAAAATGGAATCACTTTGAAATGAGACCCAAAGCGTGGCCTGTCTTGTAATTACGCCATGTATAATTTACAAGGAAGAATGTGCTTTCGTAATTCTGGGGGAAAATGCTTAGAAAACAAAATTCTTCATTACTCTACATATTATAAATGTAAAAATTCTTTGGGAAGAATTAGAATTAAAACCGTATGGTAGCTGCCAGGTTCTCTAATTGGGGAATATTTACATCTAGACAAATGGCATAATGACAGTTGCCATTTTCAAAGGCAGTTGGGTTGTAGAATCTGGGAAGTTCACCAGTGGTCTGATGAATTTTGGAAGTTGGTTCTGGTTAATAGCTGGGCCAAACAGCTGTCCTGTGATGGGAAGAACCCTGCCCTCAAAGAGGGGAGCTGAGTGTGAGGCCTGTCTCAGGGACAGGGTCATAGAAAGCATGAGGACACGTCGTTTCCTCTTCTCCCAGATCAGGGGTACTGTGGGGACAGAGAGTGAGGGGGTGGTAGGAGGCCTCACATGAGTGTCAGAGATTATCGTTGATTTTATTTGTTAGGTGTATACTATTTTCAAAATAAAACTATAAAATAATATACAGTAGGTCCTGGGATGCTGTAAGTTTGGTTACAATGTTGATGAGATGTCGAGGGGCCCAAAGAGTTGGTATCAGTTAGCTGACGGTAAGATGGGTTTCCTTACAGTCCTGTTTCACTCATAGTCACAGAACTCACAATGCTAAGTGAGGAATTACTTCATATTAATTATTGAATGTAGAGAATACAGAATATGTACCCAGGCTGGGCGGCTCAGTTGGTTGGAGTGTTGTCCCGTACACCAGAAATGTTGTGGGTTTGATTCCTAGTCAGGGCACATACCTGGGTTGCAGGTTGGGATGCGTGCAGGAGGCAACTGGTCCACATTCTCTCTCACATTGATCATACTTCCTCTCACTGAAATCAAGATACATATCCTTGGGTGAGGATTAAAAAGATACAGAAAATGTGAGTTTTTATTAAAAAGAACTTGAATGATTTCCTGGGGAGTGCTTTGCAACCTCCCGTCCTCACGTTGAGGTCTGTTGCACCTGTCTGCGAGTTCGTTCTTTGAGAAGTAGATTCTGATCTCAGTGTTCTGCCACTCGATGTACTTCACCAGCTGCTAGGTTTAAGCTGTTAACTTCTTTTTTTGCTCTTCCAAATACTTCTTTTATAAACGTCTTTATACATAAATTTTTGTACATATATTTGATCAGATAGATGGTTACAATGAAATTACTAAGTCAGTGATTAGATCTTTTGACTCATGCTGCCAGCTTATCAGCCTGAAAATTCTGCACCAACTGGCACTCTGTCATACCCGCCACGTACCAGCTTTCTTTTCCATCCCGACCACTGTTTTAAAAGACACAGATGTTGCCCTGGCCGGTTTGCCTCAGCGGTAGAATGTTGGCCCATGGAGCAATGAGTCATGGGTTCGATTTCAATCAAGGGCACGTTATTTGGTTGCAGTTCGTCTCCGGCCTAGTCGGGCTCCTGCGGAAGGCAACCAGTCGATGTGTCCCTTTCACATCAATGTTTCTCTATCTCTCTCTCTCCCTGTCTACCTCCCTCCTACTCTGTCTGAAGTTAAATGGAAAAATATCCTCAAGTGAGGATTTAGAAAATTAAAAATAAAAGACAATTTTTTTTCAATGTTGTCTATTTGTAGACCCCACCCCTCTAAATTGATTCTTATTTTAGTTTGTATTACTTTGACTACTAGTGAGGTCAAACACTTTTTCTTTTTTATTTGGTGATCTGTAGTTCGTTTGTGAGTTGTCATTTGGGTCCTTTGTATTGAGGTCATAGTAGTGTCCAGTGCTCTTGCATTGAATTGCTGAGGAGTAGTCACTAATGGTTCACTAAGCTGTGTTGAATCATCTTGGATAAGATCTTTAAACTGGCCATTTGTCCAACAGTAAATGTTTGCTGAATAAATGCTAAATGAATCACGATGAAGCAGATTGATGGTCTTAGGGCTGTCCCGGGGAGCGGAGGGTTTGTTTCACCCACTCATCCATTCAGCTGTCATTCTCCCAAGTATGCCAGGCTGTGCATTAGGCTTTAGTTCCTGCTCTCAAGAAGTTCAATCTAAAGGAGAGGTGTTGATAATACAGGGCATTTGCTGATGCATTAAAGGAAACCCTTCAGAACACAAGTCCATTCTTGTTTTTGATGTATTTGGACCCACAGAAAGTGCAGATGGTTTCATGAACTAGCAGAAGCTTCTTAGCTCACCTTGTCCTGGAGGGCGGGTGCCCCTTCCCTTCCTACATGCTTCCTGTGTGAGGAATTTCAGCACCAAGCAGGTCAAATTCAGTTTGTAGAAAACAAAGCAAAGTCTCTAGCAACTTTTAAAATAAAAGCTAATAAATTTGGTTTCTTCTTGGCCTCCACCTTGGCCCTTAGCACTGGCCTCTCTGCCAAACTAAGCTTGAACATCATTGCTAGAGTCAGATGTGCAAGGATTTTGGAGCCAGGCAGACCTAGGGCCAGATCCCAGCTCTTACACTCATTGCTCATCCTCTCTGAGTCTCAGTTCTCTGGTCTTTAAAATTGAGAAAATTTACCTCACCAGTGTGTCTTCATGATCAGTCAAGATGATGATTTAAAGTAACTGGTACAGAGCAAATACTAAGTAATAGCTGTACTCATTGTTAGCAGTAAAGTCACATAGGTTTACCATTAAGGAAGCACAGCTGGTGAATTATGATGAAAGATCGTGTATGTTGGCTTTTACTTCAGCAAATTTACCACATTCTGATTCTGGTTGGTACTTAGTTTTACAGATATGAAACTTGATTTTATTTTCTCATTGAGAGTGGCTCATTCTCTTACTTATGAAGTCACATTAACCAGGTTCTCAAGAGATACAAAACAAGATAGCTTATTAGTCTGGACAGTTGTAAAATACACGGGGAGTGGAATACTCATGCCATGGGTCAGCGCTCCACTCCCTCCAGGAGAGCTCTGTGAGAGCCAGGTGATGATTATATAATTGGTGGGTGAGCAGGGAATTGGAGCAAGGGATTTAGTTGATGATAAGAAGCCAACTCTCCCACCCCACCCCAGGTAAGATGGCTTGAAGACCAGTTCTTCTTCTAGGGTTAGTCGTGCCCAACTGTCCATGGACCACGGCCCCACCTCCTTCAGGGAGTTTTGATGGGGGAGCACTGCCTAGACTTGTCTCTCAAACTCATTTTCTTCTTGGTTCTTTACTGACTACTTCCTTTTTTGATTGACACATCACCTCTCTGGATGTGCTATTGTCTTTAAACCAGTTATTAATTGCCACTAAGTCTTTCATTCTAGAGCTGAGTCTCTGTAGGATATTCTGTGTGTATCTAATTGGTTGTTGGTTCTGTCATTCACCTCTCTGAGGTCAGTTTCACTTCCCCAGAGCCCTTGTGTGGGTGGGTAGGTGAGAGGTGCTCTCTTCCCCCTGACTCATCTGCAAACTTTCTACCTTAAGCTGTGATGTGAAATATGAAACCCACCCCCAGGGGTGACATCCCCACCGACCCATACATTATCTCTTAGTATCCCCAGGGAGCTGGGAGAAGCCTCAAGGGCCTCCTGCTGCTCGGAGGTACCACTGAACCAATGGGTGAGACAACTAAAGGCCACCAGCCCCATGTGGCCATACTGGATGTGCAGATATTCTCTGCTAGGTCCTGTAATCTGTCACTTAGAGTCAACGAGTGGCAGTGGTATGAGTTTCATTTCCTGTGGGCCAAAGCATTTTGCTCAGAGTCTGGCTGAGATTGTTTTTCTCCTCTGTTTCACATGGCCGGAGAACATGCGTCCTCTCACCATAAGTGCCGCTCATCAGCCTCCAGGTGGTTCACCTTCCACAGAGGACTCGCAGCTGTGACCTGGAGACAAGTCTCCTCTGACAACTGGACCCTCTGATGGTCGGAGTCACCTGGCTCAAAGAGAGAAGCAAAGGAGGTGTGGGCATCCCAAGGCAGAACTCCTCTCCCCCTCAGCCATAGCATATCTGGGGAAATGGAAAAGTTGGCTTCCTACAGTGTGAAGGAGATAGGTATTTGAGGGTGGTAAGTTTATTCTGATCATAGAGCTTCAGAGACACCTTCTTTCCCTGTCTTCCACCCTGTGGTCCGTCCCGTCATCCTCGTAGACGCTTGCCCGGCAGGCCTTTCCGCTGGGGCAGCTGCGCGGTCTCTTGGAGGTTAGTCTCCTGCCTGCTCATGTGCAAGGGAGAATGGGAGGCGCAGAGGGGCGGTGCCCTGCGGCAAGATGGCAAGAGCACAGCCAGTCAGACTTCTGATGAGCTCATCTGCCCACAACAGGGTTGATGGCAGAGTGTCCCAAAGCCTGGACGGATGGACTTGGTTAGGACTTTCACCATAACATCCAGTTAGTCTGGAGCTGTGCTCTCCAGTGTGGCAGCCACTAGCCACTTCGCTATGAAAATGAATTAAAATGAAATAAAACTCAAAGTTTGATTCCTTGGTCATGCTCGCTGCATTTCAGTGATCAGTACCACCCTTGGCCAGTGGCTACCATCTTGGCAGCAGAACATTCCCTTACCACGCTCTGGAGACTGATCATTAGCTCTACATGACTCCACCTGGGGTTTCTCTGACACTATAGCATTTTTATAAGCGTTGCATTTATGCAAAGCTGGCCTGAGAGTTTTGGTGACTACATTATTTGTGCAAATTGGAGCTTTTGATCTCTGCAGATACTATATCTGTAATACATATTCCCACTGATAAAAGAGTCAGGTTCAAAAGACAAAAAGAGCTTGAGGAGAAAACCTCCAGCATGTGAAATAGGGTCCCAAACCTACGTCTCTCATTAGAAATTCTTGCCACTGTGACTGTAGCCCAATCCTTGCCCTCCAGGTATCTGGACCCAAGTTCCAGATTTAGTCACCTAGGTATTCTTCAGAAACCATAGCAATCATAAAAATGCGTTTGATTTTTTTTTTTTTTTAGAATGAAGATTTTTATTCACTCAGTAGGCATTTATCGACTGCCTACTGTGTGCCAGGCAGAGCCCAGTTTCTCCAGCACCTCACACAGGGCATGACACATAGTAGGCATTCAGTAAATCTCTAACAAATAAATCAATCGATTATTCACCCTTAAAAAAGTCCACTAAGTCACTAATCTGCTCTTCCTCATTGCTTCCCATGAATCTGAGGGGGTTCTCAGACCAGCAGCTGGGAGACAGTTTGGAGTTATCTGTTCTGTGCGTGGAGGGATTCTCAGAGCCATGGGGGCTGGTTTCCTAGTTCCATATTTTACTGTAGTTGTATTGAGGTTCTCCAGAGAGAGAGAACCAACTGTGTGTGTGTGTGTGTGTGTGTGTGTGTGTGTACACATGCATATACAGTGGTGGGAAAAAGTAGGTTAATAATAATAAATAATATGATCATTAATTAATAATAATGCAAGACTAAACTCTGTTTCAGCCTACTTTTGTTCACCTCATATATGTGTGTGTATATATGTGTATATACATTTCATATGTGTGTGTGTTTGTACATGTGTATATATCAAGAGATTGATTGATTGATTTTTGAGAACTGGCTCATGCAGTTACAGAGGCTAACAAATCCAAACCCTGGAGGGTAGGTCAACAGGCTGGTAACCCAACAAGCGCTGATGTTGCAGTTCAAGTCTGAAGACAGTTTTCTAGCACAATTTCTTTTTTTCATGGGAGGTCAGTCTTTTTTCTTGTCAGGCCTTCAACTAATTAGATGAGGCCCACCCACATTGTAGAGCATAATCTGCTTTACTCAAAGTCTATTGATTTCAGTGTCAGTTCATTTTTAAAAAATACCTTCTAGAAACATCTAGAATAATGTTTGATCAAATATATGGGTGCCATGGCCTAGCTAAGTTGACAGCTAAGGTTAACCACAGCATTTTTGTCTTACCTCTGGTGGAGTTGGGATGCTGTTCCATGCTGGTCCCCACCACACTGAGCATGGATGTTTCCCCTCTGCGAGTCCTTACCCAGGCCAGGCCCGCTCTCTCATGTCCCTCATGACCCGAGGCACAGAAAATGCACCTCTTGTAGATGTGTTTCTCTGTGTCTTCCTGCTAGTTAGCAGTTGTTTTGCCATTCATCAAGCCAGCTTCCTTAACCTGTTTTTTATAGATCACTCATTTAGTCTAGTTTTCCTTGGCCACAGTCCTGTGTAGGGTCCCATCTTTCCAGCTGTCTTCAGTAGTTTCTTTGCCTTCCTGCAGCTAAAAGGAAGCTCATGATGGAGTGGAAATATCACAGGTTTGAAGTCAGACAGATTTGGATTGCAACCTCGATTCCATCTCTGGCCAGTTATAACCTCTTTGGACCTTAGTTTCCTTTTCTGTGAGATGGGATACTAGTTTCTTGGTATCCTTTGTAGCACTTCTTATTAAGTTTTGGAATTTCCTCTTGACTGTCCTTGTTGTATTTGAAGACAGGAATTACATTTGATTTACCACCTTGTAAATGAATAGTCCTTAAAATATAATAGATGCTCATGAAATATGTGTTAATTAAATGTTGAACGAATTGAAAAGGGTGATATAGGCAGGGGTATTAGCATGTAGCAAATGCAGAAAGTCCTTTCTGCCATCAGTAGGTTCTGTGACTTTGAGCAAAACCATGTATGATGAAACTAAGTTTACATTGGCTAATGGATATAAACAAGAGTTACATTTCTATGGCATCTCATCAGTGATACAACAAGATGATGTTGGATGAAATGGTGCTATTTGAGGACCTGTAAGTGTAGGTTATTTCCCACGACTGTTGGGCTTAATGTCCTCTTTCCAGGCTTTGTCTTGCCTGTGTCGCCTCCGGTCATACCTCACCTTCGTAGTAGAGATGATTGACAGGCATCATGACATCAGTGGCTACTCAGTTGTTTCTTTGTTCTGCCTACCTTTCTGGTTCTCCTACCTTACTTCCGTGCGAGGTACCCTGACCCCTAGAATTGTTGTATACTATTACAGGAAACTGGTTTTCACGTTAGGGTGTCCACATTGTAGTCACAGTAGGGTAAAATAGCAGTGAGCAGGGCATTTTCTCCCATGATCTACATTAATACCTTAAACATTTCTACCGCTCCAAACACCTGGTAAGATTTCCTTAATCACAGTGAAGTTCCAGGATCCCAGCTTTAAATCAATGGTGTATGTAACAAGAAATGAGCAGTCGACTGTAACTTTTTTTCAGTAAACTGATACAATTTACCGCTTATGGAATTTGTCTGGCAGATCAGCAGCTGAACATAATTTTAATTACACCTGTCACCCTCGGCCGCACTCTCATTCTGTGCCAGTCTTATCAGGGTCGTGGAACCTGTTCTGCGGGATTTTGCTGCTCAAAAGCCAGTTTGCTTTCTTGTCACTTAGGGAACTGTCTGGCACTTGAATTCCAAAGAAAAGTTGCCTTATTAGTATACAGTGACCTGCCCCAGCCAGGTTGGCTCAGGGGTTATAATGTCGGCCCGTGGACCAATGAGTCCCGGGTGTGATTCCAGTCAAGGGCATGTACCTCGGTTGTATTTCGCCCCCAATCCTGGTCAGGGCCATGTGGGAGGCAACCAGTCTATGTGTCTCTCTCACATTGATGTTTCTCTCTCTCTCTCCCTCCCATTCTATCTGAAGATAAATAGAAAAATATAAATAAGGTAAATAAATAGGAAAATACCCTCGAGTGAGGATTTACATATATATATATATATATATATATATATATATATATATATATATATGTATTCAGTGACCTAGGGGGAAGTGTAAGCTGTGAGGCTGCGTGTCTGATGAAATCTTCTGCCCATTCCTGGAATAGAGGAGGGTGCAGGTGTTAACGTCAGCACGACACCCTGAACGGGCCCTTGCTAGTCGGGTCCAGTTTCATAGTGCAACCTGCTGTGGCTGTGTGGATTCACTGCCTTTACTTGCATTATGCTGTGGGAGCATGTCCTGCTAACAGTTCTCAGTGTGTTTGCAGGGGTGGGGAGCAATCTTGTAAAAGAGCCCAACCAGCCCCGCTGGTCTATCAGGGAGGGTGAGGGGACAGAATGAGCCTTACTTAGGGTGATGAAGAATTGGCATTCTTTCCTCCTGTGCTAAAAGCCAGGTGTTGAGCATGTCCGGGCACTGCCTTGCAGACTAAAGGATGCCTTCCTCATTGCGCCTGCCCTCCACTGGTGGCACAGTGTGATCCTCATGTTCTGCAGTGCTTCTCGGCATTGTCTGGCATGCGTCCCACCTTTCATCAGGTTATTTCAGGCACTAGTTGTCTGTTGCAGACTTCAAAAGTATAGCCACAGTGAGCAGATCCCATCCTGCCCTCAAACTGATCGTGAATGGCTACTGAGCAGTGACCGCCAGAGTTCCTTTTCAGGTGGGCCCTGCAGAGGTACACAGTCCCCTGGCCAGATCCCACTCTCCGGCAGTGGCTGGCTGGGAGCGAAGCCAACCCTTCTGTCTTTCCTGAGTTCCACTCTTTGCATTGCTAACATAAGTCTCTTCCCTCCAACTTAGTGACCAAGTGCTCTCAGTGCTTATGAAGAACTTGCTGTGTGCCAGTCAGGGTTCTGAGCACTACATATGTTCATCCATTTATTTTCATCCTCAGTATACTGTGTGGTAGACGATGTTATTAACTCCAGTCTACAGACAGAGAAACTGAGGCACGGAGAGTATGCAAGCTGTCCATGATCACAAAGCTAGTAAGAGCCAGAGCCAGGATTCGAGTGCAGGCAGCCAGGCTCCAGAGTCTGTGCCCTGAGTGATACACTCTGCTCCCCCTCTTACTTGCTAGACTTCGCTGTGTACGGACCATGGCCAATTCTAAGGAATGGGAGAAAAAGAAGACTCAGATAAAAGTTGAACCAAGTGGCCCCTCATGTGAGAGGTACAGACAGTCAGTGCGTTCTCAGCCAGGGGCAGTGGGGATTCTGCCGTGGCTCACAGAAGGATGGAGGTCTGTAAGAGAAGGCGCCAGCCAGAGGCCAGCCTAACAGTAACAGCAATACCATTAGCCGGCCTTTATTGTTTCCTGGGCACAGTCTACAATATGGGACAGCATGTCACTTGCTTTAAAAATTTTGAGAGATTATAAATTGTTATCAGTCCCCAATTTTTCACTTAGGGAAACTGAGGCTCACAGAGGTTAGCCGGGCATGCAGCTCATTAGCGGTGAAGCTGCACTTTGCCCTCTTGGTTTCTGGCATCTGTTTAACATTCTGTATCATCTTTCCTTCACTTGCTTTAAGAGAGCTTAATGTCATAGTCTGTTGCAGTTCTCTGTTGCTGTGTAACAAACCACCCCAATTTTGATGGTGGAAAATCACAACAAATCAGTCACTGTTATTATCTGTCATGGTTCCTGGGGCTGGAGTCACATTGTCAGCATGGTGTGTTTGACACTGACGCTGGCCATCAGCTCATGCCTCAGCCGGGGCTGCCGCTGGGACACCCCTGTCATCTCTCTGGGCTTCCTCGGAGCATGGCAGCTGGATTCCAAAAGCAAGTGTTGAGAGAGAGAGAGAGAGAGAGAGAAGCTCTATCTCATTTTATGACCTATACTCAGAAGTCACAGGGCGTCACTTCTTCCACACTCTATTGGTTGATGCAAAGCTCTAAGTTCAAGAAGAGGAAATAGAGACTCCACCTCCCTCTGAGAGTTTTCTCAAGGTCATATTATAAGGAAGAATGTGTTTTGGCCATTTTGGGAAATATAATTTCCCACATAGCCTTTTCTAAGACTTTTTTTTTTTTTCTTTTTTCTTAGAGATAAAACTTCTGCTTCAAGCAGGCATTTCAATCAACATAGATATTTCTCTTCAAACTCGGCATTGGTATCAGGTGTTTTCTCAGTGAACATTTTGGGTATACAAAAATACATGCATCTCAGGCCGTACAAACCAACTGAAAAGATTTCCTTCTTCGTCGCAAGCCAAGCATCAGTACTGCAGCCTCCTTCAAGGGATGGTGAATAATGTGTCGTATAAACACATTCCGTTTTGGTGTTTCTAGTTCACAGAGGGATGTGGTTCCCTCACAGTTACCATATTGTGGTGAATAGGGTTAGGGCAGACCTTCCTTAATGAATGAATCTTTTTAACTATCCTACTTATCATTTTAAATTTTTTAGAATTATTTTTATCTAACATAAAATAAATCATTTTTATCTATGAAACACATACATGGAATCAACAGTAACAGCACAAAGGGCTCCGGGTGACAGCGACAGTAAGAAATAGGTTATTGCCATAAACTCTGAAGTCACCTTGTCTTTCCCTTCCCTCCCCACTCAGAGGTCACCACGCTCCTGACTCCTATGTCGGCTGCGACATGACTTTTCTTTATAGTTTGGCACATTTCTGCATCCTTTGTGCTACTCGGTTTAGCTGGCCTGTTTTAGAGCACTCTGTAGTGGAATCATACTGGGGTCTCCCACTCACCGCTACATTTTCAAGGTTGACCTGTGCTGCTGCATGTAGCTGCATCTCGGCCACAGTCGCTGTCATGTAGTATTCAACAGGGTAAGCAGTAACATTCTACTGTTTGATAGGCATTTCCTTTTTCCTTTTGTTAACTCACCAGCAATGCTGATGTTAACATTCTTGTACATGTCTCCAGGTGTAAAAGGGCAGATGCTTTCCCAGGGCTTATGCCTGGGAGAGGGACTGCTGAGGAACACATGATGAACACATGCATGCTTTCCGCTTCGTCAGAAATGCCAGCCTGCATTCCACGGCGACTGTTCAGTGGACACTGCGCCACCCACCAGGACAGGGACGTTCTGGTTCCTTCACATCCCTGACGACACCTCTTTTCTGTGGATTTTTAAAACTTTTGCCAACCCAGTGTGTATTAAAGGGTGTTTTTTGGTTTTCTTTGGCATTTTGTGAACATCTTTTCTTACATGTATTCGTCCTGCTGGTTTTCTCACTCATTAAATTCCTGTTCAAGTCTTTTGTTGATTTTTGTATTGAGGTGTCTTTTTCTCATTCATTTATGGGAGTTTTGTCCCTCTATTCTGGATACTAACCTTTGTTCTGTGAGGTGTTCCAGTACCCTCTCCCAGATGGTGGGCTGCTGCTTTTTACTCTTTGTGGTGTCTTTTAATACATAGAAATTGTTCATTTAAAACTGCCCAGTTTTCACACTTTTCCTATCGTTCACAATTTGGGGTTTTACTCTAAAAAAATCCTTCCCTACCTTGAAGGTGTAAATATATTCTGTTACAGTTGCCTCTGATTGCTTTGCCATTTACATGCACAGTGCACCTGGAAGGACTTTCGTATTGCCACGTGCATACACGCGGCGGAAGACTGTCCCAGCAATGCCAGCCCCTCGCACTGTGCCTGGGCTCTGTCAGTAGTTCTTATGCTTTCCTTTTTGATAATGAAGATTTTTTATTTTAAAGTTCCAGTATTTCTGCCAACATCAGCTCTTTTAGTTAGTAGATGAGCCAGGCATATTATTTTAAAAAATCTTTTTGCATTCAACCTTTCCTTGCCTTTCAGTCTTGGCTGTCTGTTAACAGCAAATAACTAGGCTTAGTTTTTCATTGTGTTGCAATCTTTATCTTAACTAAAGCATTCAGCCCACATATATGTATGGTAATTCCACTCTGTTGTTAATGTATTCTGCTTTTCATTTGTTTCACCTTATCCATATTTGTTTTTCTGTCCCTTTTTTCTTCTCTTGGAATTACTTTTGCTAATTTTATTTTTTTGTTCATAGTATTTAAGCTAGTCACTTAAGCTAGTCTGTTAGTGACTGAGCCAGAAACTTCGATATGCTCAGTTTAAGGCCCAGAGTCTAAATTCGACCGGTGTCTGTGCCCTACTCCCAGCCACACAAGGAAGAACCTCAGGCCTTCTGCTCTGACTCACACGCCGGGAAGGGTTGGGCTCTCCATTCATTCTCTCAACCTGCAAGACAGCGTCATTGTTTTATACAATCAGTGTTGGTTTAATGCATCCACATGTCTGCCTTTTTCTCTGTCCA
The DNA here is from genome assembly GCF_014108415.1 of Molossus molossus. Classification (NCBI taxonomy): domain Eukaryota; kingdom Metazoa; phylum Chordata; class Mammalia; order Chiroptera; family Molossidae; genus Molossus; species Molossus molossus. Next base: position 36,704,617 of record NW_023425377.1, read on the forward strand.
TCATCCTTCCTGCTCGAAGTTCTTCAGGAGCCGTGTTCCTCTGCCTGGAGCGTGCGCTTCGGAAAGTCCTGTGATGAGGGGGTGTGAAATTACCCATAATCAAAATGATATTCAGGAAGATTGTAAACACGCCCAAGAAACCACTCAACTTCAACACTACTAAAAAAATGTAAATGAAAATAATAATGAAATACTAGAGTACACTTACAAAATTGGCTAACATTAAAAAGATAACTGCCATGCATACACTGCTGGGGTGGAATGTGAGTGAAAATGATCTTGGCCATCGTATTTTTTTCTTGCACTAGAGCATTTGTTCATACCCTTTGCCAATTTTTCAATTACATTCTTCATGGTTTCCTATTGATTTTAAATAACTCTTTATATATTAAGAATATCGACCTTGCCTTTTTTTCAAACTGTTTTCCAACTAGTCTTTTCAATATCATTTATAGTAAACTTGGTTGTTTTTGATATTTTGTTTTCAAAATGATTCAGGTATACATTTTTTTTTTTTAAAGGGAAGGGAATAATTGTAAATAAGGTAAAATATCCACTCAAAAAGATTCTAATATACATTCAGACAATAAGGAGAAAAAGAGTAAATAAAATATATGTGTTAAAGAAGGTGCATACAAACATAAGAAGAAGGAGAGGAGGCAGAGTATTCCTTTAGAATTTTTAACTGACAGGAGAAGATGGGGGTCGTCTGTCTCATCAGTTGCTCCTCCCTGGACATACAGACCTGTACATTATATCTGTATACTTCATAGGCCTTTATTATACTTTCTAAGGGTTGTGATTATTCATGATAACTGTAAACTATACTAGGGGGAGTGGACACTGTGCGAGAAAATGGAGGTGAATTACACTCTGTGCTAGATAAAGATTTCTGCAGCTCGGAGTGGAAATTGACCCGGTGGATCTTCCACTTCCACTGGTAGTTTGGCCCTGTGTCCATTTCTTCCTCTGTATCACCTGTATCACCTGAACAGTCATCACCCTGTCAGTCATGAAGACCACAGAGTAACTCTCTTTTCTTTTCCAGGCCAGAGTTTCTTAACTTTGGCACTACTGACATTTTGGGTCAGATGATTCTTTGTCATGGGAGTCGTCCTGTGCCCTGGAGGGTATTAGCAGCATCCGTGCCCTCTGCCCACTAGATACTAGTAGTACCATTGCAGTTGTGACAGCCAAAAAATGTCCCCTGGAGGGCAAAAATGGCCCTCATTGAGAACTACTGTTCTAGGCGAAAGCTTGACACAGGGCAGTGAAAGCTAGAGGTTTCTTTTTAGCTTTGGAGCCTTTAAGTTGAGTTGTAATTTACAGAAGTTTCAGGCTCAGCTTGTTTGATGACAATTTTATGGTATTGTGTGGCTGTCTGATTACAGGTCTCACTTCCAGGGCATGGCACCATGGCAAGATGGCAAGATGGCAAGTCTTTTTTTTTTTTATCCTCACCTGAGGAAATTTTTGCATTTATCTTCAGATAGAGCAGGAGGGAGAAAGGGAAGAAGAGAGATAGAGAAACATCAATGGGAGAGAGACACATTGACTGGTTGCCACCCACACAACCCCAACCGGGGCCAGGGCCAAACTGTAACTGAGGTACGTGCTCTTAGCAGGAACTGAACACGGGTCTCTCTGGTCTGCGGGCCGACGCTCTAACTGCTGAGTCAAACCAGCCAGGACAGCAAGTCTTTTATTTATTTATTTTTGTATGTGTCTATGAGTTTTGTTTTGTTTTTGTTTTTGCTTAATCCCTTCACCTTTTCCACCCAGCCCCCCACCCCCTCCCCTCTGACAGCTGTCAGTCTGTTCTCTATATCTATGAGTCTGTTTCTATTTTGTTTGTTTATTTTGTTCATTAGATTCCCCATATAAGTGAAATCATGTGATACTTGTCTTTCTCTGACTGGCTTATTTCACTTAGCGTAATATACTCCAGATCCCTCCATGCTGTCACAAAGGGTAAGATTTCCATCCTTTTTTTTTTTTTTACAGCTGAGTAATATTTCACTGTGTAAATGTACACAGCGTTTTTATCCACTTATCTACTGATGGGCACTTCCAAAGCTTGGCTATTGTAAGTACACTGCAATGAACATAGGGGTGCATATATTCTTTCAAATCATTGTTTCGGGATTCTTAGAATATATTCCCAGAAGTGGAATTGCTGGGTCATTCATAGGTAGCTGCATTTTTAAATTTTGGAGGAAACTCCACACTGTTTTCCACCGTGGCTGCATCAGTTTGCATTCCCACCAACAGTACATAAAAGTTCCCTCTTCTCCACATCCTCATCAGCACTTGTTGTTTGTTGCTTTATTGATAGTAGCTATTCTGACAAGTGTCAGGTGATATCTCATTGTGGTTTTAATTAGCTTTTTTCTGATGATTAGTGACATTGAGCATCTTTTCATATGTCTATTGGCTATGTGTATGTCCTCTTTGGAGAAGTGTCTATTCAGATCCTTTTCCCGATTTTAAATTGGATTGATTGGTTTTTTGGTGTTGAGTTTTATAAGTTTGTTATAAATTTTGGGTATTAACCCTTTATCGGCAAATATGTTCTCCCATTAAGTGGGTTCTCTTTTCATTTTGTTGATAGTTTTCTTTGCTGTGCAAAAACTTTTTAGTTTGATGTAGTCCCATTTGTTGATTTTTTTTCTTTTGTTTTCCTTGCCCAAAGAGACATATCAGAAAAAAAAATTGCTATGAGAAATATCCAAGATTTTACTATCTCTGTTTTCTTCTAGAATTTTCATGATTTCAAGTTTCCCATTTAAGTCTTTAATACATTTGGAGTTTATTGTTGTGTATGGTGTAAGAAGGTTGTCTAATTTCATTTTTTGCATGTATCTGTCCAATTTTCCCAACATCATTTATTGAATAGACTGTCTTTACATCATTATATGTTCTTGCCTCCTTTATGGAAGATTAATTGACCATAAAAGTAACATGGGTTTTTTTATTCTGCATTCTCTATTCAGTTCCATTGATCTATATGTCTATTTTTATGCCAGTACCATGCTTTTTGATTACTAGGGCTTTGTAGTATAGTTTCATATTAGACAGCATGATTGCTCCAACTTTGTTCTTCTTTCTTAAGATCACTGTTGCTATTCTGGGTCTTTTGTGGTTTCATGTACATTTTTGGAACATTTGTTCTAGTTCCTGTGAAATATGCCATTGGTATCTTGATAAGAATTGCATTAAATGTACAGATTTGCTTCGGGTAGGATGGACATTGTAATGATGTTAATTTTTCCTATCTATGAACATGATATATGCTTCCACTTATTTGTATTTTCCTCAGTTTCTTTCTTTAGTGTCTTATAATTTTCTGAGTACAGGTCTTTTACATTCTTGGTTAAATTTATTCTAAGGTGTTTTTTATTTTTTGTTTTTCTGATGCAATTGTTTATTTGGTTTCCCTTTCTGATAGTTCATTATTGGTGCATAAAAATGCAACTGATTTCTGAATATTTATTTTGTAATCTGCTACTTTATTGAATTCATTTATCAATTCTGGTTGTTTTTTTGGTGGAATACTCTATAAACAGAATTATGTCATCTGCAAACAATGACAGTTTTACTTCTTTCCAATTTGGATGCCTTTTTTCTTCTTGTCTGATTGCTGTGGCTAGGACTTCCAGTACTAGGTTGAATAAGAGTAAAGTGGACATTCCTGTCTTGTTCCTGATCTTAAGGGAAACAATTCCAGTTTTTGCCCATTGAGTATGATGTTGGCTGTGGGCTTATCATACATGACCTTTATTATGTGAGGTGTGTTTTCTCTCTTCCTACTTTGTTGAGAATTTCTATCATATATTGGTGAAGAATTTCATTAAATGCTTTTTCCACATCTATTGATATGATCATGTGATTTTTACCCTTCATTTTGTTTATGTGGTATATCATGTTTATTGATTTACGGATATTGTACCAGCCTTGCATCCCCAGAACAAATCCCACTTAATCACAGTGTATGATCTTCTTAATGTATTGCTGAATCTGGTTTGCTAATATTTTGCAAGTATTTCAATGAACATAAACCTTTCATTTTTATACTCACTTTTATTAACACTTTGTTATTTCTTTTGCTTTGATATATGCAGAGTCCTCCTTTATTCAATTCTAGTAATTGGTACTGTTAATTGTTTTTACTTTAAGCCTTTAATCCATGTGAATCTTACACTGATATGTGTTATGAAGCTTTAACTTTTTCCTATTTTTTTTCTTTTAAAATAACAAAACTAAACAGGCCATTAGTTGCCTGGCAGGTGTAGCTCACTGGTTGAGCATTGACCCATGCACCAAGAAGTCGCTGTTTCGATTCCTGGTCAGGACACATGACCAGGTTGTGGGCCTATTCCCCAGTGGGTGGCATGTAGGAGGCAGCCAGTTGATGTTCTCCAGCATTGATATTTCTATCTCTCTCTACCTCTCCCTTCTTCTCTCTCTAAAATCAATAAAGAAAAAAAAGAGACCATTAATTGAGTAATTCCATTAAGATGTTCCATAAGACAATCACTAAGTTATAACTTTTAAAGAGTCATATATTCTGTTTCTTAATTCTGTTTAAAAGTTCTTACAATATTATCATGAATTTTAAAAAGTTCTTAGTGAAGAAGCTACTTATGTATTATTTTTACACACACAAACATACATATACAAAAGCTAGGTTTTAGAAATAATATCTGGTATAATCTAGATCCTAGTTTTTTGTGACTTCTTAAATCATTCAAATGTTTTTTGTGTCTTTTTAAATCATTTAAATGTTTCCCTTGGACTTTGGCTCAGAAAAGAAGCAAGAATGGCAGCCTCAGCCTCTTTAATTGGCTACCAGTAGCAACTTTATATTAAGTGCCTACAGCATCGTAAGAGAGACAGAAATATAATGCTGTCTATAATTGCTAAGGTGTCTGTAGTCTACTAGGGAGACATCACAAAACCGAAATCTCATGTGCTGCCTCCTTTAGTCTGTGATGACTCTGTTCTGATTCCCACCTTGGGGGACCTGAGGGCCCTGCCTCCATGTGAGCAGCAGGCAGGCTTGAGAGCACCAATCACAGGCCAGATCATATAGACACTGGGGTGGAGGCTCCTCCTTTCCCCAGTCCTCCTCCTTGCCAGTCAATGATGCAGCTGGAGGAGCAGGAGAGGAAAACCGTCTGTGCCACGTGACTTAGGGCCCTCGTGGACTTGCCAGGCCCGGCTCCAAGAGCTCTCCAGCATCCCCGATGTGCTTGGACACAGGACTGGTTCATGGCTGCACCCCAAACTAAGCTGCCTCAGTTTCCCTCCTCGGACCTCTCACAGTACTGTCTACATGGAGCTCACTTGGTCTGGACATTCTGATTCTTTTGTGCTTTTTTGGGTTGGATCCTGGACAGCCCTGGTTGGTTCCTGGGCCGTATTTCCTCTCCCTGACTTTTACCCTAAGGTTGGGTAGTTGGCTTCTTTCCAGAAGTCCAGAAAATCATACCAGACCCCTGTGGTCAAAACTGTGTGGACACTGGCATTAAGCTGACCTATCTAAGTTTTCCATATTCTTCTAATCTTGGTTCTGCTTTTGGTATGAACTTGTTTTCCACAGGTTTCTAGTCAGCTAATTCTAGAAATACCATTTGAATTTGAACTTGTGAATGTATTGCCTACTCAGCTCCTCCCTTGTAAAGAGTCCTAAGTTGGTAAGGCAGAAAGTGAGTGTTCTAGGAATCCCTGACTTGTCTACCGCCCAGCGGGCGCGTGCTCACGCAGGAGGCACGGCCTGACCACCCTGCAGCGTCATGCCTGTTGGTCACACTGCTGCACCAGTGTCCGTGTGAGGACCGTCTCACTCACAAGGAGAGCACAGCCCTGTGAGTGATGCTCAGGCCTGCAGAGGCCCTGGGACAGGAACGCAAGGGCATTGGTAGTGGTCTGGTTTCGTGCAAAGCGGCCTTGTTCCTGAGGGGGGTCTACCTCCTGATTCCACACCCTTCTCTGCCTTACGTTCATCCCTTTCAGCAGCGACTTTAGCCATTTCAGTAGTGTCCTTCAGACTCCAAATTGTGGGTCCAGGATGTGGAAGCTTTGTCTCTGGCTTCCCCCCGGAGCCCTCGGGCCTGGCTGGATCCCCTTCAGAGCTCTGTGCTGTCAGCTTGGCGTCACACCCTCCAGGGCAGGGCCTCCGTGCAGGCAGCAGTCTCAGGGGTGCCCGTCCCCCTCCTCCCCTTCGTCCAAGGCCCCAGAAGTGCCGACCACACACATGCCCGGAGGTCTGAGGACTGGCGGTGTGGGTGCGAGGGTGGGGTGGGACTCTGCCGCGCAGTGATCTCTCAGTCTCACCTGCGAACACTCAGCACACCCCGTTTTCCTTCCCCACTGAAACCTGGCAAGGGGGCGACAGTGTCAGAGAAGCAGGACCTCTCAGGGCCCGACTCTTCTTCTCAGCAGGTCTGCAGATTCCTTCGTCCTCAGTTTGGGAAAGGAGACTCAGGGCGGAGGTGGGAAGGGCCCTGAACGCCAGCGGGATGGACACTGGAGGTGGCGCCCTGCTCTGCTCCTGGAAACGCAGAACGATTTCCCCTTCCCACGACTGAGGGGCAGAGTAAGAACTCGTCTCCACAGCTGCTTACGAGCCGCTTGGCGCAAGTGGAAAATGAGCCTTTCAGAACTGACTTCTACTCAGAGACTGCATTGGCCCAGCTGGTTTCACAGGCTCCGAATCACCTGCTTGGAGCAGGCCTTGGTTTACCCTGCCAAGCTTTCTGGGTGAGCCCCTCACTGCAGACAGAACCCCCGCCTCAGGCTGATTTCCGTCAGACTCCTTGGGGACTCTCACAGGGTTAGAGGAAAGCGAATACAAGGTGATGTTCCTGACCCTCTGAGGAATTTGGTCCGGCCAGGACTGCCATCCCTAGAGGGAGAACTAGAGAGAGAACACTGGATCAGAGTCTGAGCTGTGTGCACAGCCCACATGGGCGGTGGGCCCAGGCACAACCCACAGAAGGCCCTTCTCCAGAGGGCGCTCAGGTGCCTGAGCCGTCTCTCCTCTCCCTCTAGCTTGGATATTTGTTTACTGTGCTCAACGAGGAAACATCAACAGACAAAAGAATAAAGTCAATAACAAAGACCCTCTTACATAACAGACCCATTAGGAACACTTTATTGTGTATTCCCCACTCAGCCTCTGTCTGTCCCCACGTGTCCTTGCTCCCGCTTCATGTTACAAACGTGAGCTCAGACCACGGGCGCTTCGGAACCCTGCTTTTGTTCACTTCCACATAACCCTTTTGTATGTCACAATATCTTTGTCATACTTTTTCATGGCTCCTGTTTTCTAATATTTGTGAACCATAATCTAATCCCTAGGATTGGACATTAGTTCTGGGTTTGTTCTTCTGATGTGATGAGCATTGTAGTTGTTTGTGACAGAACAACTAAGCCTCTGCAGCCACCTCTGCTTTGTTCGCTAAGTCTCATAAAACCTACTAAAGGGCCATACTTTTCAGTCTGTGTTCCTCATTCCAAGACAGAATCTTAATTAGAACCATCAATACCATGACTAATTTTTTAGGTTAACTGTTGTGGGGCCTCGGCCAAGAGTCCAGGGCCTGGAGTCAGACAACCTTGGTACAAATTCTGCTGCTTCATATTTTCCTAAATTTGAGTAGTTGACATAACTTCACCAAGCCTCGGTCTCCACAGCTATAAAATGGGAATAATAATAGTGCCTGCCTCAGTTGTATGAAGGTTTACAATGCAGTCAATTGGAATCATGTGAGAGAGAGAAAGTGTGTGTGTGTGTGTGTGTGTGTATGGAGTGTGGTACGTGTGTGTGTATGGGGTGTGGTGTGTATATGGGGTATGGTGTGTATGTATGTATGGGGTGTGGTGTGTGTGTGTATGAGATGTGGGGTGTGTGTGTATGGGGTGTGGTGTGTGGAGGGGGAATTAAGGAGGAGAAAGGAGGTGTATTGGGCACCAGAGACCAGCATGACTTCTGCATGCCCACGATGCTCCTTCCTTGGCTCCTCCTCATTTCCTGGCAGATGGAATTTTCTGGCAATGGGGACGGCTTTCTGAATGATGAAGATGCAGAACACAGTGGGGTGGACATGGCCATGGCTGTGACCTGAATGCGTCTCCCAGTTCTGCCATTACTGGCTTGACCTAGACATGTGCTGTAACTCGCCCTGGTTCACAGCCTGGGAAATGAACATTAATGAATCACTCTGCCTCACAGAGAGCTGGTGCAACAATCTGGTGAGATCCTGCCTGTGTGTACAGCACCTGTCATTTAATAAGCACTCTGTGGCAGCCGGAAAAAGAAGTCACTTAACCTCCCTAACTTCAGTTTCCACTTCAGTACGGTGGAAGTAATACAATAACTCTGACGAGTTATCACCAAGATGGGATGAAGGCAGAGTGCTAGCATGTTCTTTGCAACAGTAGGTACTGTTTGGCAGCTCTTGGGACATATTATCATTGGTGTTAGTACGATGACTGGAGCACAAGCCGAGCTGTGCTGGTGCCACCTGTCTCGCAGTTGGCAGCTGGGTGGTCAAGCACGGAGTTACGAGGTGCCTCAGATGCCACGCTGCAGGCAAATGAACCGCTTCTTCATTGTCCGCCGGGCTCTAACCTGCCCGTCCAGGAGCTCTAAGGTCCACGGCGCTGGCTTGCAAGGTTGCCCTTGGTGGAGTGATGCTGATAATTACATTTCAGTTCATTTCCTGCTGATGAGATATTAAAGGGACTGAGGCAATAGGTCTTAGTGGAGGGTGGAAAGGCATGCAGTAGGTCACAGGGATGCTCTACTGCAATGTTTCTGAGCTCAGGGTAGACCTAGAATCCACTCTCTAGGCCAAGGAGAAAAACATATGCTGGGAAATTGCATGAAGCGCAAGGAGTCACAGTAGATTTCAGTTTGAAGTGATGAGGTTACACCATAAATTCAATCTCAAGGCACGTTATGAGCTGTAATTCTCTGAGATTCTTAGAGACCCTAACACCACTTAAAATAAGACCCTGTCCAAATTCTGCTTAGCCCACCCCGTGCTCCACGTTGTAAACCATGATTTTCCATTCATATTCAAGTTCAACTATTCTTACAAACCAGTAATTCCATATTCCTTTCAGAATGACTCTATTGCACTGAACTTTCCTGGGAAGGCACCTTTGTTTTCCTCAATGCTCTGAAGTGTGAAGTGTTCATAATTTGCTAAATGTATCATGTTTACATATGCATAAGCAAGTTACCTCCAAATCATCACCTCCTACCTGCATTATTGGCTGGATGCTTAAAGAAAATGAAGCTTAATTTTCTGTAAGCAGCGTTCCATGGTTTCCAAATAAGCTCATGGAGACAGAGATAACCTGAATTACTTATTGGTAACTATCCAGACAGCAGTGAGAAGCCAGTGCTGAGACAAGCCAGGTGTGTGGGATTGCTCTAGTATCATAGTATGCAAAGAAACATGAAAATGAGAACTTAGGTGGTGGTGGGCTGAGGTCTAAGGTGTTAGCAGGTAGGCTGGAGCCCATCTATAAGGAACCCATGGGACCCTGAACTCGGAGCCACACTCCTGGCAATTTTTTTCCTTGGAGACAGCGGGGGTTGGGGGTGGGGGGGCACTCAGCATTATGTCTGGTGTAGAAGAACTAGGCCATTTGCCTAGGCAGAGTGAGGAACAGGGACTGGAGTCATTTGGCATTTAAATGGTCTTTAAATTGGAGGCAAGAATGGGCAAGGTCTCAACTGAGAAGTGCTGACAATGGGATCACCTCCCAGGCTTCTGAGGGCTTTGAGGAGACAATGTGTGTCTCTCTATGTAATCAGCTTCATAGAGTCAGGCAACATGTATTTCTCCCTGCCTCTTCCCTCACCCAAGGCCAGAAGTATTTGTCTCAGTGCTGGTTATAACTCACTCCCTGGTCCTCAAAGGTATACCAGCCATTTTCTTCCCTTCCCCTTCCTTCCCTTCCCCTTCCTCCCCTTCCCCTTCCCCTTCCCCTTCCCCTTCCCCTTCCCCTTCCCCTTCCCCTTCCCCTTCCCCTTCCTTTCCTTTCCTTTTTCTTTCCTCACCTGAGGACATTTTTCCATTTTTGTTCAGATAGAGTGGGAGGGAGAGAGAGGAAGAGCGAGAGAGATAGAAACATCGACGTGAAAGGGACACATCGAGTGGTTGCCACCCACACTACCCCAACCAGGGCCAGAGACAAACTGCAACCGAGGTACGTGCCCTTAGCGGAAACCGAACCCGGGTCTCTCTGGACCGCAGGCCAATGCTCTAACCGCTGAGCCAAACCTGCCAGGGCCCATTTTCTTACTTGACCTGTTTGCCGTGTTCATTCCTGGTGCTTTAACTCTGTTGCACTTAGCTCCAAGCATTGACGTGATTTTGTTTCTGCAAACATCTCGATTCCTACTTTGAACCAGCTGCTGGGGAGAGGTGGGGAGCAGGTGTGACCTCCATAGAATCCTTGTGGCAGTGGCTCAGTCCGGAGGGCACAGGTTGTGTGCGACATGGCATAGAAAAGCAGCACAGCAGACAGGGGGCCTGTGACCCCCGGAGGGGCAGTCCAGTCCTCTTGGGTAGGTGGTGAGAGCATCTCACAAGTAAACACATTTGAAAATAGCCTTGGCTCTCTAGGCAGGACTGCCCTGGAGGAGCAAATGGCTCAGGTCTTCATTCTTAAATTCCACCAACTCTGTAGAGGGGAAACCTCCTACAAATTGGAGAGAGGAGTTTGAGCACCGGGCCGGGGCTGTGTCTTGGCCATCACTGCACCTCAATGTGTCTGACTCAGGGGGTGCTGGGATTGGATTTGGACCTGCCCAAGGTCACAGGGCAGGATGGAGAACAGCACGTAGTCTGTGTTGATGAAGAACCCCACGTTTAGGGATTATTTTTCCCCTTTGGATAGAAAGCAGGATGCTAGTATGTGACATTAGGCCTGTACAGCCAGCCGGTCTCGGGTTGCACAGCTGCCAGTCTTATGGTCTTCCCGCCTCAGGCCATCGCCCTGCCTTTCCTTTGTTCCTTCACTTGTTCCTTTGCTGATTCACTCACCAAACCTCAGCTGGCCACCTGAGTTGTTTTGGGCCTGGAGTCAGTCCTGAGGACACATGCGTGAGACACAGGGTCCCCACATTCAGGGAGCACATGGTTCAGTGGGGAGACAGACAAGAACACACTTACGTTGCAAAGAGGCATGCATTCACCTAGCAACCGGAAAGCATTCGAAGGCACACACGCATTCTTCCTCCGTCTGCTCAGCTCCCACCTCCGCAAAACAGAAGGCATTATTATCCGTTTCCTGTATATCCTCGAAGAGGTTCTTGACGCACACCAAAGATTTTTACTTAATGTGTCCTGGAGACCCTTGGGTATCATACAAAGAGCTGTAGGGCTTTCCATTCTGTGGGTGTACTGTAACTGATTTAACCATGCACGTTTGAATTATTGACAGCCTTTGCTATTTCAAATAAGTGATAGATAGACATATATGTTTCTTCAAATGTGTGTATGTGCATATGTGTAGATTATAGTTACAAAGTATAATTTTGGAGTCAAAATGTCTAACTATTTATTAATTAATTAATTTATTTATTTTTCTAACAATCTTTATGAATCACTTTGCCATTGTTCTGTCTCTTGCAGTCTATATGGAGTTAGGTTTTTCTCTGTGACCCAGTCTGAAAGTAAAATCTTAGTCTTTTAAGAGGTGAATTTGAACCCATTTAGATTTATTGATGTAAAAAATTATGTTTGGTCCTATCCACTATATTATTTTTGTTGTTTTCCTTTATGTTTTTACCTACTCTGTGTTCTGTTTTTTTGTGTTGGGGGAGAGGATGTGTGTGCATGTGTGTGTGTGTGTGTGTGTGTGTGTGTATAATTTTTCAAATTCAGGGATGTTATCACTTTAAACATACTAACATTAATATGCTTCTCTTTCCTTTTTCCGTTTCCACTCCCTTTCTTAATAATAGTTAATATAATTACCACCTTAAGATTTACCTTTGCTCTATAAGATGTATTAATTCTTCTGTTACTTGGTTTATCATCTTTTAATGCTTTTATCTAACCCTCAAGCTACTACATAAGACAGTCTGCAAGCTTGCCCTGATCACATCTCCTCCCCTTCCCCCATCTCCTTCCCTTCCCCGCATCTTCCTTTGTAGTTGTGTCATTTCCTCCAGTATTTGCATTCTTATCTGGCACCTTAAGCGCCTCCATTGTTGGTTCATAATAAATGCATCTCCCGAGTCATCTCCATAGTTGGCTACTGTGAGTCCTCCAGCAGTTCCTCTGAAGGCTCATGGGAACATCTTCCTGAGCCCATGTGTTCAAAACTGGTTTTCTGTATTATTTATTCTTAGAAGGTAGCTCAGGTGGATATAGAAGCCTTGGTTGAACTTTGTTTTCTTGACTATCTAATAGATATTGCTCCACTGGGTTCTGGTTTTCAGTATTGCTGTTTTGAAATCTGAGGGCAACTTTCTTTTTTCTCTCCTAAGTTACATGGATATCTGCCCTATTACACTGTCAATGTTTCTTTATTTCTAAAATCCAGTAACTTCATTAGGATAGATCTTAGTTTGGACCATTGCTGGCTAAAGCTATGCCTCCTCAGTAGGCCAACTCACCTCCTGTTTTATTCCAGGGATGACTTAACGAATTACACTTTAAATATATGTCCTGGCCAGTTGTTTTGATTTGCCTCTTCAGGGGCTTCGATTATGCACATGTAGCATTTCCTGTGCCTCTTCTTTGTAGCTGTCATTTATTCCAATCTTTCATAATTCCTTCATTTCCTCATGTAAGAACAAGGCGGAACAAGGCGGTGCAGGGTCTCCAGAAGTGCAGGTTTATTGGGAATTAGCCTATTGGACTACCTCTAAGGAGAGAGCAGCAACCAGCTTGTACAGACTAAGGATTTTTAAATTCAGGGCTGAGAGGATGGTCATTCAGACTAGGAGACATGGTTGTCTTTGATTGGTCGGGCCTGGGGTCTCCAGAGTTCTTGATTGGTCGGGGTCTGGGGTCTCCTGAAACTTGTTTTTCTTGTCAAGCGACTGTTTGCAGTTTTGGGTGGGTTAGGGTGGTTCCGTCATTCTGTTCTGCCTGACTGGAGTGATGGGTTTTGGTTTTCTGTAATGAGAGGTTTAGGGCAGTAATATGGAAGTTAAGAGCTAACACCTCATGCTCACCCTTCTTATTTCAGGACCTTCTGTCTTACTGGGTTTTCCAGTGTCTGTTCTCTCTTGTGTTTTTTTCTAATTTGGCTTCATTGTAATGATGATTGCGGGGGATGGGGGGGTTGACTTCTCTCCTCTAAATGCTCACAAGCCGTGTCCTCTAGTGTCTCTTCATCTCCTCTCTGTGTTCTTCTGCATTACTATTGTCTTCCTTCGAATGTGATTGTTTCATTCTAATTCATGTAATTCATGCTGTTATACTTGGCCCATATTCCACCTTTTCCATTTTATGCTGAGTGTTTCATGTATATAAATGTACCAGCATCTTTAAAAAAAAAAAAAAAAAAATGCCTGGCCAGTGTGGCTTAGTGGTTGAGCATCGACCCATGCACCAAGAGGTCGCTGGTTCGATTCCCGGTCAGGGCACATGCCCAGGTTGTGGGCCGGATCCCCAGTGTGGGGCATGCAAGAGGCGGCCAATCGATGTTCTCTCTCATTGATGTTTCTCTCTCTCTCTCTTTCTCTCTCTAAAATCAATAAAGGAAAAACCACACACACAACACTGTTGTTGGAAGAAGTTAGACTTTACTGGCCTACCTGTTCAGAAAGGAGTCCTGTGGGTGGGAGTGGAGGAGCCGTCCATCACTGTAGACCTCACAGTTTAAAACACTCTGCCCCAGCACCAGCAGTGCCAGGTGGCTTCCTGCTCGAGAGTCTCTGCTGTTTCTATGACACAGATCAGGCCCAAGATGGTAGATCTTTAGAATAGATCTTAGTGTGGACCACTCTAGGTTGATTTTCCCTGGCCAACATTGTGCCTTCTCAATATGTTGATTCAACTCTCAAATGTAGTCATGTTTCTAGAAACAGAAACAATAATAGTTTCTATTTCTCACATCAGCTTTGCTCAGCTCTGCCTCTAGTTCTCTTGCTACAGTGAAGTACTTTGGAGAGAGCCTCTTGCTGTAGGAAGAACAATTCTGCAGGTGTTTTCTGAGACCAGCTGCCTCAGGCCACTTCGCTCTCTTCGTGCTTCCTCAGTCTTTCTTCCCAGCAGCTTCTGCCCGCTCAGTGCCCTGTCCCTTCTTCCAGATCCCTTAGTTCTGCTGAACGGGAAAGGCTGGCCGATCCCTTCAGGCAGAGCCCTTTGCCTATCAGAAATATTTTTGTTTATGTTTCATGTATTTGAACAATACAGCAGAAGCCACCTACCTGGACATTTATTCCATCTGGGTGGCTTCAGGTGTATTGTTCAAACACATCTCTCTTCTAAAGGTTCTACTGAAAATGGAATTTGTGATTTTTTTCTGTTTACATCGTTAATCATATATGATATTTAAAAGGGGAAGAGGGAAATTGCTAGCTATATAATGGCTTATTAGATACTAGATCTCTATAAACAGGCAATTTTGATCAAATATAGTAGTGTTTCCAGAAATAGAAATAATAGCTATTTTATCTTTGTGCCAGTCACAAAGTTCTCTCTGAATCCAAAGACCATCCCTCACAGCTTGGATGCCATCTTCCTTCCATGCCCAGTGATTATACCACCCGTGCCCTACGGCTTCCTCGGGAGAGACAGGCTCAGAGTGGGTGGCATGGCCCGAAAGGTGAGGACAGCAAGTCAGACACTGCACCTAGCAGAGTTGGGAAGAGCTGAAGATGGTTTCAGAAGGCAGTTCTTCCTTAGATCTTGTTTTATTTATCCTGATCTTCCATCTCTTTGCCCCGCCTTCTCCTGGAAGCCTTCCCTGACTATCATCAGTCCCTTGAGCTCATCCATTAACAAAAGCATGAAAGTGAAGGTGCCAGGCTATATCTGCTCCACGAGTCTCCAAGACATTCTGTTCTGGCCTTAGTTTCAACGGGAGTTTCTAATTCCAGCTCCAAGCTCTGCTCTCTTATCCTAGACTCCAGCACCCTGGAGGTGCTGTCAACCTTTGTCACCAGGAGCATGTGGTACAGGTATACGGCCTGTCAGTCCCTACAGGGGTATCACCACCCACCCCAGACCAGGAGGGGGAGGGAGGAGTGGGTGGGAGGAACCAAGAGGAGCTCATGGCTCTCTGTTTTGGACTAAACCTACTGCTGGTTGCCCCGAATCTGTGGGTGACAGTGTATCGATGTCCTCCTCTCAGCCCTGGTGAAGGTGCCATCTCAGGTTCCACATGTCCGGCGCCATCAGGATCAGATCTCTAATCTCAAGCTTGGCTTTCCTGGTGCTCTACCAACCCTTTGTGGCCCCCGCCCCATTACATAACAATGTAAGTTTATTTCATGTTTAAGGGGAAAAGCATACCTGCACATACTGGTACCTTAGGTATTGAAAAGCACAGATAAATTACGTTTAATAATACTCAGACTTGGCCGTCGAATGTGAGTAGATTAAACTGGACTCAAATTGCCAGTTAGGAATGGAGATCATCTTATATTGCCCCGAAAATATAAATATAGTTTGTCACTAAAACATCTTGCAGATGATAGGCTGATGTATCAGTGCCGGACAGTCAGTGCCACCTGGACAGGGGTGGCCCTTGGCATGTCTGTACACATATACAGTGTTTAAGATATTTGAGTAAGTACACACACACATGTTTGTATATATTTGGTTTCTATATATGTTTATGATTTAGAAGTGGATCTAATCATGACAAAACTGGTGTTTAATTTGAGCAGAGCTGATCTTCAGTATAAATCAGCTTTAAAAATTAGTCACTTCATTCAAATTGGCTTCCTCATCATTTCTCAGATCTGCCTAGAATAATTTTGCCTTTTCTAGGCCCTTCCTTCACATGAGCCTCAAATCAAGTCCTGCCTCCTCCTAGAAGCCTTCCTTGATATCAGTTATTTGAGCTCATGCATTAAAAACAGGCAAACTGACTTGCAGACACTCAGTCTGCCCTGTGCATGGGGATGACCCCCACACAGGGGTCAGCTGTCCCCAGCCCAGCCTGGTGTTCTCAGTAGTGCGGTGGAGGCTCTACCCCACACCCTGTTCTGAAGTGAAGCACCTGCCAATGCTAATTCTAGGTGAGAGCAGAAGTCGTGAATCTCCAGTTTAGTCTTTATGAGTCAAGGGCCAAACGAGTTTTGTTGGCCATGAACTACTTAGGTAGAACTGCTGTTTTCTCTGCTCATCTGTTCCAGGGTTCCCATGCAGGGAAACGCTTCCCCGCTGCCTGGGAAACAGTGAATACCAGAGTGGGCATTTCTTTTCTTCCTTTTTTTAAATCCTCACCGAAGAATGTTTTTCCATTTATCTTCAGATAGAGAGTAGGGAGGGAGGAGGGTGGAGAGAGAGAGAGAAACGTTGATGTGAGAGAGCCAAATCGACTGGTTGCCTCCTGCATGACCCTGACCAGGGCTGGGGATGATCCACAACCGAGGTATGTGTCCCTGACTGGAATCAAACCCACTATTCTTTAGTCCACAGGCTGATGCTCTAACCACTGAGAAAAACTGGCTAGGGCCCAGAGTGGGCATTTCTAACCAATGCTTTGCATATTCAATACTTTTTTTTACCCTGGAGTGTTGAAAAAGCTGTGGATTTTATCAGAAACTTTACTAGCTTTTGTCTAGCAACCCTAAATTATTCCAGGGGAAATGTAGGAATTACTCCACCAATGCACACTTAGGAATGTTGTGCCAGTTCCAAATGCATTTCTTTTTCCAGATGAAGGATTATCATTAGAACCAAAGGAAACATTAAAGTCTCCTCAAATCAGGTTACTATGAAGAGTCTTAATGGGTTTAATAGGGAAATTTATGCATCTTCGCTTGTAGGTTGTACCATTAATTAGTTTAACTCATTTTCCTCCAAGTTTAATGTCAGTATTTTTAGCTCTTTCAAAGATTGCTTTTTAAGAGGGACTTTATTAGCAAACTCCTGAATAAAGGCACCCTAATTCCTTTGCTTGTGCCTGTTTTTCTATAAAGTGATGCATTCTCTGAGGGTAAGAGAACATGCATATGTATTGATGGCTTAGGCACTGAGAGTAAAACCCGGAATTACATACAGCAGTGCTTTAATCTGAGCAGGCACAGCCTGGCTCAAATCTCTGCTAGATGACCTCCTATTAGAAACGGGGGCTCACCTGGCGTGTGCTTTGAACATCCCTTCAGGAGGCTCCCATTGTTTCTGCCACTAAAACTGCTCATGGCTGGAGCTGCCTACCTGTCAGCCCCTGACGGTCTTCAGAGGAGAAGGTGCTGGTGGCTGCCTGTTTCTTTTTGAAAGTTTAATCATCACAAGAATCCTCGCCGCAAACCCATGAGGTTGATTACTGTCATTAACCCCCGTTCTACAGATGAAAGAATGGAGACTGAGAGAAGAGCAGTGACTTACGTGCAAAACAGTGCGGACACTTGGAGGGCTGCCAGGCCCACAAACCTGACCTTGGTGCCTGGTTGTGTCTGGGAGAGGGAGTGTGGTGCTGACCCCCTAGAGTGTGGGACTGGGTGGAAGCACAGTGAGGCACCTGGATTGTGTTGTGTGTACAGCTCAGTCAGCTTTGCATTACGAGTTGGGTTTAAATGTTAGTTTTGCCACTTACTGTTTGTAGATCCTGGAGATGTCACCGAACCTTCTCTGGAAACAACAGAATGATATCTTACTGGCCAGCTTCAGGCGGCCGTTTTATGTGAACATGCCAGATACCTGATCTTGATTTCCATACTTTTCCATTGAGTGGGTCACCATGCTTCCCTGTGTCCAGAGACAAATAAGGTCAGAGCCCACAGCTACTGAGTGCTGAATGTGTGAGCCCATTCTCTCCAACCCCCCTTAGTGCTGTGAGCTGGTCCTGTTGTCAGTCAACATTCTGCAGGTGAGGAAACTGCAGATGGGAAGAGTCACTTGTCCAGTCGCTGCCACCCCAGGATTATTGTGAAGCAGAATGACTCTTGTTACTGCTCTCAGCGCTGTGCTAAGCGGAATCCTCCCTCACCTGTTCTCCTTCTAGTTATAAAAGCCCCTGTTTCTAAGGGAATTGCAGCCTTGCTCATTTTCCCTCATATAGCCCCAGGGAGTACAGCACCCCTCCCCAGAATTCTTGCACACATCTCCAGCTCTGGGGCACTTGCCGTGTCCTAGCTACTACATGGCGTGAGGGTCTCCCCTGGGAGGAGGAACCCACCTGCACCCAAAGGCTACCAGCAGCATGAGGGTGGCAGAAGGAGGGGGCTGCGCCCTGGGCAAGGCAGCTCAGGGAGGCGTCCTTGTGTTGGCTCCAGTCCAGGCTCCGCCCAGCATCTGATCCCTGCCCAAGAAGGCTCAGCTGGCCCTTCCGCAGGCCATGCCAGCTGCAGGGGGTCTGAGTGCACTGGTCCGCCGCTGCTCGATGAACTCGTTATGCACAGCAGCAGCTCAGGGCCAGCGGAGAGGGCCGGCACCTGGCTCCACTTCCAAGATGCCGCCTGGCCTGCTCCAGAGAGAACTCCGGTCTGGCCCAGCTCTGTAATTACCTTCGGAGGCATGACTGTTTAAATTAAATTCAGATTGTTTTCGTGTTGGCTTTTGCCAAAGCCCCGAGCTGAGCATTAGTGAGGCTAGGGAGGGAGCCGAAGGGAGGTGCGGGTGACAGGTGCACGCTCATCTCCTCTGGCTCTTTAGCTGAAGTGTTCTGCGAGCTACAAGAATATGCCAGTACTTGGTTCCCTAGCAGAGGTTTACAGATGTCTTACAATGCCTGTGTGTCAGATTTGCCATTTTTAAACATCCTCAACTGGGTGTTCAAATGTGGCTTCACCCGGGATTTGTAAAACAGACACACTCACACCTGCCCTCACTCATGCTATTAGATGTAACAGTTTCTATATTCTGTCCCCACCTCCACTTTTTATATCATCTCTGATGGTTTCCTTGTCTTCCCCATTTCTGTCTGATCCTCTGAGAGGGCTTTGTGGAGTGTCGTTCAGCCCCCAATGTAGTCAGAGACCAGCTTGGAAACCCAGGTAACACCCTCAGGAGCCCTTTTCAAAGACGCTGGGATTTCCTAGCTCCTGCCTCTCCCATCCAAAATGACTGCCTCACTAGCCCCTCACTAGCCCTTAGACTTGTCTGAGGGAGACGGAGGGGCTGGGGAAGATGGGGTGTTGGGGACCTGGGGTGAGCCAGGCAGTGCTTATTCATTGTTGAGAAGCAGTCCTCTCTCTGTGTCCGTAGCTGGTACCCAGGCTGACTGACTTCCCATGAGCCGCAGCTCACAGGTCGGCACAGCCCTCTGTTCCTCACTCATAAGCCCACCAGGGCTGCAGTGGTCCTTTAACAGCTTTTCTGCCCTGTACTGTGGGGAACAGTGTGTCTTCACCCTCCGGTCAGCTGAGCCACTCAGGACGCACTCCGGGCTTTGTCTGATTTCAAATCTAGTCTGACCTGAAGCCCCGTAAAGCTCCAGGCCTTGAGGGAGGGGAGAGGGTTCCCAGGTGGACGAAGTGGTCACATTTTCTTCCCAGAGCTATTTATACACCCTCCGTGGCGCCTGCATGGGCCTTATTTTCACTTACTGCGTTTTGTTCATACTTTCCAGACAGGAGAGGCCCGCTGGGAGAGCACGTTCCCCGGCCGCCTCTGCCCGCACGCTTTCCTGGGGGCTGCTTTTGCTACCTTGGAATAATGTGCCGTGGACTCGACTCTCTCCTTCGGGGGGGAACACCATTCTCACCCCAAAGCTGATGGAGGCGGGAGCCCGACACCCTCCTCCCTCCTCCCTCCACCTGTCCTGATACCCGCTAGCTGCCTTGCCTGCATCACTGCAGACCTTCCCCTGCATGTGAGGGCCTGATGTTCTTTCAACCCAGGATATAGACCTAATATATGAATTGCTTCTGTTAGTCCTGGCTCCCCAAAGCCCAGTCCGTGCAGGAGGACACCCAACAAACAGGGACGGCCCGGCCAGATGTCAGCCCCGTCCATATCCTGGCTCTGCTACTAGACAGCTCTTGGATTTGGGGAGTTTGTCACCAGCGTATTCCTTCATGATCTCTTTCCATATGTCTATTTTGGACGACTGTGTGTCTGTCCTGAGGGTACATGCTGAGAATACAGGTGTGGTGAGGTCAGACCAATCCCTCCATCGCGCGCTTTCCCACTGGGGAGAAGCAGGCAGACTGCAGCCTGACGTTAGACGGCAGCCAGCCCATCCGCACAGCACGGAAAGGGGAGAGGCTGTTCACATCACAAGCGCTCCTCAGGTTCTTGTTTTCTTTTTTAAACTTGTCGGCAGAGTGACTGGGAGCCCCTGAAGCAGCTAAGTGGGGAAGTGACTTCATCAAATGCCCATTTTATTTTTGTAATCCTCACCCAAGGGCATTTTTGCATTTATCTTCAGATAAAGCCAGAGGGAGAGAAGAAGGAAGAGAGAGAGAGAAACATCGACGAGAGAGAGACACATCAAGTGGTTGCCACCCACACAACCCCAACCAGGGCTGGGGACAAACTGCAACCGAGGTACGTGCCCTTAGTGGGAACTCTCTGGTCCAAGGGCCGACACTCTAACTGCTGAGCCAAACCAGCCAGGGCCAAATGCCCATTTTAGACCAACTGCTTGGGCTGCTGGATGGGCAGGGGAATGTGGGACAAGAGCAGACAGACCAGTGAGGGGCGACATGGACTGGAACGCAGGCAGTGGAGACGGCCCAAAGCAGCACATTCTGTGGGGTCAGGGCAGTCCCCGGATTTTCCCTCGGGACACAGTGCCTGGCAGAGAGGTCTGAGGACCTCAGCGGTGCTGCCGACACCCCACCCATGCTGGGGCAGATTGAGGTCATGTAAGAAAGATGGGGAGTTACCATAGAACAAGAAGGTAAATATGGAAACACTGAGAAATGGGGTGCTGGGCAGAGACAGTTGGGGGGATGAGAGCAAGTCAAAGCTGGGGCCAGGGTGGGCGGCAGGCAGGAGAACCAGCGGGATGGTGCAGTAGTGGCAGGGCTCAGGTCCCGGCCTGCACGAGTGAGCCACGTCCTCACCCACCGTCACCCCGCCTTTTCCTCGGCAGGAGTAGGGAGACCATTAGGTGCCTGTCTCTGGAAGTCACAAGGACTGGCCCACCTTAGGGCAGAGTGCGAACACGCAGACGGTGGGTTCATGGTTTTCTCCCCACATTTACTCTTCCCAGGGAAGCTGAGTGTGTGGGATGTGCCCTGTGGGCCCCCTTTCTGAAAGCATGAATCCTCAGTTCATACCCTTCTCACGGGCTTCGATAGGCACCTTAAAAGACCAGAGTTTTTCTCCCATGGCTGGTCTGTCTCCACAGGCGGCCATCCTTACTGTTTTCCCTGGAGGTGTCTTGCTCTGGCTCACTGTGCCTGGTGTTCTCATCGGGACCATTCAGTGGAGGACCCAGTATGTGGACTGAGCGCTCATGTCCATGTCGTCTTTCTGATCCCCCTACCCGAGCTGGTAGCACCCCGAGTGTGGACTCCCCTGAATGCCTGGCTCACTCTTTCACGATGCAGTGCCCACTCCCTCTGCCATCCTGAGCCCGTGTCCCTTGGGAAGCCCGTGGGACACTCAGCAGTCTTCTAAAGATGCAGATGACCTGCACCTATGGCAGGCTTTAAACATGACTGACGAGTCCATCCTGCAGTGAGAGACAGGGATTCATTTCCTTTGCCAGGGGACTTGGCAATTTTCTCTGCTTAGAGAACGTTTACAATAGATGATGTACATGGCAACTGAGAAGAAATGGGTGCTATTAATTTTTCATTTTCAAGTGTGAGATTGGCTAGAGAGTCCACCTCCACTCCCTCAGAAAAGCAGACCTCATCCTCTCCTGTTCAGAGCTGTGAGGTATCGGAAAAGCCAGAACAGTGGCCGCTGTACCTCCTAAAGTGCTGGGTCAGGCCAGTGAGCTTGTTAGGGGTGCAGCTGAGGCCACCCGGTAGCTGGGCACAGCCCTGAGCCACCGCCCTCAGGAAAACTCCTCCCTCCTGTTTGTGTGCGTGGCCGAGCAGGACGCTGGTCCTGGCTCCGGAAGCCTGCCTTCTTCCCCAGCCCGTCTGCAGCACCACCTGGGGTGTCAGGACACCCCACAAGGCTAGCTGACTGTCTCCAGTGCTCCCAGGGCAGCATCCGGCTCCCATGGAACATTCCCCCCTTTGGCAGTCACTGGCGGCCTGTGACCACGGAGACTGGCAATGGGGCGGGGCAGCTGAGGCACTACATTTGTATTGCATTTCAGTGTAAATAGCCATACGTGGCTGATGGCAGCCATACTGGCTTGCACAGGTATCATTTTCACCTCAACCCTACCTGGCTAAGCCAGCTTTGTTTAGGTGCATTTGTCGTAGCGGTTTTCTGGTGCTGTGATGTTGGCTCTAAGCTTACCTACAAACCCTTCATTTTAAAACAAAAATAATACTTGTAGTATTAAAAATCATAGCTGGCACATGCGAGTAATCACTACATCCAAGGTGCTTTGCTAGGCAGTTTACACACTTTGTCCTGAGTTACAGCTGAGGAACTGAGTCACGAGCGGTCCGGTTACCACCTGAGCTGCCCAGGCAGCCCGGCAGCGTGGGCCAGGGCAGCTGCAGGCGGCCTGGAGGTCAGCTCGGTGCCATTCTGGAGACACTGTCTTGTCCTGGTTGTTGAAAGCAAGGCCGTGTCTATTGGTTTTCTTTTTTAAAAATAATTTCTTTTTAATTGAATGTATTGAGGTGACATTCACAAAACCCTACAGGTTTCAAGTGTGTACGCAGCTCAATAAAACACGTCTGCACACCGCATCATGTGCCCATCACCCCAAGCAGTCTCTTTCCATCCCTGTCCCCCGCCTTGCCCACCTCCACCCCGCTTCCCTCTGCTAACACCACACTGTTGTCTGTGTCTATGTGTTACGTATATATGGTGGCTTTTTTTTTTTTTTAACTAATCCCCTCCAGTCCCCCAAACCCCCTCCCTCTGACAGCTGCCGCATGTTGAGTTCGCTAACAACCTGGTCTACACAGTGGCCACACGGTCCCACCCCACCTTGTAGAACTTGCAGCTGGACCCTGGTTGGAGGCCGAGGTTCTACAGACAGGGCAGAGCTTGCAGAGCCCAAGCCTGGGTCTGCTCACCTGCCCTCAAGTGGACGTGGGAGAGGCCTTTCCGGCCTGAGGTCTTCGAAGCTGGGCTCTGTTCTCCAGCGAGCCCCAGGCTAGGGAAAGATGGGCTTGCCCGGAAGCAGACTTGGATTGTAGGAATGAGGAGATCTGGATGATATTAATTTCTTCTGGAGAGGATTCATTGCCCTTTGTGAGGCAAGTAGGAGCTAATAACCTCAATTTGGTGAGAGCCGTGCTCACTGCAGGCCGGATCGCAGCTCACTGCTCACTGCCTCCCAAAGGAGGGCCTGGGGTGTGTCCTGGGCTCTCTGCATGGCTAGATTCTGCTTTAATCTGTGTCCCGTCAGCACCAGGAGACATTCAGAACTGGCTCTGGGTTGTAACACTACTTTTGCTTGGCTTCTCCACAACCTGTCTCCAGTAGCTTTGGAATTTGGGGAAAATTCCAAAGTTCTAGGGTTCACTACTTTGTCCCGTCTTACTTACTGGGATTTTGGCCCCTCGGATCTCTAATTTCTGTCCCTCCAGATGCTAAAGGTCACTAAGTCAGTTGTTGGTTTTTCCACATCTTGGTAGCAGCTCACTGCCTGGACCCTGGTGTTAAGATTCTCAGTACCCAGAATTAGGGTAAAATCAGGGAGCTAAGAGTGTCAGGTCCCTTCTCTGCACCATGGTCCCTTCTTTGGAGTCTCTTCCGCAAACTTTAACTCAGCACTCCATGGGACCTTCAGATGGCCTGCACCCTCCCTACCCATCTATCCAGATTTTCTTCTTGTTCTCAGGAGTATTCCCTTGACTCCAATCACTCTGTCCTACTTAAAAGATGAGCTGGACAGTTGCAGATGGACTGTTACAGAAAGGACTTTTCCATGGAGGAGGTTCCCAGATGTTGATGGGAGAATGTGAAGTCGTCTGTCAAAGTCTAGCAAAGTAACCCACGCTGACAAACCTGAACCATGGGCTAAAATACGAGTGTGTTATTCCCGGGACCTTTTAGTGTCCCAGGCAGACGCCCTAAAAGCATCAGCTATTCCTGAGTGTTAACCTCTTGGCATGAATTCAGTGGAAAATGTAATCTTCTCTGTCCGGCTGCAAGAGCAGGTTTGATTGGGTTAGCAGGAGGTGTCTGATGGTCCTTGAGGCTGGTGCACTCAGTGAGCCCGACGCTTGCTTTACCAGCTCGGCAGCAGCCCAAAGTCAGTTCTGGACAAAGCGGCCTGCCCTGGGAATGCAGGCTCTGTCACACACTTCACCTCGGTGTGGGGCTATCAAAGTGGGGGTCAGGAGTTACACTGTGGCTGGAGAGGGAGGTTTGTTTGGACCTGGCTTTGTAGATGGCACCGCACGGTGAGGGCACAGAGATAAGGGGAGAAAGCCCCCCGTGGACTCAATGATCTTCCCTTTGCTTTCCCCAGCCTGCACGGACAGGGAGCTGAGGAGCCTGGCTTCCCGGCTGAAAGACTGGTTCGGAGCCCTGCATGAGGACGCCAACAGGGTCATCAAGCCCACCAGCTCTGACACAGCCCAAGGCAGTAAGACCACTTTACTCTGGCTCATGCTTCATTTCAAATACCAGTTATCAGACATTGTTGAATTAGCAGTAGCATTTTGGGGTAAACAGAGATGCTCTATGTTAAATATACACATTGACTTAAAATATGTCCCAATTTCAGAAATACTAAAATATAGAGGAGGGAAAATGCCTTAGAATCATGACAATACAACAACTTAGGCATATTTTGGACCTGTGGCTGGGAATCCATGTATGCAGAGGGCCAATTTAAGTTACACACAGCTTTTTGTTGTGCAGGTGGTCAGTGATCCTAACCCCCTCGATGTGTAAGGGTCAACTATTTTTTAAAGTGTGGTTGCAAAATTAGCATATGTTTAGTATACACATTTTGGGAAATATATTAAATATATATAAAAATACAAAAAAACTCTATAAAACCCACCATTTTAACAACTGTTGACCATGTTGTGCTATGTACTTTTCCAGTCATACAGAAAAAAATGTGAGTGTATAGCACACTTTGCAGACTGTTTTATGATCTCTTTTTTATCATTTAGCAATATACTGTGGCTATCTTTCTATGCTGTTGAGTAGAATTCTGCTTTGCAATAGCTACATAGAATCCATTTATAGATATAACATAACTGATATAGCAGACCTTTATTTTGGATCCCTGAAGTTGTTTCTAATGTTCAGCTCTTTTAAACAATATTGTAGCAAACATCTTTGACAATCTGTCTTTGTGAATATTAGTCAGACCTCATTCTGTTTCCATAGAAACTCCCAGCCAAGTGTCCCTCACCCCTATCACTGAATTGGCAGAGCCCACAGGCAGAGTTTCTTCATAAACTGAAAACTCAGAAAGTGTCCCCATATTTATACTTCAGTGGAATCTCTTGGTGCCTTTTTCTCAAAGGCAATTAGGGGTAGGCTTCCCCACATTTGGCCAGTCAGCACAGAACGGATTACGTAACAACACAGTTATTCAAGGACATGGAGTTTTGTAACTGTTGGGATCCTGAGTTTAACCAGCATCAGGTATTCAGCAAAAGATAAGAATGATTTTTGGTTATTCTTGGCTGTTCGGGGCCATAGATACTAGTGGGGAACATTGATACGGAGGACTTTTTTTCCTTACCTGAGGACATTTTTGCATTCACCTTCAGATACAGCAGGAGGGAGGAAGAGAGAAACATCAGTGTGAGAGAGACACATTGACTGGTCGCCACCCACAAGACCCCAACCAGGGCCAGGGACAAATTGCAACCGAGGTACATGCCCTTAGCAGAAACCGAACCCGGGACTCTCTGGTTCATGGGCTGACGCTCTAACCACTGAGCAAAACCGGCCAGGGCAGGGGACAATTCTTTCAATAGTTTGGATCATCTACCGTAAGGAGAAGATAGTGTTCGCTTCCTAGAATCTAAGTGTTCAAAGAGTGGTTGTGTCTTTGGGGAAGGGGAAGTAAGATGCTTTATTTTTATTCCAGCTGGGAGCTTCCTTGGGAGTTTAAGTGGACAGTTGACTCAGGATGGTCTAGAGAAGTTTTCCTTGGGATCCTCCAGGAGCAGCTGGGCCCTGGGGCTTTCTGAACCACTTTTCAACAAGAGCACATGGATGTGCAGAGAGCTGCCTCTTGCAGCCTCATCCCCAGGGCCCCTGCAGACAGCCGGGCCTGGGGAAGACCTGCCCTCGGCTGGAAGCAAACTGAGTCCCGAAGAGGCTTCCAGGTCTGATGTCCTGAAGCACCTGGAGTGAAGGGAACAGAAAGGCCGAGGTGTGGAGGCAGGGACTTCCCGTCAGTCCAGTTCCAAACGGGAAACCGTGGAACCCGAGACAGCCCACATGCTTGGGCCCGATTCGTTCCCCTCCACCCCTAGATGTCAGATGCAGGTGCTGCTTTTCTAGAACCTCCCAGCCAGGGATGAAGCCAGCTTGGCACTTCTTTCTGGTGCTCAGTCGGCAGTACACTCCTCTTTCTCATGTACTAAGATATTAATGTCCTAGGAAATGGATGTATAAAATATTCCAGACAGAAAGAGTGGAGCCATTTAGTGTCAGAGTAAATTATCTTCCTTTACTTGGAAGCCTGTGAGGACAGCATCATTGTGGAGATTGTTCAATCATGACCTTCAGCCAAGTGAGAGGCCACATTAGGTCTCAAAGTCTCTCTTCTTGAGAAAGGGGATGTTCTGAGAAATTTAAAAATGGAAAGAGTTGTGTGTTTTAAGGGGCACACACTGTAGTAGCTAGACAACCTCTCAATGGATACTTTCATTGAGCACTGACTAGGTGCCTGCCCGGCTCAGGCTCCTGACAGAGTGACCGCCTCTGGCCTCTAGGAGCGCAGAGTCCCCTGTGCCATGAGAGGGCACAGAGTTCTGCGACAACTCTGGGGGGGAGGCCAGTGCTTATTTTACTGACTTCTGAATAGTGAAGGCCCTTTGGTAAAAACAGGGCTTTAAAAAGGGTGGACAGCCTTGGCCGGTTTGGCTCAGGAGTTAGGAGCGTCAGCCCATGGACCGGAGAGTCCCGGGTTCAGTTTCCACTAAGGGCACATACCTTGGTTGCCGTTTGTCCCCGGCCCCGGTTGGGGTTTTGTGGGTGGCAACCACTTGATGTGTGTCTCTCTCTCTTCCTCCCTCTCTCCCTCTTGCTCTATCTGAAGATAAGTGCAAGTGTCCTTGGGTGAGGATAAAAAATAAACAAATAAGAAGGATGGACATATTTCACCTTCTCTTATATCGCACTAAGCAGGAGTTCCTGTAATGTACATAGAAGCCCAATAACTAGGATGTGGGTAGGACAATCACCCCACCAGGCCCTTTCATTGCCACCACTGTACCCCGTGCCTACCATGCACTGCCCATCCCCAGACATGGCACCCTTGCCCAGTGGGTGCCCTCGGGACAGTAGGCAGCCCCAGGAGAGGAGGGATTGAGAATGCAGACTCAGAGTTGGGCCACCTGGGTTTGAACCCAGCTCCACCACTGCATGACCTTGGGTAAGTACCTAAAACCTTGAACTTTTCTTTTCATCCATAAAGTGGAGAGAATAAGCATCATTTCATAAGACTCTGGGGCAAGGACTCCGTGAGATAATTTAGTATAAAATGCTTAGAAGAGTGCCTTGAGTAGGACATGTATCCTCATTTTCTGGGAAATTAAAACCAGTGCTGGAAATACAGCTTGTGGGATGACTTGAAATCTCACGGTGCCTTTGGCTCTGAGGGAAAGACGAGTTTCAGATTTGGACATGCCTTCTCTGGGGCTAGCCAGCAGTAAACTCACTATCCTGAGCGGTGAGCAAAGCGTTACTATTTGGGTGCATACAGTTCCCACCGTGGCAACAGATATTCTTTCAGAAGGAAATGACTGTCTGAGTCAGCTCGGATTCCACACCACGCAGCTCTTGAAGGGCAGCAGAAGGCAGCATGGGAACCGAGGCGGCAGCTGGCGCCTTCTCCATCAACGTTCAGGCTGCTCTGGGCTGTAAGCAGTGCTGTTGGACTGTGCCACACAGGCACCTTTCCTGCATCCTGTTCACAGCAGTCCCTGTGTTCTGGCTTTTCCTAAGGGGCACGGCATAGTGTGCAGTGTTCTCATTAACCTCTTACTCACCGTGTGCGCCTCCTGTCAGGCTGGCCCTGTTGTAGGCAAGCCTAGTAAATGAAAACCCATAATTACAGATAAGTGAGCATTGGGGATTTGTGCCCATTCAACATATTTTCCTTAAATGTCAACTGTTTTTGTACATTTTAAATTGTTTCATGTAACAACTACCACCCCCCCAACATATTCTAGGAGAGTACCTGAGACTGTACCCATGGAGGGGAACAGCCTCAGGAAGGAGGTGGCTGGGATGGGCCCCGGGCGTCCTCCTGGGGCAGGAACAACCAGTCGGTGGCAGCTGACAGGCGCCTTTCCCTTGGCAGGGTTTGACACCAGCATCCTGCCCATCTGCAAGGACTCCCTGGGCTGGATGTTCAACAAGTTGGACATGAACTATGACCTCCTGCTTGACCACTCAGAGATCAATGCCATCTACCTGGACAAGTATGAGCCCTGTATCAAGCCTCTCTTCAGCTCCTGTGACTCCTTCAAGGATGGCAAGCTCTCAAACAATGAGTGGTGCTACTGCTTCCAGAAGCCTGGAGGTAGGAGGGAGGTGGGGCTAGAGCCCAGGACAGCTCTGCGGGGCAGGACCACGCACTGGGGAGGCAGAAGAGATCAGCAGGAGGAAGGGTGCAGCCAGAGAATAAAGCCTTCAGCCTGTTTACTGGCAAACTCAAAGGCTCTTTTCTTTTATTTCCTTCTCATTTCTGGCCAGTATATTAGAAACCCCAAGAGCATCATCAAGGAGTCAGCTATTTCAGTCTTCCTTTTGGAAAAATCTCCTAACTATATTGTGCCTTAGTTTTTTCATCTGTAAAATGGGTATAGAAACCTTAGCTATAGAATTCCCAAGATCACTGTTAGAAACACTACAAATAAATGTAAAGTACCATAATTCCCACTGTCACATGAACTCTCCACGTTCCCCTTAGAGAAAGTAGCCTGCCAGCTTCTAGGGTAGTAGGATTCATACAGAGTGTCTTAGACAAGGATATTTTGGTTATAAATAAACTCTGGCTAACTGAAGAAAGGCAAGATCTGAGGAATACGTGGACAATTCCAGGGTATCTTGTGTAACACACATCAGGAGAGTGAGCCTTCTCTTATGCAGACAGTGACCTAGAAGATGCTCCTGCTGGATCCCTGAGACCCCCTCAGGAAGTCTGGCTTTATTTCTAGCTCAGCTTCTGGGGGCAAGGGGTATGTGTGCTCACGTGTGGTGGTCCACAGCTCATGGGACCAGCAGAGACTGGCTTCCAATCCCAAGCCCCAGAAATATCTGCTCCACCTTAGGTCAGGTCTCCAGGATAACCTACTTGTATATCGGTATGGCTCTCAGAACCAACCCCCAGGAAAGAAAGATGGGCACGAACATTAAGGCATTTAAATTGTGTATGTCAGCTTGTGTGCATGTTCAGTACACATACATCACAGAGGGGCACTTCGAGAAGTGCGTGCATGTGCATGTGCATGTTTGTGCAATTATAAGATACATTCCTAAAAGCAGGACCACTGGTCAAAAGGGCATGCACATTTTTAAGTTTGAGTCATATTTCCAATTTGCCCTCCAAAAAGGTCATAACAATTTTTACTCTCATGAGAAATCTATAAGAATACCTGTTTTTCACGGTCTTGCCAAACTTTGTGATCATGTTCCAATTGAGAGACATGAAATTATATTTCCTTTGAGGCTTCATTTCTCTTATGACTTAGGTTGAACATCTTTATGTTTGTTTGAGACACTCACGAGTTCCCTTGAAATGTCTAGTTCTTTTTTTATTAGGTTCTTGTGGTTTTTTGTTTGTTTTAATAGGAATTTTCTCTAAGGATATTTGGACTGTTCTAGTCATACCTATTGCAGATATTTTTCCCCTAACTTCAACTATATTTTTGCTAGAGAGAAATCTTAGATTTTAAGATAGATTTCCCCATCTTTTATTTTATGGCCTCTTAGAAGCCATAAAGCTTACATTATTACGCTTAGAAAGTTATTTCCCACTTTATGATAGTAAAGCGGTTTTTGTGTGTTTTCTTCACTACCTTTTGGGATTCTTTTTGTGTATTTATTGAAATCTTGTATCACTTTAGATTTTTTTTTTGTTTCACAGTCAAGTGGGGTCCCAGCTCCTGCCCCCACCCTCAGAGCTGGTTGTCCAGTTGCTCTTCTGACATTTATTGACTAACCCACCCACCTTTCTCCATCTAATCCGAAATGCTTCCCCTATCCTGTAATAAACTCCTGTATGTGTATTTGTCTATTTCTGGGTATTCTGTCCTATTAACTGAACTATACATAAGTCAATTCTAAACTGTTTAATTACGTTGTGGGGCCAACCTCCCCTGCCATTGGTCTTTTTTCAGTATTTTCCTGGCTATTCTTATATATTTTAACTTTTTGAGCTTTAGAATCAGTTTATTCAATTAAAAAATTCTTACTGGCCTCTTTTTTTTTTTTTTAAAGAATCAGACAAAATTATATTAATCTAGAGAGAATTGACAGCTATGGAATATTGAATTGCTTTGTCCAAGAACAGGATCTATTACCCAGTGGAGTTACACATGTGGTTCTCACGAACATGGTACCTCCTTTGTGTGTGTTGTTCCCGTTGTCCATGGGATCAATTATTCACCATTGTGGTTCCTCGCTGCTGGTGTTTCAATATTAATTTTGTCCTCATCCACCTTACTAAACTCTCATTTTGTGTATGTCATTATTCTGGTTGGTATCCTTGGATTTTTTTCAGGTGTGCAATCATATCATCTGAAAATAGTAATGATTCTCTGTCTTCCCTCTCAATTTTTGTACCTCATTTCTTCCTCTTTTCTAATCATATCTGCTGGTACCTCCAAATTGGTGTTAAATAGTAACCATGTTTTTCCTTCAGTGGAAATGCTTGTAGTAGTTCAGCACTAAGCTTAATGACAGATTTGGGCCTGAGTTCATGTAAAATCATGTAACTTTAGCCAGGGGGTAATCTGCGTGAAGTGAAACCTCAGTGCTAACCCTTCACCTGGGCGAGCAACGTCTGAGCCCTTGGAGTAGGACCGCCTGGGCCGGCTCTGGATTAGGCTCCCCAGTCTGCAGGACGTGCTTGCAGGGGGAGTTGAGCAAAGTAGTGTGTAGTTCTCCCATTCTCTTAAGTTAGTGTCTTTATTTGTTGTTAGGTCCCCATCACCTCCGTCCCTGACCCAGTCCTGGGATATTCATTTTACTTCCTTCCACATTTCATTATCATTTCCTATTTATGAAGGTCTGTACTTGAGGTTAACATTTTTTTCTAAAGTATTTCCTTAGCCATACTAAAAATTCCAGATATCAATACCTATGGTCTACAGCTAATTTATAGATAATTCTATATTAAAGGCACTGAGTGCCTCTATGGCCCAAGACAACTGTTAGCCCTTCTAAACTTTTCATATGATAGGATTATTTGTTGACTGGTTTTGATATTATTCTCTTTAGTTTCATTGCTAAGTTTTAGACTTTTCCCCCCCAAAAAAAATTCTCATGGGGATATATCCTTTGAAATTTAGCCTTTGAATATGTGAACATATTTCTCTTTCTTTATACAAAAACAAAGATGCTAAGTATAAGCTTCCTGGAATGACAGTGTCTTGATATCTTTTTAAAACATTCCTCTCCTAGCACTGGGTGTAACTGCAGAATAAGGAGAACCAATACCAATTGTTTCTCCTTTTACTAGTGGTAGAACCATTTTGCCTGGAAACCAAAAGGATTCTTTACCTTTTGAGGGCATGGATTTCCTAGGACATGTCTCAGTTTTTCTCAGGCTGCATCACTTTTCCTGAGATGTTATACTCTTCTGAGCTCGAGAATTAAAACATTTTTGTTGCATTCGATAACTCCCTTCACAGGAGCAGCTGGTGCACACACCAAGTCCTGTGGCTTCAGACACACCCTCTGCTCCTCCCTTGCTCCCTGTCCTCTTTCCATGTGGCGTTCATCCTTGACCCTTATCTGTGCACCAAGCTCTGGTCCTACCTTGGCCATGCAGAGAACCTTGGTCATTATTTTCACCTGCTCAGCAGCAACCCTTTTCTGTCCACCTTCTTCGTCTGGAGCATTTCTTTTCTTTTTCTTTTTTTTGGCAGTCAACAGAATTTAATTTTTTTAATTAATTTTTTTATTTTTGTTACAGATGTTTCTCCTTTTCCCCACACTGATTCACCCTTCCCCAGTTTGTTGTCCATGTCCATTGTTCATGCCCATATACATGTAAGTTCAGTGGTTTATCTCTCCCCCACCACCCTCTCTTCTGGGGACTGTCAGTCTGTACCCCACTTCCACATCTCTGGGACTACCCCATTCCTCAGATTATTATGTTCATTATATTCCACAAATAAGTGAGATCATGTGATATTTGTCTTTCTCTGCTTGGTTTGTTTTGCTTAGGATAATACTTTCCATGTCCCTCCATGTTGTCTCAAAGGAAAGAGATCTTTCTTTCTTACAGCTGCATAGTACGCCATTGTGTATATGTCCCATAGCTTTTTTATCCATTCGTCTACTGATGGACATTTGGGCTGTTTCCAGACCTTAGCTATTGTAAATAGTGCTGCTATGAACATGGGGGTACATATATTCTTTCTGATTGGTGTTTCAGGCTTTTCAGGGTATATTCCTAGAAGTGGGATCACTGGGTCAAATGGAAGTTCAATTTTTAATTTTTTGAGGTAACAGCGTATTGTTTTCCATAGTGGCTGCATCAGTCTGCATTACCACCAGCAGTGTACTAGAGTCCCCTTTTCCCCAAACCCTCGTCAACACTTGTTGTTTGATGATTTGTTGATGGCGGCCATTCTGACAGGTGTGAGGTGATACCTCATTGTTGTTTTAATTTGCATCTCTCTGATGATTAGTGACGTTGAGCATTTCTTCATATGTCTCTCAGCCATTTGGAGAGGTGTCTATTTAGTTCCTCTGCCCATTTTTTAATTGGGTTCTTTGTCTTCCTTTTGTTGAGCTGTATGAACACTCTCTGTATATTGGAAATTAACCCCTTATCTGATATATCATTGGCAATTATGCTCTCCCATACAGTGGGTTGTCTTTCCATTTTGATGATTGTATCTTTTGCTGTGCAGAAGCTTTTTAGTTTGATGTAGTCCCATGTGTTCATTTTCTCCTTTATTTCTGTTGCCTTAGGTGATGTATCAGTGAAAATTCTGCTGTGTATGATGTCTGAAATTTTGTTGCCTACATTTTCTTCTAGGATTTTTATGGAATCATGAGTCACATTTAAGTCTTTTATCCATTTTGAGTTTATTCTTGTGTATGGTGTAAGCTGATGGTCTAGTTTTATTTTTTTGCATGTAGCTGTCCAATTTTCCCAACACCATTTATTTTGTTGCCTACATTTTCTTCTAGGATTTTTATGGAATCATGAGTCACATTTAAGTCTTTTATCCATTTTGAGTTTATTCTTGTGTATGGTGTAAGCTGATGGTCTAGTTTTATTTTTTTGCATGTAGCTGTCCAATTTTCCCAACACCATTTATTAAAGAGGCTGTCTTTACTCCACTTTATGCTCTTGCCCCCTTTGCCAAATATTATTATTATTATTATTATTATCCTCACCCAAGGACATTTTTCAATATTTTGATCAGATAGAGTGGGAGGGAGAGAAAGAGAGAGAAACATGGACGTGAAAGGGACACATTGAGTGGTCGCCACCCACACAACCCAATCAGGGCCGGGGACAAACTGCAACCGAGGTACGTGCCCTTAGCAGAAACCGAACCCGGGTCTCTCCACACCGCAGGCCAACGCTCTAACTGCTGAGCCAAACCGGCCAGGGCCCTTTTGCCAAATATTAATTGAGCATATTGCCTTGGGGCCATTTCTGGGTTCTCTATTCTATTCCATTGATCTATCTGCCTGTTCTTGTGCCAGTATCAGGCTGTTTTGATTACAGTGGCTTTGTAGTATAACCTGATATCTGGTATTGTGATCCCTCCAACTTTGTTCTTCTTTTTCAAGATTGCTGTGGCTATTCGGGGTTCTTTTTTAGTTCCATAAGAACTTCTGAAGTATTTGTCTAGTTCTGTGAAGTATGTTGTTGGTATTTTGATACAGATTGCATTGAATCTATAGATTGCTTTGGGTAATATGGACATTTTAATGATGTTAATTCTCCAATCCATGAACAAGGTATGTGCTTCCATTTTTTTCTTTCTTCCTCTATTTTTTTCAATGACCTGTAGTTTTCTGCGAATATGTTCCTTATTTCTTTGGTTAAGTTTATTCCTAGGTATCTTAATTTTTTTGCCACAATGGTAAATGGGATTGTTATTTTAGTTTCTCTTTCTGTGATTTCATCGTTGGTGTATTTCATCATTGATTTCTTGATGTTAATTTTGTATCCTGCTACTTTGCCAAATTCATTTATTAAGTCTAGTAAATTTTTGATGGAGTCTTTGGGGTTTTCTATGTATTGTATCATGTCATCTGCGAATAATGACAGTTTTACTTCCTCCTTTCCAATTTGGATCCCTTTCATTTTTTTCTTCCTGTGGCTAAGACCTCTAATACTATGTTAAATAAGAGTGGTGAATGTGGGCATCCTTGCCTTGTTCCTGTTCTTAAGGGAAACGCTTTCAATTTTTGCCCATTGAGTATGATGTTGGCTGTAGGTCTTTCATATATGGCCTTTATTATGTCTAGATATGATCCCTCTATTCCCACACTGCTGGGTGTTTTTATCAGAAATGGATGCTGGATGTTGTCGAAGACTTTTTCGGCATCTATTGATATGATCATGTGGTTTTTATTCTTCATTTTATTTATGTGCTGTATCACATTTATTGATTTGCGAATATTGTATCAGCCTTGCATCCCTGGCATGAATCCCACTTGGTCATGGGGAATAATTTTTTTGATGTATTGCTGGATCCCATTTGCTAGTATTTTGTTCAGGATTTTGGCATCTGTGTTCATCAGGGATATTGGTCTGTAGTTTTTTTTTCTTTGTAGTGTCTTTTTCTGGTTTTGGAATTAGAATTATGCTGGCCTCATAAAACGAGTTTGGAAGTCTTCCTTCTTCTTGAATTTTTTTGAAATAGTTTGAGGAGAATGGGTATTAGTTCTTCTTTGAATGTTCGGTAAAACTCCCCCATGAAGATGTCTGGGCCTGGGCTTTTGTTTGCTGGGAGAGTCTTGATTACATCTTCAGTTTCTTCTGTTGTTATTGGTCTGTTCAAGTTTTCTATCTCTTCCTGGTTCAGTTTTTGGAGACTGTGTGTTTCTAGAAATGTGTCCATTTAGCTTAGATTGTCAAATTTGTTGTCGTATAATGTTTCATGATATTTGTTAACAATCCTTTGTATTTCTGTGGTGTCAGTTATTATTTCTACTCTTTCATTTCTGATTTTGTGCATTGGGTTCTCTCTCTTTGTTTCTTGGTGAGTCTAGGTAATGGTCCATCAATCTTGTTTATCTTTTCAAAGAACCAGCTCTTTGTTTCATCGATCCTTTGAATTGTTTTTTTTTTCCATCTCCATGTCATTTATTTCTGCTCTGATCTTTACTATTTCCTTCCTTCTACTTGCTCTGAGATTTTCTTTCTGTTTGCTTTCTAGTTCTTTAAATTGTGAGGTTAGATAGTCTATTAGAAATTTTTCTTGCTTCTTGAGGTAGGCCTGTAGTGCTATGAACTTCCCTCTCAGAACTGCTTTTGCTGCATCCCATAGATTTTGTCTTGTTGTGTCTTCATGTTCATTGGTTTCCAGGAAGTTTTAAATTTCTTCCTTGATCTCCATACACAGCAGTAGTACCAGTGCCCCGAGAATCAGAACACCTTGTCCTCTCCCAGAGCCACCGGCTCTGCAAAGGCCAGTCGTGGTAAGAACTAGTACAGTCACCTTTATTTTTGCTTGGAATGGAAGTAAGTTCTCTTGAGAGGTAAAAGAGTGTGACACTCTTTTATACACCCCACTGAGCCATGTGGCTGTGACTGTATTGGACCCTCATTGAGAACGGACTGTTTTGTGCTCTTGCATAACAGCATGTGATCTATCACTGAAGCTTGGAGACCAAGAGACATGCCCTGAATACTCAGCATAGGTGCAGAGCTGATAGACACTCACCGTCTCCCTAGATGCTCGTGCATCTTCATAACTGTCCTTAGAGGCCTGTGTTTCACTTTCCTGGGTAGTAAGTCATGAGGTCCCTTCCACTCCTCTCCCCTCTCATGGCAAGGCCTGGGGTAGAGGACATGTCTGCTACCTTCCCTGTGGTTAGTTGGTCTGTGAATTCAGAACACACACCCACTGGTAGCTTTGGTCCTCGGTGCATGAGCATCTTAGCTCCTTATTTGTGTCCTCACATAAAGTCTGTTAGCAAATCGCCTATTAGACACCTGGTATTTGCTTGAGATGATGGTGGGAAGAAAATTCCTGTACAATGCAAGTAGCCCCCAAATAGTATTTTAAGTACCTCGTGGTGTAAGTTTTGTTTTTTTAATTAGTAACACTAATGGCCTGAATTTTTTTTGTTGCATAGTGACAGTATATGGAGTACAGCATATGGAGTAATTCCACTCCCAGGTGTGCCACTGTCTACATTTCTCGTCAAGAGTGAAGCCAATCATTAGAGATTATATCCTTCACCATCTGGAAACTGACTTCCATAAATTATTTTTTAGGTCTCCCTTGCCAGAATGAAATGAACAGGATTCAGAAGCTGAGCAAGGGGAAAAGCCTGTTAGGTAAGTACAATTTTTTGCCACTTGTTTAAACAACTAATTAAACCATCATGTCTCTTGTAATATTGAGCACAGCAATGGTTATTCAATTAGGGATCCGTATTTCATTACAGAAATGCCTCCCTTACCCCACACTGGTCTCTTTCAGGTAGCAGACAATATGCCTGAGCCAGCGGGCAGATGAGCTAGGGCTGGAGTCTGCTCTCTGACCTTGGGCTCCTGTGAATCTCTGCTTTTTCTTCTTCCAAGTACAGCCTTTGAATAGAGCTCTCAAGTGTTCCTTCCTACTCTAAATTTATAGGATTTCCTATATTCCCGTGCTCGTGATCCCTGGAAGCAAGTGTATGGCTATCTGGACATGACACATTTCTCCCCTTCTTTGTCCAGTGTAAGGTGGAAGCAGGAGGTACGTGTATTTTCCCACCATGACAGTCTGGCAAGGCCCTGGTTCCCTCAGCTCCATGCCGTCCTCTGCAGCACTCAGAGTTGTGTGGCATTCAGACCAGGTCTTCCCTGGGAAGTTGGTAAACCTCACCGTATGCCAGAAAAGACGGAGTCTGCATTGCTGTCCTTGCTTTTTAAAAATGGAGCTGGTGCAATAATTCACAATTATTCTCATTAAGCATTCAGGAGCAGGGCATTCCCTAAGCAGCTTGCTGTTTCAGAAGTTTTTTACTGGTTGTCAGATGTAGGCCATCTGTGAACTCGGGTGATTTCTCCTCTTCTAATGCCTCAAAGTACTCACTCCTCTTTCCTTCTACTTTTGAAAATTAGTTGTTTCACTTGCTTGGTTCAAACTTTGCACACCTGACAACATTCTGTTCAACTCAGAACTCCGAAGTGGAGACATCCCTCTCCCATAGGACTTGTGCTTAGTGCTCCGATTCCGCCATGTGGGTGAGAGTTTACTTGGGGTTTGAGTGATGTGCCTAAGGTATGCAGGTAGCTACAGAACTAGTATAATGCTATTTTAAAATATTTGTTTCCATTGGATATACATGTCTTCTTACTGCTTCATTGATGCATAATGAATTAAACGTGAGATGTGGTCTGAGATACAATGTTTCATCTTCCACTCTCCTCCACTCTCCTCGCTCACTTCTGTCCCACCATAAATCCTACCTACCTAGTTTGAAAGCTTACTTTCTCTCACATCTCTCCACATATGAAGATTACTCTTGCTGACTCACAAAAATACCATTTATCTGCTTACAAATTATTGTTCACATGATGGAATCTTCTGATCTAATAGATTGTGTTCAGTACCACTGCTGCCTACTTAGAAGCATGCTTGGCCTATTACACTGCAGATGTAGAGCCGCACCTGCGAACCCGGGGGCTCGGCCCAATGTGGTTTTATTTATTAAGTGCTTGTTTTCCAACTGCAGCCCAAGGAGGCAGAGCCCCATTTCTCCATCTCTCTACTTGTTCTTTGCAGATCTTATTTGAGAATCTGTTCACAAATCTCTGCTTTTTGGTTATTAAAAACATCTACTTTTTCTTCTTCCTGCTCCCTGAAGACGTGGGGTACTGAGCCTCTAAATTAGAGTGTGGGCACTACTCTCTAACTGCAGCAGGCCTACCTATCACTTAGGAATTGTTTTCTGGGGACATCTTTCAATCCATGATCTCTGTGCCTGCTAAGCTGAAACCTGGGGTCAAACCCAGGTTCAAATAGTAAAAATCTCTCTCCCAAGCCACACTTCTTTCTCTTTCTGGAGTCTATACCATAAAGAGGTAAATAACAAAAAAAAAAAGTCAAATAAAATTAAGGAATAGACGGTATCTTCAAAGTGCTGAGAGGAAATCACTTTGAACCTGGAATGTAAACTTAATCCAAAGAGCACATCTAAACATGATGACAGATATTCTCAAACCCCAGATTTACTGAAGACTTACCAAAATGATTTACTTTATAGAAGATAAATAATCCCAAAAGGAATTAATTGTGAAAAAAGACATGCAGCCTGGCCAGTGTGGCTCAGTGGTTGAGCATCGACCCCTGCACCAAGAGGTCGCTGGTTTGATTCCCAGTCAAGGCACATGCCCAGGTTGTGGGCCCGATACCCAGTTGGGGGCATGCAGGCGGCTGCCAGTCCACGTTTCTCTCTTTCTCTCTCCCTCTTAAAGAAAAACAAATTTTAAAAGACATGTAGCTAAATCTACATAAATATGACCCATAAAAATGTTTTGATAGCAAGCTGAACTTAAAATTTCAGACTATTGCTTGGGTTGCAGGCCCAATCCTCAGTGGGGGGCATGCAGGAGGCAGCCAATCGATGTTTCCATCTCTCTCCCTTCCTCTTTCCAGAATCAAAAAAAAATAGAGCTGAAATTTTTAAAAAATAATTTCAGACTACTGGTGGCAGTGAGCAAAAGTGGTAAAATATGTTAAATTTCTGATTTATTAGGACTAGAATATATAGTTTCTAAACCTACAGAAGAAAAACATGGAATAAAAAAAAATGCAATCATTTTAACAAAAGGCATGAAAGGAGGAAAATAAGAGCAAGCCTATCTGTAATCTCAATAAATATGAATGGGTCTAACTCATTTAGAGACTGTTGATTGGTATTTTTTAAAAGACAGTTACATATAAAACACAGAAACTTCAAACTAACAGAGAATAAAGACTCCTTTTTAGAACAATGTTAAAATCTGACAGTAGCAAATACCTTGTTTTGAATTCTAGAAATAAAGACAATATCATTTTGCTGAAATGTTCCTTTTACCATCTGATGTCATCAATTGGTGTATCCATGACTTTAAAACAAAATTGCAAGGAGGAACTGTCATAATTATAATCATAATCAGAGACTTTAAATATACCTGTCTTCTTGAAACTTACAGTTCAAGTAGGCAAAAGTAATATATATATATTTATATATAGGGAATTGAATAGTATGGTTAGTTAGCATTGATGTAAATGTATTCCTGTACACCAGCATAGAATATACAATCTTTACAAACACACAGGAAATATTTGCCATGGATTATGCCAAAAGAAAACTCAATCAATCTCAAAAATCATCAGAGATGGTATTCACTTGCCACACACAATAAAAGTAGAAGTAAATGAGATGGCCAAAAACCCATACATCTTTTTTTTTTAATAAATAATTACTCAAGGATGAAATACAGTATAACCTACAAAGCTCTGAGAATGACTGAAAAGGAAAGCATTGTGTACCAAAATCAGAGGGATGCAACTAAAGTGAAACTAGAGAGGAACAGTCAGAGCTTCAAATGCACTTATGAAAAAAATGAAATTTTCAAGTTAGAAGCTATGAGATCACCACAGTAAACTGAAATGATTAAGACTAAAGCAGAACAATGAAGTAGACCAACCTCTGCCAAAGTGAAAGGTTAAAATGTGCTCATGAATCAAGAAGAGGATGTACGCTCAAATAGAGCGTATGTGTCAGAATCACATGGAGGGCTTACTAAAGCAGTTTGTTGGGCCCCACTTCCAAAGGTTCTGGGTGGATCTGGGTGGGGTTGGGCCCAGGAATTAGCTGAGCTGTTTCCAGGTGATGTTGCAGCTACTGGTCCTGTATGATCACTTTGAGAGCCACCACTATCAACCAGTTATAACAACTATGAAACACTCATTGAAAAGGACACCATGAAGGACCACATGTGAGTAATAAAGAACCAGAAAAGCCCTGGCCAGATTGGCTCAGCGGATAGAGCATCGGCCTGCGATCCAGAGAGACCCGGGTTCGGTTCCCGCTAAGGGCACGTACGTACCTCGGTTGCAGTTTGTGCCCGGCCCTAGTTGGGTCGTGTGGGAGGCAGCCACTCGATGTGTACCTTGCATGTCGATGTTTCTCTCCCTCCCTCCCACTCTATCTGAACAAAATATCAAAAAATGTCCTCGAGTGAGGATTAAAAAAAAAAAAGAACCAGAAGACCCAGCTAGATTAAAAAAACATGAAATTAATTTAAATCAAAATGCTACTCATTCCCCCCAATATATACCAGGCCTCACATATTTTTATGGGTGAATCCTTTATGGAAGAGATTATTCTCATTTTATACAAAATGTCTAGAGTATAGAAAAAGAGAAAAATACCCAAAATGGTTTTAGGAATTCATTAGTTTGATACAGAAATAGCAGAAACAAAATTACATGCCTCCATCATTTAGTAACAGGTGCAAAAAGGTCAGTAAATTGCCCTGGCCGGTTTGGCTCAGTGGTTAGAGCATCGGCCTGCGGTCCTGAGAGACCCGGGTTCGGTTCCCGCTAAGGGTGCGTACCTCGGTTGCAGTTTGTCCCCGGCCCTGGTCGGTTGTGCGGGTGGCAGCCACTCGATGTGTTCCTTTCACATCGATGTTTCTCTCTCACTCTCTCTGTTCCTCTCTCTCCCTCCCACTCTACCTGAACAAAAAAATGGAAAAATGTCCTCGGGTGAGGATAAAAAAAAAAAAGTCAGTAAATTGAATCAGTGATATACCAAATAGCAGTGTGTCATGACCAAGTAGTATTTATTCCAGTAAAACAAAGAGAAAGAGATTTGAAATTGAACAACTTTAATTCATCTCATTAAAAGTAAGTAAAGGATAAAAAAAAAATCATATGATTTTATCAACTGTTAAAGTTATTGAATCAGGAAGAAACAGGAAATATGAATCAGTAATGAAAAATCTCCCAAGAATAAAAGCCTAGGACCATACAGCGTCACTGGTGAATTTTGTTATTGTTGTTAATCCTCATCCGAGGATATTTTTTCCCCATTGAATTTTAGAGAGAATGGGAGGGAAAGAGAGAAACATCCATATGAGAGAGACACATCGATTGGTTGCCTCCTGCATGCACCCCGACTGAGGCTGGATATCGAACCTGTAAC
Organism: Molossus molossus; assembly: GCF_014108415.1. Classification (NCBI taxonomy): domain Eukaryota; kingdom Metazoa; phylum Chordata; class Mammalia; order Chiroptera; family Molossidae; genus Molossus; species Molossus molossus. The sequence continues at coordinate 36,746,565 of NW_023425377.1, forward strand.
CTTTTGGTGTGTGGTATGCAGACCGATGCGCTAACCAGTGACCCACACCAGCCAGGGCTCCACTGGTAAATTTTACTAAACATTTAAAGAAGAATTAACATCAATCCTTCTCAAACTCTTCCAAAAAATCAAAAAGGAGAGAACACTTCCAAATTAATTTTACCAGACCAGAATTATCCTACTAGCAAAGCCAGAAAAGTAGAGGCTAATGTCCCTGATGGATGTAGATGCAAAAATTTCCAATGAAACACTAGCAAACCAAATTCAGCAGCACATTAAAAGGATCATTCACTGTGATCACATGGGATTTATCCCTGTGATGTAAGGATAGTTCAACACCTGCAAATCAGTCTGTGTGATGTATCTCATTAACAAAATGAAGGGCAAAATCATAAGACCATCTCAACAGAAGCAGAAAATCATTTGACAAAAGTCAACAATTGTTCATGATAGAAACTTCCAACAAATTAGGTATGGAAGGAACATACTTCAACATAATAAAGGCCATTATGACAAGACCACAGCTAATATAACGTTCAATGGTGACAGGCTGAAAGCTTTTCCTCTAGTAAGGTGCCCACCCTCACCACTCCCATCTAACCCAGTACTAGAAGTCCTAGCCAGCACAAAGGCTACATAAATATGTAAGTAAATAAAAGACATCAGAATTGGAGAAAAGTAAATTAGTTTATATTTGCAGATGACACAATTATGCATATGAAAAACCCTAGACTCCACCAAAAACCTGTTAGATCTAAATCAACCAATTTAGTAAATTTTCAGGATACAAAACTAACATGCAAAAGTAAGTAGCATTTTTACACACTAACAACAAATTATCTGAAAAAGGAATAAAAAGATACAATTTATAATAGCATCAAAAACAAAATACTTAAGAATAAATTTAACCAAGGAGAAAGAGCGCTCCATTGAAAACCATGAGACATTAAAGAAGAAATAAAAGACAAATAAATCAAAAGATACCTTGTATTCATGGATTATAATTAATATTACCCAAAGCCATCTATCTTTAGATTCAATGCAATACCTATCAAGATTCCAATGGCATTTTTTACCGTTGAAAAAAACAATCCTAAAGTTTGTACAAAACCACAAAAGACCCTGAATGGCAAAAGCAATCCTGAAAAAAGCAAAGTAGCAAGCATCACTATTCTGATTTCAAGCTGTATTATAAAGCTATAGCAATCAAAACCATATGGCATAAAATAGACACACAGACCAATGGAACAGAACAGAATCAACAGCCCAAAAATAAACCCGTGCATACACCATCAACCAAGGACCCAAGATTACTCCATGAGGAAAAGGCAGTCTGTTCAATAAAAGGTGCTGGAGAAATTATACATTTACATGGAAAAGAATAAAACTAGTCCCCAATTCTACACCACTCACAAAATACAACTCAGTGGATTGAAGACTTACATGTAAAACTGGAAACCATGAAAGGTGTAGAAGGAAACAGAAGTAAGAGCTCCTTGACCTGGGTCTTTGTAATGACATTTTGGATATGACACCTAAAACACAAACAACAAAATGAAAAACAAGTGGGACTACATCAAACTAAAAGCCTCTGCACAGCAAAGAAAACCATCAGCAAAGAGAAAATAACCTATGAAATGAAAATATTTGCAAACCATATATCTGATAAGGGGTTAATATCTGAAATATATAAGAAACTCATACAAGTTAATAACAAAAATTATAATCATCATCCAATTAAAAATGGGCAAAGGACCTGAATAGATCCTTTTGTACAAGAAGATAGACACAGGTCCAATAGGGAAATAAAAATGTGCCCAACGTTACTAACATTAGGGAAATGCAAATCAAAACCACAGTAAGATCACTCCATGCCTGTTCAAATGGCTATCATCAAAAAAGATAACAAATGCTTGGGAGGATATAGAGAAAAGGAAACCCTTATACACTGCTAGTGAGATTGTAAATTGGTGTAGCCACTATGGAAAACAGTATGGAGGTTCCTCAAAAATTGAAAATGGAACTACCATATGATCCAGCAATTCCACTTTTGGGAATTATCTGAAGAAAATGAAAACACCAACTCAGAATACCTGCACCCCATTCACTGCAGCATCATTTACAATAGCCAAGACATGGGAACAACCTCAGTGCCTACTGGCGGATGAATGGATAAAGAAAATATGGTGTACACATCCAGTGGAATATTATTATTCAGCCATAAAAACAAAGGAAATCCTGTTAACTGTGACAGAATGGATGGACCTTGGGGGCATTATGCTGAGTGGAATAAATCAGACAGAAAGACAATATGGCATGGTCTCACTAATATGTGGAATCTAAACTACAACAAGTTCATAGAAAAAGAGCAGATGTGTGGTTACCAAAAGCAGATAGGCGGCGCGGGGGTGGGGGGTCAAAAAGTACAAGTTTCCAGTTGTAAGATTAGTATTGGACACATAATGTACAGCATGATGCCTGCAGCTCACACTGCTTAAAATATGTCTCTAAGTTGTTGAGAGTCGACTCTAAGAGTTTCATCACAAGGGGAACATTTTTCCTCTTTGTGTCTCTGTGAAATGAGGGCGTAAACTAACCCTGTCGTGGTCGCCATCTCACGGGGTTAGGGAGCCCAGTCGTCACCGCACACCTTTCGCCGCGTGTGGTGCTGCACTGTGGTATCTCAGCTGCACTGCAAAACATAAAGTAAAAGCTATTAATAACAGTAGTGTGTATTTGCAATTTAAAGGGAAAATAGGAACTCATCAGAGAAAGGAAAGAAGGAATCCTACCTATCCTTGAGCAAGTCACAGGGCCCTGTCATCTTGACTGAGTTAACCAGCCAGCCCGGCAGCGAACACCGTGCCTGACCGCGATCCCTCTTCTGAGCGTCTCTCCCTTCTCTGACCCCCAGGAACGTTCGTGCCCCGGTGCAATGAGGAGGGCTATTACAGAGCCACGCAGTGCCACAGCGGCACGGGGCAGTGCTGGTGTGTGGACAGGTACGGGAACGAGCTGGCCGGCTCCAGGAAGCAGGGCACCGTGAGCTGTGGTGAGTAGGCCTCTGTCCCCCACGATGCTCTCTGTACCCATAGGTCCTCGCTGTGGTAGGTTCTGAGTAGAATAATGTCAAGAGGTGGCTGTGGTGTACAGTGAGTGGCCTTACAAGGGAGACAGAGTAACCCTGAAATTACATGAGATGATGCATGCATCTGGCTTTTTGGGTGGCCACTGGGCTGGAGGGCAATTTTTGACACTTGGGAGAATAAACCTCCCCAGAAGGCAGAAGTATCTCAAGAATTCTGGGGCTCCTATCAGAACAAAGCTTGGGGGCTATGCCATGCAGAGTAACCCCCAGACAGGGATGCTCCCATGTTCAGAAAGTGAAGTACATGCTTTTGCCCTGCAATTAAGTCACATGCGGGGGAACCCCTGACATGGGTTGTGAGTATAAGCAGAAACTAACCTCAATCTTTTCCTCCTCCCTCGAGTTTAGAAGAGGAGCAGGAAACCTCAGGAGACTTTGGCAGCGGGGGCTCCGTGGTCCTCCTGGACGATCTGGAGGACGCACGGGAGCTGGGCCCAAAGGACAAACTGGGGAAGCTGCGGATGCATACCCGGGCGGTGACAGAGGACGACGAGGATGAGGACGACGACAAAGAGGATGAGGTCGGGTACATATGGTAGTGCCCACAAGGGAGAGGACACAGGCTGGCACGAAACTGCAAGTTTCTTCCTGTCCCTGCATTTGTATCTAAGACTCCACGGCACCAAGGTCTCGTCTCCCTTGTCGCTCTCTGTGCCCGGCCTGCGGTCTGGAGGACGGCTACTTGTCCCCAGAGCATTCTGGTCTTGCTTACGGCTCTGTGGGAAGGAAGGTGTTGTGCTGTGTTGTGTGTTTAGACAGGAGACTGGCTGAGCTAGAGCCTCCTTCCCTCCCATGAGACCGGTGCACCGAGCATGATTTACGGAGGATTTGACAGTGCAGGGAGCCCCACCCTCAATGTCGAAGACCCTTTTCCGACTAGGGCGGTTATTCAGCATGGTTCCGGCCTGACGGTGTCTAAGTGCTTTTCTGTGTCTTGTAGATGTCGTGGAAAATACACCACACTGTACTCGATCCCGCTCCCACCACCCCTGGTGTTCATTGTTAAAAATTAGTTACATCACTATATCTGGCTTCCTACAAACAACAGCCTTAATTCAGTCAAGAATCCTTTTGGGGAACTGATTTTCTTTATTAAAAATGGTGTCTGGATGCTTCTCTCTGTACATGCGTATATGTATACATATGTACAGAAGAGACTGTGTGTGTGCAAGGTACACACATCACTAAGAAAACCTGTTTGACTATCTATTAACAATTCATTTGAAAAACAATATACATGTGTCAGCTTGTCCAGACCTGGAGCACAATTCTGGAACGGCATTTGTTCGCAGTCCTGTTTGCACTAAGGTTGGCACTTGCAGCCCACAGGTGGAGGAGGGTTCTTCTCTAAGCATCAGCAATTGCTGGAGCCTCTTTGATTTGGATGAGCCTCTGCCTGCCTGAATCACTTCTCTTGTACAAGCCATGAGACTCCCACGTGGGCAGCGTCACAAGCCATCTCTTCCATTCAGCTCAAAGCCCCCTCGGGCTGCAGCAGTCCCAACCTACTCAAGGGCTTGCTCTAAGGCTGTACACGTAGCCCCGCTCGTGGTGTTCCTTAGAAGAAAATTTGGGATTCTTAACTCAAGGTTTTGTTTTTGCCGCCATTCCATCCACAAATCACAAAGGGATAAAAAGCAGCATCAAATCCTCTAAGGAGCTTCACAGTTGCACATGGAGGCTGGGTGTTTAAGAGTTGGCCTGTCTCCATGCCCTTGCCCAGACCAGTGGCAAGGTACTGATGAAGAGAGTCCTTCACCATTTGCGTTTCTTTCCCTAAGTAAAACCATTATTGGAGTCCATCTCCAAATCTAGTGGAGTTGTCATCGCCCTAGTCTTCAGGTCCTTCCTCCCTGTCAGGCTGGCCCAGATACCAGGGCGAGTACCAAAGAGCAGTCTTCAAAGTGGCCCCGTGTAGTTTAGTGATGGCCTTCGGCTCCTGTCCCACCTGGTGTCCGTCTGCCTGGATGCCCCAGGCAGCCACCCAGCAAGGCTCTCTGGCCCCCAGTTTTTCTTCCCTTCCTCATTAGCTCCAGCTAGTCCACAGAAAGACCAACTCAGGCAAAAAATGTGCTCAGCCAAACCATGATTGCAATGGCAGATGACCAACCCTTCACCCCAAAATGACCATTTCTTTGTACGTTTCCCACCCACCTGAAACTAGCATTTTCCAACCCTTTCATTGGCTGGACAAAGTGGCTTTACCCCTGAAGCTAGTCTCAGAAGGGAGATGAACAGGCTCGATGTAGAGAACCCCTCAGGCCCGACAGACACAAGTACAGCCAGGACCCTAGATGCAGGGAGACCACAGGCAAGCACTGGTGGAGATCTCAACTCCATCGCCTCTGTGTTAATATTTTTTTCCTAACTTGCACAAAACTTGGAGATCATAATTTAAAAACAGGTGCTTAATTGCAGCTAAATTACAATAGAGTATATAAAAGCATCAAGACATTTTTAAAAGTCTCTGTTTAGACCCTCAAAGAAAGCCATTGTGACTATCTCCTCCAAGCTTGGAAAAATGCACAAGAGAACAAATTAAAATTGACAAACTGATTACACTTAGAGAAACTAATTATCTTATGACAAGTGTCAAATTAGATGACACTTAAAGCATTAGTATAATGACGGAGAAGAGTGTCAATAGTCAATTCCCAGGAAGGTAATGAGATGCTCATTTTCAGAGATATTCCAAGAAGATATTTTGATCATTAAAATACTAAATAAAAAGCCCTCCTACCACCAGAACCCCAAACCAGGGGGGGCCACACTCATGCCACTGTTCATGCTCACTTGGGCTGGGCAGCATTTGATTTTTTAAAGAGCTTTAATACTTCCTGCTTGTCAAAAGTACTGAAGCTTAGATTTTTTTATTTTAGTTACTTTATCCTTAGAAGTACAATTTTTGTTTTCTTTCTTTTGGCAGGAATCCTTTAGCTAGTGCCAAGGTGTACATAACACTCATCATGAAAAAACACTTCTGTGATCATCTAGTCCCTTGCTTGAGACAGGCATTGAATTCTCACTAGCTCATTTTTGGAAACTCCTTCGTAAGTAGTTTTATTCTTATTCCATAAATGATTCTCTTGTTTAATACCGTTTCCTTAGCATCCAACTTAAATCCCAGAATTTTCTCCCACCTTGCTTAGTTTTCTGCCATATTAATGTCTTTTTGTTTCTATAGACATTCACAGCATGGGAATACTTTAATACTGAATTTGAGGTTTTGTATCAGTTTCCCCTTCTTTATGCCCATTCCCCAGGCCCAGCAATGAATGAGGACATGTCTGTCCAGGTCTGCCCCTGCTTTTCCCAGGACACCATTCCCTTGTGTTTACGTCGGCCACACTGTACAGTGACAACCTTTCTACAGTGGATGGTTTTGGTCTTTTTTACACTTTCTTCTTGGAGTCCCTGTGTGTCCCTGTTCAGTGTGCAGCGCTGTAGTGGCAGCCACCGCACTCCGAGTGTCAGCTTGTTGTCCTTCTTGTAGACAAAGCAGTGATGTAGGAAAACCTAGTGAATTCTGAATGCTTTTTCTATGTAGGCTTATCTGGTTAATAGTAATTGCTTAACTGTAGTCCTGAGTAGGTGCATTTCTGTCTGTCTCAATAAATTTTAATTTGTCTGCAACATCTGAGTGTTGGTGTTTTGTTAGCTTGGATGTGTCCTCAGCAGGCATGCCCGCACCCAATGTCCGGAGGGCAGTGTGGGCACAGAGGGAGAGCACACGCCAGCCCCCGGCAGGGTTTCCACACAAGGGAGGGAGGCCGGCCAGCTGGCGGCCCGGCCTGTCTCGGCCTCTCTCCGCACACCCTGGCGCAGGCGAGCCCTGGGCCCACTCAGCCTTGGACCGCATCACCTGACCCCTCTTTTTGTTGCTCTTACCTCTCTCGAGCTTCAGTTTTGCGCCTTCATCCTTACCAATCAGATTTCACTGTCTCCATCCTGCTCAGGACCTCAGACTTTTTCAATTCGGCTATTCCTCCCCTCTTCAGTCATTCTCCAGTTCTTCTGGAAAATGAAAAATCCCTCTCCTTTACCGGGACTCTGAGTTCTCCTCAGTTCATGGATTAACATAGGAGATGCTTGGCAAAGCACCCAAACTGGAACAGGAATTTTCTCTCCACCTCTATGCACATTTAGGCCAGTGTGTCTGGGACTTAATTATACCCCGAGTCAGTAATTGCACCATGGGCTGAGGTACAGACTGTCTTACGAAGAATTCCTTCACCCCATGGACTGGATTGTATAGACAGTCCACAGGTGGAACATTCGCAGAACGATGCTTCGTCAGTTCACCAGCTAACTGGGATCAGGAGGACGATGGCCAGCCTGAAGCCTCGGGAGCTCCAGTACATGAAAGAAAAGTGGGTACCTGTGGACACACTCCAGTCCACCCAGCACAGTGGCACTGGCCACATGTCACATTCCTCCTCAGGTGAGCCTTCATGGATGCCACGTGGCCTGTCAAAGGCAGTTCTCCAGTTTTAGATACACTATGTGAGCAAAGAGGTCATAGCACCTTCTCACAGTTCCTAGTCAGTTGTAAGATCTTGGACAAACCAATCCAAGGAAAGAAGCAGATTTCAAAATTTATTCATTCAACAAGCTTTTATAAGTTTTATTAATAGGGTTGTAGATTTGTAGATTAGTATGTGTTGGATGGATGAATGCTGCTATGGGCAGGACCCATTCAGTTCTAGGAATATACATGTGAGTAAGACCTGGTGCCTGCTCTGTGAAGTTACTGCCTTGAAAACAACTGACAAATAAATGACTGTGATAATACAGGCTGGTGGAGATCATCGCTGCACCAACGGCTACCGCAGCCTTATTACAGCTCGTCTGCCTTGGGCCTTTTATCTGCCCTTCCCTGGATTTCCTCCTGCCTCTCTGGCCGGTCCTTTCAGGCCTCATACACTGTCACCCACTTCTGTCATTGTCAGTGTCCTCAGGCTCGTGTCCCGTCCACTTCTCTTCACATGCCTAACTCTGGGCGTCTCCTCTGTGCCATTGGCTTCGACCACCTCCTCTGCTCTGGAGACACCCAATCTGTATCTCAGGTTGGTTCTCACTTCCACTCCACTCTGAAAAAATCGCCTGACATTTACATAATTCTACGCAAAGTCCCAGTGACACCTCAATTTCAAACCTTCAGAAATAAAATGACAGGATGAAACAGGGTGACAAGGGTCAGAAAGACTTACCTTAAACAAATCCTAAAAAACAGGAGCCACAAGGGAAAACTGATAAATTTTCTTCCATCAAAATGAATATCGCATCATAACAAACAAAAAAGAAACAAAAAACTAAAGAAGTCATCGGTGACAAAAAGATAAAGGATTGACTATAAAATTTTTTTGAACTCCTACAAATCTATAAGAAAAATATAGTCCAACAGACTAATAGAGAAAAGATAAAAACAAGTGATTCATAGAAGATACACATGGTCAGAGAACACAAAGCAATGATCTATCAGTTTTACTCAGTAAAAATCAAGTGTTGAGAATGTGGTATAAAGAATGCTCTTGTACCCTGCGGTCAGAATAGCCCCATGGAAGGCAGTTTGGCAGTAGCTATCAAAATAAAAGTATACACGCTAGGGCCCAGTAATTCCACATCTCAGTAACTACTCCGAGAGGGAAAAAAAATGTACTAATTTACAAAGATGTATACGTTTATTCATGGCAATATCATTTGTTAGAACAAGAAATCTGGAACAAAATTAAAAATCCACCAGTGGGCACACTGGAATGCTATGCAGCGGTCAAAAAGAGTGAAATAACTTCATATGCACTGACTTAGTAGAACATCTAAAATATCAGTTGTATGAGGAAAAATTCAAGTGATAGAGTATTAAATATTAAATTATATATCTAAAAGAGATACTATCCATTTTCCCAGGTAAGTATGAAAATGCACAGACCTTGCTTGAAAGTTCAGACACCAAACTAGTGCTGACCACTGAGAGAAGGACTGGGATTGGGTCTGGTGGCCAATGGTGGCATCAGCCTCACCTCTCTGTTGTTTTTGTATCACAAAGGCAATGTACCGTAATGTCTTGTGTGATTTAAAAATTAATATTTAAAAAATATTTTATCAGCTTCTTCAAAATTTCTCTACCTACGGTCTTGACTTCAGGAAGGATACCACCATCCATGCTGTTCTCCTCAACTTTCAACTGAAATAAGTCCCTGAATTCTGTCAACTCATCTTTCTAAATTCATCTCTTCCTCTCCCACCACTGTCATGGTTCTGACCACTGCCATCTTTCGGAACTGTACTAGGAATTTTTTATCTAGTGACCCTACTTTATCCTTGCAGCTTCGATCCTACATGTTGTTGCTGCCAGAATAATTTATTCTCAAGGAAAATCTGAGCATGTCACTACCATACTTAATCTTAAAGGTTTCCCGTCACTTTTAGGGCCAAATATAAACAATTTGGCTTGGCAAACTCCCTTTTTAATTTATTTCTTTGCACCTATTTGTCCCCTTGAATTCCTCACTTCTCAAGTTCTAATTATTTTTCTGAAGCACCTCCACCTTACCCAAGTCTCTGCCTGTGTTCTTGATAGTTTCTTTAGCTGGAATGCCTACAGGACTCAGCTCAGTTATTACTCCTCTAGGAACTCTTCTCAACTGCTCCAGGAAGTCCTAGGTGTTCCTTGTCTTTTCCTAGCACTTGGTGCTTGGTAACTGCCATGTCTAATTCTCTCATCAAAAACAAGAGATGGAACAAAATGGCAGAATAGGAAGCTCCAAGCCCCTATTTCTCACAGATACATTAAAGAACAACTAAAACCTGATTAAAATGATCTTATAGGAACTGTATAAAAGTTAAAAGTCTACAGAAACCAAGTGAACACTTACCTAATCAACAAAAAGCTACATTCAAAATGGTAGGAAATTTCATGGTGTTTTTACTTGCTCTACACCTGCGATTTCTCAGCTAGTGTGCCATGGCACACTGGTGTGCCACAAGAATTTTTAAAACATTCAATATAGTTGGCCCTCGTTTATTGCAGTTAATCAGTTCCAGACTGTACTGCGATAAATGATTTTCTGTGAAGTAGGATTCTTTATTTATATATAGTGGTCCCTTGCCACTTCGTGCTTCGACTTTCACAGCTTCACTCTATCGCGGTTCATTCAAATACAATATTATACTTGAAAAAATCATGATTGAGTGAAGCTGCAAAAGTCGAAGCATAAAGTGGTGAGGGGCGACTGTACTTGACTATTTAGTCAAGGAGCATGGACCTCTTTTCCCTTAGATTGTCAAATAAAAAAATGACAACAGCCAATACAACAATAGCCATCTGATGTGAATGAATCAAAATTATACCTACTTTTTTTTTTTTATTAGATTGGCAAAATTTATATATTTTTTGATGTGCTAGAGAATTTTAGTAATTAGTTTGTGTGTGCCATGAGATGAAAACAGTTGAAAATCATTGCCCTAGTCCACTCTCTCCAGTGCAACAAAAATTTGATCTGGAGAATATGGTATCCCAGTTCCTAATTCCATCCCATAAATCAGAATGAAGCGAGAAGACCTTTTTGGCAACATTCTAACTGACTGGAGTCTCAGGGAGAAGCAGGGGGTACTTCTCATGAAAACTACAGGGAGACTGTATACCTGCAGATGTCTAGGACAGAGATTATAAGTAAAGGCACACAATAGGCCACTTAAGGCTCTGAAGAAAAGCGAAAGTGAAACTATTTGAGAAATTAAGATATTCAAAAGTGAGGGGGAGCCACAAAGAGGCCAGGAAAAATATATGCTGAGGCAAGATGCATTACTACATTGGGTTGATCCCAAGCCTCAGACATTCCTAGTTAATTAGTGAAGGACTTCCCTGGCACAGAGCTAGTCTGTAAAGATTGAGAGAGGTGGCTGTTTTTTTGTTTTTTCTCTAAATGTCCTATTTTCAACAACAACAAAAAATCACAAGGTACATAAACCACCAGGAAACCACAACCCATTCAAAGGAAGAAAATAGGGAGGCAGAATTATTCCTGAAGAAGCAGTGCAGGCAATGCACTTACTAGACAAAGACTTAAAAACAACTGTCATAAATATGTTTAAAGAGCTAAGGAAAGACAATAACAAAATAAAAAAACCTAATAAAAATCAGAGAAATGATATGTAAACAAAATGAGAATGTGAACAAGGAGATAGAAATTATAAAAAAGAACTAAACAAATTCTGGAGCTGAAATATACAATTACTAAATAAAAAACAAATTCACTAAAAGAGTTTAATAGCAGATTTGAGTAGGCAGGAAAAAAATCAGTAAGACTAAAAATAGGACATTTTAAATTACCAAGTCTGAGGATCAGAAAGAAAAGCAAATGAAGATAAGTGAAGAGAGCCTAACGGACTCATGGAACACCATAAAGTAGACTAAAACATATATTGTGAGAATCCAAGAAGGAGAATAAAGGATTAGAGAGATTATTTGAAGAAATAAAAGCTGAAAATGTACCAAATTTGAGGCAAGAATTAATTTGTACACCCAAGAAGCTCTATAAACTTGAAGTGGGATAAATGCAAAGAGACACACACTAAGACACATCATAATCAAATTATGAAAGTCAAAGCCAAAGAGAAAAATCTTAAAAGCAACAAGAGAAAAGTAATTAGTCATATATAAATTATCCTCAGTAAGACCACTAGCAGATTCTCCAGCAGAAACTTTGGAGGCCAGAAGGCAATGAAATAAAATCATTCAAAGTGTGGAAGAACAAAAAATTTGACAACCAAGAATTCTATAACTGGCCTGGCCAGTGTGGCTCAGTGGACTGACTGTCTTCCTGTGGACTGAGCAGTCCCGGTTCGATTCCCCGTTAGGGCACATGGCCAGGTTGCAGGTGTGATCCCCAGTAGGGGACGTGCAGAGTCAGCTGATCAGCATTCTGCCTTCACATCGATGTTTCTCTCTCTCCCTCTCCCTTCCTCTAAGTACAAATAAAAATACTTTTTTAAAAAAAGAATTCTATAACTGGTAAAAATGGCCTCCAAAAAGGAGGGAGAAATTAAGACTCTGAGATATAAATAAAAGCTGAAGGGATTTTATTTCCACTAGTACTATCCTATAAGAAGACTCAATTTACTAAAATTAGAAATGAAAGTGGGGCATATTACTACTAATGTTATAGAAATAAAATGGATTATATATCCAATTATACAACAGTAAATTGGATAATTTAGATAAAGTGGACAAATTCCTAGAAACATACCAAGACTGAATCATGAAGAATAGAACATCTGAATATACCTATAACTAATAAGTACTGATTGAATCAGTAATCAAAACTCTCCCAAAGAAGGAAAGCCCTGGACCATAGATCTCCATTGGTGACTTCTAACAAACATTTACAGAAGAACTAACACCAGCTCTTTTCAAACTCTTCCCAAATAATTGAAGAAGAGGAAACACTGCCTTACTCATTCTACGGGGCCAGCATTAGCCTGATACCAAACCTAGTCAAAGATACAAAAAAAGAAAACTATAGACCAGTATCCATTATGACTATTCATGCAAAAACCCTCAACAAGATATTAGCGAAGTAAATTCAGAAACATTGTAAAAGATTTATAAATAAAGACCAAACCAATTATCTCCTGGATGCAATATGGTTCAATATACAAAAATACATCAATGTAATATACCGCAATAACAGAACGAAGTGGTGATAAAACCACATGATCATCTAGATACAGAAAAAGCATTTGACAAAATTCAGCAGCATTTTATAATTTAAAAAGCTCAAACTAGGAATAGAAGGAAACTACCTCAATGTAATAAAGTCCATATATGAAAACCACATAGCTAACATATGACTCAATTAAAAAAAAATAAAAGACTGTAAGCTCTTTTTGCCTTTACATTCATGAATAAGACAAGGATGTCTGCTTCCATTACTCCTATTCAACATAATATAGGAAGTACCAGCCAGAGCAATTAGGCAAGAAAAAGGAATTAAAGGCATCCAAATGGGAGAGGAAGAAATCTACTTATCTCTGTTTGCAGATGACATGTTTTTATATGTAGAAAACTTAAAAGATTTCACAAATCATGGAACTAATTAACTAAATCTGAAAAATTTCAGGATGCAAAATCAACACACAAAAATCGCCTGTGTTTTTTATACACTAACAATGAACAATCTGAAAGGGATTCAGCAATGATTTTTTGCATATGACATCAGAAACACAGGCAGCAAGAGAAAAAAATAAATTGGACTTTACCCTAGCTGTTTTGGCTCAGCAGTTAGAGCATCAGCCTGCAGTCTGGAGAGACCCAGGTTCAGTTCCCACTAAGGGCATGTACCTTGGTTGCAGTTTGTCCCAGGCCCCAGTTGGAGTTGTATGGGTGGCAGTCAGTTGATGTCGCTCTCTTACATTGATGTTTCTCTTTCTTGCTCCCTCTCATTCTATGAATGCAAAAAGTATCCTCAGGTGATGATTAAAAAAATTAAATTAAAAAAAAAAATAAACTGGACTTCACTGAAATTTTAAAAATGTGTGTGTTACAGGACACCATTAACAGAGTGAAAGGCAACCCATATAATGGGAGAAAATACTTAACAATCATATTTGATCGGGGTTAATATCCAGAATGTATAAAGAATGCCTACAAGTCAAAACAAAAGAAAATCCAATTAAAATGAGCAAAAGACTTGAATCGACATTTTCCAAATGACCTTTGAGTACATGAAAAAGTGCTCAACATCACTAACAATTAGGGCAATGTAAATCAAAATCACATGGAGATACACTTTGTACCATTTAGGATGGCTATTATCAAAACAACAAGTACAGACAAAGATGTGGAGAAATGGAACCCTGTGTGCTGCAGGTGTGACTATAAATGTTAGGACCATCTAGGAAGACAGTATGAGAGCTCCTCAAAAAGGTAAACAGCATGCCTAGATGACCCAGCAATTTCTTTTTCGAATAAAATTTATTGGGGTGACATTGGTTAATAAAAGTATATAGATTTCAAGTGTACAATTCTATGATACATCATTTGTATATTGCACTGTGCGTTCACCACACAAAGTCAAACCTCCCTCCATCATCACATATTTAACCCCCTTTCCTACTCCCCCACCCCATTTCCCCTCTGGTAACCACCATACTGTTGTCTGTGTCTAAGAGTTTTTGTTTATTTGTTTGCCTTGTTTATTCATTTGCTGTTTTCAGTTTCACAGCCTACATATGAGTGAAATCATGTGGTTCTTGGCTTTTTCTGTCTGACTTACTTTGTTTAGCATGATATTCTCAGAGATCCATTCATGTTGTCACAAATGGTAGTACTTCATCTTTTCTTATGGTGATCCAGCAATTTCACTCCTAGGTATATCCCCCAAAGAATGTAAAAAAGAACTTAAAATAGATACTTGTACAACAATATGCATAGAAGCAGTATTCACCGTAGTCAAAAGAGAGCAATCCAAATGTCCATTAGGGGAGGAATGGGTAAAGAAAATGTGGACATTCTGATACATGCTACAATCTAGATGAACCTTAAAAACACTATGCCAAATGAAATAAACAAAACACAAGAGGACCACAAGAGGACAGATACTGCATGATTGTACTTATATGAGGTACCCAGAATAGCCAGATTCACAGAGATGAAAATAGGCCAGAGGTCACCAGGGGTTGCAATAAAGGGAGAAATGGGGCATTAGTGTTTAATGGGTACAGAGTTTCAGTCAGAATGCTGAAAAAGTTCTGGAGATGGGTGGTGATGAGGGTTGTACAACAATATGAAGGTACTCAGTCCCACTGAACTGTGTGTACCCTTAAAATGGTTAAATAGGTTTACATTATGTATATTTACCACAGTAAAAAAATTAAAAATTAAAGCAAGAGATGTCCTGTCCTGCCCTTTCTTATTCCTCAGTACCCCACACATGAACACCAGCTGTCTGTTGTTGAATATTGGATATATGCAAATGGAATAGGAACAAAAAAGACCAACTAGCAAATTCTGCCTAGAAAGTTGTTTTCTTCAAGGAGACTTCATAGAAAGTGTGACATTTGATCAATACCTTCACACAGGTTGAATTTTTTAAACAGCTTTGAGGTGTAATTTACTTAGTAAAAATCTACCCATTTTAAGTGTGACATTTATAATATATATAGAGTTGTCAACCACATCACATCCAATTTTACATTAAAAAGAAACCTCATGCCCAAGCTATAGTCCTTCCTCTTTCCCATCCTGAGCCCCAGGCGATCACTAAACTACTTCAGATTTGTCTCTATGGATTTGCCTTTTCTGAACATTTTGTATAAATGGCATCCTATAACATGTGGGCTTTGGTAGTGCTACTGATGACAAACATCCAGGAGTTCTATTATTCAAGGTTACATTTCACATGGCAAGCCTAGTGCAAAATAGTGGTTTGCAGTTCTTTTGAATGGTGAGTCCTCAGGCTCCAAACAGCTGATAACAAATGCTGTCCCAAATCAGAGAGCCATCCTCTGTTCCTCATATTGCTGCTGTTTTTACTATTCCCGCCCTTTTGTTTTTTTTGTTTGTTTTAAAGGACTTAGAGACCATTTGATTATACAGAAGAGTCTTTTCTTCCCACTTATTTTGCACAACTTTGAATTCTATTCACATAAATCCAAGCTAATTTTAAAAAGCTGTACTACTAATCACAATTCCCACAAAAGAAACAATAAAACAAAGGAACTAATTAAAATCTAAGTCTTAGTTCTAAATTCTGGCCAGTTCTTAAAATGGAGACCTGGTTGAGCCTGTTTGAGTGGCTTATGGATTTGGGGCTCTGGGCAGCTCTTATTTGCCTCCTGGTCATCCATGTTCATTTTCAAAAACCAGTGAAGACATTAATGTAAGTCTACTCCATGGTTCACACTCTTCTTCCACTGAGGAGAAAACTGACCGTAACACCGAGCTAGAGAATGTTGTGTGGCAAACGGCACAGTTCAATTTGTACGTTACAGCCTGTCATGGGAGAACTGGTGTGGGAGCGAGTCCGCACGAGAGGAAAACATGGTGGCTGTTACTGGATGCCACGGCTCAGGGTTAGCTGCTTACCTATATCTACATTATGCCTAGAAGTCTCACCACCGTTCTGTAGGTTGACATGATTACTCTTCTTATTTCACAGAAAGGTTAAGCATCGTGTCTAAATCCACACAGCTAGTAAATGGCAGAGTCATGATTTGAACCCAGGATGGGCTGTCTCCAAAGCCCATGTTCTTAACTACTATGCTGAATGGTTGTGTTCTCTGACTTAAAAAGTAAAATATGGATAGATAAATAAAAGGTATGTACACAAACCAGACACCCTGGACCCTGGTAAAGTCCGGCAATACATCAATTCACATTTGTCAACTACCAGGTACCTGGCACTCTATGAGGAGGAAATCAGATCCTTTCCTCAAAGAATTCTGGCTTTTATGCTAGAGCAGAGGACAGACACAGAGCTAGGCAGCCTGGGCTCTGAGCCCAGTGAATAGGCTGTTCTGAGCATAGCCTATCAGGAAGTGAGCATTTCACTGGCTACTGTGATTCCTTAGGTAAGTCCCTTCCCTTTCTGGGCCTCAGGATTCTCACCTGTGAAATGAATGGCCGTGCCTGCCTGTCTGGCAGCCTGTGGTCTTGGCTTCCTGAGTGACATCATTTCTATGCCTCAATCCCTCAACCCTGGGCTTCCTGCTGGTTTCCACAGCTTCCAGGGCCAGACGCCTCACACGTCTTACACACCTAGTTATACTATCTGGCGTAGCTTTCTCTAATGAACGGGGGTGAACCGAGATGGATTTTGCTTGGAATTGCTTCACACTTGAATCCACACTGCCCTCCCCTCTCACTTGATCTGAGCCTCCCACGGTTGCTCCATCAGGATCTCCACTTCACAGCACTTGACGCCTCATTCGCCACAAGCTGCCATATTTCACGTGTGGCTGAGTGGAGAATTCAATTCCTTTCGCTGCTCAGTCTCAGTAGCGCAAACATATATTCAGGGCTGACATATTTCCATTATGGAAAAGCCAAGCTCTCAAACAGACGCTGCCCGTGGGGATTAATGAGGGGAATGGTTATTTATTCTGCCGCCTGACATTTTGTGCAGAATAATTCCCGAGTCACTTTATACTTTAACAAATAGTTCGCCAACAAGGATCTTAGCACACTGGATGAGCACCAAGCCAGGATAGAGGAGCTGACTGATATTAACCAATATTATAAAGCCACTTCCCTGAATCATATTTAATGTAACAACATTACCCAATGTCACAGCCAGCTGGCCATGGAGACAGTCATTCCTGACACCAGACAGCACCTTCTCAGCTGAAATCAACCACACCGAGCACTCCTGAGGAACTATAGGGTCACTCTGAAATCCCCTACCCAGTGTGAAATGTCTGGCCTGTCCACAGGTTTAGTCAACAACCTCTGTTAACATGAAAATAGCCTGGATCACTTTTTATTTTAATCCTCACTTGAGGATATTTTTCTATTTATCTTCAGGCAGAGCGGGAGGAAGAGAGAGAGAGAGGGAGAGAGAGAAACATTAACGTGAGAGGGACACATTGACTGGTTGCTTCCCACATGACATGACCAGGGCTGGGGACGAACTGCAACTGAGGTACGTGCCCTTGACCAGAACCGAACTCGTGACCTATTGGTCCATAGCTGAGCCAAACCGGTCAGGGCAAGCCTGGACAATTTTTGTCAGAAGCTTGCCCATGTCTCTCTTTTGCTACATACATGATACACAAACACCACAACTTCTCTTCAATGTACTAATACCATCGGCCTGACCTCCCTTTTCATTTTAATCCTTTCCCTCAATGTGCTTTACTTGTACCTGACAGTAGTTTTCTCTGTTTCTGGAATATGCCTTCTTCTTCCCATCACTATGCTTGATTGAAGCACTTGCCATACATCTGCCATTTTTCAGGTGATACCCTACTCACCTCAATGGTTCCCTATCAGAAGAGGCCACATCTCTATTGTCTCACAAAAGCACAGACCTGGGCCTTTTGGCTAGTGCATGCTCAGGGAGTGTTTTCTGATCTGAGTACATTGTAAGTTCCTAACAGCAAGTACCAAGTCTATTATAATGCATCTTGAGCGAACAGAATAATAAATCGGGGTCAATCAACTGGACTCAAAGCTCTTGGTAAGGTTCCAACACTCAGAGAAATCTGTGTGAACTCATTTACTTCACAAATATTTTTGTGCTCCTATTTTGTATTGTATTCATTGCTGGTTCTTCCCTCCCTCTACAGGAAATGTGACACTCAGAAGAGAGAGAATCCTCAAATTCTGGGGCCATGTTTACGATACTGCACTTGCTCGATTGAGGATGCCCAGCATATTGTTCCCTCCGCTCCTGTCTTGTCTGTGGTTCCTGATGGCATTTGGGCCTGCCCTTCTGAGCTAAAATAGAAGGATCAAGGCGGACATGATCCCAAAAGGCCACTACCTGTAATCTGGCTGCCAAGTTATCTCAGGCCAGGACACCCTGGGAAAGCCAGGTTAGGCTTGGGATCATTTGGACAAAACCATTACAAGTCGCCCAAGGCATGTGAGCCTACCTACCACCCCACATCCCAAGCCTATGAGCACTTGAATTCTCTAAACTATCCACTGTACTGAGGCCAGCACAGTCATTAGGTGCATTGAGGAGTATGGACAGTGATAAGAAAGATTAGAATAAACAGTCCACGTGTTCTCAGTGTCTGGTAATAGGGCTAACAAGGTGCACAGAGAAAACATTCCGAATACTGAATAAAATTAATTTACTTTCCTGATAGCTCAACCATTGAGCCATAGTTGATCACATATTGATCAATATATTAATTTTTTAATTGACAGGAAAAAAACACAGAAAACATCCACAGGGTTAAGCTAATACTAGACTAGTTTTAGGTAATTTCTGGTGGTCCCTAGCTGTGTTTCAATAGTCTATGAGCACAGGAGATAGGAGTTAAAATCTAGGCCTCTCCAGGAGGGGGGTGAGCTCAGAAAATCCAAGGAAGCCAAGATCTTTAAAAGGCAATGATCTCAGTGGATGAATTAAAAGAAAATAAAACAAACGAACAAACAGAGGCCTGGGCTCACTACAGAGTACAATGACAGAGAGAAGAAAAAACATTCCTATGAGAATTTTTAACACAATCTGAATTCACATGGGTTTGAGGAAAGAATTCATATTATCTATGTGGTCCCAAAAATCAAGGTATAAATAAATCAAATACAAATCTTATTTGGGAAGATAGCTGAAGATATGACCACAAATATATACTAAAGGTAGCAAAAATATATCAAATATGAGGAAATAGTTAAAAATAAGAAGTGTTATGTGAGAAAGTCCAATATAAGTCTAATTGAAGTTACAGACACAGAGAAAAAAGGATAAAAGCAATATTTAAAAGAGCTATAATTTTCCAGGACTAATGAAAGCCATAAATTCTTAGATTCAAGAAGCCCAAGAAATATTAATCAAAATAAATAAAAATAAATTAATTCCAAAGCTCATGATAATCTCTAGAACATCAAAGATAAAACAAAAACCTTAAAAGCAGCCAGGAGGAAAAGATGGACTAAAAGAAATAACAATTCCATCAATAGCTCCTAAAGTTTAGAATGAACGGAATAACATGGAGGACATTCTAAAACACACATTTTTGAGCTCCTACTGCAGAGTTTGGATTATTAAGTCTGGAATAAGGTTGAAAATATGCATTTCTAATAAGCTCAAAGGTGATATAGATTCTTTTGGTCTAGGATACCCTTTAAAAACTACTGAATTAGCTTGATAGCTGCATTATATTTTAAAAAATCACTAAGACGAACAAAACTGGAATGATATCCGTAAGGCACAAAGAGAAAAATCACTGTCAACCTGGAAACTAGCTTTCAAGAACAAATACAGCCCTGGCCAGTTTGGCTCAGCGGTTAGAGCGTTGGCCTGTGGTCCTGAGAGACCTGGGTTCGGTTCCCGCTAAGGGCATGTACCTAGGTTGCAGTTTGTCCCCGGCCCTGGTTGGGGTCGTGTGGGTAGTAACCACTCGATGTGTCTCACATTGATGTTTCTCTCTCTCTCTTCCTCTCTCTCCCTCCCACTCTATCTGAACAAAAAATGGAAAAATGTCCTCGGGTGAAGATTAAAAAAAAAAGAGAGAGAAGGACAAGTACAAAATAAAGATATTGTTGGACTAACAAAAACTGAAAGTTTATTATCAAAAGACCTTCACTGAAGTAACTTCTAAAATAGGAAGAAGGAAAATGTATCCCGAAAGGTCTGAGATAGAAGCACAGAAAATGGTAAAATGTGTGTAAACTTAAACAAAAATTAATTCTGCAAAACAAAAACAAAACTGTAATCTATAGGGCTACAAAAGTTAATTTAGAATTAATATCCTAGAATACAAAAGCACACAAGTTAAGCCCTGGCCAGTTTGGCTCAGCGGTTAGAACGTTGGCCCACAGACCAGAGAGTCCCGGGTTCGGTTCCCGCTAAGGGCATGTACCTCAGTTACAGCTTGTCACTAGCCCCGGATGGGGTCGTGTGGGTGGCAACCAATCAATGTGTCTCTCTTGCATTGATGTTTCTCTCTCTCTCTTCCCTCTCTCCCTCCCGCTCTATCTCAAGATAAATTAAAAAAATATCCTTGGGTGAGGATAAAAAAAATAAATAAAATATTTGAAAAAAAAGCATACAAGTTAAGATCGCAGTGAATATTTAAATCATTCTAAGATCCTTATTTTTTTTTGAGTAAAATAATACATATTTATTAAATTTATACTTATAAAATAAAATATAAATTAAAATTATCCAGTGCATTCGCTGAAAGAACAGCAACAAAATATGTAACAACCAAATTAGCCTAAGGAAAAGTATGAAATTAGATAAAAAGAAAAATATATAATCCAAAGGAATTCACAAAAAGGAAAAAAATAAGTAGAAAAAACTCCAAATATATCAGTAATAACAGTCAGTATATATGAATTAAACTCCCCAGTTAAAATAAAGACTGTCAGATTGACTAAAAAGTAAGATTTAGGCACCTGCTGGATATAAGATACAGCTAAAACACAAGGATTTAGAAAATTTGAAAGGAAAATGATAAAAAATAACGTATCAAGCAAATACAAGCCAAAATTTTATTATAGCTACATTGCTTTTAGACGAAATACAATTTACATCAAAGAAATTACTGAGATGTATAGGCTTACTATATAAATTAATAAACATTTCAATTCATTTACTCCATATTTTTAGAGACTACTATGTGCTAACCACTATTTTAGACACTAGAGATACAGCTGTAAACAAAATAGAAAAATTTACAAAAGTGAATTTTAAATTCTAAGTTTGTATATACCTAGTAACATGCTTCAAACCCTAAAGAGCAAAATATTGAATGAACTACAAGGCAAAATTGACAAATCCACCATAATAACAGGAGATTTTTAAAAACATACCCTCTGATAAATCAAACGGGGGGAAAAAGAGTACGACTACAAAAGACCTGAATGCCATCATCAACACCTGGATGCAGCAGACAGCTATAAAACTACATCCTAGCTGAGAAAACACATGCATATACTAGGCTCAATAAGTTTCAAGCAATACATTTCATACAGACCTCATTCTTTGAACTCAAAGTTATAAATTAATAACTAAAAAGGAAATAGAAAAATATTCATATTTTTGGAATTTAGAAATAACTAATAAAATAGAAAATAATGATACAATAGAAAAGGTAGCCCTGGTCGGTTTGGCTCAGCGGTTGGAGCGTCAGCCTGCGGTCCAGAGAGACCTGGGTTCAGTTCCCGCTAAGGGCATGTGCCTTGGTTGCAGTTTGTCCTCGGCCCTGGTTGGTTGTGTGGGTGCAGCCACTCTATGTGTCCCTTTCACGTCTGTTTCTCTTTCTCTCTCTCTGTTCCTCTCTCTCCCTCCCACTCTACCTGAACAAAAAATAGGAAAATGTCCTCGGGTGAGGGAACGAAAATGTAAAACTGAATAAAGATCAATTAATATGTATCCTTCAAAGGATAAATAATTGACAAATTATCCAACAAGAAAATGGAAAGAAAAAAATACAAATATATTATATTAGGAATGAAAATGAGACATACCACAGATACAGCAGAGATTTAAAAGCAATAAAAATAATTATAAACTTTATGCCAATTAATTTCAGAACCTAGGTGAAATGGAAGACCTGTAGTAAAAAGCATAAACTATAATAGCTGTCTCAAGAACAAAATTTAGTACTATTTAAAAAATTAAATAATTAATTAAAAATATCTTCCCCTAAAGCATACCCGGGTTCAGATGACTTTACAGAAGCATTTGATGAAACACTAAGAAAACAGGTTATAATGTTACACAAACTTTTTCAAGAATAGAAAAGAGAGAACATTTCCCAAATTCTTTTATAACCTTGACACCAAAACTAGGAAGGAAGGGAATAAAAAAAACTATAGACCAATCTTAGTTATCAACATAGATGTAAAATTCCTTAAAAATAAAGCAACATAAAAAGTAATATAATATCAAGTATTAAAAGTCAGATTTATCCCAAGTAACCAAGGCAGGACCAAGTCAAGTTTACCCCAGTAATGCAAGGTTGGTTTAATATTAGAAACCATTAATCCATTTCACCAGACTAATTAAATGAAGATGAAAAACTATATGAACTTATCCGCTGAGCCAAACTGGCCAGGGCTATATGAACTTATCAAGAGATACAGATAAAAATATACCAAATAATTTAATGTCCAATTATTTTAAAATATTTTAAAATCAGAAAACTACAAGTAAAAACGTTCTTAAACTGATAAAAATCTCCTCTTCATAAATATACACGTGGACACATACTCTCACACACACCATATATAAGAGAGAAATATTAGTTTAATTTTTAAAATATGTAGCAAGATATAAATACCATCACCAGTGTCACCAATTCTATTTAATGTTATCTCAAGGGAAGTAACTTGAGCAACTAAACAAAAAAGACATGAACTGAAAGAAAGAAATTAAATGGTCATTAGTTGCATATAAACATGACTGAACTGCATAGAATGCTCCTCCAAATATTGACAACAAATTATTAGAATTAATAAGAGTTCACTCATTCATTCAATAAATATTTACTGAACACCTACTATAAGCAGAACACTATTCTCAATGCTGAAGATACAGTACCAAACCAAACAGGCAAAATCCTTGCCCCAACATAGTTTACTTTCTAGAATAGGAAAACATACACAAACAAACAAAACAAGTAAGAACATTTTATCGTGTATCAGAAAGTGATAAAGACAGAGAAAGATGAAAGTAGGAAAGTCCTAGGGGCAACATGGAAAGAGAGGGGCTTAGCAACCTAATACTAACAAATTCTTAGAAAATTTAATAAATACAGAGATCATTTATAATTATAGCCAAATATATGTATCTTACCTATATAAAAATTACTAAAAGATAACACAAAATTTTTTGGAGTATTTAGCAAACTCTATAGAAAGACACTCGTAGATGTAATAAATGGTGTGATACCATTATTCATGAGTTTGAATACTATAATCAAAAATATGTATTTCTCCTTATAATAGCTTCCATGAAATTTGAGTCATCCCAAACTTTTATGAAATTTGATAATCTGTTTCAAAATCTGTACATGGAAAGGCCAAGAATGGACAACCACTCCTAAGAAAGAAAAAAACAGACTGGGGGCAGGAGGATAGATTGACTCACCCAGATATCAAGATTTATTATACAATGATAGTAATGAAGGCAGCATATAATTAACATATTGATTGCTAACAGAACAGAGCTCCCTGAAGCAGAGCCACACTTAAACAGACACTTGACGTGTGATGAAAGAGATACTGCAAATCACTGGGAATGCAGTGTGGAATGTGACAGAGTATGACAAAATCTGGGTATCCACTTGGACAAAAGTGAATTTGGATTCCCAATTCACACCACACTTAAAAATAAATTCCAAGTGGCTTAAACGGAGAAGATAAGCCCATAAAATTTTAAGAATGTTATACAGGAGAATAGACACAAGAACATTAACCATAAAAATTATTGGTACATTTGACTACATTAAAATTAATTTTTATTCCTGAAAAGATTTCATAAAAGCCATGAAAAGCCAAACCACAAATATGAGATGTTTGAAGTATTTATAGCTGACAAAATTTTAGTGTCCTCGCTAAAGGAATCAGTAGGCTGAAGACAAGCAACCCAAGAGGCACATAACGAGAGAGTTGGACATCATCCAAGAAAAAAACTAAATGGCAATAAACATGGGGAAATGCTTAGGAAAGTATGAATTAATCCTGCGAGATATCATTCTGTACTTCCTCCAAACAAAGAGAAAGAAACTGTTAGTTTCAAGCGTCACTGAGGACAGGAGTAAACAGCTGAAGAAAACACTGTGGCATGCACCTGGAAAACAATTCAGTGTTATCTAGCAAAGGTGAAGATGTGTAGCATCCACAGCCCAGCTATGAATCCACTCCTGGATGTACACCTGGGAGCTATTCCTGTGTGCCTACACCAAAGGACATATAAAATGCTCACCAACAGGAATGTAAAATGATACAGCCATTCTGGAAAATAGTTTGGTGGTTTCCTACAAAAGTAAACATGTACTTACCATATAACCCAGCTATTGCACTCTTGAGCATTTATCTGAGAGAAATAAAAACTATGTGTACATAAAAACCTGTACCCAAATGTTCACAGTAGCTTTATGATTTAGCCCCAAACAGGGAACAATCCAAATGTCCTTCACAGGTGAATGGTTGAAGCACAGTACATCTGTGCCCTGGATTAGTACTCAGGGAAAAAGGAACTCTTGGTGCGTGCAACAACTTGGATGGATCTCAAAGGAATTGTGATGGGTGACAATAAAAACAACAACAACACTCACACACAACCATCTCGAGGGAATTATGATGGGTGACACAAAACAACAACTATAAATGGAATAACTATTAATCACAGAATAAATCCATAAATAACAGATTTGAAATGACAAAACTGTAGAAATGGAGAAGAAATCAGTGGTCGTCAGGGATTGGAGAACAAGAAGAGGAGGCCAGAGGCTGTGACTGTAACAGCAGCACTAGGGGCCACTGCGATGGGACGTTTCTGCATCTTGACCATATGGGGAAGTTTCACAGAAGCAAGCACATACACATGCAGGTATGCACACGAGTGCGTGAGCTCTGTGAAACCAGAGGCGAACACACACGTGGGTGCGCACCTACAAGAGCATGAACACTGACGAAACCTGAATAAGGTAAATGGATTATGTCAATGTCAGTTTCTGGGCTGTGCTATTGTACAACAGTTATGTAGGATGTGACCCACCGGGAGAAATTGGGAGGAGGACATAGAGATCTCTTTGTACTGTTTTTTACAACTGCATATGAATGTACAATAATCTCAAAAAGATTTAAAACTGTTCATAGAAAAACTGTTTTAATAGTTTTAAAAAGCCTGTATAAAATTTAGATGTTATTTTGATAGGAGAATGGATGAATAAATCATGATATACAGGGTAGGACAAAAGTAGTTTTACAGTTATTCATATGAAAAACAAAATAATCATTAATAAATAATACAAGAATAAACGTCATGCTTTGCATACTCACAACTGTAAACCTACTTTTGCCCACCCTGTATTTCGCACTGGGAAACTACACAGTATGAAAATAAAAAATTTACAGCTTCACATATCAACATAAGTAATTTTTTTTTATCCTCACCTGAAAACATTTTTGCATTGATCTTCAGATAGAGCAGGAGGGAGAGAGGGACAAAGAGAAAGAGAGAAACATTTATGTGAGATAGATACATCGAGTGGTTGCCACTCACACAGCCCCAACTGGGACTGGGGACAAACTGCAACTAGGTACATGCCCCAAGCGGGAACCGAAGCCTGGACTCTCTGTCCGTGGGCCGATGCTCTAACCGCTGAGCCAAACCGGCCAGGGCTCAACATAAGTAAATTTTTAAAAATTGTGGGAAAAAATTTTTGCAGAAGAATTCATATATGATTCCATACATGGCCACAAATAGGCAAACCATAACGAAATATGTTGGTTAAGACTTAGGGGACTGACACTCTTTGATACTTCTATATCTACCATCCAGTTTAATTGGTTTTCTTTACACTTAAAATTAACTCTTTTGTATGTATTCAATACTTAATTAAAAAATAACACAGAACAGCCTATTGGGATAGAAAGCTTCTGGGGAAAAGCAGACAGCATGAGAAAGACTATAGAATCTATGAAAATATGATGTCAGTGCAATTAAGTTCCAATTACAAACTCCTATATAGGAAGGCATGAAGGACAATAAACAATTTGCATTCCCTTTACAATGGGAATAGGGACAGACATACACACACACACACACACACACACACTGCTTTGGCATGGGAACACAGTTTCTCTGTAATAGTATCAGTAAAATAACAAAGTACACTTGCAGATAACAGGAAGATGACTGCAACATGGAAAAATGATATGCACAGTAGTTCTTTACATGCTCCGCAATCAAACTGCATGTGTGGCTCTTTTTTATTATTAATTTATTTTTGTTATAGATGTTTCTCCTTTTTCCTCCATTGACACCCTCCTCCTGATACCCCCCCCCCATCCCGTCCCCAGCATTGTTGTCCATGTCCATGGTTAACCCCATCCTCCAGCTGAGCCCCTCAGGTGAGGAGTTTCATGATGTGTAAACTAGGATTAATATAGCAGTTCTCAGACTTTTTGTTTTCAAGACCACTTTAAAACTTTTAAAACCTATAAGGACCTCAAAGTTCTACTGTTTTTATGGATCATTATATCTATCAGCATTTACTGTTTATTAATTAAAATAATAAGAAGGTTATTGCATGTTAACATCACATTTTATGACACATAATATGTATTTCCAAACAAATAAAGGGTGAGGAGAACAGCACTGTTCACATTTCTGAAACTCTCCGTACTGCCTGGTTTATAGAAGACTACCGAGCTCTCCTATCTGCTTCAGCGTTCATTCTGTGCAATGCACTGTTTGGATGAAGAGAATTCAACTTCACACAAATATCAAGTTGAAAGGAAAGAACCTCATGGAGCTCCTGAAAGGGTCCTGGGGATCCCCAGACTCACTTTAACAACTACTAGACTAAAATTTTCCAGGTTCAAGACAGCAAACTAAATACATATAACAATCTTTTGCTTCCTACACCAAACTGAAATCAATTACCAAAACTGTATTAAATAAAAATGTATGTTTGCACTTAAAAACTAGGTGTGTGTAAATGAGCCAACAGGGGAACTCACTGAGGGAGAGTTATAGCATAACAACACTGGACACGGCATTTTAAAAGGCCCCATCCGCTGAGACTATGGAAGTCAGGCCTGATGGGAATCCAGAAGCAATGAGCTGGACACTGGCTAAGCTGAGGCACTCCAGGCAGAGAAAACCTTGCACATCGTTCCTGCTCTTCCTCAGGGATCAGGCAGCAGCAATGAGGGGTGACTGTCTACAGGGGGGCTGAGGTCAGGAGAAACAGGGTACTCAAGCACAGAATACCAACTACTCCACCCAGCCATTCAGTCCACCCTGCCCATTCTCACCATACAAAGGTCATTCAAACCGTACCACCAGCTAAGGTCTCATAGTGTAGAGATAATGGACAGTTTCACAGGGAAGTTTACTGAGATCAAAAGTCATCCTAGATTGGAGGCAATTCAGGAAAATCATTCAGTATTGAAGAGGCAACAATCACATCCAATGGCAAAAAGCCTGCTCGAGGACAAAGAATTAATACAGTATGTGGTCAGAGAGAACCTTTACAGCAAAGGTTCTGTTAATTGTTTAACTTCTTAAAGTGAAAAATATAATTGATGGGAAAATTCTCAATAGATAGTCTGAAAAGCCAAATAAATAAAAAGAAGAAGAACTGGTGAGCTGGAAGACTTAGCTAAGGAATTCTTTCAGAACACAGCCAAAGGGATAGTAAGATGAAAAGGACAGAAGGTAGGTTAAAAAATGTGAAAGATCCAGAAACCAACACGTTTTCAGTAAGCTCTGGAAAGGGTGATACTTGACACAGAGAGTCAGCAATGAGGGAAGGAACCACAGCCATGAGCAGAAGGTGACACTGACGAGTCCTCAGACTGAAGAAGACCGAGTGCCATGCAAGATAACGTCAAGGACACAGGTTAAAGTCCACTCCGCTAGGAGAGCGTGGCGGTGGGCAGGACTGGAGTGACGGTGAGAGTGAGTGGAGGAGCCTGGGTGGGCAGCTGCCTGTCAGTGAGTAGACACAGGGCAGGTGCTGTGGGCACTCTGGGGGGAGGAGGCTGCCAGCAGCAGAAGGGCACCCGGCTGCCCGCCTCTCCCTGCTCCGGATCAGAGGGCACCGTTTCGGAGGATCCACAGAGGGAACTGCAGAGACTCAGCGCCTTAGGCCACGGAGAGACGTTTCCAGCACCGCTGCCTCTCCCCTGGCAGCAGAGGGCCCACCACCCCTGCAGGTCCCACCAGCAGCAAATGGCCTTCATTCCCGCAGGTCTGGCCAGCAGCAGAGGAGCCTGCCAACCACAGGAGACCTGCCAGCAGCAGAGGGGCCCGCCGCCCCCACGGAACCCTCCAGCAGCAAAGATCTGCCACCCTACCGCCGCTGCAGCAAAAAGCCGCAGGCCCCACTGCCTCTGCTGAGAGCTGCTCCGGCCCCTGGGCAACTAGACCAGGTCCCAGATCCAGCATGCATGACCCAGCGTGACTCAACACCCTGCATGCACTGACCTGCTCCCGTGACCTGGTCTGCCCCACCTGGCCCCAGACCACCAGACCGGTGAAATGGTGAGAAAAAGAAACAACTCCCAAATGAAAGAAAAGGAGGAATCACCAGAAAGGTAAGACAAGTAATTTATCATATAAAAAATTCAAAGTAATGGTTATAAAGGTGTTCAAACAACTTATCATCATAGAGATTCAAATTAAAATGACCATGAGGCATCACCTCACACCTGCCAGAATAGCCGCCATCAACAAATCCTCAAACAATAAGTGTTGGCGAAGGTGTGGAGAAAAGGGGACTCTAGTGCACTGCTGGTGGGAATGCAGACTGGTGCAGCCACTATGGAAAACAAGATGGTGTTTCCTCAAAAAATTAAAAATGCAACTGCCATTTGACCCAGTGATTCCACTTCTAGGAATATATCCTAAGAAGCCTGAAACACCAATCAGAAACAATTTATGCACCCCTATGCTCATAGCAGCACTATTTACAATAGCTAAGATCTGGAAACAGCCCAAGCGTCCATCAGTAGATGAGTGGATAAAAAAGCTGTGGTACATATACACATGGAATACTATGCAGCTGTAAGAAGATTGCTTACTCTTTGAGACGACATGGAGGGACCTAGAGAGTATTATGCTGAGCGAAATTAGCCAGTCAGAGAAAGACAAGTACCACATGATCTCACTGATTTGTGGAACATAATGAACAAAATAAGCTGATGAACAAAACAGATCCAGAGACATGGAAGTAGGGAGCAGACTGACAAACCTCAGAGGGAAGGTGGGGGGGGCGATAAACCAAATAACTTACATGTGTATATGCATAATCAGTGGTCACAGACAACAGTGTGGTGAAGGGAGGGGAAAGAAGGAGGGTATCAATGAGAGAAAAAAGGAGCAACATCTGTAATACTTTCTACACTAAAGATAAATTTAAAAAATAAAATAAAAATAATAGTTCACTAGGAAATGCAGCAGAATACCGACACATGAATAAACATCAGATTGATATGAGAGACTGAACATACAAACAATGGCCAGCCTGCATGTAAAAATAGAACTCTCACCCACCATGTGCAGCAACCAGCCCAGGAAGTCAACACTTTGTCCAGAACAACCATCCTAGGAAGCCAGACTGCTTTGTATATGTTAGACTTAGAGGAAGCCAAACAGTAACTTCTGTAGTAATCATGAATAATGGACAACTTCCCTAATTTTGTCCTGCTTCCAACTTCGAATCGACTAGAGAAAGCAAAATATGTGTCCCCAGCCAACCACATGGGATGCCCTGCTTGTCACTAGCCCACCTCCAGCTTCCTCCTCACACTCACAGCCTAAAGTCACTATAAAGCTTCCCCACTCCTCTGCCTTTGAGTCTCTGCCAAAACCAAGTGACAGTGGCTGCTTCCCAGCCATAGCAAGTTCTGAGTGAATACATCTTCTTGCTCTAACTGTTGGTCCTTGTGCATTGCCAGTTACCGTGGAGACTCCACTGAGCCCTGTCTGCGCTGTGCATTGCATGGCCCCAGCCTTCAATCAGGTGTGGTCCCCAGAGCCGACTTGTGCCTTGCAGCTCATCCAGACTGTGACACAGCACCTGGGCTGAACTCAGCTCTCTTGGAATTTGTTACTGGCTCATATTTCTTGGCATTCTTGGTTGAATAAAGCCACTCACTTGCATCTCTTTTTGCTGTCTTTTGTGTTCCTTTGTGTCGTGGTATCTAAAACTATTATTTGTCATAAGAAAGAGATGTACAAGGCAAAATGCAGGCAAAGGCCTCATATGCCTGTTTGAGCCGGCCTCATAGACCTTTGAGTTGTCAGTTCCCACCAGACCAGTGTCCACTGGACAAATTTTGTTATGAGTCTGCAACAGAACTAGATAACATTTTCCTTCTGTCTATCTTGTGTCCTGAGAGCTTGGCTTTCATCCAGTATTCTTTCTGGTTGTCCACCTACCAGGGCACTGGCTGTTGGGTCCACGTTAGAAGGTGGACAACTCTCAGGTCAGGGGCCCAAAACACAAGGGCGCATAAGCATTGCATTCCTGCAAAACACCTCCAGCTCTCATAGGCTTGCCCATTTTAAATCCTCTCCTCCACTGGTAAAAACCTCCGCTTTGTTGGTGTAGTCTGATTAACATTCTAGTTCTGTGTCTGTCTTTCCAAGTGCATAACTTTACCAAGAATGCTTTGGGTTTCAATGGCCACTTTTGAGAACATTTGATTTGAACAAAATTGTTCATTTGCTAGGTGTCTTGAAAAAGAAAGTCAGTAAGATTTCACAAGCCCAATAAGCAGCACATTTTTATTGGTATACAGAGGCCTCCAAATGAAATTCTGAGTGAATAATCACTTCACTAAGAGATTCTCCGGCCAAAGCTAAGAAAACTTTGAAAAACTTTTAAGAACGAAGCAGACTGCCTTCTTCAGTAAACTATCCCCTCCTTGCCCTCGTTGCCTCTCTCTATCCAGCTTCTCTCCTCTTCCCCTTATCCTCTGATCCTTTTCCTTCCACACTTCCTCCCCATTCTTCCCTTGTCCAGATCCCCTATCTTTTCCCAACCATTTTCCTAAAATCCAAAAATGCCAGTTGCCTTTAAGGACCCATCCCTCCCATGACCCAGGTACATAGGCAACTGGAGAACTTAAGCCTTGGACTTGAGATGAATAAAGAAATATAATTAAAGTTTGCCTAAACCCAAATAAGATCAGCAAAAATTAATAGAAGAATTTAGAATTCTTTGGATATATATGACCTATAATCTTATATAGTATTACCTAACTTGTATCAACTTGTACACATGTTGGTCAAAAACATCAGATGCTGCCCTGGCCGGTTTGGCTCAGCAGTTAGAGCGTTGGCCTGTGGACCAATGAGTTTCAGGTTTGATTCCCATCAAGGGCACGTGCCCTGGCTGTGGTTTGTCCCCGGCTGGTCGTGCGGGAGGCAGCCAGTCAGTGTGCCTCTCTCACATCGATGTTTCTCTCTCTCTCCCTCTCTCTCCTTCCCTCCCACTCTATTTGATGATAAATGGAAAAATATCCACGCATGAACATTTGAAACAAAAAACCAAAAACCTCAGATGCTAAATCCTGGATGTCAAAAGCTAATGGGAGTTGATCTGGAAAGATACCTACAGGATTCTTTTTCCACAATAAACCTGAGAGGGTGGAGGTGAGGGTGGGAAGCAAACAAATAGGTCAATGTCTCCTAAAAGCCACAACTGAAACATTAAAAAGCAAACAAGCATAATTGAATCATGCAAACAAGAGGAAACTACAGATTTTCAGGATTGACTAGAAAATAACTTCTAACAACACTCATAGAGTTAAAGAAGGTGCTAATTACAGCCCTTTGTCTCATTTTGTCAATGGAGTTAAACTTGAAGTTGGAGACTGAATTTGAAAACAGAAATTCGAATGGTAAACAGTCCCTTTACCTAAACTATAACACCTGGCAGAACATTTTTTAAAAATTGATTTCAGAGAGAGAAAGGGAGAGGGAGAAAGAGATAGAAACATCAATTGGCTGCCTCCTGCATACCCCCCTACTGGGGATCAAGCCCAATACCTGGGCATGTGCCCTGACCAGGAATCAAACCTGGGACCTCCTGGTGCATGGGACAACCTCAACCAACTGAGTCACAACTGCCGGGCTTGGCTTTAGAACAAACATGAGATAGGACACGAAAATAGACTTGGTCCTGCAGATCAAACTGCTAGGTGGCTCATTGGCCAACCAACCACCTATTGACAAGGACACCTAGATATTGTTAACAGAGAAACACTGGAGCAAAGATTGTCTCATCTCATCATAGAAAAACCAAGACAAAGAAAAATATTGCAATTGAAATCAATGAGAGTGCTCCAAAGAAGGAAAAAGTGCTCAACATTCTACCATACTGTTGTGGTTCTGTTAAATTAACATTTTTAAGTGCCCTGGGGTACTGGAGAAAATATATGGCATGACTAGGGGGATGGAAGAAATGCTGGAAGGTCAAGGTGGGGTACAGGCAGAGAGAGAAGCAGGACCTATGGCACAGGCCTTTATTAGGGCTGAGGGTGGAGTGCTTTGGGGTTCTGGGCTAAGGCAGATTGGTCAATTAAAACCAGAAAGAGTGAGGTTTGGACAGCAAAAAAAGACGGCAGTGGGCAGGACTGGAGGGAGGGTGTGTGTGTAAGAGAGTGAGCGAGTGTGAGAGAGAGTGTGAGTGGACGTTAGTATGGACAAACAACCTTGAGCAGTGGAGAAACGCGGAGCAGAAGGTTCCTGTGCTGTGGTGGGGGAGCAGCTGGCTACCATGGTAAGTGGCTCTTAAGGGAGCTTCTCCCTGCGCAGTCGGGAAGCCCTGCCATTTTGGAAGATCCCTGGTCTTTTCTGGGAGGTGACAGTGGGAGTGGCTAGGGCCCAGCAACCTGAGTCCACCAGTGCACCTGGCACCATCAGACCAGTGAACCCCACTATGTCAACACAGACCAGTACACAGTAGCAGCACTGTCAAGGTGCCTGCTGCAGAAGCAGCAAACAGCTGGGACCCCAGCACCATCCCCCACAGTAGTAGCCTGATCAGAACCGAGACACACCCCCAGCAACAGAGGCTTGGGAACACACATCCATCCCCAGGCAGCTAAGACCCATCCCCAAAAACTTCAGCAGAGGCTGAGCAGGATCTGAGCCCCACCAGGCAGTAGTGCTCCCAGCTGCCAGCAGCAGGACCTGAGAATCCAGCAGCCCGTGGTACCGGCAGGAAGCATGGCTCCAATGGGGCCCCAGCAATCCAGCTGCCTGCAGGACCAGCGACTGGCGGGGAGAATGGCTTCAGTGGGGCTCATGCAATATAGCAGCAGTGCCTACCAGGACAGACCAATACCAGATGCCAGTAGTCAATCCTCCAGGACCCACAGCAGGCAAGAGGCGACATGCATCAGAACGGTCTGGGAGGCACAGCAACCTTATTTGATACACACTGACCTGCCTACACATCCCACCATCCCTCACTGGATCTAGAACTACCAGATGGCTAAACTGGGGAGACAAAGAAATAACACCCAAATGAAAGAAAAGGAGGAATCACAAAAAACAAACAAACAAACAAAAAACAACTACATGAAATGGGAAGAAAGCAACTTGTCAAATAAAGAATTCAAAGCAATGATTTTAAAGGTGCTCAAACAATTCAGTGAGAACTACAAGCAACTTAATGAGAATGACAGAGAGCTCAGTGGGAACTATATCAGCTTAAAAAAAAGAGGTAGAAGCTATGAATAAAAATCAAGAGGAAATAAAGGACATAGCTGATATGAAAAATACCTTAGAAGGATTCAATAGAGATCAGAAGAAGCTGAAGACTGAATCAGTGAGTTAGAAGACAAAATAGAAAAAAATGCCCAAATACAGCAACAAATGGAGGGAAAAAAAATTAAAAACAGAACAGTTTAAGAGAGCTTTGTGACAATACAAAGTGTAACAACATTCACACCATAGAGATACCAGAAGGAGATGAATCAGAGAAAAGAATAGAGACTCTGTTTGAAGAAATAATGACAGAAAACTTACCTAACTTGGTGATGGAGAAAGTCACACAAATCCAGGAAACACAGAGAGTCCCAAGCAGGATGAACACAAAAAGACCCACAGCTAGACACACCATAATTTAAATGGCAAACATTAAAGACAAAGAAAGAATCTTAAAGGAAGCAAGAGAGAGACAGAAAATTATCTACAAGGAAGATCCCATTAGTCTGTCAGCTGATTTCTCAATAGAAACACTGCAGGCCAGAAGAGAGTGGCATAAAGTGTACAAAGTAATGAAAGGTGAGGGTCTGAATCCAAGACTACTCTATCCAGCAAGGTTATCATTCAAAATTGAAGGTGAAATAAAAAGCTTCACAGCCAAAAAAAGCTAAAGGAATTTACCACCACCTAAGCAGCACTGCAAGAAATGCTAACGGGACTTCTGTAAGAAGAAGAAGAAATATAGAACAAGGGGAACACAGGAATAAAATTAAAATGTCAACAAATAAGTATCTATTAATAATAGCCTTAAATATAAATGGCTTAAATGCCCCAATCAAAAGACATAGGGTAGCCAATTGGATAAGAAAATATGATCCATATATATGCTGTCTACAAGAGACCACCTCACAACAAGACACACACAGGATGAAAGTGAAGGGATGGAAAAAAATTTTCCAGGCAAATGGAAATGAAAAAAACAAAACAAAACAAAGAAACCCACAAAAATCTGGTGTAGCAATACTCACATCTGATAAGATAGACTTCAAAATGAGGGCCATAAGAAGAAACAAAGAAGGTCACTACATAATACTAAAAAGAACAATCCATCCATAGGATATAACCCTGGTAAACATATACGCACCAAACACAGGAGCACCAAAATATGTTAACAAACTTCTGGAGGACTTCAAAGGAGAGATCAATAGCAATACAATCATAATCATAGTGGGTGGCTTTAACACCACACTGACACCATTGTATAGATCTTCTAAACAGAAAATTAACAGGGACACAAATCCTTAAATGACCAACAAGATCAACTGAACTTAACTGATATTTACAGAACATTTCACCCCAAAGCTTCAGAATATACATTCTTCTCAAGTGCACATGGGACATTCTCAAAGACAGATCACATGTTAGGACACAAAGTAAATCTCCAAAAATTCAAGAAGATTAAAATCATATCAAGCATTTTCTCAGATCACAATGGCATGAAACTAGAAATCAATTACAACAAAAACATTCAAACACATGGAGGCTAAATAGCATGTTAGTAAACAATGAATGGGTTACCAAGGAGATCAAGGAAGAAATTAAAAACTTCCTGGCAACCAATGAAAATGAACACACAACAACACAAAAATCTACGGGACGCAGCAAAAGCAGTCCTGGGAGGGAAGTTCATAGCACTACAGGCCTACCTCAAAAAACAAGAAAAATTCCTCATTGACTTTCTCACTCTACAACTCAAAGAATTACTAGAAAGTAAACAATAAGAAAAACACAGAGCAAGTGGAAGGAAAGTAATAGTGAAGGCCAGAGCAGAAATAAACTACATAGAAACTAAAAAAAAGAAAAAAAATTTCAAAAAAATCAATGAAACAAAGAGCTGGTTCTTTGAAAAGATGAACAAGATTGATGGACCCTTAGCTAGACTCACCAAGAATCAAAAGAGAAGACCCAAATAAAAAAAATCAGAAACAAAAGAGGAGAAGTAATAACTGACACCACAGAAATACAAAGCATCATTAAAACATACTATGAACAATTATTCGCCAACAAATTGGACAATCTAGGTAAAATGGACAAATTTCTAAAAACACACAGTATCCAAAAACTGAACCAAGAAGAGATAGAAAACTTGAATAGACCAATCACAATTAAGGAAATTGAAGGTGTAATCAAGAAACTCCCAGCAAACAAAAACCTAAGCCCGGATGGCTTTACAAGGGAGTTATACCAAATATTTAAAGAAGATCTAACCCTTCCCCCCTGTTGTCCTCAAACTATTACAAAAAATTCAAGAAGGAAGACTTCCAAACTCGTTTTATGAGGCTAGCATAATTCTAGTTACAAAACCAGAAGACACTACAAAGAAAGAAAACTACAGGCCAATATCCCAGATGAACACAGATGCCAAAATCCTTAACAAAATATTAGCAAATCAGATACAACAAAAAGATTGCATCAAAGAATACATCAAAAAGATTATTCATTATGACTAAGGGATTCATCCCAGGGATGCAAGGCTGGTACAATATCCACAAATCAATAAATGTGATACACCACAAAACAAAATGAAAGATAGAAACCATATGATCATATCAATAGATGCTGAAAAAGCATTTGAAAAAATCCAGCTCACCAATGTGGGAATAGAGGGATCATATCTTGACATAATAAAGGGGATATATGAAAAACCTATAGCCAATATCATTCTCAATGCACGAAAACTACTAGTATTTCCCTTATGAACAGGAACCTGAAAGGGATGTCCACTCACGCCACTGGTATTTAACATAGTACTGGATGTCTTAGCCACAGCTATTAGACATGGAAAAAAAACATAAAAGGAATCCAAATTGAAAAGGAGGAAGTGAAACTGTCGTTATTTGCAGATGACATAATACTGTGCATAGAAAACCCGAAAGACTCCATCGAAAATCTACTAGATTTAATAAATGCATTTAGCAAAGTAGCAGGATACAAAATTAACATCAAGAAATTGATGGCATTCTTTTACACCAACAATGAACTCAATGAAAGAGAAACTAAAAAAGCAACCCCATCTACCACTGTGGCAAAAAATTTAACAACTAGGAATAAACTTAATTAAAGAAGTAAAGGACCTATTTGCAGAAAACTACAGGACATTGAAAAAAGAAATAGGGAAAGATAAAAAAAAGTGGAAGCACATACCTTGTTCATGGATTGGAAGAATTAACAGCATTAAAATATCCATACTACCCAAAGCAATCTATAGAGTCAATACAATCCCCATCAAAATTCCAACAACATATTTCACAGAACTAGAACAAATACTCCAAAGGTTTATATGGAACCAAAAAAGACCTGAATAGCTACAGCAATCTTGAAAAAGAATAAGGTAGGAGGGATCACAATACTAGATATCAGGTTATACTAGAGAGCCATAGTAATCAAAACAGCCTGGAACTGGCACAAGAACAGGCATATAGATCAATGCAACAGAACAGAGAACCCAGAAATTGACCCATTATGCTCGATTAATATTTGACAAAGTTGGCAAGAGCATACAATAAAGTAAAGATAGCTTCTTCAATAACTGGTGGTGGGAAAATTGGACAGCTACAGGCAAAAAATTGAAGGTAGACCAAACTCAAAATGGATAAAAAACATAAATGTGACCACTGAATCCATAAGAATCCTAGAAGAAAATGCCGGCAACAAAATTTCAGAAATCACACGCAGCAAAATTTTCACTGATACAATGCCTAAGGCATTAGAAACAAAGGAAACAATGAACACATGGGACTACATCAAACTAAAAAGCTTCTGCATGGCAAAAGAAACAACCATCAAAATGGAAAGGGGCCCTGGCCGGTTTGGCGCAGCGGTTGGAGCGTCGGCCTGCGGTACTGAGAGACCCGGGTTCGGTTCCCACTAAGGGCACGTACCTCAGTTGCAGTTTGTCCCCGGCCCTGGTTGGTCATGCGGGTGGCAGCCACTCGATGTGTCCCTTCACGTCGATGTTTCTCTCTCTTCCTCTCTCTCCCTCCCACTCTATCGGAACTAAAAATGGAAAAAAATGTCCTCGGGTGAGGATAAAAAAAAAAAAAAAAATGGAAAGGGAACCCAGGCCCTGGCCAGTTAGAGCTCGGCCTGCAGTCCAAAGAGACCTGGGTTCAGTTCCCACTAAGGGCACGTACCTCAGTTGCAGTTTGTCCCCAGCCCTGGTTGGTCATGGGGGTGGCAGCCACTCGATGTGTCCCTTTCACGTCAATGTTTCTCTCTCTTCCTCTCTCTTCCTCCCACTCTATCTGAACTAAAAATGGAAAAAAAAGTCCTCTGGTGAGGATTAAAAAAAAAAGGAAAGGAACCTAGTATATGGGAGAGCATAACTGCCAACAATATGTCAGATAAGGAGGTAATTTCCAAAATATATAGAGTACTTATACAACTCAACAAAAAGAAAGCAAAGAACCAAATTAAAAAATGGGCAGAGGACCTAAACAGACACCTCTTCAAACAGGACATACAAATGGACAAGAGACATATGAAAAAGTGTTCAACATCACTCATCAGAGAGATGCAAATTAAAACAACTAAGAGGTATCACCTCACACCTGCCAGAATGGCTGCCATTAACAAATCATCAAACAACAAGTGCTGGGGAGGGTGTGGAGAAAAGGGGACTCTAGTACACTGCTGGTGGGAATGCAGACTGGTGCAGCCACTGTGGAAAACACTAGGTGTTATCTAAAAAAGTTAAAAATTGAACTGCCATTTGATCCAGTGATCCCACTTCTAGGAATATACCCTAAGAAGCCTAAAACACCAGTCAAAAGAATTATGTACCCCCATGTTCATAGCAACACTATTTACCATTGCTAACATCTGGAAACAGCCCAAGTGTCCATGAATAGATGAAAGAATAAAAAAGCTGTGGTATATTTACACAATGGAGTACTACGCAGCTGTAAGAAAGACAGATCTCGCCCTTGCTCAGTGGTTAGAGCATCGGCCTGCGGTCCAGAGATACCAGGGTTCAGTTCCCGCTAAGGGCATGTACCTCGGTTGCAGTTTGTCCCTGGCCCTGGTTGGGGTTGTATGGGAGGCAGTCACTCGATGTGTCTCTCTTGCATTGATGTTTCTCTCTCTCTCTCTTCTTCTCTCTTCCTCCCACTCTATCAGAACAAAAATGGAAAAATGTTCTTGGGTGAGGATAAAAAAAAACAAAGAACAGAAAGACAGGTCTCTTATCCTTTGAGACGACATGGAGAGACCTGGAGAGTATTATGCTGAGGGAAACAAGCCAATCAGAGAAACACAAAATATCACATGATCTCACTTATTTGTGGAATATAATGAACAAAACAAGCTGAGGAACCAAATAGACCCAGGGACATGGAAGTGGGGTGCAGACTGACGAACCTCAGAAGAGGGGGATGTGGAGGGAGGGAATAGATAAACCACAGAACTTTAACATATGTATGTGTAAACGAGGACCTAGACAATAATGCTGGGTGGCGGGCGGGATTGGGAAGAGGTATCAGTGGGGGGAAGGGGGGAACATCTGTAACAAAAATAAATTAATTTAAAAAAATTATTTTTGCGCACACACAAAAAAAGAATGAGGTTTGGTGAGCTCTGCGGGGACACTAACATAAAGGGTGCACAAGGGGAGGCAGGGGAGTCTGTTGATCACAAGGGCTGCTGGGGGAGTCACATCAGGACCTTAGATTTGTTTGTGACTCTGGCAAGCTGTTATTGAGGGCATACACTCCGCGAGCTAATGTCAGTTCCAGCATCCTTCAGACCACTTGGCCATGCAAAATGGATGCCAGGGTAACAATGTTTTGGTGTAGTTCAGCTTAACTCTTAACCCATAAACACTCAAATTGAGTTTACTATAAATAGCCACCCTCCTCAATTCCTGGGCTACTCATTCAAAGAGAACCGGGCACTACTTTTCTGCACTAAACCCCACAGCTTTGCCGGACCACTTCCTCAGAATAGGCGCATTGCACAGGCAGTACGTTTCAAATTACACACAGATTTTCCCAGGCTCCCAGCCCTGAAGCTAAGGCCTGGGCCCTTGACCGAAAACGGTTCTTCCTGCTTTGTGATACCACCCACACAAATTTAATAAAGAGAAACTTTGCAGATGGAACTGTAATATCAAATTCTCACCAGAGGGACTATTTCTTGAGGCTTTAGAGGACTCTTCTGCTCATAACCAAGTTGTATCTGTCTGCTTGATACACCTTTGCTTCGTCTGTTATATTTAAGGCATACCCCAAATAAGGATCTTGACACTGTGCCTGACATTCTATGGGCTACAAATTTCACTGAAAAAAAGGCCAAACAATTGGAACAGAACCTATACAAGTTTAGACAAAGCCTACCAAACCATTACCTAAACTTCCCCAATAACCCTTGAGTCCAGAAGGAAAAAACAGAAATCAAATCTATTTGGAAGGCTTACAAGGTTTTCCTTATTAGGTCTTCTCCTGCCCAACACAAGTCCTTGCAGCACTTCCATCCTGCAGTAAAGAAACCAAGGAGGTGGGACAGCCATTTGTTTGAGACCTCGGAACCACCAACAAACCACCCCCGCTTCCCAGCAGTACCCACCCAAACACCACCTTGTCATGGCTTCCTCGAAAGCCACTTGCTTCACTGTGGGGCTTTGGCTCTGCCCTTTCTCAGCTGCCTCTAGACCAGGATGACCAATATCTTTTTGCCTTCACCTGGCGAGGGCAACAGTGTACTTGGAAAGTGATACCCCAGGGGTTCACTGAAGCTCCCTGCTACATTTCCCAGGTCCTCGATCAAGACCTAAAAGATCTATATTCCCCTTGTGATTCCGTCCTGAGGTAATATGATCTCCCACTCTGTCCAGAGAGCAAGGAAGCCTACGAAAGGCTTCCTCTCAGTCTTAGCAGAAAAGGGACATACCGTTTCAAAAGGTAGATTTCAGTTCTGCCAAACAGTTCGTTATTGAGGGCATGACCTTTTTAAAGAGGAAAGACACTCTCCTGATACACTGAAGGTTGTTCAAAACTATCTTAGATTCCCACAGATACAATTGAGAGGACATCTAGGTTTAACTGGACATTGCAGATATGGGCGCCACAATTTTTCTGAGATTGCAACAGCCTGTTTACGAACTGACGAAGTCCACAGTAAGAGCCCCTGTGCTCAGAGCCAAATGGGAACTGGCCATCCATAACCTGGAGAGGTTCTTCGATAGCCTCCTTCCCCAGGCACCCCTAACCACAAAAGCGTCATCTGTGCACGAGCAATCGACAAGCCCTTGGGGTTTTAAGTCATCCTCACCGAAATCACCAAAAACTCACTGTTTATCATAGCCTTATCCTTGACCCAGCTGCAAAGGCTCATCCTCCTTGTCTTAGGACAGTAGCTGCCGCTTCAGAAACGTGATGCTTCTTCTTGAGCTAGTTGTAGGCTCCCTGCTTGACCTCAGGGGTCTCGTGCAGTCCATCACTGCCGATTGAGAACACATGACACCTTTCAACCAGACGATGACCCTCTCCTGAACTTCTATCACTCTCCCCCCGCACCTCACCCCGCACAGCTGCAACACCCTGACCCTACCGCTTCCAGAAGGGAGCCTCATCATTGCCTCGCCTCAGTTATGCAAGTCTCTGGACCTTGCTTAGATTTATTAGAGGCGTCTATTGAGAACCTGAAAAGTGAAACAATATTATAGAGGAGAAGATGCTAGCACTAATCTAAGCTCTCCTTCAGAACACAGAGTCCTCTGCCTGGGGTAAAATCAGCCCAGATGGCAGAACTCGTGGGGTGCACTAGAGCTTGTCAACTAGCCAAAGACCAGGAGTAAACATAAATACAGACAGAGAGTGGCATATGACTTCGGGATGCTTTGAAAACAAAGCGGCTTCTCACCTCTGCTGGAAACCCCATCAAAATGGACAGGAAGTTGATCTTCCTGGGGAGAAGGCTCTTACACAGGTTGAGCCCATGGGAAAATAGATGCTATGAAAGCTAAAGCAAGTTCTCTAATAAGTCATCAATCCAAACCAGCCGCTTTAACCAAGGTTAGGATCCAGTCTAAACCCCTGAAGGCTCCTTCTCCATAGGGGTTCAAACAGAGTATTATAAGATATCCACACAACAAATACCAACAACCACCAACAGCAGCAGCCACATGCTTTTACCAGAAGCACATCTGAGACAAAATGACACAGGAAGGTTGACAATAAAGAAACACGAGACAAGTAACAAGAAAGTTACCTGCTGATCTATGAAACAGAATCAGAGGCAAAGAGACGATGAAATAGAAATGTTTTCTCCTGATTCAAGAAAAACCAACCGCAAACCTATTTCTGTCATGGGCAGGTCGTACCTTGTTGGGTGTGGGCTCATTTCAGGAATGTTTGTCCTCTGTGCCTGCTTCCAGCTTGGCTTTGGGTCTTCTTGCTCAACACTGGGTCTTCCCGAAGAAACACCTCTCTGTGTGCTTTTCCCATGTGCATTTCTCCGTTGTTTTTCTTGACATTTGTGAGTGTGGTGGTGGGAGATGGGGGGAGAGATGTTCTCTGATCCTCTAACTTGAGCCTCAGCCTGTGGGCAATCACTGTGCACCTGTGGCTGGGGCATGGCCTCCAGGGTGGTCTTGCCCCTCCTCCAGACCCAGGGCTGGGCTTTGCACGCTTCCTGCCCTTCTCCCAGGGGTAAAACTTTTTCTTGCCTTTCTCCAAGCCCAGATGTAGTGGCTACAGCTCTAGTTTTTGTTACTTTTCCACCTAAAGATCAAGGCTTTTGTTTCACAGGGGAGGTAGGTCTCAGGGACTTTCCGTTCCCCTCCCCCAGCCAACACTGAGTTGAACACTTGGTGGGTTCCTTAGAGAAACATGCCTGAAGGAATTTGCAAACCTCCTCTATGCCTGCAATCCCTACTCTTAACATAGCCCAGACCCAGCCTTAGGAAATTCCTTAAAGTTGCTACCTGAATCTCCTACGGACTTCTAGCGTGGCTAGTAGGCCTCACAGTTAAGCAGCTGCAGGTTGTTAGGTAACTACAGGCACCTGTCTCTCCAGTGACAACGTTGACCTTTACCTGAGCGTGTGTTCCCATCAAACAGCGAAGGTCCAGAGATCCCCCCACCATTTTGTGTTCCAGGATGTGGTTTACCTCAAGGGACCACCCTTGCCCATGGTACTCAGATACAATTTGCTGCCTACTCTCTGTCATGACTGGCATAAGACTCAAGATGACACTGGTGTTTATCTGTGAAACGGCCAAGCACAGACCTTTTGCCTTCTGCCTGAATCTGCTTCAGAGCCAAATATAGACCCTCCACCTTTCACCCTAGTCAACTTTCTGTTCTTTGCCTCATTAGTGAAGAGCTAAAGTTAGAACCGTCTGTCCACCTGAAACCAGCCAGACACAGAAACATTTCCAGTTCACCTGACTGAGACATCCTGAGTGCAAAACAGTTCCACCTGTACCCTTCACCGTTCCCTGTCTGCCCTTCTCTATGGAAATCTAGAGCAAGACCACTCTGCTGAGACTCTAATCTTTGCATCTGGGGTGCTCTTACTATTGCAATAATGTCCAGTGCATTTGGTCTTTGATACAAATGTCAGGTTAGTTACCCTGTGACCTCAGTTATCTGAAAACTTAAGAAAAGTCATTCATTTGCAGCTTTTTTGTTTGTTTCCACTGTAAGTGTGAGAACAAGGCTGCACCCAGCTCTCTGTAACTCTGAGCAAACTGGAAGTCTTGGTACTTTTCTTTCACTTACCACTTCCAGAATAAAGAGTTTGTTCTCTAGCATCTCCCAAAAGTGACCAATCAGGCTTAAAAAAAAACTACTGTTATGAACCAATGGATTTTTAAGAGTTGAAGGTTTTCAATCTATGTTGCAGTTATTCTTTTTACACTGAAATAACCCATCTCGGGCCAGTGAGGCCCCTTTAAGTTGGCTACTGTAAAACCCTTTGATGTGCCCTGGCCTGTTTGGTTAGACCGTTGGCCTGAGGACCAAAAAGTCGAGGGTTCGGTTCAGGTCAAGGGTATGTACCTCGGTGTGGTTCAGTCCCCAGCTCTGGGTGGGGTCATGCAAGAGGCAGCCAGTTGATATGTCTTTCTCCATTGATGTTTCCTCTCTTTCTCTCTCTCCTTCCCACTCTATCTGAAGACAAATGGAAAAATATCCTCAGATGAGAATTAAAAAAACCGTTGGATGCAGCTCAAGTTGTCTTTTATAATGTCTGGCCTCACCCTGCGTGCACACTTGCCAGCTCAGATCTGAAATCAACTATTTCTTCAGGATTCCTTTGTTCGGTTTATTGGAAAATGGCATTTTAAGACCATAGAGGTATTTTAGCTCTTTTTATAAAACCACATATTCATT
Source organism: Molossus molossus (assembly GCF_014108415.1). Lineage (NCBI taxonomy): Eukaryota > Metazoa > Chordata > Mammalia > Chiroptera > Molossidae > Molossus > Molossus molossus. The sequence continues at coordinate 36,791,183 of NW_023425377.1, forward strand.
TCTTATTCTATTAGGTTAAAAATAAGGGAATAATAAATATTATTTGTCATATTATTATACCAATTAAATGAGATAAAGAATGTAATCAAGACCTAATAAAGGTTAGCTTTTTCACTTATTCAAAAAGTATTGAATGAGCACATGCTCTGAGCTAGACATGTCCCAGGTATTGAGGACAGGGGTCGTGAAGAAAAAAGACAAAGTCCTTAGCCTGTGTAGGGTCTACATTTGGTGGAGGAAGGTAAGCAAACAATGAAGCAAGCAGTCAATCAGATGAGAGGTGTGGAGAGAACGAAAGCAAGGGGTCTCCAGGGAGAGTTATCGTCCTCTGTAGCGATGCGTCATTGCCATGTTTATGTGCCCACTCCAAGCAATACAACTGGGCAGGCCAATCCAGTTAATGGCTGCAGCAGTCTATTTTCAATGTCCTATCAGGCCTCCTTATTTAATGGATTACAGATGAATCATTTTGTGAAGTCAGCATCTCCTCCTCAGCCACACCCCGCAGGGAAGGCATGGACTGAGCATGCACACTGCTGGTGTTGGAGCAGGTGAGCACGTGTGCTCTGCGAGCCCTCCCTCCCATGCTGGCAGAGGCACAAGGCTCAGGGATGCGACATCCTCCTCTGGACAAGTGAGGGTCACTTAATACAATACAATTCTATTATGTTCCCTCCTTCCCAAAACAGGTGAATTGGCCAACAGACAGAGCGTCCTTTTAAGAGGTAATACCCCAGATCCGCTCCCTTATGCTCTGATGGGCCCCAAGAGACCCTCCAGCTCCCCTTGAAAACATTCTGAAGGGAGAAACAGCACCCCAGTCAGTACAAGAACATTTCCATCTCAATGTCTACTGACACATCGCCAAAGAACCAAATAAAAGCATTTTATTTGGCGATGCTTTCTGAAGGCAGCAACTATTTGTGAACAACATTTAAGTGCCAGGAGTGAATGACAGCCCTGACCACATTTCCAGTGTTTCTGCATGAGAAAGAGGAACATTGGTGCCGGAAAGCTATAAAGTATTTTTATGGAGCTCTAAATTCTGTTGGTGTAGAGTAAACCAGGCACCAGAGACACATTTCCGAGATTGTGTATATATCAATATAATAGACAGTCCAATCTATTTCTACGGTAATTGTTGTGTATATCTTAAAGATACATTTTTATTAAAAATGAGATTTATTCTATATGAATGGCATTGCAAAGTTGCTGCCCAATGGTACCGCATCAACTTTTTTGGAGTACTATACAAAGTCGGTACTATCCATTATTGTTTTCAGCATGCTGCTATTTTGGGTATCAGGTCACCCTAAAATACATGAAGTCTTGGCAATTAGATTATTAGATCTCTTTGAAAAGTCTCTTTATGTGTCTTTGAAATGATATAGAGATACATGGACCAGCAATAATGATGGTCTGGGTTTAATCTTCTGCCTTCCCTGTTTGCCATGGCAAAACAGAGTACACGGGTGATGTTTCCGTCTCTGAAATGTGTGCCTGTAGTTTCCATCACTCAGTTTGTCACTGGCCTGTGGACTTCTCAAAGTTTGAGCTGCATCTCATTCATCTGTTCATCCCCAGAGCCTAGTTCCAGAGCCTGACAGAGCACAATAGGGATCAAGGAGTAAACTGAGGCTCTGGCTGGTGTGGCTTAATTGGTTGGAGCATCATCTTGTTCACCAAAAGGTGGAAGGTTCGATTCCTGGTCAAGGCACACACCCAGGTTTTGGGTTTGATCCCCCAATCAATCAATCTCGTGCTCTCTCTCTCTTTAAAAAAAAAAAAGAAAGAAAGAAAAAGAAAATCAACACATCCTCGGGTAAGGATTAAAAAAAAAAAAGTAAACCGAGTAAATGAATGGCGGTGATTTTATTACTCTGTGCTCTTAAGTCTTTCCTACAAATTCCACCCTTTCCAAGGCATTTTTTGCTTCATTTTTATCTGTAACCAGAGTCTCCCCTGTAAAACCATGGTCCTTCCTTCCCACTGCCAAGCCTTTGCTCATGCTGTTAGCTCCACGAGCATGTCCTTTCCCTCCATCCTCCAGGGATTTTTCTCAGGTAGAATGTATTTTACAGAGTTGCTAAGAGGTTGGAATGAGGGAGAACATGTGAACATCTGGTACATGCTGCCACAGGAAACCCGAGTGTCCTTACTGTCACTCACCCCAATCAACATCTGAACTTCTAAGGACTGAGTCTGGGTCACATAATTTAACTCTTGAGTAAACATTATTTCACAGTGCTCAGGAGTTGTCTCTTCTAGTCTGCCTGGTGTCGCCCAACTAGGGTCTTTAGAGGATGATGCTTTATTTCCTTGAATTCCTCAAAGCATCTGGAACACATTAAGACATGTGGTAGGAACTTAACCCAAGCTGGCCGGTCAGCTTCCTCTCCTGCTCCCTCCTCTCCATGCCTGTGGTATACACTTTTCAGGAGACGTCTTTTGGTTCCTAACCATTGCCTTGCTTACTCTGATCCTGACTCTCTGGGCCGCAGCACCTTGGACTGACGGTGGAAGGCTCATCCAAGCCAAGCCCCTCAGAACCTCTCTCACAGGGACGTGTACATGGAGCTAAGAGCCCATAGTCTTTGGAAGCTGAGACAAGAACATGTAACCTTGACCATGTGGGACACCCATGTTCCACCCTGTAGTTTAGCCGTCAAAGCAAGTAGTCTATGGAAAGAGGATGAGCAGTTATGCAGCAAAGGCAGAGGATGAAAGATGGCAGTGCCCTGGCCAGCTTTTCGTTCTAGTTCTGTGAGGTCTCGCCCCATGGCCCAGCCACTTCCCCTTTCTGCTCTTAGGTTCTGTGTGTTTCCTCTCTTCATTCATTAAATCCCCCCACCCCCCACCCCCCACCCTGTACTCAAGCTAGCTTGCAACTCGAAGATTCTGATTTGATATCATCTCTTTCTTTTGATTTTTTCTCTACCACGACTGCCCCTTTCCAATTTATCAAAGAGGTTGCTCTGTGACCCAGACTACCCTACACCTGGGGTTTCTCTATCTCCAGATCCTCGGTAAGGAGGAGGGGTGATGTGGGAGAACAGATGTTGACAGCAGCCTGGCCGTTGGAAAATCAACTTGGTCTTTTTGTTACACCTGTGCTTGGCCAGGAGCACCTCCTGTGATAAGTGGCTCTTGAGAGCATCATGGTGTGGGGCAGAGAAGTGTGATGAGAGCGCTGATGTCACACCCAGACATGCCTACATTGTATCACTTGAAAGAGGCATGGCATCGTGCTCCTTTCTACATCTCTCCTCATGCAGCGGAGGTGAGGATGGCGGCAGCTGACCTCAGGCTGCACTGCCTGGCCCAGTGCTTGGAGCACGGAGGTCCTCACTGTCCCTCCCGTGCGTCTTCACATGGAGAGAGTCGAGGAGAGGCAGGGGCCTGCAGGAAAGAGATGCTGACTCTGTGGTCTCTGTGCAGAGAGATGTGCACAAGCCCCTGGGCCCTAGAAGCCATTTCAAAGGACACAGTGACCCAGCACTCTTCCCTGAGTGGCCAAGTGTTGAAAGCAGGGAAATGTTTTGGTGGGAGAAGGAAGAGAAAACTGGATTGTTTTTCTTGTACTCCCAGCTACCTTAACCGTGTATGTGTGTTTGAAAAAGAAAAAGGAGAAAGAGAAAGAGGGAGAGAAAGATCTTTCTCTTTTTATAAAGCCGCCAATCCTACTGTATTAAGACCCCACCTTTCTAACATTAATTACCTCCTAAAAGCCCCATCTCAAGTACAGTCACATGGGGGTTAGAACTTGAACATATGAACTTCGTGGGAACACAGTTCATCCCATTGCACTGGGTTTTGGGGCATTGGGCAGGGGTGTTGGGGACAAAAACGAAGAGAATGCAGCCCACCTCTTCACCACAGTCAGAAACAAACATTGGAAGGGAGATAGATGCAAATACAGGAAAGAGCAAGACATTATCTCTATCCCAGGAGGGAAGAGACTTACATTTCAAAGTTACTAAAGATTCAACCACAGGCATGGAATAAATGTATCTCATTTAGGTCTGGAAATTTTCTTTCTTAATTAGAGCATTTTCCATGTTAAGACCTCATACTTTTGTGAGAAGCATCATCAGCAAATTTAACTTCAGAAAAAAAAGTCATTGATTTCAGAAACAGGCTGTCAGTCACTTACGTGCTGGTATAAACCTGTCACTTGTGAGCAGTCACAGCCTTTGGGGTTTGCTTCTATTCCTTCTGTCTATGCCGCTGGGCTGAGCTGGCTGCGTGGACTGGGCAGAAATATTGGTTTGTAGTCTATGGATACTAATGTCACCTAGACTAACCTGAAGAGACGGCTAGTTTACCCCCACTACACACACACACTTTTTGGTTTTACTAACCTTAAAGATTTTCATACTTTAATTACCATACTTGGTAGCTCAAGTCTTAGAACTACATCAATGAGTAGTAAAGAAAAGCCTTATTCCTAATATTGAGTACAATAAAAGGATTTTCCTGCTTATAGATGAGAATACAGTCTTTCTCCTTTGGCCATAGGATATGTTCAAATAGGATAAATTATATTAGCAAATTTCTTTGTTAATCTACCTTTGGATTCCAAGAAAAATCCCATTTGGTTATGGTGAATTACCCTTTTCAAATGCTGAGGATTAAATGTGCTAGCATCTTACTTAAGGATTTTAAAAAGTCTACTGACCTGTATGTTCAGTGTACGTTTACGCTCGCCATCTTTAGTCACGTTCGAGCATCAGAACTGGGCTGGCTCTGTAAAGTGGATCAGGGCATTTGACAAGCACCACAGGGGATAAACGTGGTATTTGACCGAACCTCTTTTGACACCGTGTTAAGACCTCATATTTTTATGAGAAGCATCATCAGCAAATTTAACTCCAGAAGCAAAGTAATTGATTTCAGAAACAGAGGCTGTCTGTCGCTCACATGCTGGTATACACCATGTCACTAGTGAGCAGTGGCGATGGGAACAGGAATGCGCCCGTGGGCTTAGCAGTCAGCTGTGGCCGTCCATTTGCCACTTCTCTTGGTGGTTTTACCCATGTAGCCCCTCCCCAGCATTTCCTCCCAAAGCACATCACTTATTTTCCTGTCGTTTATCACATTTTATAGTTCAATGTTCATTGGTTTGCCTACTCTTCTGCCTCCCACTGAACTTTAAACACCATAAGGACAAAGCCATGCTCAATTTATTTGCCAAAATATTATCCAGTACCTAGCACAATGCCTGAGCATAGTGGGGACTGAAGAAATATTTATTGGATAAATAATGTATATTAGGCCAGTTTCATTTTGACCCAAGATAAGCTTTATTACTGAGTTAGAGGATAAGGAATTTATAATATTAATAACTACTACTAGTCACCATATATTCAATATATAGTCAATAATCAATGGTTCTCAACCTTCCTAATGCCGCGACCCTTTAATACAGTTCCCCATGTTGTATGTGGGCGCATCTGCATGTGGGCGGACCCGCCTGGAGATGGACAGAGGAGCGGTGTCTCAGTTCCTAAGACCATCAGACATATGAGTTTTCCCATGGTCTTGGGTGACCCCCGTGAAAGGGTCGTTCGATCCCCAAAGGCGTCGTGCCCACAAGTTGAGAACCGCTGGACTATACAGTGTAACAATATACAATATACTTTATACTAAAAGCACTGTATACTAATCCGTTGATATGTCCTCTCATATGATCTTTTTAAAAACCCTAAAGAGTAGCCCTGGTAGATTTGGCTCAGTGGTTAAAGCATCAGCCTGAGGACCAATGAGTCGCAGGTTTGATTCCAGTCAAGGGCACGTACCTAGGTTGCAGTTCACTCTCAGCCCTGGTCAGAAGGCAACCAGTCAGTGTGTCCCTCTCACGTCAATATTTCTCTCTCCCTCCCTCCCACTCTATCTGAAGATAAATGGAAAAATAAGTCCTTGGGTGAGGATTAAAAAATAAATACATTAAAAAAAATTCTAAAGAGTAGGCTCAGTAACCATAAATAATTTTCTTAAAGTCACCCAGTTGGTAAGCTCAGGATTGGAACCCTGGTCCTTCGGACTTCAAAGGTTGCATTTTTTACAACTATGAGAAATTGTTTTTCTCCCTAAAGCAATTTGCAGCAGAGAGAGAACTGGGCTCAGTAAGTTCCCACTAATGTGAGGCCATATCTTGGTTTACTTATTCTAAATGTGAGGTTCTTGGGCCAATGTTACATTAACATTTAGAAGGATTTTCACTCTATATAATGAAACTATCGTTGCATGTAGAATAAATATGATTGTTTAAAATGCCTAAGGAATTTCATTTAAAATGCAGCATTCGTCACAAGAAAATACTCTCCCTTCTCCTGCCTTTGTTCCTGATAACGCGTCCAGAGAGGGGCAGAGAAAGGGGCAGGGTCTCCTTCCCCCACCCCTACCCCCAGGGAGGGAGTCTAGCAGGCAGCACACCAGAGGCTGTGGAACTGTGCTCCCAGCCAGGATGGGAGCTGAGGGGACATGTGCTGGAGGACTCAGGTGTGTCAGTATGCTGGTGATCAGAGGCTACTCCTGCATTTCTCCCTCCTGAGGCAGCCTTCAGAAGGGATCAGTGATTAGCCTGGGTCAAATCAAGAGAGGAGCCATTTCATGGCAGACATATTAATGATTTTCTCTACTTTGGGCTGTAAGGGTGGGGCCCAAAAATAAGGATGACCTATATAGGCAGACAGACTGTATGTGGTTGACTGATGTAATACTTATTGAGCAATTACTAGATGCTTGAATTCAGGGATACAATAGGGCTGAAACCTAGTGGGGGTATTCAATAAGTTATTATTTCTTTTTATTAAAAATAAATTTTTTTATACTCACCCAAGGACATTTATGCATTTATCTTCAGATAGAGTGGGAGGGAGAGAAGGAGGAAGAGAGAGAAAAACATAGATGTGAGAGAGACACCCACACGACCCCAACTGGGGCTGGGAAAAAACTGCAACCAAGGTATGTGCCCTTAGCCGGAACCAAACCTGGGTCTCTCTGGACCATGGGCTGACGCTCTAACCACTGAGCAAAACCGGCCAGGGCAAATTATTATTATTTTTAATCCTCACCCAAGGATATGTTTATTGATTTTAGAGAGACAGAGAGAAACATCGGTATGAGAGAGAAACACTGATTGCGACCTCCCGCACACACCCTGACCAGGGATTGAAGCTGCAAACCTTTTGGTGTATGGCGTGCTCCAACCAACTGAGCCGCCTTAATTTATTTTTTCTTTGTAGTATAAAGATATTTATTACTTCGAATGACATGTCAATTCTATTTACTTTTAGGCATTATTTTATTTTATTTATTTATTTAATCCTCACCCGAGGACACTTTTCCATTTTTTGTTCAGATAGAGTGGGAGGGAGAGAGAGAGAAACATCTATGTGAAAGGGACACATCGAGTGGCTGCCACCTGCATGACCAACAAGGGCTGGGGACAAACTACAACTGAGGCATGTGCCCTTAGAAGGAACCGAACCCTAATCTCTCTGGACCGCAGGCCGATGCTCTAACCGCTGAGCGAAACTGGCCAGGGCTTATTTTTTATTTTATTTTTTTAAACTTATCTTTATTGTTGAATGTATTACAGATGTTCCTCATTTCTTTTCCCCATTGACCCCCTCCTCCCCACTCCTGCCCCCCTCCTGCCTTTTCCCACACTGTAGTCTTTGTCCATTGGTTATGCATATATGCATATAAGTTCTTTGGTTTATTTCTTCAAACCGCCAAACCCGCTTCCCTTTGAGGTTTGTCAGTCCAGCAACCAATTTGTACTTCTTAATCCCTTCATCTTTTTCACTCATTCCCCCAACCTCCCTCCCATCTGGCAACCAAGAAAATGTTCTCTGTATCTGTGAGAATGTTTCTGTTCTGCTTGCTCATTTTGTTTGTAAATTCAATTTTTGATAGATATGTATTCATAGCCATTCTGTTTGTTCATATTTATCTTTTTCTTCAAGAAGACCATTCAACATTTCATATAATAATGGTTTGGTGGTGATATACTCCTTTAGTTTTTCCTTGTCTGGGAAACTCTTTATATGGCCATCAATTCTAAATGACAGCTTTGCAGAATAGAGTAATCTTGGTTGTAGGTTCTTGCTTTTCATCACTCTGAATATTTCTTGCACTCCCTTCTGGCCTGCAAAGTTTCTTTTGAGAAATCAGCTGACAGCCTTATGGGAACTCCCTTGTAGGTAACTAACTGCTTTTCTCTTGTTGCTTTTAAGATTCTCTCTTTGTCTTGAACCTTTTGCATTTTGATGATGATGTGTCTTGGTGTGGGCCTCTTGGGGTTCATCTTGTTTGGGACTCTCTGTGTTTCCTGGACTGGACTGGTATGTCTGTTTCCTTCACCAAGTTAGGGAAGTTTTCTGCCATTATTGTTTCAAATAGGTTTTCGATTTCTTGTTCTCTCTCTTCTCCTTCTGGCACCACCAAGTTGCAAATATTGGCATGCTTGAAGTCATCTCAGAGGCTCCTTACACTCTCCTCATTTTTTTGGATTCTTTTTTCTTTTTTTTTTTTGTTCTGATTGTTCTGATTTGTTGTTTCTTATATACCAAATCAATGGTTTGCTTCTTGGCTTTACCTACTCTACTATTGAATCTGTATAAGTTATTCTTTATTTCAGTTAGTGCCTCCTTCATTTCTGACTGTACATCCTTCATTTCTGACTGGTCCTTTTTTATGCTCTTGAGGCCCTCACTAAGTTCACTGAGGTTCTCACTAAGTTCACTGAGTATCCTTCCAAGCCGTATTTTGAACTCAGAATCTGTTAGGTTGCTTATCTCCATTTCGCTTAGTTCTTTTCCTGGAGTTTTGTTTTGTTCTTTCATTTGGAACCTGTTTCTCATTTTGGCTGCCTCCCTGTGTTTGTTTCTATGTATTACTTAATGAGGGGTATGGGGCTAGCTGAGACCAGATGCTGCTTGTTTTAAAGAATTTAGGAAAACCTAAAGCAGGATCCAAGACAGGCCAATCCTATGGTTAAGCAACTGGCAGCAGCTTGGGTGGGCCTGAAAGTTGGGTGGGGTGAGGCCTCAGGGAATCACCAGGGCGGGGCAAACAGTGTGAGCCATGTTGCTGGAGTCCCAGATATGGGGGCTGTCTGCTGCCCCAGGAAAGGGCTCACCAAAGGAACAAAGGCCTCTGACAGCACATCTGTCCAGGGGAAAGCCCCCTCTCCAGCCCTCGCTCCAATGCCAAACAGCTCAGTTCTTCCCTGTCTCTGGCACCCCTGGAGCTGCCTCCCCTCCAAGTTTAGAGGGAATGAGTCAGATAAGTCCATGCGTGGGCCCTTTTAGAGGAGCTGCCTGGGGCTCCAGCGGCTTCAACCTCCCTCAGCCTCAGTCCCCACCGATTTTTCCAGCCAGAAGTGATGGGAACTTCTCTTCCTGGCACTGGAACCCTGAGCGGGGCACCTGATGTGGGACGGGGGTTCCTCAGTCCTCAGGGAGGACCTTTCCAGCCGAGGTGTTAATTTTTATCCGCCACATGTGGGTGTGGGACCAGCCCGTTATGCATCCACCCCTCCTACCAGTCTCCATGTGGCTTCTTATTGTAGGACTTCCATTCAGCTTGATTTCAGGTGGCCTTGAATGATGGTTGTTCTGTAGTTTAGTTGTAACTTTGATGTGGTTGTGGGAGGACGCGATACCGTATTTACCTACGCCGCCATCTTGATTGGAAGTCCAATACATTATTTTTGATAAGCACAGAGTGCTGCACACTAGGATGAAACAATGAGAGTTGTTTCAGGAAAGTCGGCTGGGGACCTTTTACTACATGCAGGCTGTGGATAGGCCTCGCTGAGGCAGTGACCTTTAGAGTGAAGTCTGAAAGAAGAGTGGAACGTGGCCAATAACAGGGGGTAGGCAGAACGAATGTTGTGGGCAAATTTTCTGAGGAAGAAAAGATGGAAAATCAACTTAAAGAACAGGGATGAGGTCAGTGATGCTGGAATGGAAAGTAAACACGGGGTGAGTGGCAGAGACAGAGCCTTTTGGATCCCATTAGAAGTGGTTACTATTTGGAGCAATGGATAGTCAAAGAAAGGGGTTGAGCAATTAGTAATACAGCCAGACATGTTATAAAATTCAGAGTGATCGCAGGGAGGAGGACCAACTGCAAGGGGCAGGAAGGGTGCTGCTTGGAGAGGCCTGGAGCACCAGCAATCTTTAAAAAAATATATTGTAAATATTTATCTATTATATCTTCCTTATGATTTTCTTAATAATACTTCTCTCTAGCTTACTTTATTGTAAGAATACAGTATATAATACATATAACATACACGATGTGTTGACTGACTGTTTATGTTACCAGCAAGGCTTCTGGTCAATAGGTAGGCTATTAGTTAAGTTTTGGGGTAGCACAGATGTTTGTGCAAGAGGTCAGCACTCCTAACCCCCAAGTTACTCAAGAGTCAACTGTATTTTCACCTTGTTTCTTCTTCCCTGTCTTCCTGCAACTTCAGCTTTCTAATGACCCAGGACAGGAACCCCCCCCCCCCAACTCTGCAATGTCATCCCGGGAGGAGGCGCAGAGCAGTGCAGGGGGGGGCAGGTCTTTAAATCACCTTCATCCCTCCACTGTCTGCATGCCAGGCCCTTGACAAGAGCATTTCATGACAATTTTCAAGTGATTTGATTGGTCTAGGTGATTTTCATTAGAAACAGCCTTAACCTGGTCATTGGTATCCGAGATATCTTTGACCCAAGAGTGTGACATTCATTTGGAGGCAGTGCAGGTTTCATGGGAGGGGGACCTGGCTTTGCAGAGCGTCCCCTTCTCCAGCAGGCATGCTGAGGCTGCGAGGTGGGAGAAGACACAGAGGGCCAGGCTGGGAGGACAAGGTGGCTTCTGGACGCACTGCCTTGGGTTACCACAGAGAGCACTCTGAATGCGGGATGGGGACAGATGTCTAGATGCTCTGCTGAGATCCAAGGTACCTGGAAGGGTTTGCAAACAGACCTGGAGAGGAGGGAAGCAAGTACACCTTAGTTAATGTATAGCCTGGTGAAGGCTATTCGGACAGTTACAGCTGCTATGGCTCCCAAGCCCATTCTAACAGGTGACTGCCACTTTGGGGGACCAGTAATTCTTTACTGAACTGACAGTGTAGACACATCTGCAAAGACTAACCTTTAAATCAGCCATCCCTTTCAAAGTAATAGTTCTACTTGGGGGAAACTAGACTTTCCAGGTGATTCTGGGAAAGTCCTGTTAACAGTTAGCTTATAAATAAACTGGTCTTGCACTTTTTGATCTCACCTGATTGTGTTGGGTTAATTCTTCATCTATAATCAAGAAAAGCATACATTTTCTCCAATTGCTTTTTTAATTATTGTCTCGTAGCCCAACGCCTGGACTCCCATATTTATATAAAGGTGAGAGAGAAAACAGATCAATAATTATAATTTGCTACAAACACAGTGGCTTCTATCAAGATGCCAGAAGAAAAGGGTACAGTGCATAAAGGGAGAGACCACCTGAGAATAAACGTGCTGTGTCTCAAACTCCTCAGGAACAGGCAATGAACCACCGGCACATTAAAAAAGAAATATGTCCTTTCACACCAGGCGCAAACTTGGGAGATGGCTGGGCCAGGGAGAAGAGCATACATCCAATAAGAGAACAGCACACAAATGACCTCATTCAAACCCTCCGAGTGAACAGCGTCCTAAACAACGCAGGGTGGTAACAGACTCAGGGTCCTGGAGTCCTCCATACCTGGGTTCAAGACCTGCTCTGACACTCAAGGGATCTCCGGAAGGAAGGTTATCCTCTCTTACCGTCCGCTTCCTCACTTGGAGAACGGAGACAGCAGTGCCTACCATTCAAGGGCCTGTGGATTTGAGCGAAATGATGATGTGCTGGCACCGAGGGGGCTCTGCCCCAAATGCTTCTCAGAGGAGGCAGGGTACTACTCTGGGGCCAACCGCACTTCTTGGCAAGCAGAGAAATCTTGTTTTAGTTTTTTTCTCCACTGCTATTTTCTAGCATTTTAGAGATACTCCACCTCACCCCTAAGAGAAATGCAAATTAAACTACCCTGAAATAGCGTTTTTCACCCATCAGATTGGCTAACGAACTAAAGTTTCATAACACCCTGTGATGTAGAAGCTGTGAAGAAGCAGGTACCCTCAGACTGCTGACTCGAATGTGAATTGGTACAACCACTAGCAGGGTAATTGACAATGTGTCAAAGTAACAAATGCACAAACTCTTGGTGTATCTACGTGTTAGCCATTAAAAGTTGTTTTTGTTTTTTTCTGAACATCAAAAGATTAGAAATGTCCATCAATAGAAGCCATTTAATTAAATTACATTGCATGCAGCCAAAAGAACACTTTGCAACTAAGTAAAGGTAGTCATGGTTGTACTGATATGAGTCCTTCAAGATATATTTTAAGTTAAAGAAAATCAACCTGCTGATCAGTGTTTGTAATAATGCTGCATCTTGTGTGCTAGAAAGGAGGTAGGTGATATATTTACTCACAGTTGGCTTGCATTGCCATAAAGAAACTCTGGAAGACACGTAAGGAACTAAAAGGTACAAACCTGTATAACGGGCGACAAATCCTCACACCTGTTCCTTTATACCTCGTTATTTGTTTAAGGAGTTAAATCATGTGACTGTGTTCACCTATCAAAAAATTAATCAAGTAATAATTTAAAAATTCAATTTTCTAGAACCTACCTGTGTGTTCTATGGTCAACCTTGTGTGCTTGGACCTGTGAGAATCATCATGGCCCACTTTCTGTTTATTAAAAGATAGCTTTCATGTAGTTGCTTCTTTGTGTCCAAAACTTTGTTCACTTTGAGAGGACTAAAACAGGCACTGCTCTCTCTGAAGGAGGCAGCAGAGGTCACCTGATGGAAAGAACAGCATACAGCACAAATATAGTTTCTGGGCCTACCTCCATGTCTAACTGCTTGACCTTGACCTTGGTTGGACACGGTGCTTCCTTTGCCTGGGTTTTGGTTTACCACTCTCTAAAATAAGGATGTTGCAAGGGTGAGTGTGCACTTGAAAGTTTCAAGCCTTTTTGTTCTTGTTCTTGCATTTTAAAATTTATTAACACATTTAATGATCGGAGTGTGTATATGTGGGGTAGGGGCAGCACGTGGTGAAGACATATACCTTCCTCATAGTTGTGAACTTTCTGCACCATGTAACTTACTCAAAGAAAATTTTCCAGGATTCCTGGCCTAGGTCAACTACTGGATAAGAGGGCAGATAAAAGGGTGGATGAAGGGCTGGATCCACTGGTCCCTCCACTCCCCTTTTATTTGGCAGTGCAGAAACAGGATGACCAGATTACTTCTCTCTAAAGTGTATGCATGAAGGGGCCTCCAGTGTGAGAGGAAAATGGCAGCAGAGTGAATGGAAGCTACACAGACCGTCTCCTAGGACCAAACTGGAATTACAACTAATAAAGACAAGTTATCTGTAAAAACCAACTGAAGAGCAGCTGGAGAGAACCCTTATAACCAGAAATGTAAAGAAGACCCCAAATGGAGACTGGTAGGAGCTGTGGAGGCACATGAGGGCTGGCTGGGTGCCCACAGGCAGCAGTTGAGGGCTGTCTTAGCTGTGACCAGTTCCCTCTGAGAAGCTGAAGGTTAAAACCCCGAGCTGACTCCCCAGGACAGAGTCGGGGAGCAGGGAAAGGCACCCACAGAACACCTGGCTGAGAAAATCACCAGAGCAGAGGTTTTTGTTAGGCAGGGAAAGACTCAGGGAACACTGGCACTTCCCTGAAGGGCCAATGCACTAAATTACAGCCACAGCCACTCACCTTGGGCTCCAGCAGAGGGAGGGCTGACTGAACTGGAACTGTGTGAGGAGAGTTGGGGGTTCATGGTACTTGGGAGAGAGCTAGGAGGGAGGCCATCAAGAGCTCTATGCCGAACCCCCCCCCCCCCCCCCCCCCCCGCTCCAGGACAGTAAGACAGTTGCCATCTCTATAAAGTAGCCCCATCAGAGCAGCTTTGGCCTGGGGGAGAAGCAACTGCCCATCCCTCAGGAATTTAACAGCACCCATCTGGAGAAGTGCAACCTGAAGCTCATTAACAGCCAGAGATTACCTGCCAGCCCGTAGCAAAGAAGAGTCTCTGAAAGCTTTGAGCTTTGGTGCTGGCTCTCACTGTTGGGGGTCATGGCTCTGGGGACTGAGCTGTTAAGGCTGAGGCCTGAGTTTCTATGCTAATCCACCACCCCATCCTTCAGTAGCCATCTCTATCAAATAGCCCCATCAGAGCAAATTTAGCCTGGGGAAAAAGCAACTGCCCCTCCCTTGGAATATAATACCACTTAGCCAGATAATTGCATCCTGAGGCTCATTAAGAGCTAGAGACTACCTGCCACTCAGTACATAGAGAAGAGCCTCTGAAAACTTTCAGCTTTGGACCTGGCTTGCACTGTTGGCTGTCATAGCTTTGGGGACTGAGTTGTGAAGGCTGAGGCTTGGGTCCCTGTAATGAGCCATTAACCCACACTGCAGAAGCCATTCTCTTCTCAAAGCAACATTAGCCCAAGAGAAAGCAATAGCCCCAGCCACTGGAAATCCTCTTACCCTGCCCACCTGTGAGATTGTTCATTCAGCTGAGGTCTACAACCTGAGGTTCATTAAGTAACTGCGACTAATAGTCAGCCTGCGGGCAAAAGCTCTGGGATAATGGATCTTTACTTGGCCTGCGACTCTGCCCAGGAAAGTAAGAGTAGACATTGGTGTTTAGCATGGTCCCTTCCATACTCATCTAAACCCGGCAGAGGAAGCCACAATCAATGTAACACTGACACTCACAGGGAAAATTTGGCAGGCTACAAACTCTGCTGAGACAGCCAAAATGGGTAAACAAACAAATCCTAAAAGAAAAAACAAGAAAATTCTACAGAAGAAGGGCTAAATGAAATGAAGTTAAGCAAGTTATCAGAGGTAGAGTTCAGAGTAACTATTATGAGGAAGCTCAACAGCATAAGCAAAGATATAGAAACATTGAAAATCAACCAATAAGAAATAAATAACCACCAAGCAGAAATGAAAAATGACATAGAAGAAATAAAAAAACACATTGGAAGAAATAACTACCAGATCAGAGGAAGCCAAGGATGGGATCAGTGAATTAGAAGACAGGATAGAAAAAAAATCACTCAATCAGAGAACCAAAAAGAAAAAACAATTAAAAACAGAGGGACAGTCTAAGAAAGCTGTGGGACAATATGAAACATAACATCTGTATCATAAAGGTACCAGAAAAAGAAGAAAATGAGCAAGGGTTAGAGAATCTATTTGAAAAAATAGTGGCAGAAAATTTCCTTAACTTGGTGAAGGAAAAAGGCACACAAGTTCAGGAAGCACAGAGAGTCCTAAGTAAGAACCCAAAGAGGCCCACACCAAGACACATAATAATTAAAATGCCAAAAATTAAAGACAAAAACAGAATCTTAAAATCAGTAAGAGATAAGCAACACCTTACCCACAAAGGAGCCCCCAAAAGGCTATCAGATGATTTCTCAACAGAAACACTACAGGCCAAAAGGGAATGGCATAAAGTATTCAAGATAATGAATAACAAGGATTTGAATTCAAGACTACTTTATCCAGCACAGCAACCATTCAAAATAGAAGGTGAAAAAAGAGCTTCCCAGACAAAAAAAAAAAAAAAAGGTTAAGGAAATATATTAGCACCAAACCAGCACTGCAATAAATGTTAAAAGGATTGCTATAAATAGCAGAAGAAATAGAAACAGAAATATAGCCATAATAAATAAAAATGGCAATAAATAAGTACATATCAATAATAACCTTAAATGTAAACGGATTAAAAGCTCCACCCAGTCAAAAGACACAGGGTAGTTAAATAGATCAAGAAAGCACGACTCATATATATGTTATTTACAAGAGACCCACCTCTTAACAAAAGACTCACATAGGTTGAAAGTGAAGAAATGGAAAAAAAATTTTCCAAGCAAATGAAAATGAAAAAACAGCTGGGGTGGCAATATTCATATCTGATAAATTAGACTTCAAAATGAAGGCCATATCAAGAGACAAAGAAGGCCACTATGTATAATTGAAAGTATCTATCCAACAGGAGTATATAACCTTGATAAATATATATGCACCTAGTATAGGAGAACCGAAATATATTTAAAAACTTCTGGAGGACTTCAAAGGAGAAATGGACAGCAATGCAATCATAGCCGGAGACTTCAACACCCTGCTGATATCACTGAATAGATCCTCTAGATAAAAAATATTAACAAGGAAACAGAGAGTCTAAATGATGCACTAGATCAAATGCATTTAATAGATACTTACAGGATATTACACCCAAGAACTGCGGAATATATATTTTTCTCAGGTGTACACAGGACTTTCTCCAAGATAGACCACATTAGGACACACACTAAGTCTCTACAAATTTGAGAAGGTTGAAATCATATCAAGCATCTTCTTATGTCACAATGGCATGAAACTAAAAATTAATTACAATAAAAACACTCAAAAACAGTCAAACACATGGAGGCTAAGTAGCATATTATTAAACAACGAATAGGTTACCAAGGATATCAAGGAACAAATACAAAAATATCTGGAAATCAATGAAAATGAACACACAACAACACGATATCTATGGGATGCAGCAAAAGCAGTCCTGAGAGGGAAGTTCATAGAACTACAGGCCTACATCAAGAGACAAGAAAAATTTATAATAGAGTATCTAACCCTACAACTTAAAGAACTAGAAAGTAAACAACAACAACAACAATCCAGAGCAAGTAGAAGGAAAGAAAAAGTAAAGGTTAGAGCAGAAATAAACAACACAGAGACTAAAAAAACAACTCAAAAGATCAAAATGAAACAAAGAACTGGTTCTTTGAAGAGAGAAACAAGATTGACAAACCTTTAGCCAAGCTTACCAAGAAACGAAGAAAGAGGACCCAAATACAGTGATACCTCGGTTCTCGAACGCCTCGGATTTCGACCGAATAGGTATTCGACCAGGAGATTCGAGAAAATTTTGTCTTGGAATCCAAACAAATATTTGGAACTCGAACTTCCGAGATGAGCCGAGTTGAGCTGAATGGCGTTCATTCGGCCCAGCGCGCCTTGCTTGCGTCATCAGTGTGAGTGCAGAGAGAGAGTCACGCTTTGTGGAGAGAGTCACGCTTTGTGGAGAGAGTCACGCTTTGTGGAGAGAGTCAGGCTTTACACTGAATTTAACCCTTAGACATAATGTACACTTTTATTTCTTGTTGAGACTTATGTTTTTCTACATATTATATACAAATTAGGCCAGTAAATAGGCATTTTCTGGGGCTTGGGACGAATTAATCCAGTTTCCATTATTTCCTATTGGGTTTCATTGCTTCGGTTCTCGAACAATTTGGTTCTCGACCGTCCTCCTGGAACGAATTATGTTCGAGAACCGAGGTATCACTGTAATCAGAAACAAAAGGATAGACATAACAATGGACACCACAGAAATACAAAGGATTGATTAAAAAATACAGTGACCAATTCTACGGCAACAAATTAGACAACCAAGGTGAAATGGACAAGTTTCTGGAATCACACAATCTCCCAAAACTGAACCAGGAAGAGGCAGAAAACTTGAACAGATCATTAATAACTAAGAAAATTAAAGCTCTAATCAATAATCTCCCAGCAAACAAAATCCCGGATCTGGAAGGCTTCACAGAGGAGTTTTACTGAATATTCAACGAACTAAAACCTATTCTCTTTAAATTATTCCAAAAAATTCAAGAAGGAAGGCTTCCAAGCTCTTTTTATGAAGCCAGCATGATCCCAATTCCAAAACCAGATAAAGACACTACCAAGAAAGAAAATTACAGGCCAATATCCCTGATGAACATAGATGCCAAAATCTTCAACAAAATATTAGCAAATCAGATCCAGCAATAAATTTAAAAAGTTATTCACCATGGCCAAGTGGGATTCATCCCAGGGATGCAAGACTGGTACAATATTTGCAAATTGTACAAATTTGCACCACAGAAAAAAATGAAAGATAAGAATCGTATGATCATATTACTAGATACTGAAACAGCATTTGACAAAATCTAGTACCTATTTCTGATAAAAATGCTCAGCAAAGTTAGAATAGAGGGATATCTCAACATAATAAAAGCCATATATGAAAAATCTACAGCCAACTTCATACTCAATAGGAAAACTGAAAGCATTTCCTTTAAGAACAGGAAGTTCAAGGAGTGCCCACTTTTGCCACTCTTATTTATCACAGTACTGGAAGTCTTAGCCACAGCAATTAGACATGAAGAAAAAATAAAAAGATCCAAATCAGAAAGGAGGAAGTGAAACTGTCATTATTAGCAGATGGCATGATATTGTACATAGAAAACCCTAAAGACTGCATCAAAAATTGATTAGATTTAATAAATGAATTTGGCAAAGTAGCAGGATACAAAATTAACATCCAGAAATCAAAAGCATTCTTATATACCAATAATGAACACTCAGAAAGAGAAAGTAAAAAACAGTCCCATCTACCATTACAACCAAAAAATAAAATACTTAGGAATAAACTTAACCAAGGAGGTAAAAGACCTGTTCTCAGAAAACTATAGGACATTGAAAAAAGAAATAGAGGAATATATAAAAAAGCGAAAACATATACCATGTTCATGGATTGGAAAAATCAACATCATTAAAATGTCCATATTACCCAAAGCATCTACAGATTTAATGCAATTCCTAGTAAACTACCAATGTCATATTTCACAGATCTAGAACAAATACTCCAAAAGTTTTTATGGAACCATATAAAACCTCAAATAGCTGCAGCAATCTTGAAAAACAAGAACAAAGTGGGAGGGATCTCAATACCATGTATCAAGTTATATTACAAAGCCATCGTAATCAAAACAGCCTGATACTGGCACAAGAACAGGCATATAGATCAATGAAACAGAACAGACAACCCAGAAATTGACCTAAGACAGTGTTTGACAAAGGAGGCATGAGTTTACAATGGAGAAAAGAGAGTCTCTTCAATAAATGGTGTTGAGAAACTTGGACAGCTACATGTGAAAAAATGAAACTAGACCACCAACTTACACCATACATAAGAATAAACTCAATATGGATAAAATACTTAAATGTAACTGGTGAAACCATAAAAACCATAGAAGAAAATATAGGCAGAAAAATCTCAGACATTGTACATAGTGGAATTTTTGCTGATACACCACCTAGGGCTAGAAAAACACAGGAGCCCTGGCCACTTTGGTTCAGCAGTTGGAGCGTCGGCCTGCGGTCCAGGGAGACCTGGGTTCAGTTCCCGCTAGGGGCAAGTACCTCAGTTGCAGTTTGTCCCCGGCCCTGGTTGGTCGTGCGGGTGGCAGCCACTTGATGTGTCCCTTTCACATTGATGTTTCTCTCTCTCTCTCTCTCTCTCTCTCTCTCTCTCCCTCCCTCCCACTCTACCTGAACAATAAAAAAAAAAAATGGAAAAATGTCCTCGGGTGAAGATAACACACACACACACATACACACACAGGAAAAAATTAATAAATGGGAATACATCAAACTAAGAAGCTTCTGGGAGACATATTTGCAAACGATATATTAGATAAGGGGCTAATATCCAAAATTATATATAGAGTACTCATACAACTCAACAAAAGGAAGACAAAGAATCCAATTAAAGAATGGACAGAGAGCCCTGGCCAGTTTGGCTCAGCAGTTAGAACATCAGCCTGTGGTCCAGAGAAACCCAGGTTCGGTTCCCGCTAAGGGCATGTACTTTGGTTGCGATTTGTCCCCGGCCCTGGTTGGGCCATGCGGGTGGCAGACACTCGATGTGTCCTTTTCATGTTGCTGTTTCTCTCTGTCTCTCTTCCTCTCTCTCCCTCCCGTTCTGTCTGAATAAAGAATGAAAAAATGTCCTTGAGTGAGGATAAAAATAAAAAAAAATTACAAAATTAAGAATGGGCAGAGAACCTGAATAGACACTTCTCCAAACAGGACATACATATGGCCAAAAGACATGTGAAAAAATGCTCAACATCTCTAATCAACAGAGATGGAAATTAAAATGACTATGAGGTATCACCTCACACCGGCCAGAATGGCGGCCATCAACAAATCATCAAAAAACAAGTGCTGGTGAGGATGAGGAGAAAAGGGGACTCTAGTGCACTACTGGTGGGAATGCAGACTGGTGCAGACACTATGAAAAATAATATAGTGTTTCCTCAAAAAATTTAAAATGGAACTGTCATTTGACCCAGTGATCCCACTTCTTGGAATATATCCTAAGAAGCCTGAAACACCAATCAGGAAGAATATGTGTACCCCTATGTTCATAGCAGCACTATTCACAATAGCTAAGATCTGGAAACAGCCCAAGTGTCCATCAGTAGATGAGTAGATAAAAATGCTGTGGTACATTTACATATGGAATACTATGCAGCTGTAAGAAAGAAAGATCTCTTTCCCCTTGAGAGGACATGGAGGGACCTGGAGAGTAGTATGCTGAGTGAAATAAGCCAGTCAGAGAAAGACAAGTACAAACATGATCTCTTATTTGTGGAACATAAGGAACAAAATAAGCTGTTAACCAAAAGAGAACCAAAGTCATGGAAATAGGGAACAAACTATCAAACCTCAGAGGCATGGGGTGGAGTGGGGGAGAGGGAGAGTTAAACCAAAGAACTTATATGCATATATTCATAACCAATGGACACAGACATTAGGTTGGGGAAAGCAGAAGGGGGGTGGGAGTGGGAAGGAAGGGGTCAATGAGGAAAAATGGGGGACATCTGTAATACTTTCAACAATAAAATAATGTTGCTTTAGAATTTGTCCCTTTGGTTATTAAATTTTAAGACAAGTATCAAATAGCAGATGCCCTTTTCCACTTCATCTCTCTCTCCTTCCAATTCCCTGTCCACACTTTTCCTTTCTCAAACATTTAATAAGTTCCTGCTAGGTGTCTGGTATGATGCCAGGTGTTTTAGGAATATAAGGATGAGAGACAAAGACCCGGCCAGCAAAGAGGTCATGATTTTGAGAAATAGAAAGGCAAAAGGCAATTGTAACACAAAGAGAAAGTTCTATGATAACTAAATCCTACCTTCGAAGCTCTGAGAAATACAGAAGTCAATACAACCCACAGGAGCACAGAGTCTCTTGGAGGACTGCAGTCTTTGGAAGTATAAGCCAAATGCCTTCCCCTCCATACCAAATATTCCTGCTGCCTTAAAACAAGAACATCTTTGACTCCTTTTCCCTCTTCTTTGTCTCCTTTCTTGGCCAACTTTTACCCTTCCCTTTCACCACTACTGCAGTCACCTTCATCAAGACCCTCTTTACCTCCTGCATGGAATTATCCTGGAACCTCATAATTGGTCTTTTAGGGCTACCATTTCTTCTTAAGCCTGTCTATCATACAGACACTTGCTAGGCAAATATTCCTGAAACAGTTCATTCCATTTAGTCTTCTGAATAATCAATTTCTGAGCATGAAAATGGGAAATGTGTAAAGTGAATGGTAAGCCTTAGTATTCAGCATTTAGCTAATCAGAGCTCTGTACTGCATTTTACTTCCACAGATCTTCCAGATAGTAAGAAATGATGAATGGTAACCCCTGAGGTATTGTAAGACCCTGGGGTGCCCCCTTAACATCAAATAAAACTGTTTGATCTTAATTTAGTTACACGAATTGTATTATATTCTGGTTATATTGTATGTGTGGTAACTCTTTATTAGCTAATGTGTATGATGAACCAGGAAACCCAGCTCCATGACTTTGCAAGCAGAGTTTCATACTACCTAACTCATATTTTTGTCCTACCCCAAATTTTCAGGATTGTGGATTTGTATATTTTGTCAGAAACCAAATTAGTTCTGATCTTAAAATTTCAGAAGAGATTTATTATAATACCTTATGTATAATTTCTATTAAGTTGTTACCACCCCCTCAAAAATAAAAAGAACCCAACAACAGATAAATAACAAGTACAATTATTCATCCATAACAAATCCACACAGACTACAATAAATATAATTATAATCACTTGTTTAGGAAAGAACGCGCAGCAGTTGCTCAGCAGATTTTACAGTGGGTATTTGGGAATTTTAAATGTCTCAATGGAAATGCAAATATTTATCTTTCCTGTCTCTTAGTGTAATATAGAGTCAGTAAACATGTCCCTCTGATGTGCAGGCTCCTATAGTCCACTCACTGGAATTTGCAAATCTTTTCTCACTGTCGGAAGGATGGGCTTGCAACCTGATTACTGAGCGTCCAAAAGTGATCAAAGACATTTTCTCCTTTGATACTTTCGACAGTGTCCGACTTACTTCAGTGTCCTGCTAGGCTCTCAACACTCCTATTCAACATGGAGGGAAAAATATATTTTAACCAGTGAGTCGAGGGAATCACAGAATGTAGAAAGCATAGAGGACAATGGCTCTACCTTCATTTACCAGAATTTCCCTTGGTGGGGGTGGGGAAGGTATAGAAATGCCCATGCAAAGCCGCACTTGAGGTAATCAGGCTACTTTTAAATGCCAAAATTATAAATGATAGTTTGGTTCCAGATTCCCTGTGTTAGCCCATCAATCCCCATTACTGAAGTTCCTTGGTCTTCCAAAGCCAGCAATTCTGACACTGGGGCATATTTAGGTTCACTCTGACACCATGGGGATCCCAGTGGGCAGGAGCCTGTTGGAGATCTGCCCAACCAGAGCTTTGGGGGTCTGGAGAAAGCCCCTTGTCTGTGGCTTCTTATCTGCTCCCTGATGAAGGTGGTTGATGGAAGAAGAGTCCTGTCCTTTGGCAGAGAAAATGCTCTTGCTTCTAACTTATACCTTCTCTTTCTCATCAAGTACCAAAGCCAAGATGACGTCAGAGTGGTTGCCACCACCACTGCCAACCACTCCCAGTTCTATAGTTTATTTTAAAGAGGAAGAAGCAGCCTTAGAAAGAGAACACACCAAAGGACACAGCACAGGCAAGGGGCCGGGCCCCCTGGAACCAGCTTTCAGATTCCTGGCTCCAGCCCAAGGACTCACAGGGCCTACCATTAACCAGAGCCCTCTAACGACCCTGTAGACACACCCGTGCAGGCTGGAACTGAGGGCCTGTTTCCAGCCTATTCTGACTCCTGAGAACAAGCCTGTTTCCTCAGCCCACTTCTATGTGAGGCCTGCTTCCTGGGATGGCATGCTCCCCAGTCAGTGGCTGTGCTTTGCTCTTCTCAGGTGGGGTCTTCTCCTCTTCCTGTCCCAAGTCTTCCATGTTGAGCACTCACCCGACTAACTTTATCCTAGATCTGTACACGCTCCTGGAGTATAAGGGATCTATATCTGGGTTACAACTGACCTGCTGGTCTGGCTGCTCCCTCCTATTCACCTCACTGTGCACCTGAATGTCTGTTCAGTGGCCAAGTGTTTCTATAATATTAATGCTTTAATATTCCTCATGAGGTCTATTTTAATTCCAACTGAACACTCATAGACCCAGGGAGATCTGGGCAATGGACACAGAGGTATTCAGGCATTACTCCCATACATACCCAGTTTCTTCTTTGTTCACTGTTGTTCAGTAGCACCATGCACCAGAAAAACAGCCATTGCACATTCTTTCACTGTTAAAGTTCTCTGTCTCCCTTGAACACTCTTGTAAATGTCTTTGATCATATTTACAATTTTCCACAAGGTATCAAAATAGATGGAACTGACCTTACTTGAGACATGCCCAGGTTTGAGTTTAACCAGGTGACTTAGGGATGCAATATATTCATGCCAGGGAAGTAAGTGCTGGTTCAGCGTAGCGGGCCACTGAGCAAGGTTAACATTACTGCCCAAACGCCAGCATCATTTGCCTCCACATCTCCACAACGTGTTCCAGCTGGAGGAAATGTATTCATTTCTACAGCATGGCCAGGATCTCTCTTATTTCCAAGTCTTTGCAAATGCCATTCCCTTTGGTTTAAACACTGTTCCTTCTCCTATTGTCTTACAAACTCCCACAGCCTCTGTGATTTCTCTGTATAGTCACTGCTTCCTCCAAGAAGCCTATCCAAATCACACCTCCTAACCCAGATCCCATAGAATTTACTGAATGTTGCCGTTGCTTTTTTCTTTTCCCAACAAGACCTAAATTCCTATGGGCCTCATACTGTGCCTATCTTGCTCACCGCTTGACCTGTGACAAGCCACAAAACAAAGATCTGGGGGATAAATGGGCGAGGGACTGCAGGCAATGTCCAATGTACCACACCACCATGGAATTGATTACAATTTAGTCAATATCAAGGAGAGAGCACATCTATTAGCATTGTTAAAGAAAGATATATAGAACACGTTGAGTGAAAAGAAGCTAGCTATAAAATGCACAGACATGATCATCTCATTCACAGAAAATTATATTCTCAGAGAAGAGAGAAAATGCGCTGTCTGGAAGAGGTTTACCAAATGCTAATTAATATTGGGATAGAGAAACTAGGGAAGATTATTTTTTAACTCTCTTCTTTAAATACTTCCACAATGCTTAACTAGCTCATATTTTTACAGGTGGAGAAAGATCCTTGTTTGAACTGGTTGCTAGTGGGAGTGGGCTTCTTGTGATATCTGGAGAAAAGGAATTTTTTGAGACTCACATGGGAAGATGAGATATTGTAGAAAGCTTTAATTCTGTGGAATTCACACCCTAAGTTTTCAGGATCCCCTCTCCCTTGGCCCCGCCATAGAGAAAGTGTAACTGTGGCTTCAGCAGAGCTAAAATAAGAGCAAGTGTCTGAGTTTCCACTTCACATTGGGGCAGTGTCCGGTCCAGCAGCAGGCTAGCTTAGTTTGTGTTTCCTGCTGCAGTGTATCAGTCCACTGCACGTGAGGTCTGCATGGCATGGGCCACAAGGCTATGGAGGAAACACACGCAGGAGCAAAGCCAAAGGAACCGGAGAGCAGAGGGCAAGCCCTGAGCCAAGAGTCACAAGAATGCGCCAAGAGAGCAAATTCCTTTGTCTGCAGGATTATGTATTTACAAATTTTTGCAAGCTTGCTATGACCCTGCCTACTCTAGCCATTCCATGATTTCCCAGGCTTGACTGACAGGCATTTTTCCTGTGTCACCCCAACTCATTGTGCATGCACCCATCTTTGCCCATCTTCCCCTCTGTTGGGCCTCTTCCCCCAGTGACCTGTGGGGAATGGGCCAGTGATTCCCTGGGGAGCGTGAAGTTGCAGCTTCCCGGTGAAGCTGCCCAGATGACATGTCTGTATTGTCTGGCCTCCCCTTTGCTCCTTTCCTATTATTAATAACTAGCTAATTACAATGGTATCAATATGGGAGTAAGGCAGATTTATAATAAAACTGCCTAAACAATGCTAAACAATGCTACTAATGTTGAGAGATAAACACATGCAAATGTGTTTTGTTCTTCAGGGGCCTGCAGGACAGAAGTGTAGCTACTAGAGGCCCAGAGCCAGGACAGCAGCGCCAACTGGAGCTCCTGGAGCACAGGAAGCAGCATTTACATGGAGCATCTGGAAAGAAATGAGGTCTCCACATACCTAATGCACTCTTTTCAATTAAGAGCCCGTTCTCCTCATCTCTACAGGAAGTTTCTGCTGGTTTCTAATTAAAAACATAAAGAAAGGAAAATGAGCACAATGATTACGTGTTTCCTGTGGTTTGCTTTTCCTTTTTATTGTCTGAAAATATGCAATGGATCCCAGAGGTGATACCTCAATAGCTACTGTTTGTGTTTTAGTGCGCACCCCACTACCATTACCACCCTTGAACTAAAATGCAGGTAATCCTATTTGTAATCTAACAGTGGTGAGGTTTTAAAATCTCTCTGTGTAGCCACACGAGGTGTGGCTGACCTTTGGCATCTTTTTATTGGTAACAAGGAAGCTAATAAATAATATCTAAAGAATATAAAATTTTACCTTTATGGTAATAGCAAGAGGAAAAAAAAACCCAAACAACTTAATTCTACTTTAACCGAGAATGGCTAAATACAGTTCGGTAACATCCTGTTATGGAAAACAAAATAAACATTTAAGAGAAAAAGACCAGAAATCTCAATGTGGGGAAAAACTAAACCACATCGCAGACTATGATAAACAAACTGTAGCAGGAAACACTGATCATTGTTTCTGTAACACAATCGCACACAGCACCAGGTACACTGTTCTACAGGCACAAATATGTCAGCACACAGAAAATTCTAAAGGGACACAAAGTGCAGGAAAAGTTGTTGCTTTTCGGTAGAATAGTAGAATCATGAGTAAACAGAGGGAATGAGGTCAAACTGGACTTTGGTGTTACTGCAACAGCTTGAATTTTTAAAAGGAGCATGTATTTATATATTCTTTTTTATAACAAAAAAAATTTAAAAAATCACATAGCATTAAAATGACTAAATACTGTCTGGCACAAAGTAAACACCCAACAATCAGTAGCTACAATGATTATTTTGAAAAATAAGCAAACAATACTGACTTAACTAGCCTTAAAGGTATTTAAAAATATATGGCCAAAATTTAGCTTATGTGTGTCATAGATGTGTGTTAGAAAGAAACTTCATTTTCCCATTTATGTATTTTTAAAATATTTGTATAGAATTTATTAAGGTGACATTGGTTAATAAAATTATGTTTCAGGTGTACAATTCTATAATATATCATCTAAATATTGTATTGTGTGTTCACCAGCCCAAGTCAAGTATCTTTCCATCAACATTTATTCCCCTTCATCCTCTTCTACTTCCCCCTCACCCTCTGGTAATCACCATACTGTTGTCAGTGAGATTTGTTTGTTTTGGCTTAATTCCTTCACCTTT
Organism: Molossus molossus; assembly: GCF_014108415.1. Lineage (NCBI taxonomy): Eukaryota > Metazoa > Chordata > Mammalia > Chiroptera > Molossidae > Molossus > Molossus molossus. Next base: position 36,818,054 of record NW_023425377.1, read on the forward strand.
TTCACCCAGTCCCCAACCCTCCTCCCCTCTGATAGCTGTCAGTATGTTCTCTGTGTCTATGAGTCTGTTTCTATTTTGTTAGTTTATTTTGTTCATTCAATTCCACATATAAGTAAAAGCATATGGTATTTGTCTTTCTCTGACTGGCTTATTTCACTTAGCATAATACTCTCCAGGCCCATCCATGCTGTTGAAAAAGGTAATATTTTCTTTTCTATGGATGAATAGTATTCCATTGTGTAACTGTATCATAGCTGTTTTATCCACTCATCTACTGATGGGCACTTGGCTGCTTCCAAATCTTGGCTATTGTAATAATGCTGCCACGAACATAGAGTTGCCTATATTTTTTCAAATTAGTGTTTTGGATTTTTTCATATGTATATTCCCAGAAGTGGAATAGCTGGGTTATAACACAGTTCCATTTTTAATTTTTTGAGGGCCCTCCATACTATTTTTCTTAGTGTCTCTACTAATCTACATTCCCACCAACATGAGAGAGATCCCTTTTCTCCACATCGTCACCAAATCCTTGTTGTTTGTTGATTTATTAATGATAGTCATTCTGATGGATATGAAGTGATATCTCATTTGGTTTTAATTCACATTTCTCTGATGATTAGTGTCACTGGGCATCTTTTCATATATTTATAGGCCATCTGTATGTTCTCTTTGGAGAAGTGTCTATTCGAGTCTCTTGCCCATCTTTTAATTGGATTGTTTGTTTTCTTGGTGCTGAGTTTTACAAGTTCTTTTTGGATTCTGAATATTAACCCCTTATCAGATATATCATTGGCGATTATATTCTTCCATTCGATGGGTTGTCTTTTCATTTCGTTGGTTTCCTTTGCTGTGCAGAACCTTTCTAGTTTGGTGTAGTCTCATTTGTTTATTTATTTTTTTCTTTTGTTTCCCTTGCCCAAGGAGATATATCAAAAAGATATTGCTATGAGAAATGTCTGAGATTTTACTGCCTATGTTTTCTTCTAGGATTTTTATGGTTTCCACTCTTACGTTTAAGTCTTTAATCAATTTGAGTTTATTCCTTTTTTCCCCTATTTTTAAATCACTTTTATTTTTCAATTACAGTTGACATACATTAGTATAATAGTTTGATGTGTACATCCCAGTGATTAGACATTACATAACTTACTAAGTGATCATCCCAATAAATCGCAGCCATCTGAATATTATTGACTATATTCTCTTTGCTGTAGTTTACATCCCCATGAATATTCATAACAATCAATTTGTACTTCTTAATCCTTTCATGTTTTCACTCAGCTTCCCCAACTCCACTCCCATCTGGTAACCTTCAAAATGTTCTCTGTATCTGACTCCGTTTCTGTTCTTCTGTTCATTTTGATTTTTAGATTCAATTGTTGATAGATCTGTATTGATTGCCATTTTATTGTTCATATTTTTTATTTAATTTCTTCTTTTTAAAGAAGACCCTTTAACATTTTATATAATACTGCTTTGGTGGTGATGAACTCCATTAGCAGTTTCTTGTCTAAGAAGCTCTTTATCTGTCCTTTGATTCTAAATGATAGCTTTATTATTTTTTCAGTTATACAGTAAGTGAATTTTATTTTTTTAAAAAACTCACATTTAGCCATGGCTGATTTGGCTCAGTGGTTAGAGTGTTGGCCTGTGGTCCAGAGAGACCTGGGTTTGGTTCCTGCTAAGGGCATGTACCTTGGTTGCAGTTTGTCCCCAGCCCTGGTTGGGTCGTGCGGGTGGCAGCCACTCGATGTGTCCCTTTCACATCTATGTTTCTCTCTCTCTCTCTTCCTCTCTCTCCCTCCCACTCTATCTGAACAAAAAAACAAAACAAAACAAAATGTCCTTGGGTGAGGATTAAATAAATAAATAAATAAATAAATAAATAAATAAATAAAATAAAAAACATTTAAATGGAAATCAGTTAATTTTTAATTTTTCTTCTTTTGGATTTTTGCAAGTACGTTTCATAGTTAACTTAGAATATACTAGTAATACAATTGACTCTTTAAAATTACTTTTATATATATTTATTTATATATTATATATATTACATATATATTTTTTTATTTTTAATTATTTATTTTTGTTACAGATGTTTCTCCTTTCCCCCACACTGTTTCCCCCCTCCCTCTCCCTCCCCACCCTGCCCCCAGGCTTTGTTGTCCATGTCCCTTGTTCATGCATACATGCATATAGGTTCTGTGGTTTATCTCTCCCTCCCCCACCCCCTATTCTGGGGATTGTCAGTCTGTACCCTACTTCCACGTCTCTGGGACTACCCCATTCCTCAGACTGTTATGTTCATTATATTCCACAAATAAGTGAGATCTTGTGATATTTGTCTTTCTTGGCTTGGCTTGTTTTGCTTAGGATAATATTCTCCAGGTCGCTCCATGTCGTCTCAAAGGATAAGAGATCTTTCTTTATTACAGCTGCATAGTACACCATTGTGTATATGTACCACTGTTTTTTATCCATTTGTCTACTGATGGACATTTGGGCTATTTCCAGATCTTCGCTATTGTAAATAGTGCTGCTACAAACATGAGGGTATATACATTCGTTCTGATTGGTGTTTCAGGCTTCTTAGGGTATATTCCTAGAAGTGGGATCACTGGGTCAAATGGCAGTTCAATTTTTAATTTTTTGAGGTCACACCATATTGTTTTCCATAGTGTCTGCACCAGTCTGCATTCCCACCAGCAGTGTACTAGAGTCCCCTTTTCTCCACAACCTCGCCAACAGTTGTTGTTTGATGATTTGTTGATGGTGGGCATTTGAGTCATGCTTTCTTTTCTTTTTTTCTTGGTACGTGACCCTAGGGGGAACCAAAACCAGGACTCTCTGGTCCATAGGTTGATGCTCCAACTACTGAGCCAAACTGGCCATGGCTCGAGTCATGCTTTCTTATCCAGTCAGCTACTCTGTGTCTTTTTATTGAAGCATTCAAACCATTCACATTTAAGGTGATAATTGATATGTACTTATTTATTGCCATTTTTGTTTAGTGTGGTTCTATTTTTCTTCCTATTTTCTCTACTAATTACAGCAGTCCTTTTAGCATATCCTGCAGTGTTGGTTTGGTGTTAATATATTTCCTTAGACTTTTTTTTTTTTTGTCTGGGAAACTCTTTATTTGACCTTCTATTCTGAATGATAGCCTTGCTGGATAGAGTAATCTTGGCTTCAGATCCTTGTTTTTCATGACCTTGATTACTTCATGCCACTTCCTTCTGGCCTGTAGTGTTTCTGTTGAGAAGTCAACTGAGAGCCTTATGGGGGTTCCTTTGTAGGTAACCTATTGCTTATCTCTTGCTGCCTTTAAGATTCTCTCTTTGTCTTTAATTTTTGGCATTTTAATTACTATGTGTCTTGGTGTGGGCCTGTTTGGGTTCTTCTTATTTGGGGCTCTATGTGCTTCTTGAGCTTGAATGCCTTCTTCCTTCACCAAGTTAGGAAAGTTTTCTGTCACTATTTCTTCAAATATATTCTCTAACCCTTGCCAATTTTCTTCCTCTTCGGGGAATCCTATGATGCAAATGTTATTACATTCCCAGTTGTCCCACAGTTCTCTTAAGCTATCTTTGTTTTTTAATTGTTTTTCCTTTTGGTTTTCTGATTGATTTTTTCTACCCTGTCTTCTAATTCACTGATCCAGTCCTCAGCTTTTTCTACTCTTCTGGTTAGTCCTTCCAATGTGTTCTTAATTTCTGCGATGTCATTCTTCATTTCCACTTGGTTGGTTTTCAATGTTTCTATATCTTTATTCATGGTGATGTCCTAACTCATGCTGTTGAGCTTCCTCAAGATCATGGCTCTGAACTCTAACTCTGATAATTTGCTTAACTGCATTTCATTTATCTCATCTTTGATAGAGTTCTCTTGTTCTTTCATTTGGGATTTGTTTCTTTGCTTCACCATTTTGGCTACCTCAGTGGGTTTTGGAGCCTGCCAAATTTTCCCTGTGGGTGTTGGTGTTTTGCTGTTTGTGGCTCCCTCTACTGGGTTTGGGATGAGTCTGCGTGAGCTCACCTTAAACACCAAAGTCAAGTCTTACTTTCCTGAGTAGATTTGCAAGCCCAGGAAAGGTTCAGTTATCCTCCAGCTTTTTCCTGGAGGCTAGTAGTCTCAGTTACTCAGTGCCTTGGAATGTAGCCTTGGTGTTCTGCTAAGAGGATTTCCAGAGCGTGGGATAGATGCTGGTTGTTAATAAGCCTCAATTTGCATTTCTTTGCCTCACCTGGGAAAGGCTGAATCTCCAAGAGGGGGCTGCTGTTTTTCCCCACAGCTCTGGGAAGGAGCACACTGGCCACAGTCTTTTGTGGCCACAACTCAGCAAAAACTCTGAGTGCCCTCCAAATCCTGGTTGTCCCCACAGAGTTCCAGCCCAGTCTGCCTTCCCTCTGCGGTAGCCCCCAGGTGAGTGGCTGTGGCTATTTTAGCACACTGTCCTGGCTCTCTGCCCTGTGGAGCAGGCTTGGTTTTTATTCCCCAAGGGCACTGCTCACAGCTAAGACTGCTGCTGCCTGTGGGCTCCCAGCCCACCACCCTCTCATGTCTCTGTAGATCCTACCAGTGTCCCTGGTTATTTGGTCCTGTCCTGCTGCTTTTCTGTTGCTTTTTTCCCAAGCATTTATCTTTATTTTAGTTGTAATTCCCGTTTGGTCCTAAGAGATTGTCTGTGTAGCTTCCATTCACTCTGCCTCTGTTTTCACATCCTCTATGCCTATCTTGTGCGCAGCTGGGTTGCACAGGCCTCTCTGGTGCTCCTGCACCCTGCAGGAACTGCGGGTAACTGGATCACACAGTCCCTTTGGGGACCCGGCTCTATGCCTACGTTATGGGCTGTTGGGTTGCACAGGCCTCTCTGGTTCTTCAGCACCCCACAGGTCCCACTGGTAGCTAGATTGCACAGTCCCTTCTGGGTCACACTGGCCTCTCAGGTGCTTTAGCACCCCACAGGTCCTGTGAGTAACTGGAACACACAGTCCCTGCTGGGCCGATCAGGCCTCTCTGGTGCCCCTGCACCCTGCAGGTCCTGTGGGCAGGCAGCTGGATTGTACCAGTTCCTCTTAGGCTTTGACTTCCCACCGTTCTTGTGGACTACTGGGTCTCAGAGGCCTCTCTGGTGCTCTGCACCCTGCAGGTCCTGCACGTGGGCAACTGGATCACACCAGTCCCTCTGGGACTCTGGCTTCCCACTGCTCTTGTGAGCTACTGGACCACACAGGCCTCTGTGGAGCCCAGGTCCTGCAGCTGGTGGCTGGGGAGTGCTGTTGCCCCATGGGGCTCAACTCCTGCTTGTCTCAATTTTGTTTAGTTTTTTTTTCTGGAGTTTTTTTCTGTTCTTTCATTTGGGGCATGTTTTTTGTCTCCTCATTCTGACGGCCTCCCTGTGTTTGTATCTAGGTATTAAGTAGAGTTGCTAATTCTCCCATGCTTGGTGGCATGACTTATTGCAGTAAGTGTTCTGTTTACAGCCTTCTGGATCACCCAAGCTGGACACTTGAGTTACGCTGCCCCACCTCATGTGGGCAGTGTTCACCCTCCTCTTGTAGTTGAGCCTCGATTTCAGTTGGCATGTCAGTGGGAGGGATTTACCCCCAAGCCCATCAGCTTCAAGGACTGGCTGAGACCACCAACCATCAACCTCCAACCACTGTGGAGGATCAGATGTGCAGGGGCCCACCCCACAGATCAGAACTTACTTCACTGGGGGCTCTGGGGCTCACTGAGTCCGCTCCTTGAGAGTGTTGCTTAGCAAGAGATAAAGGGCATGCTGAGGCCAGAGGCTGCTTCTTTGAGGGATTTTAGGAAAATCTTGAGCATGAGCTAAGACAGGCCATTTGTATGGAAAAGCCACTGGATACACGTTGATGGGTAGGGCTGCAAGGTGAGTGGAATAGACCCCCAGGGAATCACCAGGGCCGGGCAAATAGTATGAGCCAGATTGATGGAGTCTCAGGTATGGCACAAGCCTGACAACTTTGGCGGTGGGGGGAGGGGCTCACCCAAGGAAAAATGGTCCCTGCCAGCTCTTCTGTCTGGGAGAAAGCGGGCCCCCAGCTCTCGGAGGCTGGACAATTCAGTTCCTCCCTGTATACCTATGGTGTCTTTCAAACTACTGCCCCAGCACTGAAGCTCAGAGGAGTGAGTTCAAATAAGTCCATGTGTAGGCCCTTTAAAAAGGAACTGCCTGGGACTCTAGAAGACCTTCATCTCTCTTAGCTTCAATTCCCACTGGTTTTTACAACCAGAAGTTATTATATGGACTTCTCTTCCTGGTACTAGAACATTGGAAGAGGGGCCTGGTATAGTGCTGGAACCCCTCACTCCTCAAGGGGGACTTCCTGATTTTTTTCTTTTATATTCTAATAGCAGTTGTCACATAAAATGTCTGAATGATAAAAAATTCATTAAAAAGAAAAGCATAGCAGCACTATTTACAATCGCTAACATCTGGAAACAGTCTAAGTGTGCATCAATAGATGAGTGGACAAAAAAGCCGTGGTACATGTATACAATGGAATATTATGCAGCTGTAAGAAAGAAAGATCTCTTACCCTCTGAGACAACATGGAGGGACCTGGAGAGTATTATCCTAAGCGAAACAAGCCAATCAGAGAAAGTCAAATATCACACAATCTCACTTATTTGTGGAATATAATGAACAAAACAAACTGATGAACAAAATAGACTCAGAGACACAGTAGTATGGTACAGACTGACCAACCTCAGAAGAGGGGTCAGGGGGAGGGGAAGGGAGAGATAAAACACAGAACTTATATGCAGGTATCCATAACCATGGACATGGACAACAATGCTGAGGAAGGATTTGGAGGTGGTGATTGGGAGGATGGGGTCAATGGGGGGGGGGAGGAGAAATATTTGTAACAAAAATAAATTAATAAAAAAGAAAGAAAGAAAGAAAAGCATGGAAAAAAAAACAAAACAGATCCAAAATGTTAAGATCTTATTTACAAAGGTTTTTGTGCAGAAAGTAAAAATGCTGTTACAATCTTGGTGTAACTAACTGGTAGCCACAGATGGTTGGCTCACCAATCACAGCTATACACGCTACAGCAAGGGTCTTACAAGAAAACCCAACGACACTTACAATTTTGTTGGGGTGCAGTCCCCAAGCTTGGAGGTAAATTTCCAAAAGGGACTACATGAGGAGGAAGGTGGAACGTCACAGAAACTATTCTTTGGCTCTTTGGGAGGGTGGGTGTCCTGGGGTTTGTATCACAGCTACTTTTTTTTTTTTTTTTTAAACAGCTACCAAATCTTTATAAGTACTCCAACCAATACTGAACAGTTCTTTTTTTGCAGGTTAATTGGGGTCTTAATCATCTTCTCCATCATCTGTTTCTCTCTTCCTCTTTTCACTTTTCCCGCTTTCTTCCTCCTTCCATCCTCATCCTTGTCACAATCATCATCTTCATCTTCAACTTCTTCATCACATCTAAATTCATCTTCCTCTGCACTGAGGTCATCTTCATCCTCTTCATCTTCAAACTCTTCTTTCTTACTGTCCTCATCCTCCTCATCTTCTTCTTCATCATCCTCTTCTTCATCCACACCATCCACCTCTGCCTCTGAATCAGGTGCTTCTTGATCCTCTCAGTCATAGCCATCCAGGTAGGTCAGCTGGGGCAAGAGCTTGAATACACATGCTCTCAGTGGTCATTCAGGTCAATAACCTCACAGTTAAAAAGATCCAGGCTTTTCAGACATTCCAACTTTTTCAAAGGTTCTAAGGTGCTATCTTTCCGTTTATTTCCATGTAAATTTAGCCGTGTGAGATTTGGAAGTTTTTCTGCCAACACGTCCAGACATCCATACATTCTACTGTCACTGAGCCCAAGCTTTTTCAATTTTGGTAATTTGGGGAAATTGGAAACTGAAATCAAGTCTACAAGTATTAAACTGAGGAACTCTAAGTTCACAAATTCAGCTATTAAGCCCTCAATTTTCCCGTTATTTGATTTGCAATTGTCCAGGACAAGTTCTTGAACAGCTGCCAGGGTCCCATTCCTCAGTTCCAGGTGGATCCTCCTCTTCATGTCCATGTTTCCCTCCTCCCCCTCTTCAAACTTCACTCTCACGGTGGGGGCAGAGAAGCAGAGGGGCAGAGGCATCCGGCCTGCACAGCTAGGGCCATTGGAAGGGGTCTGCTGCGGGCATTGGCGGCGACGTGGTGCTGGGCATTGGCGGCGACGTGGTGCTGGGCAGCGGGCGGCGAGTGGAGCCCTGGAGCCAAGTTGCTCAGGGGAGTGGAGAGAAACCACGGAGGGGAAAGGGGGCTGGGGTGGGGGCTGGGGCGGGGGCTGGTCTCACTACCGCTGTCCTCCCTCCTGACTTTTATCTGCCGCAGGTGGGTGTGGGACCAGCCTGGTGCCTCCAGCCCTCCTACCTGTCTCAATGTGGCTTCTTCTTCAATTCCTCAGTTGTAGGTCTTCCATTCAGTCACATTTCAGGTGGTTCTGAACGATGGTTGTTTTGTAATTAAGTTGAAACTTTGATGCAGTTGTGGGAGGAGGAGATACCACATTTACTTGGCAGCTATCTTGACTGGAAGTTGAGTTTATTCTTGTGTATGGTGTAAGAAGGTGGTTTAGTTTCTTTCTTTTATTTTTTTCACATATCTTTCCATTAATACAGGTAGAAAAAGTGAGAGAAAAACAGATAATAAAACATTAAGCAGTGATGCTATCAGTGAAGCAAACCACCTCAGAGATTCTCAAAGAACACGAATTTCTTTTCTAGCCTTAACAAAGTGACTTTACCTTTGCATCTCTCTTAATGGGATACTAAGACTGAAAGAGTATGCTAAATATTTCATTCACTCCCCAGAGGAGCCAATATGACATTTCCGCAGAAAAGAAACTCACACCATATTATCTCTTACAAGTATATAAGCTCACGGCTGTACAATCTGATAATGGAGAAATCCAGTTGGCTCCCTCTGAGGTGGGGAAATAGACTTGAGAGGAGATGGAATTAGGGCAATGACATTCACAGGCAGCCTGGCCAATAGCACTAAGAGGCCAGATTGCTTGCAGGCAGGAGTGAACCAAGGAGGGAGAGGGGCTGGGAGTGGATGGGAGAAGACAGGCTTCTGGTTGGTTGACTCTTGCTGCTCTGCTGCTAAAGCCCAGGAGGAAACTGTCTGATTCAGCCCCATTCCTGATGAGTCCCTGCATCTGAACATGGGCCAATTCTGTTTTTCCAGGTTCACATTCTCAGGCCTGGAGGGTTTTCACCCTGCGTGTGGGATAAGTGATGAAGTGGTGGCTTGAGTCATTTGCTGTGAATAATGATAAAAATACTGAAATGTGCAAATAAATGGTTTCTTTTTGTTAAATAGAGATTCGTGGTTAATTTTTAATAATGGCAATCTCACTCATTTGCCTTTTTTTTTTTAATCCTCACCCAAGGATATTTTTCTATTTATCTTCAGATAGAGTGGAAGGGAGGGTAAGAGAGAGAAACATCAATGTGAAAGAGACACATTTACTGGCTGCCTCCCTCACGACCCCGACCAGGGCCGGGGATGAACCGCAACCAAGGTATGTGCCCTTGACCGGAATCGAACCCATGACTCATTGGTCCGCGGGCTGGCGCTCTAATTAATTGCTGAGCCAAACCGGCCAGGGCTTCCTCATTTGCCTTTTCATTGCTTTCTTTTGTGGGTGATGAAGATCCACTATATGTCTTATTTATACAGTATCCTTGAGTCCCAGGAAAGCCTGAAAACCTCTGATCCAGAAAATGGTTCGAAGTTCTCCACTCCAACTTGATTTCCTGCCTGTTCTGAGGCCAAGCAAACCCTGATTCGCTCTCTGACTGCCATCCACAGCTGTGAAATACTGGGCAGATGATAAAAACTGTCTTATGTTCCGTTTCTTTCTCTGTCAGTTGCAGAACATGGTGGGCACTCGATATCTAGTTGTCCCCTCTCCTTGGAATGAACGCCCCAAATGGACCAACCAAGTGGTCCCTTGTCTGCCCATAATTCACTCAGGCCTGCCTGGTTTCAAGATCGCTCAGTAAGCCAACAGTTAATAAACTTAGTGCTTTTTCTGTTTCTGTTTCCCAATTTAAATTAATGGCAGCTCCTCCCTGTCTTCCTCCAACTCCCAGCCCCCTGAGTAATTCTCCTGTGTTTGAGTTCTATAAGACCATGTATGCTGTCCTTATGGGGGAACATTGGTGACAAGAGTCAGGGGACATTCTTCCTCATGGAACATGAGATTCTAATTGCCAGACTTCACTTGTGTCCTATTAAACATACCTGAAAGCCATAAACTTTCCAAAGACAGAGAGTGCAGGTGTGTGACTTGGGTCCATGTTGAGGCTACCTTCTCAGAAGGCTAGTGTGTCTGGGCATTTTGGACAGGATGAGAAGTGGTCTGACCCTATTGCCCATATCCCAGTGTCAGAAACAAAGAAACTTACTAGTAAATTACTCGTATCAAGTAGAACAATAGGTCAGTCTGGAGCCTGACTCACTGCCATTAGATTCCTTCTCTCTGCGCTGCCCTGATGGAATTCTGAAGAACTCCTACTCTGGGTATCACTGACTAAGACAGTCCCCCCACCCTGCGGAAAATGACTACTAACCTTGCACGTAATAAAAAGCCCAACTTCCTGAAGGTGCTGGTACGTTGACAGGAGGAGTGTGTACTAGCTTGGAGGAGGGAACCAGAGAGCCATACAAATAAATTCCCATATAACCCATGGACACAGACAATAGGGCAGTGAAGGCCTGGGGTGGGAGCAGAGTGGAGGAGGTCAATAGGGGGAAAAAGGAGGGACAGCTGTAATACTTTCAACAATAAAGATCAATTATAAATAGACAGACAGATAGATAAATAAATAAATAAATACCATATGAAAGGCTTTTAGCCTGAGGCTAAGCTGCAGGTGGGAATGATTTCTGGCCTGGGGAACCAGAAAAGAGACCCTGGGAAATCATGGGTGTTGTGGCGAGTTAAAGGTCCTCAGAAAGAAAGGAACCAGATCAGAGATCCCCCAAATCTGTTTACCTATATATCTGTGTAACCCTGAACCACTCAGACATGAAACATATTTGGAGTTAAAGACAAAAGATCTACACTAAGACCAAAGCTATTGCCCAAGAAATAAAAGAACTGTATAGTTCAAATTACCTAAGTCAAAGGAAGCAATAAAAATTGGGTAAAAATAACAAATTCCAAAATTTTCAACATAACATTAATAATGTTTAGTATATAATCTGAAATTACCTGACTTTCAAAGAACTAAGAAAATTAGGCATATTCTCAAGAGAAGAGATTTAACTGCATCCAAGCACAAAATAAACTAAATATTGAAAATAAAAATACATGTCTTATTTAGTACAGGAACATTTCAGCAGAGAAATACAAATAATAAAAAGAAAAAATGGAAATTCTAGAACTGAAATATATAATATCTAAAAATTTTTAAATTCATGCTGTGAACTTAATATGGACATGACAGAGAAAAGAGTAGGTGAACCTAAAAACAGGGTAATAGAAATCATACAAGATGAGGAAGAAAGACTTGGCCGGTTTGGCTCAGCAGTTGGAGTGTTGGCCCACAGACGAATGAGTTGCGGGTTTGATTCCAGTCAAGGGCACGTACCTCAGTTGCAGTTCATCCCCGGCCCTGATTGGGGTTGTGGAGAGGCAACCAGTCAGTGCATCCTTCTCACATCAATGTTTTTCTCTCTCTCACTTTCTCTCTCTCTCCCTCCCTTCCACTATATCTGAAGATAAATTTAAAAAATCCTCATGGGAGGATTAAAAAAAAGAGAGAAGGAAGAAAGATTGAAAAAGATATTAACATAGCCTTATGTATCTGTTAGATCAGCGGTTCCCAACCTGTGGGTCGCAACCCATTTGGGGGTCAAACGACCCTGTCACAGGGGTTGCCTAAGGCCATCGGAAAACACATATTTCTGATGGTCATAGGAACCAAGACACTGTTCCTCTATCGGTCTCCAGGCGGGTCCGCCCACATGCAGATACGCCCACATACAACACGAGGAACTGTATTAAAGGGTCGCAGCATTAGGAAGGTTGAGAACCACAGTGTTAGATGATATCAAATAATAAACATACATATTTTTAATTTTATTTTCCTTTCTTGATTTTAGAGAGTGAGGAAGGGAGAGGGAACGAGAAATAGAAATATTGATGAGAGAGAACATTGACTGGCTGCCTCCTGCATGCCCCCCACTGGGGATTTGGCCCACAACCTGGGTATGTGCCCTGACCAGGAATCGAACTGGCAACTTCTTGATACAGGGGTTGACACTCAAGCATTGAGCCACACCGGCTGGGTAAACATACATATTTTGAAATGCCATAGGAGAAAAGAGAGTTAAGGTGCAAAAAATAAATGTGTATGTGTGTGTGTGTGTGTGTGTGTGTATATATATATATATATATATATATATATTTTTTTTTTTTTAAGTAAACTATAGTGGTAAAGTAACCAAGAAAATCCCTAGCATTTAGAAATTAAGCAACATAAATATGAATAGTCTTTGGTTTAAACAGTCACATGAGAAATTGGGAAATATTTTAACTGGATGATACATATATACAAACATAAAAAATCTTGAGATGTAGCTAAATCAATGCTTACAGGAATGTAATAAGTTTAAAAGGCTATGTTAGTAAAGAAAAGAGGCAACTTTCATCTTAAGAAACTAGAAATAGAAAAAGAACAAATTAAACACAAAGCAATCAGACAGAACTAGATGAAGACAAGAACAGTTAATAAAACAGAAAAACAGACCCTCCCCAAAAAATAGAAAACCTGAACAGACCTCTATTACTTAAGAAAATCTATAGATGTACTTATATATGTAAACGACCCAAAACAATCCACAGAGAAATAATTACAGTCATCAATTGAGTTTAGAAAACCTGTTAGTTACAAGATCAGATTAAAAACATTAATTGCATTTCTATGTACCAATTAGAACGTGAAATTTTAAAAGATACAATTACAATAATGTTAAAATGATCAAATATCTAGGAATAATCTTTATGTAAGAGCTTCACACAGAAAACTACAAAACTCCATTGAGAGAAATGAAAGAAGACTAAAAGGTGGGATGTCCCATGTTCATGGATTTAAAACTCAGTATTTTACAGATGGTAGCTCACCCCAAATTTGATCTATACATTTAATGAAATGCCAATCAAGACCCCAACAGGGGTGTGTGTGTGTGTGTGTGTGTGTGTTCCCGCATAACTTGACAAACTGATTCTGAAATTTACGTAGAAACATGAGGGGCCAAGACACTTTTGAAGAAGAAAAGTGAAAGGATAGGCTCCACTTGATACCAAGATCCACATGGGTGGGCAAGTAGGTTTACATTGTGAATTCAAGAAGCAGAGTTTATTCATGTATTATTATTTAATAATTATTGTATTATTTTCCATATAAACAACTGCAAACCTACTTTTGCCCACCCCGTACTATTGAGTTACAGTAATTTTTACAATGTAGTATTGAATTGGGGTGAGATCAATAAATCAATGGACTAGACTATGAGATCAAACACAGACCCATGCACATCTGGACACTTGATTGATGTACGAGGCAGCCTTGCAGAACAGTGGAGGAAATGATGGCTTTTAAACGTATGGTATTAGGACCACTGGAGAGCCAGTTGGGGGAACACGTGGCCTTACCTCACACAAACATAAAGTCAATGCTAGGAGGATTGTAGATCGAAATAAGAAAGGCTAAAGCATCTAGAAAATAAAATGAGGAAAACATTTTTAACCTTAAGGTACAGAAAGATTTCTTAACCAAAACAGACACCAAAACACTAACCATAATGAAAAGGGATGATAATTCTGATCACATTAAAAGTAAGGACTTCTACCATCCAAGACACTCAAGGGAGTGAAACAGCACAGCAGGGGATATGAGACTATATTTGTAACACATTAACTGACAAACTGTATCCAGAACACACAAGGGTTCCTAGGGATAAATGAAAGACAATGCACATTTTAAAATAAGAGATTTGAGCAGGTGATGCAACAAAAGAGGTTACCTGGATAGCTAAAATCCATATGAAGAAGTGCTTAACTACATTAGTACTCAGGGACATGCTGATCAGTAGCCCAATGAGATACCAGAATGCTATACAGCAATGAAAACAAGTGATTCCTCTACGCGACACTGTGGGTGAATCTCACAAACATAACATTGAGCAAAAGAAATCAGACATATAATACATGTTGTTCAATTCCATTTGTAAAAAAAAACGATTAAAACAACAATACTAACTGTAGTGTTATGGAAATAAACTTAACTGATACAACTATAAAAAAGTAATAAACTGACAACTACAAAAGCATGAATGGTTGTGTGTTTTTTGGTGGGCAGGAGATTAGGCAGAAACTTAATGGAACTTCTGGACCAGACACTGGTTATATGTTTGTTTGGTTTATGATAATGTGTTGATTATGTATGTGTGTTCACATTTGTCTGCATGTGTTACATTTCAAAATGAGTTAAGTGGGAATAAAAAGGAGTGAATGGGACACTTCTTCCTTCCTTGATGGAGGAGGAGGGTACTCAGTACCGACGGCAGAGGGACAATGGGGCTCCTGATCACCACAGACATGACAGGTCAGCCCTGGACTGCCAATCTCTCAGCTTCTTTTATACAACAGGGAAAACAACATCACTTTTCTTTAATTCACCATTTAGGGAATTTTCTGCACTTTGCAGCCAAATCTTAATCTAACGTTTTTAAGATTTAGACTAAATTCAACTCAGAACTAGCAAACACCCATTATAGGTGACCTAGTGCTTGGTTTTGGGGATAGTAAGAGGAATAACGAACTGAAAGACTTATAAGGGATCAAAAAAAAAAAAAATGGTGACACACACATGAAGAGATCAGAGAGAAGCGTTTAGCCCATAATGGCTTGAACTGGGCCATAGTTGAGTCTCTGTTTCCTGGAAGAACTGAGATCCGATGCTGAGGTTTCAGCGTTGCTACTGCCCCATAAGCTTCTTGTGTGCTGTGGAGGGCAGGTCTATGGCCGTTGCCAAAACGTAAAGGCATTTTTATTAAAACTGGCTGTAGGCAAACTCTGCTTAAAATGAGCTTCTTGGGCTTTTTCAACTCTCCTTGGATCCCAAGCAGATATATACAAGAACTCTGAAAGATTGATTTTTCAGAACCGAGCCTCATTTAGCTGCATGTGTGAAACACAGGGCCTCGAACTATGCACTGAGCAGAAAATGGGAATAGGTCACAGTCATTTCCAGAATCAGATTGAGCCCAGGTTATTTTAAAGTGAGCTATGAAGCAAATCAAAGTTGTTTTCAATGGGTAAATCCAATAAGCTAGGTGCACTCAGGACTAAACCTATATCCTTTCTAGAATTATTCAACCAGAAAATCAAAATATTCCCTAAGCTGAATCTGAGTGGAATTGTACCTGCATTTCACTTGGTTCAAGTCCTTGGACTGTGGGAGGGGAGGGCTGCATCTGTGCAGGGTGAGCTTAGCAGTGGAGTCCAGGTGGGTGGCAGTAGGTTCCAGGAGCTGCTTGTGTTTAGAATGTGAAACAAAAGCTCGTTAGGGATCTGACATGCAGAAGGTCTGCTGCACAACAGCCCTCTGCCACCCAAGGGGAAGAGGAACTATAGTCGTCCCTCGCCACTTCGTGCTTTGACTTTCACGGCTTCATGAAAAAGTTGATAGAGACAGTGAAAACGATACAGCGCACACTCAGCTGTATTTAAATTAAAATTAAAATCACTGCCCGTATGGACTGTAGGCCTATGTATTCGAGCACTCCCGCAAATCCTTCAACACCAGATGCAACTGCTAGAGTCTGGAACAGATTAACTGCGATAAACGAGGGATGACTGTGTATAAATAAAGAATCCTACTTAGCGGAAATTCATTTATCGCGGTAGAGTCTGGAATTGATTAACCACGATAAACGAGGGCTGACTGTATTTGTCTGCACAGACTTTGTATTTGTCTCTTAATCAATGGTCTTGAAACCAGCTGTGTTCCAGGGAAGATAGCAGAGTTTGGCCTCCTGCCTAGTGCTCCCAGAGGTGGGCAGCCTACCTGACAGGTACGATTTGTTACATGGAGAATGCAGTGTTTTCTTCTTGAGATGCACTCCTCAGGCATCCCAAAGAAAGGGAGCTGATCTGAACTCTGCACAGGAGTCAGGCTGTTTGATCAAGGGAAGCTTTCGGCAGCACAGACTCCTTGGCGGAGGATACACGGTATTACAGTGCACATGGTTCCGTCCCGCTCAGGGATCAGGAGCTTTCCAACAGGGACACGAGGAGGAAATATGTGGCTGCAAACCCAGCATCTTCCCTCCTTGTGCCAGGGCTTTGGGGGGGGAGCCCAACGGGTGGGCCTCTGCCTCAGTTTCACCTGCCCAAGCCATGAGGGACCAGCGTGAACAGGGACTGGGTGTGCTGTGCTGGGCGCCTGCAGACGGCACGCTGCCGTCGAGTGTCCACCGTTTACGGATGGACTGGTGTACACCACACTGTTTTCGGCACTTAACGATGTGATTAGAGAAGAAAAGGTAGGTGCACCACTTCCCTCCAGAGGTATGTCCTCTTTAGGGGGATGCCAGGAAAGAATGGCTGACTACTTGACCAGGACCCAGAGTCTCCCCACATTGGCCCCTGGGTTTGAGGCTCTGAAATGGATTGCGGGCAGAGATGTGCTGAAGGGAGGCATGGGATGAATCAGTGGCCAAAGGGCCACGTCCTAACCTCATTCTGTGGCTCCAAAGACAGACAAGGCAGCGAGAAAGCTGCCATCGCTCCCTGCTTGGAACCCCTGTGGCTTCGGTGCTCTTTGGATCAAGCCTCAGCCACTTACCTTGCCTCCAAAGGCTGCACACACCTCCAGCCCGGTCACCCTCGGTCTTCCCCCACCAACCACCAGCCTCGTGTCCATTTCTCTAGCTTGCCATGCTCCTGCCCCTGCCAGGGCCTATGTGTCTGCTATTAGTACAGAGAACTCTGCCTTCGCCTGGCCGGATCTCCCCAGTCCTCAGATCCTCTTGACCGTCACTTTGCTCAGAGGTGTTCCCTGAGGCCCTTTGTCCGGACGTTCCAGATCAAGGCCATGCCCATCAGCCCACTGCCCCCTCTACACTGCCATCTTCACTCTAACTACAATTATAATCTAAGGTTATTTGTGTGATTATTTTAAACCTCTTTCCTACTGGGTTGTAACTTTTGTCACTTCAAAGATTTCCATCTATGTTTACTTACCACATTATCAGGTCCCTTCCATCCCCTTAATGCATTAACTGGATTGATTCTCACAACCCCCTATGAAACAAACACTACTGAGACACACACTTTGCAAATAGGAGTTAGTATAATGTCTATGAGACCGAGCAGGAGAGGCAAGTGTGTGAGGGGTGTCTTCTCTTTGCCTGTTCCATATGCTAACATTTGTTCACTCTTTTTCACAAACATATTCCCTTGTTTTGTTGATAAAGTTACTGAGGCTTAGAGAGTTTAGTAATAGGTCACACAGCTAACAAGTAGCAGAATTTGGACTCCACTTAAAATACTGTATTATACTGCCTCCCACAGAAAATCTGGAATTACAAATGCCAGGAAAACAAAAAATGGAGAAGAGTCCTGGCCAGTTTGGCTCAGCGGTCAGAGTATCGGCCTGTGGTCCAGAGAGATCCAGGTTCGGTTCCCACTAAGGGCGTGTACCTCGATTGCAGTTTGTCCCCGGCCCTGGCTGGTCCTGCAGGTGGCAGCCACTGGATGTGTCCCTTTCATGTCAATGTTTCTCTCTCTCTCTCTCTCCCTCTCTCCCTCTCTCCCTCTCTCTCCCTCCCACTCTACCCTGAACAAAAAATGGAAAAATGTCCTCGGGTGAGGGTAAAAAAAATGGAGAAGAGCTAATACTTGTGGATTTTAGTCACATGCACCCAGGCACACAAAGTCCTTTTAAATTAAAAGCTAAGTGGATGGGATTTAGATTCCATTCCCATTTCCTTTACAAAGTCAACCCACAGTAAGGAATAGAAAATGGCCCCTGATGAGAGCTGGGATCTTGTCCATAAAACTCAGACAGGATCTCTTGGCATCTCAGACCACGAGAGTCTAGTTAACAGGCACGCCATCGCTTCCTTTTGTTGAGTCATACCCAGTCCCCAAATCTTACCCTTTTCCTGCCAGCAGCTCACCAGGACTGCGCTGGCCTCCAGCACCAGTTCCGGCCCTTGGATGAGGACCTGAAGAAGCAACAGTCAGCTCTCCTGGGTTTGGCAGAACTCACCTTTGTGGGCAGTCAGGTTCTGACCTTGGGTGCTGGTTTGATGGCTCCTTCACTCAAGCAGCAAATCTTACCTGAACACCTCTGGCCTGACACATCTTCAGCAGAGTGTCAGGGACAACAGTGAGAACAGCACAATCTGCCACCCGGACACACCATCCCCCGTTAGACCAGAAACTGACTTCAAGCAACTTGTCCACAGTTATTTATGGGATTCTGGGACAAACAGATGTGTAGTGTGATCCAAAGATGCCTTCCCTGCCCTATCTGCACATCTGCTAGTCCCTTCCCCCACCCGTGCTCACCTAGGGGAGTCCAGTTGACAGCTGATAACCAGAGACTGGGACCAGACTCCCAATCTGCCCCAAGTAGACGAAGCACAACCACCTCTGTGGGTTTTCCCCAAGATGAGGACAGAAAACGGGGAAGAGAGGAGAGGAGCTTTGAGGAAAGTCGAGGAGGAGGATGAGCTACACTCCTGGGCTGTTCTCTCTCCTTTGAGTGATCTCTGGGAAATGCTTTTGACAGTTCAGGGGTAACTATGATCACAGAGTCCCGTACTCACTTCTTAACTGGTATTTCCTAAGCAGTAGGCCCGTGGGGACACGGACAAAGCAGCAGAGATGGCAGGGTGGCCGAGTGAGAAAGAAGGTGGTGAAGCTTGGCCCCCAACCTCCTCCAAGGAGCTGCTGTGGCAGATTCCTGTGGGCCTGGAGTGGGTGAGAAGGTAACAGAAACATGGGCCAGTGTGCCAGCAGCACCAAGGACACTCACAGGGCAGAGGGCAAGTCAGGGCATAACAAAGGCTGGGGGTCACCAGCAGGGTTGGGAAGTGTGCCTGGAGAAGCCACCATAGGTAGGCCCCTCCTCCACCTTCCTGCGCTTTCTATTTGGTGGGAGTCCTCAGGAAGCTTGGAATTAATAACTTGGTGGGTGGGTGAGTGTGTGTGTGTGTGTGTGTGTGTGTGTGTGTGTAGGCAGGAAGGTAGCCTGGAAGAAGAGCTCTGAATCAGGAATAGAATAGTTCCTAATTAATGACAGGATGTAAATTTAACTCAATATCTGGAAGAGACTTTTAAACTAAAAGTGATGAAAATGCTATAGGTTGAACTGAATATAGCGATTAGGCTACATTTAATTTCCCCTTTTCCAAGCAGAGGCATGAAGGGCTGGTCTGATCCAGTCCTTCCCTTTCCTACCAGCCGGAATTTGCCCCCACGAGGGACCAGCCCAATCCCTCTGACCATCCCTGGTCTATGCCACTGTGTGTCCAGCATTGGCCACCTGTGGGCACCACCATTGTAGCAACACAGGCCAAGACTTTGGGTCTTAAAATCAGCTCAGCCTCTGAACAGCCCAGAGGCAGAGGATATGGGAAGGAGAAAGCAAACTGTATTCTCAGAAGCGGTTTCCGGGCCTACAAATCCCAAAATGCAGCTGCGAGAGAACTCAACAGTGTCTCACATGGCTTCTTCTCTGCTTGGGGGAATCTCATATTCCTGAATGTCCTGAGGATACCAATGGGATAAAATGGCCCCAGCATGGGACAGTGTACACTCCCAACAGGTAGAGCATAGCCTGGTAATGACTTACATGGACCTTTGCTCAGGGACTGCAAAGTCCTCTTACAACTAAAACTTTGTACAGAAATGACTACAGGCTCCTGTAAGGCCAGAGCCAGAGCATGCAGGAATGAAAACAAGCTTCTTTCGTGTCCCTTGTGTCCAGCGGATCTGGGGCTGTGAGGAGCAACGGTGTGGGGCTGAGGGCAGGCGGGGAAGGAAGGAGAGGTGGAGAGGGGTGGAGGGGGCAGAGGGGAGAGAGCAGAGTTGAAGGCAGATGTGGGTAGAACGGTGAAAAAATAATGCAGAATATGAGACTTAATTATGGATTCTGGTTTCCCCATTCAAACTATGATATTGCTGAAGGCCCAGTTTTATGCCCATAATAGAATAATAATAATCATGACAATATTTACGCAAAAGAAACAGAATCTTAAATAGCCTGACTTTCCATCAGTAGGAGGCTAGCTGAGGCATCATGGTAGCATACATTATGTACTGATTTTAGTATCAACAGGCTGTTTAAGGTAACATATGGCTCTTCAAAAACACAAGTGTATCTCTAACGCTGACCCAGAAGGACGTTGAAGGAAAAAAAAAAAAAGAGTACGTGTGAGGACAGCATGAACCCATGTTTGTAAAACAACAAAAACAACTCATACACACTCAGGGAAGAATCCTGTGGATGCACTGGTGTGAGTAGAGAGACAGTGAGGGATGCCCACGAAACTTAGCAGTGGATGCTTCCCGGAGAGGGGTGAGGTGCTGGAAGGGAAGGAGGGAAAACCAGCCACGGCGTTCTGTGCACACCTCTGTGCTGTTTGACTTGACTTAATGAGCACATGCTGCTGGGATCTAAGATGAAAAGAATTTGGAAAAAGGTTAGACGTAGTAAACCGAGTAGCATCCAGGATAACAAATCCTACTCAGTGAGAACAGGAAGCACCGCCTTTGCAGCCTATTTGGCATCTCGCCCACTGCTAGGGGTTTCAGAGACACCCGTCTGCATCTCACGGTGACCATATGCTCCATTTCACAGGCGTAGAAATGCTCAATAAGTTGCCTGAAAATGCACCACTGGTGAGGGACATATCTGATTTTTTAATCCAGGTCAGGCCTACTGCAGAAGCCCTGGGAAAAGGTGTGTGCCAAGTACCAAGAGGCCAGGCTGGGGGCTACTGAGCAGCGGTGTCAGGTGATGGTGAGCAGTTCCCTTTAACATGCAGTGTGGCAAGGCAGGGACAGTAACAGCAGTGAGCTGGACCCAGGGTTAGAATTGCTTCCCTAGCATATTAAACTTTAATACCTCAATTTTCATGACTGGATCGGCTGAGTGAGCTGCTATAACCCATCAGCTTCTATGCAGCATTTCCCAGGGAGCAGGCTGTTTGGAACATTCTATGTCGGGAAGCATTTTATCACTGAGGAGGCTTAACCACGACCATTACATTCGCCTAGCCCACTTTCCTATCCCCGTGGGCAGAGCAATTAACGGCATTCAGGTCCAGCAGGCCTCTGGCGTTAGGCAGTCAGATTTTATTAATTTGGGGTTTTGTGACAATTTAATATAAGCCTGGCTGAAGTTTTGCCTCGGCAACACCTGCAGATAAAAGGTTTGCCAGGTTTCTTGATGAAAAAGGAAAACAGACAAGTGAGAGTGGAAAATGTTTAACCTGCTTGAGTGATTTAAGTGACGTTTTCTTTCATTTGTAAAGAACTTAAGCAAGGTGTGCACCTGAGAATGCCAGCTCCCACACAGCTGCGGCAGGGCTGTTGGTAATGCAAACGCAGAATCAGCAAGATCTCTAGTCATAACGTTTTAGAAGTAGCCAAGTAACTATATCGGCTTTAAAGTAACAGTCTAGTTCTCCAACAACGTGTCTCGAAATGATGAGACAGTGTCCAACCAGAACTGATGATGTGGCAACTTCGTGCCTTTGAGACTAAAAGGCTGAACAGTGAGTGCCCTAAACCGCCTTGTAGATTATTCCCTGCTGTCTTTTAGGGTGAAGTTGGTTACTGGTTTAGATGTTGGCTTGCACACTTCGAGGTTCTCTGTCTCTAAAAGAATGTCTCTACAAGCTGCACAGTGCCTCAAAACAGAAACACCTGCTCCTCCTTCCAAAGGATAAATCTGCTGGTTCCATCCCTCTGGTCTCCTCTGTGTTTTCAAAACAATGATTTCCCTTGCCTTTCTATTTTTCCTGGATTCCATCTCCTTGTCTCCTCTTAGTTTTCCTCCCATCTTCCTGCTCTGGGAGTTTGCTGACGGGAGAGGGCAGCCCCATCTGCAAACTCCATTTCTCAGGACGCCGCACTGCTTCTTTCCCTGCCTGCTGCCCCCACCGTCACAACTGCACTTCCAAAGGTCACCAGTCACATGCTATCAGCCAAGGCGGTGACCTTTTCTCCATCTTCATGCTGGTCTTTGTGAGTGTCTCACACCAAGAGCTATCTCCACTCAGCCTTTCTGAAAAAAATTTTTTTTTGCTTCCACCCTGGCTGAGTGGCTCAGTGGGTTGGGCATCATCCCCTGCACCAGAAGGGTGCCAGTTTCATCTCTGGTCAGGGCACATGCCCAAGCTGCGGGCTTGATCCCCGGCAGAGGGTGTGCAGAAGGCAGCTGCTGGTCAATATTTCTCTCTCTCTAAAAATAAATTAAAAAAATTTTTAAAGTTAATTTTTTGCTTCCATCATCCTGCAGTCTTTTTATTCATCCTCTATTTCTGGTTGTGGTCTTTGTTCTTTTTCTTTCCTTTCCTCCCTCTACTACCTTAAATGCAAACATTTTTCAAATTCTCTTCCTTTGGGGGCTTGGGAGTAGTGTCTCATTCTTTCCTATGACTATAAATTCATCTCTGTGGGTGATGACTTCCAAATCCATAGCTAAAATCAAGTCCTGCTTTTCTACCTAAAATCATAACCTGTTTTTGTTTTTGTTTTTGTTTCTCCCTAGTGGCACCACCACCTTTCTGTTCAATGGGGCTTGACACCTGGGGATTAGCTGTTAAACTCTGCCTTCTTCCTCGCCCACCATCCCAGCCGTAAGCAAGCCCTGCTGGTTCTGACTCTGAAATGCCTACGACAACCTAGCGTTTGCATCTCTTCACTAAGTAATCTCAGACCAACTCAACAATTGTTTGAGCCTCAGTTTCCCCATCCTTGCCATGTGTATCATGGCAGACATATGGCATGCACTGCAAGGGTTAACAGCCCTAGACAGAGAAAGTGGGACAGAGTAGATTCTTCCAGTTGCTGCTGCTACAGCAACGAGTTGATTCCTATTACTCCAGGCAGACACTGAGTGAGTAGACACTGAACCACTGTTCCCATGGAAATGCAGGGTTAGGTCCCTACAAGCCTCTGACCACAACATTTTCACCAACTAATCGATACACAAATTGTCTGATGTTTGCTTCCTTTTAAAATACCTTATTTAATATACATTGTTGATTCACTAACACTCACCTCCTGCCCCAGAATCAGTATGAGGCACATCTGAACAAAGTTTATCTGACACACACAGGTTCTCCATAAGGCCCGTCACGGCCTTCCTGCGCTCGGGAACACTACCCACACTCCTGCACCACACTTGGGGGCCATTTTAAACAGAGGAGGAACCAAGGAAAAGCACAGAAATGTGAACAAAAAAAAGGGCCCAGCTCCGTAAGGAAGGAAACACTTGTTACAGCGTGAGAGCCGAAACAACAGGACCGAGCGTGGCCTGGCTCCTTCTCAGCGGGAAACACACATGTGGGGTGTTTCAAACTGTCACCATCTGTACATGTCTGCGAATGCCGGCCAGTCCACCTTGAGTGTTGATTTTGGGGTTACAAATACATCTTAGTGAGCAGGCGAATTTGCAGATATGCAGCCTGGGAATGATGGCAATGGATGGTACTTGCTCCTTCTCACACACAATACCCTGCCCTGGCCAGTCTCTGCTTCCCCTCGCTTAGATCAACTGCAGCAACTCTCCTGGGCGAGCTTTCTGCTCAGACCTCAGCTTGTCCTGTCACATCTTCCACCTCCCACCTGGGCCCAAACCTCCAGGTTCTGGCTCACAGGACTACTCTTCACCTTTCCTCTTCCCTGCCTACCTCCTTCCCTCTGAACAAGACCTTGACCCACTTCCACATTAGAAATGTATCCTCTTAAGCAAAACCACCTAATCTCTTCTATGTATACTTTCCAAATTTCAAGAATGGCGGGTGGTGTTAGCCCTACCTAATTTATAGGATTTTTGTGAGGACCATGTAAGATAGTGGGGTTCTCAAATTTCCATGTGCATATGAATCACTGGAGAAGTGGACCAGAAAAAAAGAGACAGAACTTGTTATATACCTATTGTGTTTTTCAAATGAGATTATACTGTATATCTTCTCTTTTAACCTATTTCTCACACTTAATATACAGAAATGTGCGTGTCAAAAGTATTCCACACCATTATTTCCAAAGTCAAGATGGCTGAATTCCATTGTATAACTGAGATAATTTAACAAATCCCTATTTAGAATCTTAAAGCTGTTTCAATTTTTTATATAATTAAAGCAATATTTAACAGAAAGCAAATACTCCATTTTATTATTTCCAATTATTTGGGTGATACTTTCTTCAAATGAACAATAAGACAACAGTCCCTACCTCATAGGATTCTTAGGAAAATTTAATGGGATAAAACTGGTAAGTTACTTGGCACAGGGATTTGAACATAGTAAATGTGCAGTATAAGTTAGTATAAATTCAGGTTCAACATTCTGGGGGCGCTGCCTATGTTCCCAGCTCCTTTGACTGTGGCCCTACCATGGCCGTCCACACGTTAAAAATTATTTTGGTTTCACTCTTGTCCTTTTGAGACACTGTCTGTCCCTGGAGGGCACACAGCACATCAGTCCTAAAAAGAACCTGAAGGCCCTCCTGGCCTTACTCTGTCGGCCCTGGATGTGGCCAGAGGAAGGGGCTTGGGATCCACCATCAGGATGAGCAGCCTGAAGGAAGTTTTCACAGGTGGTTTCTTCGGGGGCTCCACCAACGCTGCTGGTGCTGCTGATGTGGGTGATGGGGGAAGCCCCAGGGTCACACAGGAGGGCTGAACTGGTGGTGGCGGTACAGGACTTTAGACCAAGTACTGAAGTGGTGGTCCTTGCTTCCACCCTAGCTGAGGGATTTGTCATCCTCCCTTCCCAGCTGGCTGGTGCAGTGATAGTTTTTAGTTTCTGGCTGACTGGGACAGTGGTGGTCTCCAGTTCCTGGCTGGTGGGGACAGTGGTGGTCTCCAGTTCCTGGCTGGTGGGGACAGTGGTGGTCTCCAGTTCCCGGCTGGCTGGGACAGTGGTGGTCTCCAGTTCCTGGCTGGTGGGGACAGTGGTGGTCTTCACTTCCCCGCTGTCTGGGGGAGTGATGGTCTTCAGTTCCTGGCTGGTGGTGACAGTGATAGTCTTCAGTTCCCAGCTGGCTGGGGCAGTGGTGGTCTTTGGTTCCTGGCTGGCTGGGGCAGTGGTGGTCTTCAGTTCTAGGATGGCTGGTGAAATGCTCTTCTCTGCTTCCAAGATGACTGAGGAAGGGAGCACCCTTGACACCAGGCTGGCTGTGGAAATGGCTGGGTCTCCGCCTTTCTTCCCTGATGCCTGAGCCCCTTGGGTTGGGAAAAGGCTGATGCTGGGGTCAGGGGAAGGACAAGGCCTTACCCTAAAGGTCCAACCCTTCATTTTGGATGTTGATGTAGATAAAATCAGGTAAGTTCCTGTAATAGCATCATATTTTTTTTCCAGTTAAGGATTTCTGTATCTCTTGCTGTTCAAATCCCATATTTCTCATTATTTCTATTATCTGAGGATTCAGGTCCCCCCAGGGTGGCTCACTGTATGGCCTCAGTTCCTCTGTCTGGCCCATGTTGAGCCAGCGGTCCTTCATTATATTTTCTAAGGTTGGTCTCTGGCTGGAGTCAAGGGTCATTAAGTTTTTCAATAGTTGTTGACATAATGGGGATAGAAAGTATGGTATAAAGAACTGCCCACTCATGATCTTACTGCTAAGTTCTCTAAAGTTATTCCCAACAAATGGCAGTTGGCCTGTTACCATCCTGTAAAGAACTACCCCGAGGCTCCAGATATCTGCCTTCGGGCCCTCATAGGGTTCAAGCTTTAATGTCTCTGGAGCCATGTAGGAGGCGGTGCCGCAGAAGGTGGTAAGTTTTTCATCTGTAAATTCCCTACTGAAGCCAAAGTCTGATAATTTAGAGTTCATGTCTTTGTCTATGAGTATGTTTTCAGGTTTTAAGTCCCTGTGGACAATGTGCCTCTGGTGGCAGTATTGTACCGCAGATATTACTTGCTGGTTCATGACACGGGCTTCCTCTTCCATCATGCGGCCTTTCTTCTCCCAGTAAGTCCCCACCGCTCACGTGCTCCATGAACAGATACAGTTTGTCCTCAGTGGCAATCACCTCAAACAATTTGGGAATGTTGGGATGATTTAAACCCTTAACACAATGGACTTCTTGTAAAACTTCAGAGGAGCCATGCCAATACACAATTTTTACTGCAACTTCTGTGCCAGTCAAAGTATGCCAAGCTAGCCTCACGTCAGCAAATGATCCCTTGCCGATGTTGTTGAGGAGGATTTAATTACCAATAAGGTGCTCCTCGCTAGCAGAGAGGGCTGCAAAGTCATCAGACATGGTGACTCATTAAAATAACAAACAAACAAAAAGAATTAAAACAAAGAAAAAAATTTATTTAATTTATTTTTTCTTTTTTATTAATTAATTTTTGTTACAGATATTTCTCCTTTTCCCCCCACTGATTTCCCCCTTCCCCTCCCTCCCTGCCTTGTACCCAGTTTGTTGTCCATGTCCACTGTTCATGCATACATGCATATAAGTTCTGTGGTTTATCTCTCCCCCACCATCCCCTCTTTGGGGGATTGTCAGTCGGTACCCCACATCCACGTCTCTGGGACTACCCCATTCCTCAGAATGTTATGTTCATTATATTCCACAAATAAGTGAGATCATGATATTTGTCCTTCTCTCTTAGCCTTGCCTCACTCAGGATGATACTCTCCAGGTCCCTCCATGTAGTCTCAAAGGACAAGAGATCTTTCTTACAGCTGCGTAGTACTCCACTGTGTATATGTACCACTGCTTTTTTATCCATTCGTCTACTGATGGTCACTTGGGCTGTTTCCAGATGTTAGCTCAAGATGATACTCTCCAGATCCCTCCATGTAGTCTCAAAGGACAAGAGATCTTTCTTACAGCTGCATAGTACTCCATTGTGTATATGTACCACTGCTTTTTTATCCATTTGTCTACTGATGGTCACTTGGGCTGTTTCCAGATCATAGCTATTGTAAATAGTGCTGCTACAAACATGGGGGTACATATATTCTTTCTGACTGGTGTTTCAGGCTTTTAGGGTATATTCCTAGAAGTGGGATCACTGGGTCAAATGGAAGTTCAATTTTTAATTTTTTGAAGCAACACCATGTTGTTTTCCATAGTGGCTGCACCAGTCTGCATTCCCACCAGCAGGGTATTAGAGTCCCCTTTTCTCCACACCCTCACCAACACTTGTTGTTTGATGATTTGTTGATGGCGGTCATTCTGACAGGTGTGAGGTGATACCTCATTGTTGTTTTAATTTGCATCTCTCTGATGATTAGTGATGATGAGCATTTATTCATATGTCTCTTAGCCATTTGTATGTCCTGTTTGGAGGGGTGTCTATTTAGTTCCTCTGCCCATTTTTTAATTGGGTTCTTTGTCTTCCTTTTGTGGAGTTGTATGAACACTCTATATATATTGGAAATTAACCCCTTATCTGATATATCATTGGAAATTATGGTCTCCCATACAGTGGGTAGCCTTTACGTTTTGATGATTGTATCTTTCACTGTGCAGAAGCTTTTGAGTTTAATGTAGTCCCATGTGTTCATTTTCTCCTTTGTTTCTATTGCATTAGGTGATATATTCGTGAAAATTCTGCTGCATAAGATGTCTGAAATTTTGTTGCCTACAGTTTCTTCTAGGATTTTATGAATTCATGAGTCACAATTAAGTCTTTTATCCATTTTGAGTTTATTCTTGTGTAGGGTGTAAGTTGATGGTCTAGTTTCATTTTTCTGTATGTAGCTGTCCAATTTTCCCAGCACCATTTATTAAAGAGGCTGTCCTTACTCCACTGTATGCTCTTGCCACCTTTGTCAAATATTAATTGAGCATATTGCCTTGGGTCCATTTCTGGGTTCTCTGTTCTGTTCCACTGGTCTATATGCCTGTTCTTGTGCCAGTACCAGGCTGCTTTGATTATAGTGGCTTTGTAGTATAACCTGAAATCTGGTAATGTGATCCCTCCAACTTTTTTTTTATTTTTTTATCCTCACCAGAGGACATTTTTCCATTTTTTCTTCAGGTAGACTGGGAGGGAGAGAGAGAAACAGAGAGAGAGAGAGAAACATCGACGCGAAAGGGACACATCGAGTGGTTGCCACCCGCACGACCAACCAGGGCCGGGGACAAACTGCAACCGAGGTACGCGCCCTTAGCGGGAACCGAACCCGGGTCTCTCAGGACCGCAAGTCGACGCTCTAACCGCTGAGCCAAACCAGCCAGGGCGATCCCTCCAACTTTGTTCTTCCTTTTCAAAATTGCTGTGGCTATTAGAGGTCTTTTTTGGTTCCATATGAACTTTTGAAGTACTTGTTCTAATTCTGTGAAGTATGCCATTGGTATTTTGATGGGGATTACATTGAATCTGTAGATTTCTTTGGGTAATATGGACATTTTAATGATGTTAATTCTCCCAATCCATGAACAGGGTATGTGCCTCCACTTTTTTTTTTATCTTCCTCTATTTCTTTTTACAATGACCTGTAGTTTTCTGCGAATAGGTCCTTTATTTCTTTGGTTAAGTTTATTCCTAGGTATCTTAATTTTTTTGCCGCAATGGTAAATGGGATTGTTTTCTTAGTTTCTCTTTCTATGAGTTCATCCTTGGTGTATATGAATGCCATTGATTTCTTGATGTTAATTTTGTATCCTGCTACTTTGCCAAATTCATTTATTAAGTCTAGTAAACTTTTGATGGAGTCTTTGGGGTTTTCTACATATAGTATCATGTCATGTGCGAATAATGACAGTTTCACTTCCTCCTTTCCAATTTGGATCCCTTTTATTTTTCTTCCTGTCTGATTGCTGTGGCTAAGACTTCCAGTACTATGTTAAATGAGAGTGGCGAAAGTGGGCATCCTTGCCATGTTCCTGTTCTTAAGGAAAATGCTTTTAGTTTTTGCCCATTGAGTATGATGTTGGCTGTAGGTCTTTCATATATGGCCTTTATTATGTCTAGATATGATTCCTCTATTCCCACATTGCTGAGCGTTTTTATCAGAAATGGATGCTGGATTTTTTTGAAGGCTTTTTCGGCATCTATTGATATGATCATGTGGTTTTTATTCTTCATTTTATTTATGTGGTGTATCACGTTTATTGATTTGCAAATATTGTACCAGCCTTGCATCCCTGGGATGAATCCCACTTGGTCATGGTGGATAATTTTTTTGGTGTATTGCTGGAGCCAATTTGCTAGTATTTTGTTCAGGATTTTGGCATCTATGTTCATCAGGGATATTGGCCTGTAGTTTTCTTTCTTTGTAGTGTCTTTTTCTGGTTTTGGAATTAGAATTATGCTGGCTTCATAAAACGAGTTTGGAAGCCTTCCTTCTTCTTGAATTTTTTGAAATAGTTTGAAGAGAATGGGTGTTAGTTTTTCTTTGAATGTTTGGTAACACTCCCCCGTGAAGCCATCCAGTCCTGGGCTTTTGTTTGCTGGGAGAGTCTTGATTAGATCTTCAATTTCTTCTGTTGATATTGGTCTGTTCAAGTTTTCTATCTCTTCCTGGTCCAGTTTTGGGAGACTATGTGTTTCTAGAAATTTGTCCATTTCGCTTAGATTATTGAATTTGTTGCCATATAATTGTTCATCGTAGTTGTTAATGATCTTTTGTATTTCTGTGGTGTCACTTGTTACTTCTCTTTCATTTCTGATTTTGTGTATTTGGGTTCTCTCTCTTTGTTTCTTGGTGAGTCTAGCTAAGGGTCCATCAATCTTGTTTATCTTTTCGAAAAACCAGCTCTTTTTTTCATTGATCCTTTGAATTGTTTTTTTGGTCTCTATGTCATTTATTTCTGCTTTGATCTTTACTATTTCCTTCCTTCTACTTGCTTTGGGGTTTCCTTTTTTTTGCTCTCTAGTTCTTTAAGTTTTGAAGTTAAATAGTCTAGTAGAGATTTTTCTTGTTTTTTGAGGTAGGCCTGTAGTTCTATGAACTTCCCTCTCAGAACTGCTTTCGCTGCATCCCATAGATTTTGTGTTGTTGTGTCTTCATTTTCATTGGTTTCCAGGAAGTTTTTGATTTCTTCCTTGATCTCCTCAATGACCCATTCATTGTTTAATAACATGCTATTTAGCTTCCATGTGTTCAAATGACTTTGTATGTTCTTCTTGCAATTGATTTCTAGTTTCATGCCATTGGGATCTGAGAAGATGCTTGATATGATTTCAGTCTTCTTGAACTTGTAGAGACTTAGTTTGTGCCCTAACATGTGGTCTATCTTTGAGAATGTCACATGTGCACTTGAGAAGAATGTGAATTCTGTAGTTTTTGGGGTATAATTTTCTGTAGGTATCTGTTAAATCCATTTGGTCTAGTGCTTCATTTAGAGTCTCTGATTCCTTGCTAATTTTTTTGTCTAGAGCATCTATCCAGTGATGTCAGCAGGGTGTTGAAGTCCCCTGCTATGATTGTATTGCTATTGATTTCTCATTTGAAGTCCTCCAGAAGATTTTTAATATATTTTGGTGCTCCTATATTGGGTACATATATGTTTATCAAGGTTGTATCTTCCTGTTGGATAGATACTTTCAATATTATGTAGTGGCCTTCTTTGTCTCTAGTTATGGCCTTCATTTTGAAGTCTATTTTATCAGATATGAATATTGCTACCCCAGCTTTTTTTTCCTTTCCGTTTGCTTGGAAGATTTTTTTCCATCCCTTCACTTTCAATCTATGTGAGTCTTTTGTTGTGAGGTGAGTCTCTTGTAAACAACATATAGATGAGACATGCTTTCTTATCCAATCAGCTACTCTGTGTCTTTTTATGGGAACATTGAGTCCATTTACATTTAAGGTGATTATTGATATGTACTTATTTATTGCCATTTTTGTTTAGTGTGGTTCTATTTTTTTCTTCCCATTTCTCCTGCTAATTACAGCAGTCCTTTTAACATTTCTTGCAGTGCTGGTTTGGTGCTAATGTATTTTCTTAGCCTTTTTTTGTCTGGGGAGCTAACAAAGAAAAAAATTTCAAAAGAGGAAACAAAAGAAAAAATTAAGAAAAGAAAAAGGAAAAAAATTGAGTAAAGACAAAAGGAAAAAGAAAAAACAAAGTTGGAGAAAAAGAAAACACAAGAAGAAGAAGAAAAACCAAAGGAAAATAATAATAAGAAAAAAATGAAAATGGAAAACAAGCCAACTAGTTCATTTCAAGTACAACAAGTACACAATTCAGCTTTCTGGGCTCTCATGGACATAAACCTCAGCCCAGCCAGGGTCTTACATAGGACTGGTTTGTCATTCCATCACAATGACACCTTATGAAGTCAGAGCAAGAAATGACCAATCACAGCTGGGGATAAAACACAGTGGTTTTCTATCTTTTTCTCCTCCTGACACTTTTACTCTGGAAAAAAAAATCAAAGGATCCTCAAAGATCTTTTTGTTTATGTGAGATATTAAAGATTGGTTTTAGAAATGAAAATCTGTATGATACAAATAAAATAAAATGAAAATGCAAAGTCTGACTTATGCTGGAGAAGTCTAATGCTCCAGGTCTCAGTTCAGATAGCACCTGCTTAGAGAGTGCTCCCTTGATCTATATATTCCTACCCACTTCACCCAGCTCATCACATTTGTCCTTTTCATAGCACTGACCATGCTGTAACTGGTTCTTATTCATTTCACTCCTCACCAGAGGATATGTTTTTATTGTTTGTTTGTTTTGTAGAGCAAGAAGAAAGAAAAGGAAGAAAGATAAACATACATGTGACAGAGAAACACTGATCAGTCACCTCCCTTATGTGCCATATTCTAGCATTGAACCCATAACCTGGGCATGTGCCCTGACTGGAAGTTGAACCCAAGACCACAATCCAACCAACTGAAACACAACAACCAGGGCAGTGTATCTGATTCTTGTTACTGTCTGCCTTCCCATTAAGGGAGGCGCATGACTATAGTATTCCCCATGTCTAGCACAGTGAGTAACAAAATATAAATGTTTAATAAACATTTGTTCAATGGATTAATATAAAAGTGTGGGTAACAAAAGAAAATATGCCAACTATTTAACCACAGTGATTCATTAAAAATCTTTAAAAACAGTCATATTTTCAGACAATTAAAGAGAAAATAAGATTTCCAAGCTCTTTTCATGAGGCCAGCATTATCTAAGTCTAAAACCAGACAAAGACACTAGTGACAAAGAATGAAAATTATAGATCAATATCTCTGATGAACACAAATACTAAAATCCTCAGCAAAATATTACCAAAAAAGATCCAGCAATACATTAAAAAGATCATATACCATGACCAAGTGGGATTCATTTCAGGGATGCAAAGCTGGTAGAATTTTTGCAAATCAATTAATGTGATATATCACGTTAACAAAATGAAGGATAAAAATCACATGATTATATCAATAGATTCAGAAAAAGCATTCAACAAAATCTAGCACTAATTTTTAATAAAAACTCACAGTAAAGTGGGAATAGAGGGATCATACCTCAAAATAATAAAAACAATTTACAGCAAACCTAAAGCCAACATCATACTCAATGGGAAAAAAACTAAATGTGTTTCCATTAAGAACAGACAAGATAGGGATGTCTGCTTTCACCACTCTTATTCAACATAGCACTGGAAGTCCTAGCCACAGTGATAAGACAAGAAGAAAAAATAAAAAGCATCAAAATTGTAAAGGAGAAGTAAAACTGTCATTATTCACTGATGATATGATATTATACATAGAAAAACCTACAGAATCCACCAAAAGACTATTAGAGTTGATAAGTGAATTCAGTAAAGTAGCAGGATACAAACTTAACATCCAGAAATCGATGGCATTTTTATACACCAATAATGATCTCTCTGAAACAGAAACTAAAAATGCAATCCCTTTTACCATTGCAACAACAAAAAATTAAGATACCTAGGAATAAATGTAACCAAGAGGTTAAAAGACCTATACTTGGAAAACTATAGGACATTGAAAAAAAGAGATAGCGAAAGATATAAACAAGTGGAAGAACATAGCATGTTCAGAGATTGAAAGAATTAACATGATTGAAATGTCCATACTACCCATAGTAATCTATAACTTGAATGCAATCCATATGAAAATTTGCAAATCAATAAATGTGATACATCACATTAACAAAATGAAGGATAAAAATCACATGATTATATCAATAGAATATGAAAATACTAATGGCATATTTTACATATCTAGAACAAATACTCCAAAAATTTATGTGGAACCAAAAATGATCCAGAAGAGCTGCATCAATCTTGTGAGAGAAGAACAGAGTTAGAGGGATCACAATACCAGATATCAAGTTATACTACAAAGCCACTGTAATCAAAACAGCCTGATACTGGCACAAGAACAGGAACATAGATCAATGAAACAGAACAGAGAACCCAGAAATCGACCCAAGCCATTATGCTCAATTAATATTTGACAAAGGAGGCAAGAGCATACAATGGAGTAAAGACAGTCTTTTCAATAAATGGTGTTAGGAAAATTGGACAGCTACATGCAAAAAAATGAAACTATACCAACAACCTACACCATACACAAAAATAAACTCAAAGTGGATAAAAAACTTAAATGTAAATTATGAAACTATAAAAATCCTAGAAGAAAATGTAGGCAGCAAAATCTCAGACATCTCATGTAGCAGAATTTTCACTGATACATCACCTGGAAAAAGAGAAACAAACAAACAAACAAAAATAAACAAATGGAACTACAAACTAAAAAGCTTCTGCACAGCAAAAGAAACTAGCATCAAAATCAAAAGGGAACCAACCCACTGTATGGGAGAACATATTTGCCAATGATACATCTGATAAGGGGTTAATTTACAAAGTATATAAAGTACTCCTAGAACTCAACAAAAGGAAGACAAACAATCCAATTAAAAAATTGGCAGAGGACCTGATCAGACACTTTTTCAAGGACAAATAGCCAAGAGGCATATAAAAAATGCTCAACATCACTAATTATCATAGAGATGCAAATTAAAATGACAATGAAGTATCACCTCACATCTTCCAGAATGGCTACCATAAACAAATTAACAAACAGAAAGTGCTGGTGGGGATGTGGAGAGAAAGGTACTCTAGGTATACTGCTGGTGGGAATGTAGACTGGTACAGCCACTGTGGAAAGGATTGTGGAGTTTTTTAATAAATTAAAAATAGAACTGCCATTTGACCTCATGATCCCACATCTAGGAATGTATTCTAAGAATCCCAAAACACCAATCAGCACCCCTATGTTCATAGCAGCATTATTTACAATAGCTAAGATCTGGAAACAGCCCAAGTACCCATCAGCAGATGAGTAGATACAAAAGCTGTGGTACATTTACATAATGGAATACTATGCAGCTGTAAAAAGAAGGATCTATTACACTTTGAGACAGCATGGAGGGACCTGGAGATTATTATGCATCACTGGAGTGTGCCATGTTCAGGCAGAAATGAGCTCTCCAGCCCTGAAAGTGTTTATGGGTATGTTCAAGCAATAATGGGAGGAAACCTAGATGAATCTGATGTAGGAGATAGCAAGAGCTAGAGAAGCAGTGACATGCTCTAATATCTCCCACCCTCTTGCTTCTAACTTATCCTTCTCCGAAGTGTTGGCTCTAAGAGGGGCTTAGGAATACATTCTGATTGGAAGTCAGATGGCACAAGAGGGAGTTTTAAAATTGCAGTTGTCAAAACTAAGAAAATGCCCACTGTGCATATCCCAAACTGGAAAGGGACAAGTGGAGACTAAGATGGCAGCTCAGCTTTGCCTTGTCTACCACTGACTGCTTCTATGTATTGTATGTATGTATGTATTGTATTGCCTCCCTATCCCCATATCCCAGATCATCTCTGCCATGCAGCCTTCACGATGTTACTTTTTGGTCTCACCTCAAGTCGGACACTGATACAGAGAGGTCTTTGCTTAGTCATCTGAATGGAAATCAATGTTCCCCTTTCAGTGGATGCAGGATGGGTTCATTTCCTCAGCTCCCTTTCCTTCCTAGGAGTCCCTTGTTCTCCCTTTTGCCAAGATCCTGTTTTCAAAAGTCTAGCTATGCCCGCCTCCTCCAGGAAGTTTCCTAGCATGTTGACATTCTGAAATTCCACACCTCCCATTATCTGAACTGCTCATCCTGGTACCGCACCAGAAAAGACCCTATAACTCATCTGCTCCATGCTTCCTTGCCCTCTGTCCTACTATTTGAAGAACATACATGAAATTCTTAGGGTTCATTGACATACTGAAGTCTTCAGAATCCTGAAACCAAACTCATATCTCTTCTTCCCCCTGAGACCCCAACTCCAGAGCAGACTAGAAGTAAAATGATTTACCATGAAGTCCAGCAAGTACCAGGGTGATCCCCAGTACTAACAGTAGCCAAGGTCCCAGGACCACCTGTTAATTCTTTCTAACTTTTAGTTCCCTCATGTTAAAAGATGAGTAACTATAGTCCCTACATTATGAAATCTATTTTAAGGTAAGACATATGTACATTAAATAGAGTGCCTTGTCCAGTAAAAGGATAACTGCTATTATTTTTTTCTTTCTTCTATCACTACTTGTCCCACCTTCCTCACCCACCTTGACTGAAAAAACAGTTTCTGTTGATACTTACTCTTCACTTTGTTAACAATTTTGGTCCTACTGAAACTAGCATATAAAAAACCTATGAACAGTGGAATAGTTACACAAATATAATCAACAGAGACATCGGGCAATCCCTCTCTTCCTGGTTATCTAATATGACATGGCTTCCACCTGTTTTGGGTCCACTTACCTCAATAATTCTTCTCATTCTCTTCAGGCCTTGCATCATCCACACCAGCCATTCTTTCTCCAAAACTATGTATGAACTATTACCAGCAAACAACTGGCCCTGACCATGGTCTATAGAACTTGTACCTACACTTATTCCCCAATTCCCTAACATGCTAACACAGTTTAGGGACACCTCTATGCCCACAAACCAGCAGGAAGCAGCTACAGAAGAAATCTCTGCTCCAATTCCATAACAGTAATTATTACCAATCAGAAAGAGAAGGAAAATGTTAGGATTTACAAGGTAATATAATCCTTAATGGCTATCTTCTATGCTTGCCTGCCACAGGAGAACAAGGACCAGGAAGACTGGTTGGGCAGTAAACGCTGGACACTGGGAATGAAAGCAAGCAAGGAACAAAAACTGCCAAAGAAGCACCTGACTGCACATCCGCATTCCTTCTGACCCAACCCCACCCCCAAGCCCACCAACCAAGTCCCCCAAACCCACTGATGACAAAAGATCCTTGCCAGTGGTTGCATATAAGGACGAGATTCCAGCTCCTAGGAGCTGCCATCATCGACCCAATACTCCTTGGCTGGTGCTATGTAGCCCTACCCTTTGGATATCCTGATGCCCCATTTCTGTACCTTTAAATAAATCCAACTCTTCTTTATTCAGTGTCTGGGATTGCTATTTAGCCTGCTTGTGAACCACAGACCTCACCTTTTCAGGGAGTTGGTTAGAAAGGCAGAATCTCAGGTTCTTCCCTAGACCCACTGACTCAGAATCTACATTTTAACAAGATCCTAGGGGATTTCAATACACATTAGTTTGAGAAAAATTGATCCAGTTTTACCTAAAAAATTTCTATGGCTTCCTATTGCCCTCAGATTAAATGCCCAGCTATTGACCTCAATTTACCTTCCTTCCTTTCTTTTTTCTTCCTTCATCACTGTTTGAGTACCAGAATGCTCTGGTAATGCTGGGTACAGAGCAGGAATAAAAACAGACCTCATTCCTGCCCCCAAGGAACTCCCAATTAATAGATAAGTACCCAAATGCCTGTTTAATTCTAAGACAAACCTAATGTGCTTGAAGTTTCAGTGTGCAAGGAGTGTTACAGGAAGCCTGACCTGGTTTTCAGTGGAAGGGGCATCCAGAAAATAACCCAAATATGGGAAGAGAACCTGATCAGGGCAAAAAGCCACAAGCAGATGAAATGTCCCACTGCAGGGGAGGGGCTGCCGAGAAACAGTCATTAGTAAGGATCACTTTCAGGCTTCTGAGCAATGAGGATAAACACCTGCAGCAGGGAGGGTTCCAGAGAAAGAGCAAGGGACAGAGCCAGGTGATGGTATCACACACACCATGCACAGATCTGTCTGCATTTCAAAAATGAGGGGAGAAGGAACAGAGGGCATCAGGGATGTACCAAAGACTTTCTTTTTAAAACTGGTACCAGTCTGAATATATGTTTGGCTCTCACTTTGCCAAAATTGGCCCTCACTTTGTCTGTCTACATCAGTGGTCTCTGTATTCCTAGGACAAAGACTATGAGAATAATTGGTTTTGCATCACAGAGCATGTAATGAAGGCCTAATTGATGACATTTCAGTAGCCAACAACTCTTAAAGATAGGGGGGAAATTGTTTAGCATCATCTTTATGTTTAACGAAACTTTAAACCCTCCTCCTTAAGAGTTTTATTTTCTAATTTTCCCAAACTGCATTTCTAGTTTCTACATGTTGCTCGTCTCATGGTGACAGTTTCAGGCATTTTCCCAAATGTTAATGATACAAAGAATGAATGATAATATGGCAAATCACTGCAGAGCCATGCTTTTGAAAAGATAAAAAGAACAGGAAATAAAACTTCTCTAGCTTCTGTTCAAATTCAATAACACATTTCTTATTAGCTGCTTTTGTTTTTACTCTGTGGGTATTTAAATTTTAGCAAACTCAGTCCTTTCTCCTAGAGAACTACCATTTGTGCATTTTACAGCTATGACAAACAGCAAGGTTCTTATAGGAAGTAGGTTACAGTATTGCTCCAAAATCACTAAAAATACTCTTGAATTGTGACTTGCTTTCCAAAATGGCTTTTACTTGTAGGGAACATGGAAGAGTGGGCCCCTTTCTTACTTTTAGATGACATCTCCAGCATCTTTATGGGCCTCCCTCCCCATACTCCAATCACAGTCCACATTGCTAACAGAGTGTGCTTTCTAAGATGCACATGTGCTCAAGTGCTCCCTTCCTAACACCTGGTAGCACCCTTTGCCTTCACGGTAACAGCCAGATTTCCACCTCTACAGGCTTAGTTACCATTTGCCTTTTCTGTTCCCGCCATATTGAACTAATTGCCATTATTGTTCTCAAAATTTGCTTTTCTCTTCTTGGCCTTCAGAACTTATGTGTTCCCACCATCTAGAACCTAGAACAGACTCTCTATGTGTCTTCCCAGCCCTCGCCCAGATCGTTTAGTATTCACCGAACTTGATGTCACTTCTACCAGGCAATTTTCCCACACCCCCTGCTGGACTAGTGGCACCACTCTTTGATCATACATCTCAATGTACCTCCTACACCATAACCACACTGTGCCCTGTATTGTCATGACCTTTTTGTTTGTTATTACCTATTTGATATCCCTCAGAAGACTGCTCAGGGGAAATGGGTGAATTATTCACAACTATGTTTTGTAGGATCTAGCATAATGAATGGCTCCCATCGTTGTGAATGTTGCTGTGCTGGTGGTACAGTAGGGATAA